>NC_073724.1:3123667-3729901 GCF_023634155.1 Falco peregrinus | reverse complement strand
TTGGCGCAGCATACAGACAATATTTGCACCCTTACTGCTTGAGGAGTGCAGCTTGGGGTTTCATTATTTTGATTGAAAAAAAAAGACCTGTTGATGGCTTGTTAAGATAATTAGCATCAGAGGACTTAAAGGAAAGGTGACTTTTGTTTGTTGAGGCCAAAAAACCAAAAAACACCCTGAAATCTACAAAATACTTCTAGGGAAGTCAATGTCTGCAATAAAACAGTCAATCTCTTTACATCCATAACACTTTGGGATCACCAAAATCCCAGGAAAAACCTGTCGTCTGTGAGCCTGGCTTGCAAGTTGCTATAGAAAATTAAATTCTAGGGCTCTCAAGAAAAAAACAAGTGAGGCTTATGCTACTTGGGTGCAGTTTTTCAATATGAAATGCACCACAACTGTAACCTTCCTGGCAAGGCACAGGAAGAACAGGAGAACATCATTATTTTTTTAGTTCAGGGTCATTCATCTTTTGCTCTTGGTACTCAGTCTTCTAATATTAATGTCCACATATACCAAAGAGTCTTTTGATGGCTGTGAATGTGATCTAGCAGAGGAAGATTTTCTTTGAAGCTAGAAAGAACACAAAGGAAACATTATTTAATGCATTATTTTGTACTTGCAGTGGTAAAGGCACATCTTAGAAGACTGGGAGTTAGATTTTTTTTAAAGTTATTACATCTAAGGTTTATGCAAGGATGTTAAAATTCCTGGGATGCCAGAAAGAGGGATGCTGTTTCAAACATGAGATGCTGTACATAACTGACCATCAGTGTTACATTGCTTGCCAAACATTACTGCAAAACCATGCAAACAGAATAAAGAACAAAAAATTTATATGTTCTAAATATTGCACAGTTTACCAATGTGGCTATTTTGAATTAAAGTGTTCCAGGCTAATACACATTTGCATATATCTGTATACATATATATGCATATATACCCACCTATGCATTTCTTTACATTCCAGTTCTCAGTGTCAGGCTCCCAGAGTAACTCAGCTGTTTACTTGTACAACTAATGTAATACTTATGTCAGGTCTTGTCACTGTTACAATTTACTATTTTTTCTGCCTGGTGGTCTCCTTTCTCTGAGGGCAGAAAGCATCCTGGAGGAGGGACTGGGCTTATCTGTGGTCGTGGCGTGTCAGACTTGCAGTGGATACAGGTAAAAATGAACTGATAGTAGATAACTCATTTGTGTGTTCTGTCCCCCTGATATAAAAATTATTTTAAAAAGAAAAAGGGAAAAAAAGATGTGTCAATATCTACAGTGAAAAACAAGGAGGAATTTGAAAAACAGAGGATGTTAGTTACTCTTTAGTTAACAAAAACTGGCCTTGGGAGCAGGAACAGACCCATAAATATGTCAGGCTGGGGCACAACAAGGTAAGCTCCAGGAGAACCAAATAGTTAATAAGACTATACAGAAAATTACTGGAACTATGTGTGAACTATCCTAAAGACCCCCTGGAGCAAAGAGGACCCCTACTAGCAAAGCCCCCTCCCCACAGAACGTGCACAAAAAAAAGAACGCTGGACCTTGCAGTGGAGACCAGGCTTGTAAGAACCAGCAGGAATTAAGTGTGACTAAAGGTAATTGTAGACAATTGTTCAACGTGTATAACAAGCGTTACCGTGGGTAGAGAGGTGTGCTGGTGGGTGGATTTACCACCCAGCACCATCCCGGCGCAGACGTGCAATAAATGAAATCTGGGCTCTGCGCGGGGATCGGCGCTGGCACGCCGGGTGCAGAACCCAGGTGTGGGATAACACCCCAACTAAATAAAGGTTTGGGGCTCATGGAGATTATGGAAAATCTCTATTAAGCTATTTTCAAGTGACCTTCTTTTGGGAATGTATTGAGCTGAAGTATGTTTTAGTTGCCTTTGGCTTCTTCAGCAGTACGGCCACTTAGCCTATAAATGGTACCTGTTTCCCCTCATGTTTCAACATTTCCTAAAGTTTCAATATCCTAATGTCCAAGCCTGTTCATCTAAGTTGATGTTCCCTCTCAGCACTTAGAATGCAGATGCTGTGAAACAGTGTTGCACTAGAAAGTGCTAATTAGCTCAACATGGAACCCTAAAATAGAGTGTAAGTAGGTTATCTCTATCAAACTTCTAGATTTTTTCCTAATAACTTTCTGATTAATTTAGAAATACATATTCTAGTCTCTCATGGCTATTGATTGAGACCTACAATAGTTAAACAAGATGGAAAGACTGAGTGCTTTGCAGATCTCTGCATGGCCACCTGAAGTTATTTAAATCCTGTAGCTGCTTTTCTGAAATAATATATTCTGATCATGAAACAACTCTAAACATTTTGAAAGCTTATCTTTTCCCCTTTTGAATATACAAGGAGATCGAAACGTAGCATTTAATGGGTAAAAGCTTAAATTCTGGAATGTTCCAGCCTCCCATTAATAAACCAGAGGTGGCAACAGAGTTGGAGGGGAGCGCACTGAGGTCGGCGGTGATGAGACCCTCCCAGCTTTAGTGGTGGGAGGGAAAGGGTGCCTGGGAACCATCCTCAATAGCCTCCCATCAAACAGGAATTTGTTCCCTGATTTGCACCATCAACAGTCAAAACAAAAACATTCCCATTTGGATATTTTAGAATTTGAGGTGGACTGGGAACTCTTCAACCGTTTTTGTAAAGCTGTCTGGAAATACTGTTTCACATTTTGGTGGAGCATTAGAATAACAGGGTTAGCAAGAGAAAGCTGAGGCACAGAGAAGCTTGAGGCAGTGTATCATTCAACAGCTTAGGTTTGGGTGGTTTATGATAAACCACCGGAAATTTCTTCCAGTTTCCCTGTTTTCCAGATGAGAAGAGTTTTGACACAACTTTAATTCTGTAGCACACTTTCTTTGCATTTAGGTAGCAAGGACAGCAGGAGAGAAGGCAGCGTGATGTCCAGTGTGAACAGCACTGGGCTGGCTCCTTGTTCAGGTTATCAGGATTTTGGCAAAGGAATAGGACAGAAAATGTGACAAATTCCAAAGGGAATGAAGGGACTTGTAGTAAAAACTGGAGCAATACAGAGTTTGAGTTAATTCATCAAATCTGACATTGCTTGCAACTGGCCACCTCAATGAAGTCAATCAAATTTTCCTTAATTTACACCTGGGAGATGCATGCAAGAGACACTTAAAAACCTGCTTTACCCCTCAAA
The DNA here is from genome assembly GCF_023634155.1 of Falco peregrinus. Classification (NCBI taxonomy): domain Eukaryota; kingdom Metazoa; phylum Chordata; class Aves; order Falconiformes; family Falconidae; genus Falco; species Falco peregrinus. The sequence continues at coordinate 3,726,718 of NC_073724.1, read as the reverse complement.
AAAGCAGCTGCTGCTTAGTAATGTTTTCTTTAGCTCAGCAAACTTGTTCAGGTCAACCTAGAGGGTTCAGAAATACTTTGTTGAAGACTCCCTGCTTTACCGCAACCTTTATTTTTCAGATTGTTTTGGGCCGAGGTAGGGAACATGCAGTTTGTATTGACTCTGAACAGCCGTTGCAGTGCTGTGCCTCAGAGTTTGTGGAATCTTACATTGGTTATGGCATGAGAAAGGAATTGCTCAGGAAATTAAGCCTCATATGTATGGCAAAAAGCCATTGCTCAAATTCAGTTGGGTGGGATTGCAAGTAGAAAATGGCCTTCATTACCATAATGCTATTTTCAGGGTACTGTTAGGGATAAGGAGTTTCTCCAGAGAACGTGCAGAGCACGTTTATCAATGGAAAGGAACAGCACTTCTCACTTCAAGAAGAACTCACAATTTACATAAGTAGCCATGAGTCCTGATGCAGGTTTTATAAATTACTTTGTCAATCCAAGAGATGCTTGCTATTCAAATTATGAAGCCCCTGTGAGTACAGGCCCATTACTTTGAATCAAGAGGCCATAAAAACATCAGTAGCTCTGACATAAAACTGATGTATTATGTGATAATGTCTCACGTAAAACCTGGAGCTTCATTTATCAGCAATATCCGTGGCTGGGTTTTGTACAGGTTACGAATGAAACCCGGAATGCTTCGGTCACATCACAGATGTTAATAAAACAGCGTAATAGAGAGACTGAGATGGATTTGGGATGTGATGGCTTTTTCAAGCCAAATGCTCCCAAAGATTAGTGGAGGAGGATGGACAGGGATCTCTGCATTGGAGTGATGCTGAGCATCTTCCTACTGATAGCCAGCTGAGCTATCTTCTGTGGAAGCTACTGAAGTAAATAGGTAAAAGCCAGTTTTCTTACCAAACTGTCAACTTGCATAATTCAGCTCATTCTAGCAGCTTTCACGTTTCCTTGGTTGCTGTTCTTGGCCATTAAATTTCCTTGCATATAGATCAAAATGATAGCTGGGAAAGCAAGAATTTTAAATCCAGCATTTGGATTTGGAATCCAATTTGGAAGGAATCCACATTTGGAAGGAAAGGTAAAACAGGGCAGGGTGGGAAAGAAAGAGTGAAAGAGCCAGGATGCCAAAAAGTCTAAGGAGGATACATTTAAAACTAAAACAGAAACCAGCTCTTCTAACTGAAAGCTGCTCGTTTTCCCATCCAATAATCCATGTGCATTTTAAGGATTCAGTGACTTGGAGAGTGAAGAATTAAGCCTTCTTGACCACAGCCTGGAGCTGGAGCTGCTCTGGCCAGGCACTTGAGGTTTAGTTTCCCTTGGTGATGGGACCAGGCTGCTCCCTGGCAGCACCGGCTGGGGTAGGTCCCGTCCGGTGTGAGAAGGCAGGTGCCCCCGTAAGGGACTCAGCGGGCAGCGGGGCAGGCTGGTCAGTCCCTGGCCGGTGTGAAATCCAGCTGCTGCCTGGCCGCTGCAAGTGAAGGGACGCTGCTTCCCTTCCGAAAGCAGCCGAGGCAGAGCTGCAGCACCTGCCCTTGCCTTTACAGCTCTTTGAATACTCCACTCTCTGCTCCTTCTTCCCCTCCAGGTGCTCTGCTCAGGGAGGGGGTGGAGGCTTTCAGAGGCACCCACGGCAGTGCCAGGTCCCGTTCTCATTTAGACTGCATTCAGGCATGGGACCATCAACCAGGCTGTAGCAGGGCTGTCAGGTAATGCATCTTAATTTCTTTAGGAGGTTGTGTAAGCCGATCTGCGGGCTTCTGTGCTGCTACGCTTCTGATTAACTAGAAGGTGGCGGGGTTTCTTAATATCTCATTCTTCAGCTTGTTAGAAACTGTTTATTCTTTGAATAAAGCTACATAAACCACAGAAGTCTTGCAGCTGTACCAGGTTCCTTTTGCATTGCTTCTGAGATACAATGGTGAGTTTTACCTGATGTTTTTGCTGCTATCTTTCCGAGGAGCAAAGCAGTTTTACTTTTAACAAGAACGTAGAAAAGTGTATGGTTTCATCACTTCTCACGTTGAAATCTGAGATTATAGTTAATCCTCTGCTTTTCAGATTTGTGCTTTTGATTCCCCCAGGACTACAGATCTGCTCCTGAAAGCTTTTCTCTCCCACCTCTCTTGTCGAGATTCCGCATGCTGTTTTTCAAGGTGACACACTGCTCTTCCAGCATCGGAGGAGGTAGGGAAGGAAGGGAGGGGAGGAATCATTCCATTATAAATTGGTGCAAAATGAAATAAGACTTTAAAATTTACAAAGAAAACATTTAATCTCCCGAAGTGTTATAGAAGCAGTGCATCCCCACCTTGTGCAGCCTCCTAATCCTATTAGATAACACCAAGAATAAGCAGCTGGCACAGTAACAAATGCCAAATAAATGTGTTTGAACTGCTTGAAAGTATGAGTAAAAAAAATTTGAGATGTATACAAAGCATTGGGAGCATGACAAGAAGCTGGGAGCATATGGCCTCTGGTCTTCTTCGTAACAGCTGTCACTCCAGTGTGTCCAGTTTAGACTTGGGAATATCCTCCCAATGGCATTAAATCCACTGGAGTTTTTTTGATCTGGGTATCATCTTGCATGAAAGTTTTTATGAACTTCTGCTTTCTTTCAGTATTTTGATGAAGTTTCTTTCTCAGCTAAATGGGGAAGAGTATTTATGTGGGCTCTGCTATTTTAATACATTGACCACATGTGTACTGCATCTGAGTGCCTGTCGCTTTTTCAGTGTGTCCTGGGATTCACTAGGCAAGAACGAGGAAGCGGTGAGGTGCTGCTCTTACCTGGTGCCCCTGCTCCTTGGAACACCCTTCGCAGCAGAACGCTCTGCTGAGCATCCTGGTCATTGCTGGGGGGTTATTGTTTTTCTTTTTTAATCTGATGCTTTTCCATTTGTGGAGTTCACAGTACTTGCATAGCTGTCACTCCTTCCTCTCCTTCCACAGGGGAAGCTGAGGCAGAGAGGAGAGGAATGAATTGCACTCCAGGAGACAATGTTAATGCAGAAATACACTTGACATTTCAGTCCCCCTCTTTTCTCTCTCTAGTGAATTGTTCCCATCCTCCCCTTCTCCAGCAGAATAGACTTAGTCGCCCCCTAACACAAGGGGAAGCATGCTGAGGCCATGCAATGGTCCTTTCAGACGCAAACTATAAAAAGCTTCCTAGGTATCTAACCCCAAACCAGTGAACCTACACTTGTAAATTACACCTGTATTAACACAGATTTTCCAAAATAGTTCATTTGTAATGTAACAGAACTTCTGAAAAGTCAGGTGTGGCTGAAGATCTCCTCCTCCCTTACTCCACCCTAGCAATATGGATAAAAACAGGTGCTTCAAAAATTTCTTGATGGGGTCCCTTTTTTTAAGGTGAGTTAAGACCTTGGACGAGGTGTTCTGTCTTTTTTCCATCCCCTTTCCCCCTTCACATAAGGAGACAATTTAATGCAAACAACACCCTTTTGCCAATAAAATATCGCTCTGTTACTTGGGTCATACATGACTTTAAAGCAAAGCAATTACCCGTGGACAAACTAACACGCAGCGACTAGGGCAGAGGCACAGGGTGCCACATTTGTGATGCAGGTGGCAAACTCATTGTCTGATGTCTTGGAAAAGGCTTGCGATATGTCTCCTACTCCCAAACAGAAAGTAGCGCACCTTTCAGACTGGCTTCCAAAGCAGGGAAGTTTCAGTACGCCTTCCTAAACTTAGGTCAAAGTATGCCTGCAGCCACCAGCAGAGCTGGGATTCAGGAGCTAGGGAGGAAGGAGGAGGAAGGGTGAAAAATCATTCCTTGCACTGTGAAAAAAGACCCACGGATTGGAAAGGAGGTGAAACACACCTGCGATAGGAGTGTCACCCAAAAATCAACGTCTCTAAATAGCAAGTGTACCATGCACACCTTTTCTTTAGAAGTCCTTTCTTGTTTCAGAGCACCTTGTTAGAGTTGGATAGTACTCAATGGGAGAGACATTGCCAGAGCTCAGGCCACCTCTGCAAACGTTAAGCCAAAAGCCACATGAGTGCAATCATTGTTGTTGATTGCATGGCATGAGCCGGGCAAGGAATATAGGGTTTCCTTTCCAAGACGTAAACTTCTGCTACTTAGATAAATGAGAGGTCACTGTCAGTGAGCTGATATGTGAAATACATGATCGTCCCACCACTTTGCTACTGCCAAGGTTTCTAGCAGCACAGGACTTTTACCTGCTGTAAACCCATGAGGAGAGGACACCTTTGTGCCAAAACAGGAGCAATATATAGGACTGCAAGGAAACTCGGGAATTATTCATGGTCACACTGGGTCTCAGCCTGTGGATAAGCACAGGATTTCAGTGTCCCTGCCCACCGTCGCAGGTTTGAAGATTGAAGATTATGATCAATTTAACTTGTATTCGTTGGCTGCCAAATAATTGCACTTTTTTCTCTGTGTAAGCCCCCCATGTTTTAGTTGTAGTTTGGGAAGAAGGGCTTGTAAGTGGAGATTAGCAAAGTCCTACTGTACACTTATGTTCCATTACTGTTGCTTCCAGGTCTGGAGGCGGCATTAAGCACGCTGCCTGGCGTGTGTAGTGTCCCCTGCCCCTTGGATGGAGATTCTTCACTTCCAACAAGACCGTGGCACTCAGAAGATTGCCTTCAGGCTTGTGTTTGCCATCCTCTTCAGTGATGAAGTCTTTAGCTCCAGCCTCTCTGTGTGCAGATGACGAGGTTAGTATCTTCTGGGTGTTGTTTAGAAGCTGCATGTTCCACTGGACTTCAAATTCAACCTGAGACAGAGACTTGGAATTGAAGATACAAATAAGTAGTGCTGATGTATTTATTAGAGGCTGTGCTGGGAAATTGCTTTACTGTCCTATAGGCTGTAGAAATACAGAGCACCCGGATCACTCCAAAAGGTTCATGTTTGTCGTTTTGCTCCTTACCAGTTAGTGTTTCAAAAGTAATCCTAGCTTTTCATGGTAGGTTAAAGACTTTTACACGTCCTGGTGTAATTGCTTACTAGCATTAACTATGCAATGGCTTAAAAATAGACTCTATTATAAGCCTAAACTGCCTGTTAGGGTTGTGGAAGCAGCACCATTCATATCGTGCAGCACCTTTGCGTAGCTGTGGAGCAGGGAGAGGCTGAGTGCTCGCCTGGCTGTGGTACCGCTACCACTTAGTCTGCCACTGGGGTTTTTGTGGAGGTGGATGGGAGAGATCTGTTCAGTTTGTCATTCATGCCAATTATTTATTTTGTGAAAAGAGAGTTTTTGAGGGGAGCCTACATGAACTAAGCTTTTCACCTCTGAAAAGTCTTAAATTAGCGTTGATTAAGCAGCAGAGCTGGATACCCAAAGTACATGTGCTATACTTCATCCACTGAAGAAAGATTGAGTAACCTGCCTTTTTATAGAGGCAAGTGCAGTAGTACTGGTTGTTGTTTGGAGCACTCCCACTAGCACTAACCATTGTGGGCAAAGCAGGGTACCTGCTTTCTGCTCACACCTCGGAGGGACGTTACACACGTGCATATCACACTAGGATAACAGAATTATCAATCATTGCTTGATTTTGATTAATGTCAAAGCACTGGAGATACCTAACTCCAAGTGAGCATCTTTGTGGGAGAGTCCTTTGAGCAGGTCTTGGTCTCTTCAGAGGGTGAGAGAGGTATTGCATTTTTTCAAGCTATTCAAGGGCTTAAAGGTTTTATCGTGAATTATTTCAGAGTAAGTTAACAGTGTGCTTAGTTTTCTGTGGAGCTGCAAAGTATACTTCTGAGTACTGAGCAGTGCTTGTGCTACATGAACTGTGAAGTACTTTACAGCAGCAAAGTACCCCCAAAGCTCAGCACACCTTTGTGCTCCTCAGGCCCTGGACCATTTCTGAACACGTTAAATTCAGATTCAGCTGCTCAAACATTACAGCCAGAAATTGTCCTATCCACGTTTGTTTCTTGAATCAAGAAAACTATGCCTTTTCTGCTCATTTTTTAGTGAAAAATAGCTAAAGATTTCTTCACCTGAAGTTGAAAGCCTACAGAACTGTCTGAGATGTGACTAATTTGGGTGTCTCAGGAGGACACGCAACCAAGGAAAGGGTCTATCTGGAATAATGACCACGATGAGTGAAAGGTGGGTTTTAGGTTAGGACCATGGGAAGCAGACGGCTGTGTGTGCAACAGGCCTGAGGGCACATCAGTGCTTCTGCGGAACAGGTGTAGTTCAGTTTACCCTTCTAATGTTCACAGTCAGAACAATCGCCACATTTTTGGGCAAGGGGCATTGAAGAAGTTGGTGAAGAAAAGATGGAGCCTTTCAGCTAACTCATGAGAACTGTGGTTCAAAAGTAAACTCTGGCTTTTGTAATCAAGACGGATATTATTTCCTAAGAGAAAAACAAGAATTATTTCTTCTTCCTTTTTTAATTAGTACACTTCTCCAAAAATTGGGCATAATAATTAATCTGAAAGCTTTATGGAATAACAAATGTAAACTTCTATCATATAATATTTAATTACGAATGTCATGCTTCCTTTTTTTTTTTTAATTGGCTTTTATTTATAAGGTTCTGCAGATCACTTTAATGGCTTTTCAGTTATTTTTCAATTAATTGGTTTTGGTTTCCATGCTCCCTTCTTATGGATGTCTGCAGATTACTTTATGGATGAGTGAGGAGGAGTGTTGCAGAAGGTTCTTCTTCCATTTCTTTTTTCTGAAAAACAAGCTGGTGAAATGGAGTCAAGCATTCAGCATAAATTAAAAGCTCGCACACATGAAATCTGGAAAGCAGTTAGTAACTGTAACTTTAGCTGTATGACAGAACTGCATTGATGCCCTGGAAACAATATACTTGGTGAGTAATTAAAGTTTCGAGGAATTGCCTTGCTGCCAGGGAATGGCTGGAAGTATAGGGGCTTCAGATGTAGCCCAAGAATCCCACCCAGCTCCTGGATCCTTATGGTTAAATTGGAATGTGTTTTACTCTCAGTATTAGGGGGAGGGGGTAACCAAAAAAACCCACAAAGTATAAGCGGAATTTTTACAAAAATTGAGACAAAAACTCAGATAGAGGTCAGCTGCCTTTATTTGCCCCACCTCTGCAATTGCTTCCCAGAAAAGCCATGGCCTGCCGTAGCAGCAGGACACAGTATGCAGTTACACGGTACAAGTTGCTTGTGATGCCATGTTGCCTTTTGAACTGCTAAATGAAGTTTTTAATTACTGAAGCTTTGTGTCTGAAGGCAGCCAATATTTAATGTTCCAAGAGCGGATAAACGTTTCCTGTGACCCATAAACCTGTGGGTTTTCTCTGTTGCCTGAAAAAAAAAAAAAAATGCCACCATTTGTTTTCCTAGATGGTGGGAAAGAATCTGCATCCCATTGGTAATCGGTAAACCATTTAGTTTGATTATTTCTCGTGTTTGGCTTCTTCTGTTGCACTGCATGAGTCTATGTGGAACAACAGTGCTGTCCTGAGCTAAAGAACAGTAAATGGCAGGTGGGAAGGGGTTCCACGCTCGGCAAAACGTGGAATGATCATGAAAATGATCAACATTCTTGCAAGTCATGAAGGTCTTTCTGAAATAGCTGGTGGTTCACTAAGCAGAACCACAAGCAGTGACCTGAAGGAGGCACACTTAGGCACAAATCTATTTTAATAAGTGTCTCTTTTGCTTCAGAGGCAGACAGACCAAAAGCTGAGCTGATTATAATTAAACAGGCTCCAACAGCAACAACAAAACTTGTTTTAGCGTGTGAAACTATGGTTACCAAATTTCAGATTTCTCTTACAAAACTGAATGTCTGATCAAGAACATGAGCTTTTTGCATAAAACTGGGATAAATGCAAGTGCCCATCAAGAATTCTGGAAGCTCAAGTGTGCCTCATCCTCAGAATGTAAAATGTATTAATATTGCAGTTGTTGTAATGAAATGCCAGTCTTTCCCATTGTAAAACTCAAAACTGTTTTTTTAATTTTTCCCTCGGGTCTAGAAATGGAGAAAGCACAGACTCTGAGCAGTGTAACAGGAAAAATGTGACAATTCCCTGAAGACTGAAATGTAGAGTCTTAGACTAAGTTTGAGGTCATGAAAGGTGCTGTTGAAAACGAAGGTTTTTAAGATAGTGGGAAATAATGCAGAGATGATTTCAAATTCAGTTGAGACCAATTTGCTGTAATTTTGCATGCATACTAAGTAGTAAGACAATTTGGGGTGGGGGAAGGAGGAGGAGAAGGTAGGAGCAAGTGAGACATACTCAGCTGAAGAGTAATACATCCCACGTTTTACTAAATCAAGGAGAAAAAGGAGCAAGCCTGTCTGGGCTTTGAGCATTGCCTGCCTACAGCAGACAGGCAAGCTGCTTCGGGGAGCCCTGCACGGCTCGTGGCTCGCACGTGGCACTTCAGTATAGAGTGGTATGAAATTATGACTTAATGACTAGAAGTGGGCCCTGTCCCTGAAATCTGAAAGTGATGGAGATGGTTCAGAGCTGTGTCAGGAGCTGCTGTTCGAATTGGGTGAAAAGGACAGATTGCAGTCCATGCTGGAAGCAGGTTACCTCCGGAGTCCTGTGGTGACACGCACCAGGGACTGTGTTTGGTCTGTTTTCACTGCAGTGTCCAGGTCTTTAGAGTGCATGTATAGATATGATGCTCTTGTGATACAGAGAAGAGCCAGCATCCCTGTTCTATAGACAGAAACTGAAATGCAGAATAAAAATTCTCTGCTCACTGCACCGCTATGAAATGCCTTTGGAGCCAAAGTTCAACCCTGCTACACCTCACACCTCAAACGGCAGCAACTCCGAGTGTGTGAGACAGTGGCGGGGGTGGGTTTAGGTTTTTCAGGAATTATGGCAGCAATTTCAGATCTTACCAGGGTCAGTGAGATGTGGGGGTATGTTTTGAGGACTATGATCCTGAATTACAAGTATTAACTGAATGCAATTCCTGTGTCTGAATAGATACATGATACACAGTGTGTTTCTCTGCTGCAGTCCCTGGGGGATTTGATGTAACAGGTGTGTCCTGGCTGCAGCCATTCCCATGGAGCATAACTTGTATTAAATTTAACTAAAGCCTGGTTAATTAAAAATGGCAGAGAGATGCTTGTAAACATCTGTGTGGCAGCTCAGCAGCTAGCTTGCAGAAGTGGGAGACTTGCAGCTGGAGGGATTGATGCTGTCTGGCACTTTTACAGGGCTTTGGACCACCGCCTGGGTGCTGTGGGTGATGCACACTCCCCCTCGCCGGCAGCATCTCACCTGCCACATCGTGCCAGCCTGCTGCCATGCCAGAGGCGTGCGGCGTGGCTGCCTAAACCAGCCATCAAGAAACATCAATGAGAAGGGCAAACTGCTGTAAGTCCTGGAAGGCGCTGCTCCGCTGGGAAAAGGGCGCTGCTCCTGCAGGCTGCAGGGCTGTCCTCTGCGAGGGACCTTGGGAGCCTCAAAACGGGCTTGGAGGTAGAGCTGTGGTGTGAACAGCAGAGATTTGGGGCAGACCTCTCTGGCTTCCTAAAGAACAAAGTAAATTGTATACCCTGCACATCTTGGCCTTTGTAGAGTGGTTTGGGTTATGGGGCAGGGAGGAGAGGTGCTGGCTGGTTGAGATCCCACCAGCAAGCTATTTGCTTAGTGTCACCTCATCTAATCCGACCCAGCGAAGCAAAGCAAATGACCGGCACCTCTTGTATCAGTGCCGCTAGCAGCTCCCGAGACTAACCACACAGGTCCTCTGGCCTTTTGCTTGTTGCTTGAGCTGATGTCGGCGTAGGACAGTGGAAGGAAACACTGCTGCCTCCATTTGAGCAACTCCTACCAACCATGGTTCCTCCAGTCTTGGTGAGCGTATTAAACACAGACTGCAGCGGGGAGTGCTGACGGCACGTTGCGTGCTGTGGCTGTGCGGGGCTGTTCCGTCAGAGCAGGGCAGGGAAATACATTCCCTCCATCCTCAGAGATGAAAACTCTCTGTCTAAACTAGGTGGTACAAAATCCCCTTCTCCACAGAATACTTTTTTTTTAATTTTGTTTAAGTTAGTGAGGAAGTTAGCTATTACAAATGCTTCAAGGTATCATCTTGATTATCTCCTGGAAGCAGCAGGATTTAAAAAAGTTCATTTTCTGACTAGCATGCACTTGTTGGCTGGAGGAAAGCGTGCCTGGAACCAAGCCGTGCGCACCCTGCTACACCTCACAGCTGCATTACGTTGTAATTCCTGTCTCTCCCCACCAACCAAGATACTTCAGACTGCTTCACCAAATAGCTTTGGCTTTTTTTTTTTTTTTTTTCCCCTTCACCAGCAAACCGTTCTCATGCCCAGGAAAATATGGAAAAGAAAACTGGCAGCTGAGGTGACAAGTCACTGCAAAAGCAAGACAAATGAATTCACTGAAACTCTCACTGTGTTTCCCGTAAATGAGCAGAAGAAAGGTTTGAGTGTTGCCGTGGTAAGTTAAGCTCTTTTTATCAGTTTGTTCTCTCTTGCCCAAATCCCTCGGTCACCTTTAACTGGGGGAAGAAGGGCAAAGGAACAGCAGACGTAAGGTACTGGTGGATGGGAATGTTAAGTGTTCCCTTTGCTGAGGCCATCCTTTTCCCAGCTTGTCTTGCTGAGAGGCTGGAAGAGCTTTAGAGCCTTTTCTCCAACAGAGATGCTTTTCCACCTAGGACTCGCGATGGCTACGTGGCTCAGCACAGGAACCTGTCCGTGTGGCAGCCCGGTGTGAGCGGAGGCAGACGTCCTCGTTAATGCCACAACAGAGCCAACCTACCTCTGGCTGGAAGGAAATCCTAAAGGCAGGGTAGGCTGGGCTGGGGGGTGGGGGTGGGGGTGGGTGGGCTATCTCTACAAAAGCCGCCAGGGATGAAGAGTCCAGTTTATCCCTCCTCTGATTGCATCTCTACTATTCCCTGCCCAAAGCCTTGCTCAGTCTCTTCCCAGCTGCTCCAACTAATGCATTTCTCTTCTGCGTGCCTGCAAAAGCCTGGAAGAGAAAAGGAGAAGGTAGTGTGTACGCAGTAGAGGCCCTCAGGGCGTGTGAGGGATGGCAAGGGTATGGAAAACTGAGGGGCAGCCTGGACCAAACAAACCTTTCTGATTTACTAGACCAAATGCAGAACCTCTGAAGACTGCCATTACCCTACAGCTGAATTACCGACTCTGGCAAAGCGGAAAGTACACAAGTTTCTCACTCACTTATGCAGGGCTTCTCAGTGGGGAAAAAAAGCATTAACCACAGAGGAAACAAACCTAGACTGTTCTTACAGAGACTGGTGGGGGAGGGTGGAGGTGGGAAGACCGTAACGAACAGAGTAATGAAGTAAGCCCATGGGTATCATCAGTCTGTAGGTAAATAATTTCAAAACAACCTTTAGCCTCAGGGAGATGATGTTTCATTTAGACGTTGAATGAGCCCGCTGCATCAGCAAATCCCTCTCTCGGGGTTACCATTTATTCCTGCCTCGTGTCGAACTCTGTTACAGGCTGCAAGCAATGAAAATTGCAGACTGAAATTATTAGTGTTTGTTAAATGTTTGCACTGGGCTGATAAAGTTCAGTGAGCTATATTTGATGCTTCTTGGAATTATGTGAATGATACAATGGTTATGGTTTTAGTCGTTTGTGAACCTCTCCGACTTCATCACAACTCACCTAGCAATTCTGTCCTTCTACTTGAAATAAGATTGCACGGTCTAGTAGCTAACCAAGTACCATGCGCTGGTTGTTCGCTTGTGGGTGGTTTTTCTTCGAGGGCTCGGCCAACAGAACCTCCCCCATTTGTTTCCAGGCTTTAGCAATCCAGAGGAGTCCCCTGTAAGCAGCACCCTGTCGAGGCAGCCGTGGGCATGGCCACGGTAGGAGTACTGCGTGGTCCAAAGGGGAACGCGGAGGGAGGAAGGCACCCAGGGTTAAGGTGTGTTAAACATGTGGAAAACTCTCCAGTGGATTGCACACAACCTTTTGCAACCAATACAAGTTGAAGAGAAGAATTCCAAGTGCAAATCTTCTAACCCTTGTTAATCTCAGGCACTGCTTATTTGTTGGAAGCAGTTCCCTCTGACAATTGAAATGCTTGGAATTACAGTGGATTGGTAACAAAAAATGACATGCTCACCAAAGGTAAGAGATACCATCTCCAATTTCATTAATGCTGTGCGTTATCTCTTACTGTTCCTCTTCGGAAAACAAGTTATAAAATCTGGGTTCTAACAGGTTTTGCTCATAAGCAGTGTGGAGGGGCATTTCACTTCTGTAGCCCACTCTGAGCTGACTTAGCGCTTGTAAGAGACTCTTTGCAGGTTTAATCCTCTATGTCTGGGCAGTAATTGTGACGGTTGTCACAGTGAGTCCCAAACCAGGGGGTGAAGAGGCCAAACGGTCCTGCTTTGTTGAGGTTATTTGAATGTTGGGCTTGTCTATGCTGAATTGAGCTCAGGCAGTTGGTCTGGTGTATAGCCTGGTTCTGTGGTATCAGTGTGCCTGCGGAGAAAGACGTAGTACAAAGAAGTGTTGAATTGTTCAGGAACCCTTCCTGATGTAAAGGGCTACTCACTACCTTCTGTGTCACCAAGCGGTTCTTTCAGCCAGCACCTATGTATGAAGCATAAGCAAACGTTCAGGTCTGCTCCTGGATGTTCCCAGAAACCCAATGGTTTAGGACTTCCGTTCCAAAAGCAAAAATACAGGACAATTCTAAGCCTTGCTCGGAAATGTACCTGCTTATCCTCTTTAGCACATGCCCCAACATTGGCCTGTGTTATTTCTTGTAATATAATAGCACATGCTTTATTCAAAAGCAAGGATATGGTGCATAAAGCTCTTGAGAACCCTGAGCTATCGCATGACTGTGCAAATGGTTTTCTGCCATATCGCTCTGCTTTGCTCTATTTGAACTGGAATTTCTTTGCGGGGTCAATGCTTATCTGTAACAGGCAGCCTGATAGGCTGCATGAAGAGCAAATGATGCCTGTCAGACCAGAAAGCACACCAGTTCTTCCTTCCTGATGGGGAGCACACAATCACAGCGAGCCTCTGGACAGTCTCAGAAAGGTTAGGACACCAACGGGGGATCTGTTTTTGAAGTCGGCAGAACAGGACTGTTGGGAAAGTGTCACACTAGGACACTGATATAAAGAAGAAATCTTTTGAAAAGCACTGGCTTCATGCCCAACCATTATGGAGAAATTTCCGTAGAGTAGCTGTGTGGACCTTGGTAATGTGAGCAAGGAGATATATGGTGATGCCACTCTTAAGTACAAAGAACATATCTAAAAGGCTGGGTCGGGGTACAGAGGTCAAAGGCATTATGAAAGGACCCACTGACCATATCACAGTCACTTTAAAAAGTGAAATAATGCTTAGCTTGAGAAGTTGCGGAAGAGCCCCAGTTTCAAGTCCATATTTTCAGTCATGTGCTGTTGAATCCTGTGACGGCAAAATAAAATGAGCACTAAATATTTTGCTCAAAAAGTGGTTTAAGAACAACCCTCCAGCTTTTTAGCCAGCATCCTCAGTATGATGCATGTTTGCACTTCTCTAAGGAAAAACTGTGATTGCTTGAAATAAGTTCTTCTACTTCTTCTAAAGCACAGCTTGATTTGACACTTGAGACAGAAGTTCTCTGTCCAGTCTGGCGATGCGGCATTGCCCCACGGGACATCAGGCTTATTACTTCAGGGTCCCTACAACAGAATTGCCAACAACCAAACTGCCATCTAAACAGTTCTTAGGACTGGCAAGTAAGCACCACGCAGCCACTCGCTGTGCCCCAGTGGAATGGGGGAGAGAATGGGAAGGATAAAAGTGCAAAAACTCGTGGGCTGGGATAAGGACAGTTCAACGGGCAAAGCCAAAGCGGCGTGCCCAAGCAGAGCCACCCGAGGAATCCCTTCCCCCTGCCACGGCAGGCAGGGGCTCAGCCCCCCCAGGGCAGCAGGGCTCAGCACGCGGGACGGGGCTGGGGAAGGCAAACGCCATCGCTCCCAGCGTGTCCCCCCTCCTGCTTGCCCAGCTTTATGTGCGGAGCGTGGTGTTACATGGTCTGGGATATCCCCTTGGGCAGCGGGGGGCAGCTGTCCCGGCCGTGCCCCCCAGCCAGCTCGCTGCTTGGAAGTAAGGAGCAATAACAAAAGCTTCCCTGTGTTACTAACACTGTTTCCAGCACAAATCCAAAACGTAGCCCTGTATTAGCTGCTATGAAGAAAATTAACTCTACCCCAGCCAAAACCAGCTCAAGCCCACAAACTGCATCAGAAGCAGGTAGGTGACATCAAGGGAGACGCAGAAGCAGCTGCTGCTGAAGGAGGTGCAGCAAAAGACATCAGTGATTCAATGACGCTCATCGAAATGAATAGTCTGTAAATCTGTACTCGTGCAGTACCTGTTGCAGACAAACAAGGTGGCACGTGGGCAGCAAAAGAAGCAAGGACAATAGCTGAGGCTCTTGGGCTCGGTAAAGAGGCTGGGCTCCAAGAGAAACGTGCCATTCGGTAACTACTTGCACTCAACTAACCCCATTACATTATAAGCAAAAAAAAAAAAAAAAAAAAATTAAATTCAAGTAAAAGCCAGGGAAAGCCCTAGGGAAAGTTCCGAGTTAAAATGCTGAAAGCTTGTAATGAGTCCTTTGATTTTAGAAGTTGTACACAGCTCCAGCAAACCCTGGGCCTGTGAAGCGTGTCCTGACAAAATAGAATAAAATGCAGGTTTTGCCCTTAGGCAAAAGAAAAATAAATAGGAAGTTGAATTGATTTCTAGCAAATGTAACAAATCTACGTAACTTGTATCTGAATTATCAGAAAAGGGAGGAAAATATTCAGGCCCTGCCTTCAGAAATATAGGAGTGCTTAATTAGATGGCTGGGATGAACATTAGCGACTCTGCACCGCCTGCCGGGAGGGATTACCGCACCGCTGTCTGCACGACCACCACGGGGATGCCAGGCTCTGCCTGAACAACCACAGCCTCATTTTGCATGTAGAGAGTGAACGGAAGTTTTCCAGGCCAGTCAAAGTGCAAATAAGTGTGATTCATCATAGCAGGTGGATAGCGTATCAATAGAATATCAGGTTGATATCGTATCAATACAATATCAGGTGGATATTGTATCAATATAATATCAGGTGGATATTGTATCAATATAATATTAGGTGGATATCGTATCAATATAATATCATGTAGAAATCCATATCATATCAGGTAAATATATAAATATAATATCAGGTAGATTTCGTATCAATATAGTATCAGGTGGATATCAATATACTATCAGGTAGATATCATATCAATATACTATCAGGTGGATATCGTATCAATATAATATTTTATTTTCCCTAATGTAGCAACAAGCCAAATGTGACTTTGTGGTTTGGAATCTGGAGTGTTAGATTTCAGCCATAATACACTGACATTAAATCTGTACATAAATGCCATTTAAGGACAAGAAGCAGGTAGACTTTGCTGGCGTAGCTTTCTGGTAAACAGAATGAATTTTCAGATCTCTGAGGAGCATGGTGTAATAACTGATAAATGAGAGGCTGAATTATTCAAGTGCCATTTTTTACCGTAATGTGCATCATCAGATTTTTTATTCTTGTCTTTGAACAAAGAGGTGAGGCAAGGGAGCTGGGACCAAAAAGCTGCAACTGCCGTGGCACTAACAAGAAGTGCTTTCACTTTTGGTTTTCTCTGGACATGGGCAGTTAAAAAGGTGGTATTCGTTTTGCGAAATATTAACTAGATTACTTCAGATGTGCTTCTCATTTAATTAAAATTTCTAGCTGGGGGTAGGTCAGAACATCGTCTCATCGATGCTGAGGCAAGAAGCAGGTATAAACTGATTTATTGCTGTAATTCTGTGCCTGCCTTGGTCCATCCGTTTCCCGAAGTCATATGGCAGCCGAACTGCACCTAATGGTGAGTTGCTGGAGGGGATTTTTGATCTCAAAACTCCACGGATTGTGATCAGGAATTCCACCATGCTGTTGCTTGTGTAGCAGCAGATTTACACAACAGCAACAACAAAATACACTTGTTGATCTAAACCACTCCTCCTTAGGCTGTTCGGGGCTGGAGGGTAAGCCAGCCAGAAGTGCTCGGTACACCAGCAACAACTGGAGCCTGACTGGTTTCACCTGGCAGCACGGGACAGCAAATGCCACGAGCACCAGGCACCTGTGACACAGGTTGGTGTGAGGGAACGTTCAAGCCCACTTCTGAGGACAGGGCACTGGTAGCATCTCAGCGTGGAGGCATCTGCTAAAGCTCCTTCTTGCTATGAAATTTGCCATTGTAGGTGTCCAAACCAGGTGATTAGTCTTGGAGGAAGATCAGGGATATCAGAAGAATTAAATGTAGCGCTTGAAAACCCGCTGTGCCGGGCTGTTGCGTCGCTGTTGGGGCTCTGTGTGGGTGTGCAGCCCAGCACATGGAACGTGGCATTCTGCACAACAGGAGGGAGAAGGGTACCTGGGCTGGGTGATGTCCTCCTGCTGCTGCAGTGCGTGTGCATGCTTAAGCACGTGTCACCGCATCACCTGACAGTCAGCTGAGGTCAAGGGGCTTGCTTTTTAAACATGGTGTTGCTGCTTATGTGGTTTAAAGCTTAAGTTTCCTTTCTTAATCTATCCAAGAATTTACTAATTATATCTTACAGTTGACATGTCATGTTTTCCCACTGAAACCTGAAATACAAAATTTTGAGTCAGCAGGACTTGTTTATGGTGTTTGTATGAATTATCTTTACACCACAAGGGTCTCTGGTCCCCTTTGGGTACTGTAAAGAAATGAGCAACATGGAGAGATTTGTGTAGGACTTCATGGAATTCACTTGTGATCATTACTCTGGGGTTCTACAATCATTTCTCCCAGTCGTCTATACCATCGTGGTTGACGAGCGTGCTAACAAATGGCTATCACCAAGCCTGAACAAGCTGGACCCGCTCTTTGGATGACAGAATCTGAACTGCCTGCCTGAGGCGTAGCACGGGGTGCTTGACTTCAGCTTCTCCTTCATGTTGTTGCCGTGGAATCACCCTTGTGCAAATCGGAAACCTCTGACTTGACGTTAGGGACGTGGCGTAGCTTTGCAGCGCAGCGGTGAGTGGCAGAACAGCTTTGCTGTGTGACCACAAACAATTTTTTTTTGCTTGATAACTTTATCCCTACTGTTGTGTCTTCATGATAACATTTGTCCGTATCTCCTGTTGGAACACAGTGTGCTCACATAATGATAACACATACCACTATTTAAAAGTATATTAACTGATATATATAGTATATCATAAGTATATATACTATATTTATATAGTACATACCATAAGTATATATGAGAGAGGATTATATCATGCGCCGGTCTTCTTGGTGGGTTGGAACAGATCGAGCTTCTTAGTAGAAGAAGCTACTAGTGTTCTCTCGTCCTAATTCCATAGCGTTTTTAGAGCTGATATCCAACTGCAGCCCAAACAGACAGAATAATTATCCAAAAAGCTAAGCCTGATCTTTCATCATGATAACGATCACACTGCTTTCCATTAAGGAAATAATGTTATTCAGGAGGTGACTAAATGCCAGCCTCTCTGATAGCGTAGCAGACCCCTGTGATCTTGAACCTACTTTTGCTTTGCGCATCACCCTCCACCTACACTAGCGTTTCTGCAAGTAGCAATCCTGAATAGTACTGTAGATTGGAAAACTGATTTATATTTTAGCACTTTTAAAAGATGTTCATTTAAAATGGAAGGAGAAAAAAAAATATCTCTACTGATTTAAGATGTTGGATAACATATCCCTCCATGCCTTTAGCAAGATGATGTCTAGCAGTGAACTCACCAACGCTGATTGATCACACAGACACCCAGCAATTGTGAACGGCTAATTAACCCTTCAGTTAAGCATTTCTAATCAGACAAAACAACCTGATTATAGGTACTACATCCTGAGAGTACAGGGGCTGCATGGTAGTCCAGTGAGCCCCTAATGAGCTAAATCACTTTATTTTAGGAGAGAACATACAAGAGTAACCAGCTGGCTGTATTTGCAGCATTGACTGCGAAGAAACTGAAGAGATCTGGTGAAGCACAAGCTTGCATTGTGACCCAAGGGGTAAATAAGCAATATAAATATGGCTATGATTTTTTAGGTATGTGTACGTATGTGTGTGTATGTATATATGTGTATATATACACACACACACACATATATATATACACACACACATATGTGTGTATATATATATATATATATGTATCACGTCTGATATATAAAGAACTGGAAGCTAGCCACTTGGTAGCTGTGAATTCTTGCCCAGTTAGCAATGCAAACACTTAATAGGGTTGTTAATGTTTGATTAATCGTTATTATATAGACTCACAGTGCCATCTAGAGACCGCGTCCAGATTTTGAACAGCTTTCAGACCTGATGTTAGAGGAACAGAGAAGTCTTTATTGTCATACTGAAGGTTTCATACGTTACTCCCGGAGCTCGCTGCCTTTCACAGAAACAATGCCTTGCTTTGTGGTTATTAGTATTATTCCGTTTTGAACATGGGCTTATCGAGTGACAAGCCTTTGTGGGTGTTTCTTTTTGCAACCTGATCTTAAATATGAAAATGTGAAGAAGACTGGGGACTGGTGGAAGTGGGCTTAAACAAAACTAACCCTGACAATCAAGCCCAATCCCTGATGTGACCTGAACTGCAGCTGTGTTGTTACACTCCAGAAGGCACCATGCTCTTGCAAGATAATCCTTGTGAACTTCCAGGCTAATGCAGGTGGCACGTGTTTTCCCGTGCTGAGTTTATTGGGATGGGGGTAAGGCTCAGATGGGCAGTGCTTTGTATTTCCAGCCTTTCTGGTGAGGCTTGTACTGGGCAGCCTGCCTGCTCGCTGCTGGCCAACATGCTGTTTTCAAGCACACAGCTTCACAGCCGTTGCGAGAAAGGGGATGCTGCAGGCACAGCCGAGCAAGCCTCTGGGGAGCCTTACTTCTGCTCTGTGCTGTAGGGAAAAAATACTTGGCAAAAGCCACTTATCAGAAGGACCAAGGTAAACAATCTGGGATGAGCAATGGAGAGAAATAACACATTTTTTAAAAATTTTACTGATTTTTTTTATAAATATTAAAAAATGGTTTTTTATTAAACCCAAGAGACCTAATTAATGTCCTGTAATGACAAGAAACCAGTCTGAATTTTCCTGAAGCATGAGTTGAGATCTGCCACGGTAAACAGTCACAGCTGTGTCAGAAAGTTTGGGATTCAGGTGGCCCCAGGGTGAAGAGCCAGCGCCAGGAGCTGGGTGGCACGGCAATGTAGATCTTCCATGGCCATAGCTTGTGTCCTTCAGTCAGGCATCCAAAATCCGTTGGGTTATGTCTCTTGTCTCTGCAGAGAAGGTACAAATGTTTCATTTAACCCCCAAAAGGACACTCAGGACCCACAGAGGTGCTGTCATTTGTGCTTATCCTTCCCGTTCTTGGCACTTTGATAGAGAAGGGAGAGGAAGGTTTGAAAGCCTGGGAAGCTGTATAGATTATTTAGGGAAGTCCAGCTATTCCACTGTACTGGAAATCCCACGCTCAGCCCTTCTCAGTGCCCGTACAGCATATCAAAGCTGAGATGACAGCTACTCCCAGCCCTCCCAGTTTTTTACTTTACACTGGATGCTTGAATATATGTGTTGTCTTTGTGTACTGTGCAAGCTTAAAAGCTTCTTTTCTTCCCTTTAAAGTAGAGTGTAAATGGGGATCGGGTAGCCAAATGATAACAATAAAATACTGTGTGGGTTGAAAAAAGAAAAATCACTGGCAGGCAACACTTGGTCTACCTGGACCCTCATGCCTCCCAAAAGCACGTCTCTACATCTTCTTGAACAAATTGCTCTTCCCTTGGCAGAGGGAGACTCTGCTTCTTGTTGCTCCAGGGATGAGCATGTGAGGGTGTTTAGCTATCACAACCTGGTCTCACTATGTTGTTTTTGTCCCATGAAAGGTTTTTTCTCTTCTGGAAATGAAGGCAGAATGGTGCGAGGAGCTTGGTGACTACCCCAGCCGACCCTGGAGCTGTGCATAGCTGCACCCAGGCTCTGCCAGGTGACCACTACACAGAGTAAATCTCACCCCTTTCTGAGACAGCTGACAGAGTGTCTGTGTCAAGGACAGGCAGGAGCCAAAAGAAATCTTTTATAAAGTGCACACCACTGCTTTCTCCTCATGCAGCCGCTGCACAGCCCATGGGGCAGCCCTGCTGTCACTGTGATGTCCCTGGAGAAACCAGGGTAGCCCTGTGCCAGGGTGGGTGAGCAAAACCCTGCCTTGCTGCCTTCTGTTCCTGCTCTTTAACACCTAAGATATTTTTTTTTCCCCACCTTATAGAAGAGCGGAATCAATCGATGAAAATGGGACATATTAAAACGTGAGGGCTGGCCTCAGCATCCTGCTGCGGTCCTCAATCCAGAGAGTAAAACCAAAGCGAAAAGGACGCAGAGTATTTGGGCTTCTCCGTCGGCACCAGGCACAGGGTGCCATGTATCCAACACCCTGACTCTTTCCCATGATGATAAAGAGCCTTCCTTGGTTTTTTTTAACTCAGCTGAGTGAAACGTAAAAAGGGGAAGAAAATGACAGCACGTCCCAGTCAAAAATATTGGTGCAAGGGAGGCCTGAGGAAGCCTCCTGAGCTCCGCCTTGGTTATGGATCCCACCCCCTCATACCCCTTCACAGGACTAGTCAGAATGGCTGAAAAAGCCCTCTCTGCCTTTTTTAGGTGGATATATGGGCAGAGGTGTATCGCTTAATTGTAATACACTAATACAGGCCGGAGATTGTTCTTTGGTTGTCGTACACCAGTTACCTTGTTGGTCCCTTCTTAGTTTCTCTACATACTTTAGTCGCAGTCTGAAACAAATCACTGGACAAATTCTGTACCTTTATCCAGAAATCTGTTTTCTTTCCCACTATGAAAGGATTTTCTCGCTTGTTTTGGGGGTCTAAAGTTTCACACTTGAATACCTATCTAAAACCAAAGCCTACAGCCCCAGTCTGCCTGCTGTTTGCCCAGTCCTAAACATAAAGCCGTCGCATATGTTGCTGTGCGAAGCCAAGTGAGATGTCATTTTATGGAAGTTGTTGAGGAAACCTACAGAGCTCCTTCAGTTTGACAGGGCAGTTTGTTGAGTCACTTCAATGTGACAAGTCAGCGTGACAGACCTCTGTATCTTCAGCAGTCAAGAAATAACTCTAAGCCAAAACCAAATGCCCAGCATGTAGCAAAGAGCCAGGGGTGCGGAGCAGAGGGGTCTAACTGGGCTCTCTCAGAGGGCGCACAAGAAATCAGATCTACTTGATTGTTTGCTGATAGCTCTGTTAAAAATTAGTTTGAGACTAATGTCTTCAAATTTGTAAGGAAGCCTGTGGGTAAAACCTGCTTTTGCTGTAACTCCAGATGTTCCACTTGCACAGTTTTAAAGTCATGTTCAGGGCTTTCTCCATGGGGACGGGGACTGGCACCCACGGCTGGGACCAGGCAGGCCCTGCTGAGACCAGGGTTTGCTGCTGGACCTCAACTGAAAGCAGCTCCTGAGTCCAGGTCACTGTCCCTTAGGGGCACCAGGGTCCCCTGCAGCCATGCCAGCTACCCCATGGTAACCAAAGGGTTTCTGCATTGCATTTTCTTTCTCTTGGTCCTAATTACAGTTACAGAGCATTTGGGGGGGTGGGGGTGGGGGTCGGGGGGTGAGGGTGGTGGTGTTTGCATATATTTAAGTGATGTCATATAACAAGTTCTTTCTTCACAGGTGAGAAATAAGGTCCTCGTGAATCCATATCCAAACAGATACCTTCTCTTGATCACAGAGGTGAGACAGCGGCTGCAAGCAGGACAGACTCAACAAAACAAAACGGTGAGGGCTGCCACACTTGCACTACCAGTGTGTCAAGTTACAGAGCTAAGAGCTGAGACACGGGGAAAATTGCATAGTAAGGCTTATTTTGCTGCTTTTTAATGCAGCACTTCTGTATACATTGATTATAACAGTCTCTATGCAACCACGCATTCTTATCCTTCTCTCCTCTAGAGGAGTTAAGTGAGCTTTGTTGATAAACTCCCAGATCTCCAATGAAAAAAATTGAAGTGTTCAGGCCATTAATTTTCATTCCTGTTTCCTTCTTCCTGATTAATTTAACCAGTGCAGTGGAGTTATTTTCAGAGGCACCAAGGCAGAGAGTCATTTCACACAGCTTTCATGCTGTGAGATGGAGCATTTGGGTTTGCATATGAATTTGATAGTAGCAACAGTAGCAGTGGGAAGCTTTCCGTGCCAAAGGGAGTCAAAACTGAGAACTCCATCGCCAAGAGTTAGTCAGTTATAGCTGTGCTGCCGTAGTTCAAGTCCTTTCTTTCTCCCCTCTTCATCAAGTAACAGAAAAAACATTCCTGCCTGGCCCAGCAGATCAAATCCAAGCATGCTGTAAAAACATAACACCCTTGATAAATGTTGGCCTCTACTAATTTGTGTCAAAAAGAACAGAGGCTCGCTAACTAGACTAGAGATCTAGAAGAGTTAATTTTGGCTGAAGAGCTAAATTGTAATCTTCCTAAATCTTAATCTACTTCTTTGCAAACGAGTGAAAACTAGTAGAAGATCGGTTGGGGTTGGGGGAGGGTGTTTCTCACTGAAACAGGGAGGTGCCTCCGCAGGTGAATAGTAAGCTGCCAACATGATGCTCTTAGGCTCCAAAACCCACAGAACATGTGGGACTCCTCACATGGCTTCCACTCAGGTCAATTATAGAAACTGTCTTGAAAAAGGGAAAAGTTCCCCTGCTCAAATGCAGCGGTGCTGGAGGACATCAAAACTAGCTACCTGAGTTTGATCTGAGAAGCTGAAGCAGTGCAGGAAAACCATACTGCAGTTCAGTCCGCGGGCTGTGTTTACACAAAAGCCATAGCTCTAACACTGCATACGGCTCTGATGAGTCGCTTGCAGTACATCAATATTTGCTCATATGTCTTCAAACAAAATAAGGTGAAATGGTCTAGATGTTTCCCCCTCTATATTATTCTCTTCAGCCTGTGGTTGTTTTTAAGGAAAATAGGATTTTGTTTCACTTACCCACCCTTTTTTTTCCTAGTTCCCCTTCTTTCCCTCCTGTGGTGGTTTGCCTCCACCTTTCCCTTCACCTGTGGCTCACCTCATCACTGACCTGCTGCATGATTGTCTTTGAGGCATCTGTCGCTCTTCCCATGGTTTTAGTGCCCCCCACTTCGAGGCCTTTTCCCAAGATCTCACTTAGGCTTCTCGTTGCACCCTGCTCCCTCTGTGCCCCTGTTGTCCATCTCTGTCCCTTCCATCCCGTGGTCTGCACTCTCCTCAAGGGGTTCCCTCGGCCTCTTTCTGGCTTTTCTTTGAGGAGTCCCAGCAGGCCGTGACTGAGATCTTTCTCCCACTTCTTTCTGCTGCAGTCACCAATGCCTCCACCAGTTGGTGACAACTGGCTGACAGACCCTGCTAGGTTAACCCCCTCTGCCCAAGTTAACCGATGCATGCGCTGGGACCCCTGGCTGCCCAGCTGGCCTCCCTTACAACCGTTCCTCCCCTTATCTTCCCCACCACAGAGCACAGCAAAATGGACACAAGAGCTGAATATCACTTTCAGTGGAGCATCTCTAGGCTTCCACATTCAGTTTTCATCGCAACTTTGCAGATTCTGTCTACCAGCCCCAGGACATGCCCTTTTAAACTCATCTTCACCGGTAAGGTTCTTCCCTAGCTCTCCTTCCACAGCTTTTGTCCTCTCTTATACAAAAACTGTACTCACTTTGTTACGAAAAGAAGTGTATTCCTTACACTTTCTTTTTCTACGTATCTGCTAGTGACCGTTGTTGGACATATAAAAATACCTTGTGGTTCAAACTAGGTGGGCAGTCCTAATGCTTTGGCTTTGATACACTGCACAAATCCTGCTTCAAAGTTCTTCTAAGCTGTTCTTTTGACTCCGTTATTATTAAGTCTCTGACTTAAACTCCCGTTTGAGTTTTAACCTAGTTGATACTCTCAAGCATAAGTATGAGGATTTGGGTCTGTCTGCCTTGCTTGAGTGGACTCAAGCCTAGGCTCTATGTGAACGTGTCTTGTAAACCACTGAGGGTTTGGAGCATTGTTTTGCCCTGTGCATGCACTGCGCCGTGCCCTGGGAGAGCCTGGCTCTCTGATCGCCTCTGCAGTGTTGCCCAGACAATCAGTAAAGGAATAGGAAGTGTTTGGTAGTTGAAGGCTAATAATTAAATGCTGGCATCAGAGTGGTTCAAAAAATTATGCAAGAGCCCTCTGAAGCTTACACATTATCATCCTCTGTTTTTCTTTACTGTATGCAGTGCCTAATTACTACAGAAAAAAAGGTGTTTTCAAGTTTATGCAAAGGTGGAAACCAGCAGCGCTAGGACAAGCCACTCTTCCAAAGTGGTAAGCTGTAGCTGCCGGGTACACAGCGCCCTGGACAGGATGATGGCAACTTAGTGACTAGGAAAATCCTAGTAAGGGTAAAAAGACCTATTAGTAAGAGTAAACAGAGAAGGTAAAAAAATGTCACTGTTGATGCAACTCTGGATGTGAAGGGTGGATGAACACCCTGGTCAGAGTCTTGTTGTCAAACAGTAAGGCAAAGCCTACAAAAGGAGAGTTTTATAGTGAAGTCAGATGGGACATAGCAGGAGTGTAGAAATATGATTGTCGGTGGGTTTTGTCATCTCCCGCAGCTTTATTTGCACATTTAACAAAGAGGCAGTGCTGGGGGGACATTGTGATGAGAACTGACTTCTTACTGCCTTGAGTGAATTGTTTGATGTGATATATGGGACCAATGATGTCTTAGGAGCTGGATTTTCAGGGTCTGTAACAGTTAACATGAAGCAGGACTGTCAAACCGGGGGAGGGGGCTGCTTTTGTGAAAACAAGGCTGAAGAACGGGCTCCGTAGCTCTTGAAGATTGTGTTATTGTAGTATAGACTTGTTCTGAGAAAGTCTATCTCTTACAAAGACCTGTGCCGTTTAGGATGGATTGAATGAACTTCCAGTCTATCATTTTTTGGGTGGAACTGGTCTTTCGCTGAAGTCTGCAGAGGAATTTTGGTGGCACTGAGCTCCTGGAATGTCTTTCCAGTCAGCCTGAGCGGTTCCTCTGCAGGCAGGCAGCAGCCGAAGAGCCGCAGTGCCCAGTGCCCGTGGGATTCCACATCCCTCAAGCATCTGCTCTCCACTGCCTGGCCAAAGCCTTTCTGGAGGCACCAAGATCTCTCTAAGCAGACACTTTATGCCGCCAGTTTCCTCAGTTTAAAGACACTGAAAAATGTCAGTGGAAACCTTTTTTCCCCCATCTCTCAGGTTTTCTGATTTATTTTTTTTCCAAGAATATCAACTCAAATACAAAAATTGGAAATATAAGCTCAGGGAATAATTGACTGTGGATCACTGAGAATCCTGACAGCAGGGTTGCCAGTGAGAAGGGAAATGTTACTTTTGTGACTATCTTGCAAGTAAATTTTTAAGTAAAGTTCTAGATGATTTCAAGACTAAAACCCCCTACTTACACATACTCATATATAGATATATATATATATATAACATTTTTTTTAAATGTTTGGTTCTATGACTTTTTAATTCTAATTTTAGCACAGAGAAGTTTGCATTTTGAAGGATCGTTTTCATTTTACTTGTATTTTAAAAACAGACAATATGTTAACACGGTTATAAATCAGGGTTTTCCTCCTAGGTTTCATGTTATTAGAAAGCTAATGGCAGAGCTCTGGAGCCTTGGGGATTTACTCTGGCACCGCACAGGCAGCTCTAGCAGCAGTCCTTAAGTAATAGACACACTAGTTACATTTTCTTCTTTCATTTACATCATAACGATTTTTCTTTCAGTCTGAATGAAATCTTGCCATCAACAAATACCACAAAATAACTTTGTACCCAGGCACGATACGTTGCAAAAGTACAGGCTGGTGTAGATACAGTGCTACAATTGTGAATTCTGCAAAATTAAATGTAATTTGTAACTACAATAGTACTTCTTGCAAAACCTTTGTTGGTTGAGTTTGTACAGTAAGCCTCAGCACTGGGACTGCCTAGTGACACAGCTCAGCGAGAACTCAAATTTTCAGGAGCCTTAGCTAGAATGCAGCTTGCTTTGTGCTTTCTTGTGGTTTTGCTATCTGGTCAAACAGCAAATGACCCTTCAGCTTTCGGCTTTGCTCTCAACAGCTGCCAAGCACACCGGCTGTGCTTTTCGCTGCTTTCAACCACAGCTTTCAATCTCCCACACCCTCCCCAATTATTCAGTGAGCACTCAATGTTGATGAGCAGCCCAGCTCTTCCTCAGATTTCCTACACTGCCAGGAGATGCTATCAAGAGCCTTGCTGTTAGAGCTGCAGCCAGGAGAGGTGGTAGAACCAGAGCTCTCAATGTGCTGGATAATATGAGGTGTCACTATGAAAAGCCCCCGCTAAGTTTTACGCTAACAGGAGGGAAAACTGAAAATGGGTAAAGGCAGGAGTACGGCAGAAAAGAAATTAGATGGTCGAGCAGGACTTGGCTGCCGGAATGGTGCTGGCCTTCTGTAACAGCTGTTCTCCGTAGGGAAGAGGAGCTAACTGTCCTGCTCTTCTAATCAAAAGCTTTTGTTCCATTTTTTTTTTTTACAAGTTTTACAGAAGTAGTAGCCACAGTGGTGTCAGAGAAAACCAAAGAGAGCGCTTGCAAGAAAATGTGACTTGTGGGAAGAGACTGGAGGAATTAGTTGCACTTAGTTGGGAAAACACGAGGCTGGCTGAAGGACCTAAGTGTTCTGACATACGGAGGGGTTCTAGGAAGCGATGGTCTAGCTGTCTCTTTTCACATAGGAGTAGGAGCAGCTCAGGAGGCAGTCTCTCGGGGAAAAGAACTTTGCTTTTTCCCCACTGACATCTGAAAGTTAGTCACTGCAGGAGGCTATCCTGGGAACTGTGAAATCTCCTTTGGTGGATAAGGAGAAAAAACCCAACCTAATCGTATTTTGGAGTGGAGTAAAACTGTTTTAAAAGCAGATGCACAACAGCCACAGCTTGGTTGGTGTAGCCAAGATTTGAGTGGCAATGCCCAGGGGCTCAGCCCAGCATGACCACCCCAGCTGCTCAAGCCCCGCCACCTTGGGGCATCACTGCCATTGTACCTTCTTCCCAGGCTCTCATCACTAACTGCACACAGCTTGGAGAAGCTCTCAGAGTTTTTTTCCCCTCTGAAATGAAAAGCCCTTATTGTCACAAACTTGCCCACTATGGTTTTCCCCAGGCAGGGTTACAGCAGCTTCCAGGGTGGGCTCCTCCGCCCAGCTCCACTCCGGATGCACAAAAATGATGATGCCATGCAGTATCCTGAATTCACTGAGAAAGACTCTGCTCCTACCTGTCACGTAAGCAACACCCCTTCTAGCCCTTTTCTGTTCAAACGAGAGCCTCTCTGACTTCAGGCAGTCTGGAAATTTCTATTGGTGAACAGTGGTGAAGAAACCCAGGTGTAGCTCTCTCTCTGCCTCCTCCAGCCCACAAACTGAAATCCATACAGATTTAATTTGTTTCATTAAATACCATTATTTAAGTACATAATTTAATTAATTTACATTTAACACCATGGGCTCATATTTCTGACGGCTGCTCAGACTCAGCTGACACAGCACCCTGGGCATGCAGGTTTGTGTAAGCCAAAAGTACTTGCTAAGTTTCTTAAGCCAGTTAGGAAATGCTTGCTCAGAGTCTGCAGCTAAATTTGGCCCACGGAGATATATTGGTATGTAATCCCAACACACGGTGAAGATTTGATGCTGCGTGGTACGAGTTGTGGTGAGGCTTGTGGCACAGCTCTGTGGTGGCCAACATCTCCCACTGTCTTCCAGGTATTTATGGTGTCCATCAACAGGTAGCCCAGCCTGTGATGCACAAGTCCTCTTTTGTCGTTGCCAGACCTTTCATTTTTGCCCTGAATTAGCCCACCAGGGCCAGAGCAAAGCATATATATGTATGTGTGTGCATACAAGGTATGATATGGAGCTCCTGTGTCTGGCCACCAAATGATGTTGGTTTAGCGACAGATCAAGCCATGTTTACAGCCTCTCTTTTCTCTCACCCTCCCAGACCTCTTTCTCTGGCATATTTCTATGATTTCTGCTTTTAAATGAAGCTCCTATTCCCAGATTCACTTGAACACTACAGGTAGGTAAGGTAAGGTAAAAAGATCATATTAATTCCTGGGTGCCCTCTTCTATTGAAGGGAGCTGTGGAAACTTGTTGCCATGACATATGCTTCCCAACTTTTCAACTCCACCAAAGCCGTTCTTGCTTCATGCACAGTGCATGGAGAACCACAGGAAGGTTTTCTGTGTCTGAAGTTTCTGGTTTACAGTTAGAACTTCTGCTTGGGAATATCACTTCTTTGTTTGAATAAAGAATTGGAAGCCTTAAAAGGAACTAAAAATCCATCATTGCACAACTCCTCCCTCTGATCATGACTCATGATGCTTTCCAAGGCAAGAGTTTTTTCAAACAATTGTCTTGGATTAACCAGAGCAAAGGTCTAATCTTGCCACGTAAAACACGTCATTGCCCCTGCCCCCGGCCAACAGAAATACCTCAGATGCACGACCACGCTTGTCAGCAAATGGAGTGCATTGCACAGAGAAGGCCACCTGACTAGTTGCACAATAAATTCCTTCCTGTCCTCACAGGAACTTCCCACGATGGTTGGAAAATGTGAATTTTTGCTGAGGTTCTAACTAGAGCTAGTTATGCAGTTGCACACCACTAAGGAAGTCCACGGTCCCAGGTTCTGACCCAGTGCTGTGGCTGCTGGGACAGAAGCAGGAGCTGGAGTTTCTTTTTTGCCTGGAAAGCACAGTGGAAGTGTTTCTAAAGAGGAATGGAGACCATACCTGTTTTTGTAGTAGGGAATTGCTATAGGTGCACAAATATAGTGAAGAAAGCAAACTTTCCTCAGCAGGGAAAGCTACTGAGCCCCCTGTGCTTTCTCTTGAAATGAAGGTGGTTTCACTTTCATTCTTCTGCATCTGGAGCAGAAAGAAGCAGGTAAAAGGGTTGGCTTCCTTAGACATAAAAGTAGCAATTCACCACCATCTAGTGCTGCTTGAGATGCTGTAGTTATTCCGACTGACCTCCATCTGCCCCAAAAGGTCACGAGCCTGCCCGTGGCAGCCCAGTGTCACACCTGCCAGCCCTGTGTGGCCATCTCACTTGTCCTAGGATGTCTCCTGCAGCACTAGGCACTCGTTCAGGCACCTGAATCTGTGCTCCCAGAGGATTTCAGAGGCGATTCAGTTCAGTGGGTTTTAGACTTAGAAACCAGGAAGACCGAGCACAGCCTCACCAGTAGTGGTATCCACAGTTGAGTACCAAGTTCAAAATTTCTTATTTGCACCGGTGTAAGCACCAGTGCTCTGATACTGCAGGAGCTCAGTAACTGCCCAGACCTTGAAATAAGGGAGGGGGTTACATGTATTAGTGATCATGGCTGATAGTATCTTTCACTACATTCAGTTACTTATTACCAAATCTACTAATATGTGATGTCTATTCCAGCCCCTTTTACTTTATGCTAAGTCTTTCTTCCAGTTCAAACCCTTCTGCTGTCCTTGTTTCATTTTCTTTAAAATCTTTTTCTGTTTGGCGTACTGAATTATTTTATGACAGGCTAACTCCTTTCTCCCTTTAACCAGAGCTTTTCCTTTTCAAATCTTCTTTCTCTGTATTCTCAAGCTTCTGTCCACTTTTCCCCTTCTTTTTTTTAGTCCTACGTTATTACACAAATTATTTTTTTCATTAATTTTCTGATAATCCTTAATTGTTATACCACTGCAACATTAACTCTTCCCTCAACTGTAACTCCTGATTGCTATTCCAAAATTTCTCATCCCATTAGGCCTCTTGACATTGTTGCAAGGTCTCTGATAAAGTCATTATCATTTAAGTTCCTTGATTTAAACTCTACTTTACGTCCCACTTAAGCATGTTTTCATTATTTTTTTTTTTGAGGTCCATTGCCTCTTCCTTTTCAATGGTTGTTAAGTATTCTTCCTGTCATTCCATTGTCTTGTTCTCTTTCACCCAGTCTCCCCAGTTGCTGCCCTGTGCACCGTACCCTCTTCCTGCCCCTGCCACGCTTCCTCCATCCAAAGCATCTCCTGATCCCCACTTCCCCTCGCATGATGCCCTGTTCCTGGCTCTCAGTGTCATCTCAGACTTCACCGTATCTTTCCAAAGCCAGTGCAAGGCTTCCGAAGAGGCTCGATGAAACACAAGCGTGCTGACTTAAAGACCGGCACCAGCACTGTGTCTGCCGTTGGCAGGGAAAGGCAAAGGCTGGGCAGGGAGGAACCTATGCTCCTGGTGTGGCCAAAGGAGGAAGGTGGGCAAGGCTGGGGATGGGGACTGCTGCTGGAAGGAAGCTCCAGCTCCTGTTTCTCCTTGAGCACTTTCATCTTCTCAAAGCCTATTTTGCCACCAGAGCAGCACACTACTGAGCGGTCAGCGGGCAACCTTTTGGTCAGCCTTTTAAGGAACCTCTAGATTCAGTTCTGTGAGATCTACTGAAATTGCTGTTTTCTGTTTCTGCACGTAGCTAATGAGGGCTTTAGGGAAAATTATGAAGAACATGTACCATTGCCTTCCTTAAAGATGTACAGCTGTTTCCTATCTGCTTTCCTTTTGATGCAGGGGAAAGGGACCCTGCCTGAAGCAGGGCAGCACTGAGCAGCCGCTGCTCGTCCTGTGCAGAGCTGGGCTGCTGGGGCAGCCGGTCACCTCACGCTACCTTGTGGAAATCTTCTATTTATAAGCTACGTACACAAAAGCCCCACGGAGTCCTGACCCATAGGAAAATACAGGTATATCTGATAACAAGAAGAACCTTTGCCATGTGCTCTTAAGGACGCTTGCAAGGTGAGGGGAGGTATTTCCCCCCGCTGCCCCTGTGGGGATGGGGACTTATCAGTAATCTGTGGTCACTGCAGTACAGAGTTCAGCTTTAACTTCACCTTGGACTTGCTACTTGTAGGTTTCTCTCTTAGGGGTATCTGTTTTTCTAACTCCCTAAATTTCTTTGACCCTAAACTGTACCAGTTTGCTTTATTCCTGAACTAAGATACCATCTAGAAATGCTTAGTGTCATGCATGATTAACTTGCAGTTAAAGACACTAATGTTACTATAAGAATTTTTTGTGTATAAAGTTGTCAGAGTAAGAAATATTGAAGTAACAGCTGCATATACAACACGGCTGTCCTTGCTCATCAGTGTTCAGCCAGTATTTACCCTGGTTTTTCCACAGGGTGTTTTTTCCACTCTGTGGTCAAGATGCCAGCGGTCACTATATCTCACACTTTGTTTCTCTATCAAAATCCTTGCATAGCTCTACAGGTTATTTTGATGAACTCTGTTTAAACCCTTGCATAAACAGATAATTGCTTTTTTTCTGGAAGTCTTTCTGGAGCATTCCATGGCTTCATGACTGAGGCTGATCAGGACATCACAAACACTCATGTTCTTTTCTCAGATTCACCTATTAATTTTGAACAAAACCCACAAAAGTTCCTATAGATAATTTCCCCCTCCCCTATACATTTTTTATTCCTGTATTCATTTATTTATTTTTATTCCTGTATGTATTACTCCTGTAGGATAGCCCAGTTACAGCTTTAGCAAGGTAGATGACACACAGGAAAATAATGGTCATAGGACTGACCATCCCCACCATCACACCTGATCCTTTATCATACTTTATTTGCACAAAGGGAGGAGAACTGAGATTTTGCCAGCACCATGCCATAACTCTGGCATATCCTAACTGTCAAGTGCTCGTCATCGTGAGTTTCTTGGAGTTTGGTAAAATGGGGGAGGATTTGTGAAAGAGAAGGGGTGAAATATCAGAATGGCATCTTTTGGCATTCCCTTGTCTTCTGTGTGGATCATCAGCAAGGTGGATCCTGGAATCGCACCAGACAGGTCCAATGTCACCAGTACTAACAGGGTAAGTGGCAGCAGTGGTGCCGGTTGTTACTGTCTTGAAGTGAAACTGCAGGGGTCATTGCCTCGGGGCTGGGGGTTCACAGGTGTGGTCTGGCAACAGGGAAACCATGACACATCACAAGGACTTCATAGTTCAGAAGGAGTTGGCCCTAGGTGTCAGAGACAGGAGGTGAACATACAAACAGCACGTTTTGAAATCAAGAAGACCCTTGCCAGTTGCTCATGTAGCTGGACTCCACTTTGACCTTGAGACCTGCTTCTGCAGGTCTGTGGGCTTGTCCCCTGGTCCTTGGCTTCCAGCAGGGAAAGTACAAAATGCCTGGGAAAGCATCTTCCATGGAGCAGGGCAGCATTCCCCTCATCGGGGAGCAACAGCTCTACACGTGGCTCCAGCTGGTCCTTGTTGAATTGACAGCAGCTTCCTGGGAGTAGCAGAAGACACTGTCCGACCCCCTTCTCCTTCCTGCCGTACTTTCTAAATCACGGCACAGAGACAGCAGAACTTCTTGATAAAATAGCTATACTTTGGAAATAAGAAAGGGAGGGGTGGGGGGAATGCTCTGCTTTGAAAAATCTCATTCTCAAATATTGCTAACTTTCACCAAAACTTGAAGAATCAAGTAAACAAAAAAAACTTTAAAAAAAGAAAAAAGAAAAAAACTTTGGGGGCTTTGTTAGCTGTGTTAGAAGGCAAGTCTGGCAAGGAAAGGAATCCAAGCATCCCCTATTTGCAGGGCTTTGAGCCACTTCAAACGTAAATGTTAACTTAAAAATGTAACTATACTTTGGTGTCAACTCAGCTATTGCAGAGCTTAGAAATGTGACGCACAAGTCAAATGTCTGCTGATATAACATGACAAAAGATATTTTATCTTCCCTTCTGATATAGAGTGTGACCCATGTAGGCAAACCATCTCCCATTTCCTGCCATCGCTGCTTTCATGAGCCGCGAGCACAGGCTGGCTGCCGCCTTGGCTACAGACGGGTCAGCGGTAACACCACGAATGCACTCACGTCCTTAGCACCTCCAGCTCCAGCTGTCTGCGGGCAGCTGCACTTGGAAGAAGTCCGTGTTTTAATGCTTCTGCCTTTCTCTGGACTTGCTTTGAAAGGTGGGAGACCTTGGTTTCTGTTGTCCATGGAGTTCCCATTTTTTCATGGAAAGATAACAAAAAGAGCCTGTGAAGATCTGCTGACCAAGAATGGAAGGAATGGTAGCTATTTAATACGAGAGAGTGAAAGCGTGGAAGGAGCCCTGTGTCTCTGTGTTTTGTAAGTACTCTAACATTAAATCTTTTATGTTTTCAGATAGATGCAAAGACACGTGTTCATCTTCTCTAGCATTAATGGTTCTTCCCTAATATTAAAAGACTCCACAGGGGTGTGTATGTATCCAAGTAATGCTGGCTGCCGTAGGCTTCCACCACAGTGCATGGTGAGAGGGAGGTGTTTGCAAGAGACATTTTATACAGCAGAGGAGAGATGAGCTGTAATCTGTCAGTGCTGGCTTCTCTGCAGCCAGTGAGGGGAACCCAGAGAAAACAGCTTAGCCTGCCAAAACACGGGAAGAACCTTACCGAATTGCCGCCTCTCTAACGATGGGTAAATAGCATTTTAGCACTGTTGAGGCACAGAAAAGCCTCACAGTAGGTTACAAAATAGTTCCTTCTTCATGGGCTTCTTGTCTGATGAAATCTTAGCCTTGAGCTTCGAAGGAATTTTGTCCGATGTAAGAACATAAGCTGAGGCAGAAAGCTATAATGTCCTGCTTGAATTCATATGACAAGTCCATCAACAAGATGGGCATAGAAAATCGCAACATCTTGTCTATAACTTTTATTACTACAACTAAATTTTTATAATTTTCTTTTCCTGTAGGGAATAGCACTTTTCTTTCCCTTTCAAGAAGCCTGTTTTACACTTTTCATCTATAATTGATCTGTTCCTAATGCATTCAAAGTTTATAAATTAGACTCAGAGTCTTTGTTTGACCCTGTGAGGTTTCCCACTCTCCTTGAGGATGTGTTTCAGTGCGACATGAAAAAAATTTAACACCACATCTAAGTAATTCAAAAATACCAGAAAATGTTTTTATCAATAATCAAAAAAGCATTACTTTTGAAATGAATCAAAGGAGAAGGGAGAAAAAGGGAGAGGGACATGGAGTGCTACGGGGCTGATAGGTGGAAGAAAGGAGGTCAGTGAAATGATGGAGTAAGAAGAAGAGAAATAGCAAGTGGGGGGCAAATAGAGCGCTCAGGGTGGGGGCTGTGGCAACCTGCCTCCAGTATGGTGTGGAAGGAGGTGATGCAGGGGATGCAGGGAGGGCAGGGGGTGTAGGAGGGAAAGGGCATGCATATGCTGTCAGAAGGGATAAATGAGGATCCTGGCACAGAGGAAGATGAAGAAGCTAGTCCCTGGCGTGGGAAGGTGGCTTCTGAGCTCTCGTGTGGGAGAGGGAGATGAGACAGTGAAGGGCTTCTTGGGCGTGAGCCGTGAGTTTGAACTATGGATGTAACACAGGACCTTGTTTTGTGGGCAGAGGTGAGTTGACATAAAGATTAAGCTTGGTGCCATGCTAACACAGTTGCTTTCCCTTTCCTGGTGTTTTTTTGTTTGTTCGTTGTGGGTTTTTTAAGGGCAAAGCAGATCTATCTTATGATAGCTGGAGCAGATAAAAATCTGTCACTGGTGTTCTGGGCAGGCATCTGAAAAAGCATGTGACTTCCAGATAGCCTCTGTGGGTTTTAGTGTTAAAAACTTAAAACCTGTAGTGTTTGGTGTATTTGACTTTAACTCATGCATTAACAAATGTAATAGTTAAACTATAGGGGTGGCAGCAATGGTATAACAGCTGCTGGCTGGCAGAGGTGAAAGCAAGGGCTGGCTTCAGATAGCAGATGGGATGGTGATGGTGTGTTGGCTCAGAATTGCCTCCAAGACTGGTCCGTCTGTAAGTAGTTGTCTCAGCAGAAGAGAGCTGGAAGAAGAAAGAAGAAGAAAATCCTAAAACTGGATGCAGTCAACCCTGAAACTCTCAGTGCTGTTTCCACTCTTGGATTAGGGTTGCATCTTAAAACATTGCTTAGCACCTAATACGGTTGATTCACAAATGATGCACACCTCTCAAATCAGTTGATCCAAGGGCAGAGATGTTGATCCACTTGCTAGAAAAAGCAAGCAACTCTTTATCCTCTACTGACTGAGGGAGGGGAGGGGAGGGCACTCCCAGCTTGTATCTGGGAGTTGGAATGGTGGGACAAAAATCATCTCTTCTCTAGTCGGGCATGGTGCACAGCTCTGCCAATAGGTCTTCCTCCACAGCACCCTGCTGCTTTCATCCAGAGCTGTCCCAGGTCTCTGACAGCACCTCAGTGTGGACCTACTGCTCTTGCTGCTGTTCTCCTCATGGTTCAATGTCATTCTCCCAGAAAAAGCTCCTCTCACCCTGCTCTTCTGCCACTGGATCTTCCCTGTGCCCAGACCAGGCACTTTATCAATTTGTACCATATGCATCTGTTGGTAATTATTTAGTAGTTCACATGGAAACAGAAGTTTCCATTTTAACGTTAGTTTCATGTTTCCTTAGTAAAAATTGCAGTAGCCAAATAATATCCAGGCAGTAACCTCTCAACATTTAGATGATCGGTAAAGAGCAAGTTTCAAAAATGATCGGTTGCTGGTATTTTTTTTTTCTTACTTCTGTGTCTATGTGTAAATAATGAACACCCACATTTATAAAATACTCTTGAGCTAGGAACATGTGAATTTCCACAGGTATCTCAAGGAGGCAGGAACCAAAAGATGCATCCCTATGATGCAACTCTGTTAATTCAAGTAAATCTATTCTAACTGGAAGTCTTATCCTGATCTCAGTCCATAGTAACTTTTTTTGCGGAGCAAAGTAGTTTATTTCCAAAGTTCCCATTTGTTTATGCACAAGTCCCCTGAGCTAGGCTTTCACCCCAAGGTTCTCCCTCTCGTAACAGCTCTATTCGTGTAGCTACAGCTGAGGTCCTCCTGATGAACATGTGCACCAGTTAGAAGAACTTCTTTTCAGATACTGCTCCCTCCCTGCCCTCACTTCCCCACTGGTGTGTGTTTCTGTTTGGGGTTTTTTGGGTGTACATATTCTATTTTCTGCTGTGGTATGTATTTCTTTGCAACTTTACTGCCTTTTTTGATCGTGCTTATGATGTCCAGTTCATTTCCTCAATAGCTGCCATTGGGGTATTTGATAAAGTTTTTATTTCTGTTCACAAAATACATCCAAAGCCATCAGCAGCCTGAGTGTTCAAACATTTGCATATTATGAAAAATAATAATAACCCCTGGGAAATGCAAGGAATAGTTTTCTCAGAAGTAGGACCTGTGCAGTCATGTTCTGGGTGCTGGTGACTGGAGGCTGTTCTACTAACGTCTCTCCCAGAATTCAACAGCCTTCTTGTGATACAAGTGCGATATGAAGTTTTGGGAGGGATCATGCGTGAGGAGAATAAGAAGACAGACGAGGGGCTGGGATGTCTGTGGAATCAAATTACTCTTCTCTAAAGGTCTGTGTTAGGTTTAGTTCCTAAGTTCTTTGAAACTTCTGGTTAGAGTAATCTTATATTTCACCATAGGAAACATTCTCTCATTTTGCAGTCTCAAGGGTCCCTTCTGTTTTGCTTTGCTCTCTCTGTCTCTTTCGTTTTTACTGCACGGCTTCTCATGTCTTTAATACTAGGTGCTGTTTGCAGACGTTTCCAGTCTCCTTACACTTTGTCAGACATGTGGTGTCTCCTCCTCCCACCACAGCATCCGCTGTCGGCAGCGGGGGTCAGATGCTCAGCCCACAACATACCCAACATCACACATGCTCTTGAGTCCAGTATCATGCACATCTCCAGCTGTACTCTGGCCAAGGCAAACATAGTCTAGGTGGAAGTAGCCTGGTACATGATCACCTCTGGAATATGTGAAGGCACAGATGGCTTGAGGGGTCACTGTGTGGGGCAGCACGGGGGGAACAACAGTATGGCTTTGTGGTGCTGCAATTTACTTGAGGGCTCCCACGAGGAAAGCAGATTGCATGAAAAGTATTCTGCAACTTCCCACTCCTGTGTATGCCTTGGCAACCTCCTCCCCTCTTCTCCAGAGAAATGTCAGATCTCATGCAGAAGGTGAACCGCAAGATTTCTACAGAATCATTCTTTACCGCTATTTAGATCAATAGGGTTTTCTTGCTCTCTCTGCCCCCTCACATCTTTCCCAGCTTCTATCAATACGATCAAAGACATTGGCAAGGAGTCTTTCACGGCATCACTCCGTACCAATGTGCTTGTTTCCAGACAGCATTGCAGTCTTGTGTCCCGTCCCAGGTGACTCGTCCTTGATCTCAGCCCTAGGTCAGTCATTTGCAAGGTGATTGCTTCTCCTGTGGCCATGGCTGTTGTTGGAAGCCAGCCCGTTTTCCCCTAGAGTGTGACCTGAGGGAAAGAGGGGCACCTCACTTTTGTCTTTGGAGCTGTTTAAGTCTTCCTTATAGCTCCAGTTTTGAAGGAGGGGTACGTGATTAGTGCTGTCTTTCCATTGTGAAAAGGTTGTCTGATGAGTCCAAGCTGCTGTAAATGAGAAAGTCGACCAGGTCACGGCTCCCCTTCTCACTGCTGATGGAGATACTGCAGTTCTCTGTGACACCTGTGCCAACCCTTTGCTTGCAGTTTATTCCCACGTCAACGTTTGCACAAAGTGCTTTCTAACGCCGTGAAGAAACTCCGCTCGTGTCCAGCAAGGACTTAGGCGCCCTGTGGAAGCAAGGACTCTTCTCTTACATGGCACCTGCATTCCTTACATGGAATTTCAGGGTCTAATCTGTGGTTTACTGCCTCAGGACAAATAATACAAGCTCTCGGTGACATCCAGCCTTTTCTGGATGAGTAAACTTGAAGCCTTTTCACTGCCTTGACTTACTGCATCTATTCAGTTGGAGCTGTAGTAGTACAAAACCCAGCATAGTAACGCACTAAGCAGCTGGAGGAAAGCTCAGGTGGGTAGCTGGTGTGGAGGTGGGCTAGCTGGGCATGCTTTGTCAAGATCTGTGCTACTAAGCACAGTGTGGTGGCTGCAGGTTGATCAGAGCACTCGTAGCTACATTTCCCATACGTGGCCTGACTCTGCAGGGCAAAGAAGAGTGCCATACGTTTGGTCAAAAATCAAACAGATCTGCATAGCAATGTAGCGAGGGTCAGATCTGAATTGGCAAGGCATGATAAAGTAATAGTTGGGTTTCTGAGACGCAGGAAAACAACATACATGGGTCATTTTGGCTAACAGACAATTAAAGATATGCCTTAGAGAATCTCAAGTCTTTTTAAACCTCTGATACATGAATCAAATGGAAAAATGAATGCATATACATACATCTATAGAGATATAGATATCAAAATCGATGCTATTCAGCGTTGGGCATTCCTTTAGATTTGTTTCCTTGGGTGTAGTCTTTCCTTACGTTGCAGTTTAAGACACAAGCAAACAAAACCAAAACCTGGCTGTGAGGATCAGCCGTAGCAGTCTAAGCAAGTTGCAGTGGTCTTGATAAAAAGCC
This sequence comes from Falco peregrinus, assembly GCF_023634155.1. Classification (NCBI taxonomy): domain Eukaryota; kingdom Metazoa; phylum Chordata; class Aves; order Falconiformes; family Falconidae; genus Falco; species Falco peregrinus. The sequence continues at coordinate 3,688,043 of NC_073724.1, read as the reverse complement.
TGATGTATGCAACAATGTTTTTCGCAGCTTTGAAGACCTCATCTACACTTACCGTATCTTCAGGGAGCACCAAGGATATTTTAAAATACAGGTGAGTAACTCTCATCTCACCTGTAAAGATCGCACTAAAGATCATGATCTTGACTAAAAGAATTGATATACGTGGACACCGTACCTTAGAAAATATTTCCAAGTTTACTTTCCTCTCTGCTCAGTTCTAGACTTTTTAATGTTATAGATATATTTTTACATATGAGCTGAGAAGTAGCTATTATCTTTGTAGAGCTCCCTTATAACCGAAGTGGATCTGTTATTCACTGACCAGCTGCTTTCTGATTTGACCATTTCTCTTAGGTGGCATTGAAGAAAAAATCTATCGCTTTCGTTACTGCCTCCTGTTCCTAATTAGCTTTTCCTATGTGAAAGCTCTGCCATTGCACTCAACACCTTGTAGGGACTCAGAAGAGTGCAGTGATCTTTTTGATTTAAAAGAGATGTATCTATCATTCTGTGTGATTCCGAGGCACAGAACCACGGATTTGAAGCGATGACCCCAGATAAGGCTGCTCGTCGCTTGAATAAGCGTCAGAGCAGACTGCATCGATCAAATCCCTAGGCAAGGTGAGAGGACCCTTCAAAAGCTGGCTCACTCCTCCGCTAGTAGCAGGGCACCCACGAGGGCTGCCAACAATTGAGCAGTATTGGAAGGGAAGCAGCTCGCTCCATAAAGGACACACCAAGCTCTCACATGCTGGCAATTTCTTGCCTATTAGTGGTTTGGACTGAGTACGAAAGACACAATTTCCCGTGACGAATAATGGTTTGTTGACAGAAAATAATCTAGTTTGGACTATAGACACTCGACTGGGGTTTGCTGTCGTGCCTATCAGCAGATAATAACTCAATATAACTTTTTGGGTTTTTCAAACTCCGTTTTCCTTACAAGGTTTTGCCAAAAATGTGAAAGAAGGGTTCTGTTCTTCCAGTCTTTAAGTCAGACCGGTTTGGCTGACTAAACTAATAGACTGAAATAATATATTAGTGGTGGAGGGGAGACTGTTTGAGGGTTTTTAAGAGCCAGATTCGGCCATGAACATTCTAGTTGTAGGTTGACCCCAACCAGCAGCTAAGCACCCACACAGCTGCTTGCTCCCAGGAAAAGAAGAGCAAGAGGAAACTCCTGGGCCAAGATGAAAGGCAGTTTCATAGGTGAAGCAAAGCAAAGGAGTTGAGTCACTGCCTTCCATGGGGAGGCAGATGTTGATCCACCTCCAGGAAAGCAGGACCTCAGCACATGTGATGGTTACTTGGGAAGACAAATTCCATAAGCACAAAGGTTGCAAATTTCCCTGAATTTTTATTGCTGAACACAGTGACAGATGGCATGGCATGGCATGGCATGGCATGGGATAGCCCTTTGGTCAACTCAGGTCCGCTGTCCTGCTGTGTCCCCTCCTAGCATCTTGTGCACCCGCAACCTACTTGCGGGTGGAACAGAGTGCAAGAAAGAGACAACCTCAAGGCTGTATGAGCACTGTCCCACAGCAGCCAAAACAGGGGTGTGTTATCAACACTTGATCACAAATTCGCAACACAGCACTATACGGGCTGCTAAGAAGACAGTTAACTGCATCCCAGCCAGAGCCAGGACACAGAGGGAGTGGCACCGGCCCATACAGGGCTGAAGGGAAGATAAAGGCTGCAGCAAAGCAAAGCAAGAGGTGTTTCCTTGTTAGCTGGCAAAGGAAGCAGCCCCGAAGGCCCACTGAGGCCCAAAGGACACGGCCAATGCAGGGCTTTTGGGTGGATACACATCTGCTGCCTCTGCACATGTCCTTTGCGCGACGATGATGAGATTTTGTAAAACGTTTGGCTCCTGCTGCTCACATGCTTGTTTAAATACAACGTTTTCAGTGAGAGCTAATTACGGTGCCCCTGAACTTCTGTCCCAAGGCCAGCGGGAAGTCTGTAATGCCATTGCTCTTTGATGCAATGCTGTACCGCATTGCTGTAGCACACATCTGAGACAATATTTTCAAGATGTTCTTTTCTCAAAAACCAAGACAGTGAGGGAGGTTACACAGTGCCATAGCCACACCACCAAACAGGTGTCCACAGCGTGTCAAGTAGAGTACAATATTTTGTCACCAAATCTATTTACAAAACAGCTTCTTGGTAAACAAGAACCAGTCTGTTGTTCCTGTCATTGAGGGGACTCCATGCAAAGGGCAGTTGCAAACAAACTTTATTTTTGCTTTCCTTGCAGACTTCCGAAGGTGTTCCGGAGAGGCATTTCAGAACGTTAAAGGACCTCATATACACTTACGAGAAGCCAAATCAAGGACTAATAACAAACCTCCGCTACCCATTAAAGAAGCCAAACACCTCGCGAAGAAACCTGGGGTTCAAGTCAGGAAAGGATGACCTTTATGATGGTGAGAAATTTAGCCCTGCCTTTGTGGTTTGGGTTTTTTTACAGATGACTGCAGTGACAGGTTTGTAATGAATAGCTGCTACGTGTCCTCTGAGACCAGCTCCCCTGGCAAGTTCAGCATCCTTCTTTCTCTCTTATGGTCAGTGGAAAGTGGTTATTCCCAGCTCACAGGTCACATACCCTCATCCCCCACAAATCAACACGTTAAAATTACACAAGATACAGAAGGCAAAGCACGATGGTGCCCACAGCTCACTCCTTCATGGGCCTTGATGCTTCTAGTCTGGGGGAGGCTGAGGGCCACCTTTACCCCGTGAGGTTCTGCCAGGCTGCCGGCTCCCTGCGCTTCTCTGGGCATGAAGGCTGTCTTTATGAAGACACAACCTTCAGTGTCCAGGTTGAAAGCTGGTTTTATATCAAAATCCAGCTCAGTTCTTTTTGAGATGCTGGGGACGGGGAGGAGGGGGGAAGCCAGCCAGCTTGTGGTTTGTTGTGATTGGTATTTTAAGTTGGTGTGTTGAAAATAAGAAGCATATAACCTTGTGCTGAGGATCACAGCTGTGGAACCAGAGAGTTCAGTCTCTGATTGCTCTTCTGCTACTTTATGCTCACAAGTTCCAGGTATAAGATAAGGATACAGCGTTTCTGCCTGACAGAAATGTTATGCAAATGGCTACAGTAAAGGTGGAGGTTTTCACAAGGCGGTAGACCATGCTTTGTAGTCCCGTGGCATCTTTACGTCTTTGTTTTGGGGAGGATGACTAGAGATACTGTTGGTAACTTGTCAGCATCTCTCAGGCATTTGAAAGCCATTCTTCACATCGCTGCTGCCTGATGCTCAGCTGCAGTATCTATCAGGTCACAGGCTGCAAAATAATCTTGAAACTCTTCCAGGTCCTTTAGGTGTAACGAGAGCCACAGTGAGAGCATGTGCGAGCAAGGGAGATCCTTCCATTAAGTACCATTATTGTAAAGGGAAAAAAATCTTGGCATATGCAGTCTTTTGTGTGATTTGTATCTCGTGACGATGGCTAGCTACAATGCGGTCATGTGGGCCAGCCTCTCTCTGCTGCAGTCGTACCTCCTGTCGTAGCGTGCTGGCAGATGCTGGTTTCCTGGACACACCAAGAGTGCAGCAGCTCCGGCGCTCCCTGTGCCAAGCCGACAGGATGGGATGGGAAGGGGCGAGCTCTCCCCACCGCTTCATGCACTACGCTGCATGTGTAGGGGCCAGTGCAGCAACAACCTGTCTGAGAGAAACAGCAGCAAAGGGACATTTCCAGGGTCTCCGACATTACATTATCACTTGTACCACTGTGCCACATTTGCTCTAAAAACATTTTTCTGGTATCTTGTCATTGCCGTTCCAGGGAGATGGAAAATGGTGCAGTAGCATGGATGTATTTTTAGGAAAAAAATGGGTGTAATGCATATTTTATTGTCTGGTCCTGCAACGTGAACTTTTCTAGAAGATGCACATTTCCCTGGTCTGGGCTCACAGGGAGGGGAAAAAGCCCCCCACCTTTCATTTCACTACCAACATGTTTGTGGGTGCCCATAAAAATGGAGTCTTCTCAAAATAATCAAATTACTTTGGAATTGTTGACGTTCAATTTTAATTTCAGTTTCACTCCTACAGCATTCCAAACTTTCCCCTCAGGCTGCTTTATGACATGCTCCCAGAGGGAGCTTAGGTTAGTGGCGTGGCATCTCTCTCTCTCTGAAATGCAGGCACCACACAGAGCCCCGCGGTGCTTTCCCAAAGCAAGAACCACACTCTTCTGGCCCGTCCCTTCATGTTGCGCCAGCAGCTGGCCTTTGCAGCACGTGCACACCTGAGCACGCCAGTGTGACCAGTGGGACACCTCAGGGGACTGGAGTCACAGTAGTGGTTGTTGGGCATTTTTGAACGTTGTTTTCTAGCCTGGGAACACTGTGGCTGAGGGTGGCTGCTTCAAGGGACAGGAAGTTTCCATAGTGGAGACTGAGTCCCAGGCATTCCATTTCTGCCTTTCCCCCAGCTTCTCAAACAACATAACGCACCTGACAAGGTCTGGGAGGGAGAGGAGGTTTTAGGCTCTCCTCCCTTGATTGGAGGAGAGTTTTTCCGCTGCATTTTAATTCAGAGAAGAAAGGGGGTGTTATGCTATAGTTAGAGCTATACCTCGGCTATTGATGTTTTTACCAAGTAGGGACGGTTTCCAGCATTTGGCTGTTCCTCAGGAAGAAGGGGTCTCACACTGTGCAAGAGCTTGCTGGCTCAGGAAAGGCAGTGCAGGCTTTGGCTCCCTGCGGGCTCCTGGAGGACCCAGCCCATAGCACGTGGGACCTAAACCTGGCCCTGCAACAGCAGAGAGTACGCAGAGAAACCAAACGGAGTTACTGACACCTGCCCAGCGACACAGCCACTGGCCAGCCTGCTTACCATGGGCTTTCAGAGGAGCCGCTTGCAGTAACAACATCTTTGGGGTTTATTGATTTCTTTACAGAAATTGATGACGACGACTATGTCACTGTCTTACCCTGAATGGTCTGCAACCCGATGATTTGCGAAGCTGCCGTTTCGGGCTGTGCCACGGCTGCCAGCTGGGCATTCCCTGCTGTGGATCTGTACCTCTGGAATTAGTCTGCTCCTTTTACAGACTCTCAGACCAGCAGTATTTTCTCCCAGTAGATCCCATACAAGCTACTATATGTTTTTGTTCAGCAATAAAAGAAATAATTTTTATAACGGACACATGCATCCATATCCATACATATGGACGGAAAGGTATCTGTGTGCATCTAAGTGTATTTTTGTCTTTCAGTCAGCAAATAGTCCAAGGTGTCTACTGCTGAAATGAACAATCTGTTAGAAAGCAGCAAGACAAAGACAAAAAAAATGCATGTGTGTAAAACAGTAGTTTATGGCAGAACTGATAGGTGTGTGCAGGAGCGGGCTGGAAACTAGGACCATGCATGGCAATCAGTTAGCTGAGGGGAATGTGCTCGAGCTTGTCTAGGCAACAATTAACATGATGAGACTTGTTTACAGAGCACAGGGGAGTGGGAGCCAAGGATGGCCCAAGGAAAGGTAACACCTTGCTGTTAATTGCTGGTAGTTAACCACCAATCAGGGATTGCCCTAGTATGCAATGCTTAGCTTCAAGAACCAATCTGTTTAAAACGCGCAGCTTCTGAAAGTGTATAAAAACTCGTGCTTCTGTACAATAAATTGACATTTGCTTGCATCAAGCTGCGCCCCATCTCTTCATTCGCCACAGGTGTGAATAAAAATCATACACAATAAAAAAAATTGATTGGCATCATATGATGCTTAGAAACCTCCAAACTCTGTTAAACCTCTAGATTCTGTGCACGACTGACATTACCTCATTGCTCCATAACAGGAGAGTATTTCAGCTCTGTCAAGGAATACTAATATTATCCTGTAGTTTGGAATAATCTAAATGAAAACAAAAAAGGCTGTGTTAAGTCCACACCATAAAGAATTAATCAACAACATGAAAATGGTTTGAAATACTTGAAATATTGCAGAATGCTTCTGGTAGATTACAAGAAGAATGAGAGTTCTACATGCATGTTGGTATGAACATTTTTTTTTTTTTTTTTTTAATAGGACCTCTAGGTATGTGAATGCTTGCCACATTTCATTTGCCACTGCCGTTACCTGTGTATTATAATGTGTATGGGTTTGGTTTTTTTATAGTGTAAAAATTTGCTTTAATCTTACTCCTAATTTTAAATATTGAGCATATTCCTTTGTTCTGAAGGTGGCATTCAGCTAAGAGCCAAAGCCAGAACTGGAACATATGTCCTGATTCTACCAGTCGCTAGTACCAACCCCCTCTCTGTGATCTTGACAAAGGCATTTATATTGGTTTTGCATTTGTTTAAGACCTTTCCCAAATTATTTATGTATTTTAACGGGTAATACTAGTTAGATTTCTTTCTGTTACATTTCTTTCACACCGCTATTTGTTAAAGGACTGTTAGATCTTTCAGTGCTTTGGACTTCGTTATGAATTTAACAGTGCTTACGCTTTTTGGTGCCAGGATCAACTGGTACTTCTAGCATGAAGGAGACAAAAAAATAAAACGGTGAATAAAGTCCAGCATTGCCAAAAATACTAACATATGTGTCCAAAAGTCATTAACTGAAAAGAAACTAGTTGTCTGTGAAGAACAGTATTATCAGAGAGAAATAAACCCGCCTTTGCTCTGTAGAAGGGCGCACAGCGATGTGCCTCTTTCTTTGCAGAATTCAGCAGCTGCCTGATGGTCGGTTATCACGTGTATCCAGACAGCACAGCTGCTGTGCTGAGACATCCCAGCTTGAGCAGCCTGGTCTTGAACAGCACACAACACTACAGCGTTTCTGAAAGGAGGGTCTCGGCAGTCCCCCACATGCTCGGTCAGTCACACTGATTTTCCGCCTTAGGAAAAGGCTGAGTGACGAGGAATCCCTCGTCGAGGGATCTCACACTGCCATGCTTTGGACTAGGATCCACAGTGCCACGGTGGCTGTAGCTCTGGATGCTGCATCTAAACCCAAAATTGCATCCAAGCCCACAGTCCGGTCTCTTCTCAGGCGTCGCCTCTGAGGCAGTCAGCAAAGCACAGAGCCTGCAAAACAACGACCCATGGAAAGGAGGAAGCAAGTGAGCAGAAATTTACATTTCAATTTACATTACACTTCCATTTACAACATGCAGCTGTGATTTACAGGAATACTTGTCAAGGGTGAGAAGACACTTAATTGACTTTTAATGGCCCTTGCTGTGTTGGAGCTGATGGCTGCGCTTGCTGCGTGTCAAGTCCCCGTGCAGCTGCGTGCGGGGCGGCGCTGCGCCGGAGCAGAGCCCAGAGCCAGAGTGCCCCGCGTCCCCGCAGCGGGGCGCGAAGCCCAGGCGGGGGGCGCCGGGGGCGGGGCCGAGCGGCCGCACACCACTAGGGGTCGCTGTGCGCCGCCCGCCGCCGGGGCAGCCCACGGGCCAGCGGGCGGGGCGCGCGGCGCCGGCACCCAGGGCGCGGCCTCTCCCGGCACCTCCCGCGGGGCACGCGGCCCCGGCCCCCGCCGCCTCCGGGCTGCGCCCCGGGGACCCTGCGGGCGGCCCTCCTTGTGCCGCCGCCGCTCAGCACCGCGCCCCCTCGCCCGCTCCCTTCTCTCCTGCCGCCCCTCGGCACTCGCCCCGCGACAGGGCAGGGAGCCGCCGCCAGCAGCCGCCCGGCCCCGCCGCCCCCCAGGCCTCGCCCCGAGCCCAGAGGCACGGGAAAGGCTGCCGGGGCGGCACGGCCAACGCGGGGCTGCGCCCGCGGCTCCCGACCTGCGGCAGCTCCAGCGCCCAGGCTGCCTTCCCGAGCCGGGCGGCTGCGACACTCGGCGCGCCCCGGCCACACGCAGCTCCCCGCGGGAAAAGCCGCATTCCCGGACTCTCCAGCGCCTCGGCCGCAAGGCAGCCCTGGCACCGGGGGCACCCCCCCCAGACGCCCGTACCGCCGCCCACCGGCCCCCCTTATTCCCGCGGGGCAGAGAGCGGCGCGGCCCCGGCCCCGCCCCCGGCCCCGGCCCCGCCCGCCCGGCTGCTCCCCGCTCCGCCCCCTCACGGCACGGGGCGGTGGCGGCGCCTCCCGTCAGGCCTGGCGGGCGCGCGGCGCTGCCGTCACTGGGCCCCGCCGTCAAAATGGCCGCGGCGGCGGGAGATACGAGTTGGTGTGGTGGTTCGCGTGCCTGAGCGCGTAGCTACGGCGCTATGGATGCCTTGGGCTGCATGAAGGCCTTGCTGCTGGCGGCCACGCAGTACCGAGCCGCCAAGACATCGCATAACGCGGCGCTGCTGCAGCGGAGCCTGGAGGTGAGAGCGGCCCAGGCGCTGGCGCCGCGCCCGGGGATGGCGGGGTGCCTATTGTTTCCCCCTCGGCCTCGGTGGCTCTCGGCGGGGCCCGGCCGCGGCTGGCTCCTTTCCGCCGTCACCGCCGCGGGCGACCGCAGCGCAGGCCCGGGAGCCGCTGTGGCCTCGGGCCGCAATCCCCGGGGCGCGGCTCGGCGCCTGGGGGCGGAGGAGCTCTCCCGGTGGCGGCTGCCGGGGGAGCTGGGGGCCGAGGGATGCCGCCGGGCAGGGGAGCGCAGCGGGCTGGAGCCGTGTCCCCGGGCCGTTGGCATCCCCTTTGTTATTGGGGTTCGTGGTGTCCCTGTGTGTATTCACCGGGGCGTGCAGTGTCTCGATGTGCACAGAGACCGAGCGTGTAACGAGCCCTCGGAGGGACCTTGCAGGAGAAATCCACGCAGCCGTGGGTGCCCCTGGGCTTGCTGGTCACGGCTCGGAGCTGGGCCGCCACCCCGGGCAGTGGCAGAGGCCAAAGGGGCCGAGCACAGCTTATATATGCTTGGCAAGTCCTTGTCGGTGCCCAAAGGTTTCAAGAGTTTCCTTTGGTGTTGTGGGTTCTGCAGATCCACCGCCTGACTGTCCCAGTCGATTCATCTGTTCGGTTCCCTCGGTTCACAGCTCCTCCTGGGATCGTGACCTTCTCCCCGCCTGCTTTAACTCACACACTCCTTCAAGCACACTTAGTCTTTGAACAAGCAATTCCTATTCGCATATACTGACTTTTTCTAGAAGCACCTGCGTTTCTGAGAGCACCTGTGTACACAAATTGGTCATTTATTGTTTCTCTATTCTCGCACTGATTAACTTGACTATGTTTTAAACCAGCCTTGGCTTAGGGCTGTACAAGGGACAAGGCCTGGTTCTGCCAATTACCAGCTTCAGCACTTTCCATTTCTTAATTCAAAATACATTCTCTTTAACAAGCCACTTTTTTCTTCTTCTGTCATTCCCCCTAAATTCTGACCCACAAGGATCGCTTATTTACACAGCTTAAAAATGGAGTTTGAAGGATGACATGGTCTTGTATCTGGAGGTTGCCAGTTTCATGCAACGCATGCTCCAAGGTGTTTGCTGCAAAGGGGTAGGAGGCCTGTCCGCTCCCCTCCAGGGAGGGCCTTGGGGTGGGCATGCTTGCTATGCTGAGAGACTGCCACAGTGACTGAATTCCTCAAGCTGTGAGGTACCTCTCTCAAATAGAGATTTGGTTTTTTAAATGGTAAAACATGACTGTAAGAGTTAGCATTCAGTTTAGCCGCCTTCTCTGTATCCGTTGTAAAGAGGTGTTCCTGGAATACGCAAACCCAACATTGTGTCACTCTATCATGCGAGTGTAACTCGTGTGTACCTGTATAGATTTGCAGGTGTGTCACTTTCAACACCGTCTTATATAGGCTTCTCTGAATTCACGTTCCATTTATTCATCTGAAGCTCAGAGTGCTCCCCGAGCAGCCCTACCTGTTACCGCTTACCCGTCCTGCCGCTGCAGGTTCCTCTGGGTTCCTGTCCATGTCTTTAGAAAGCAGGCTGAGCTGAAGGCTGGTTATTAAATGTTTGTGTTGAGCTATCTGTTTTGTTGTTCTTCCAAAATAAATAAACCCTATCTTTTATCTGTGCTTAAAAGGTATGTCAGAAGAGTAACCTGATATCAATTCTGTTCAGTGTGTGAAGAAATACAAAGTGTTGCGCTGCTACAGCTATAAAGTTTAAAAGAATGCTGTTACTATGATTTGCTGTCAGCAAGCAAACAGAAGAAGCCCCAATATGTTATAAACAATCACAGTGGAAACTTGGTACTTTCCAAGAGTAAACGGAACACATTCACAGGAATAAATACCAGAGGTTGTTTGTTGTTTGGTTTTTTTAAAAAAAAAAACAGTACAGTGAATGTGATTGCAAATGTGTTGTTAGAGTGGCACTTACATTCTCAGTTTTTCACATACAGAGAAATCTATCTAATACAACTCTGTGCTTTGGCTTCTGTGTTAAATACTTTGCTGCAGTTGAGTAATTAAGGCTGTTTCTCTCCTTTCATCTCCAGGTTATCTCTGGACTGAAACTTACACGATTACTTGCTTCAAACCAGATTCTACCAAGTGAATGTCTCAGTTGCCTAGTAGAACTCCTTGAGGACCCTAATACAAACCCATCTCTGACCTTGTCTGTGGTTACTTTGCTATCACAGCTAGGTAAGGTTTGCATCTGAACCTTTATCTTTGGTCTGGGAAAGGGAAGGGAAGACAGGTGCTGATTCTGTGCTATGGGTGATGAACTTCAAAAAAGTGTGAGGTGTGAAAGATGAAGCGTTTTCCATTATAGCAGCATGGTTGGCTGAGCCTCCTGATTGTATGTACAAGGCCAGATAAGATGTTAAATCACCATGAAAAGCATATTTGTAGTCATCGCTGTAAAATGACAATGATTGTGTTTGTCCGAATTTGTTTCCTCACTGGGTAATGTGAGGAATTATTTTCTAGTCCTTGATTTTTGGAGCTTGAAAAGACTACGGTTTTTTAATAATGAAACCTGCCTAGGGGATGCAAAAATAAGGAGAAGCCATGTTACGTCAACAACTGTCATCACCTCAGTTTACCTCTCTCGTTGGAGTGTTTGCTGATTATCAATTTGGGCTTTCCAATGGACTGGGCCTGTGTGCACCAAGTTTCCAAATAGCTGCAATTACAAAATGGATTCTACTGCCTCTTACTTGTTCCGTGAGATGTGCTTGTTTTTATTCCCCCTGCCCTGCCTTGATTTTACAGAACTGGGACTTCATGGTCTAGGGAACTCTGTGCTAACTACAACCTGCATATGTAGTTACATATAAGGGGAAAAATTATCCCTTCACTGCTTAATTTCTCATCATGTATGAGACTTGAGACCTTTATGATGACCCTTGGTTTATCTTCTCTGATTCTTGAAGTTTTTTAGCCTCTTTGATCTTCCTTTTAGGTTTTTGAAACAGTTGCTGTAAAATTGTATTTGATACTGAAGTTCTTAATTATCTTTTCCAACCTGTTGGGCCTGGAAAACTTGAAGAATTAGTTTTCCAACAGTTTCAACTGATTTGTTGCTTTATCTGTCACCCTTGTTTGCTACATCTTTTCCAGGACTGCCTAAGCAGAACTGGTTGGGGTTTTTTTTATTTACCCATTGCTAGATAACCCTATCAGGGTATCAGTTTTAGTGTACTTGCCCACTATAGCGTGAAGCAAGAAACTGAGATCATTTGGTTTAAAGCCTCTTAAATGCAGGTTTCGAGATCTCAACAGAACTAAAACTTTATAGGTAGGAGGTAGGCCATTCCTTCACTGTCCAAGCATCTTCAGGGAAAGGTATTAGTGTTTCAATTAACTGTAAGTTTAAAAGGTAGACATGCAAGTGCATGGGAGCTGTGATTTATTAGTAGTTAATTGTGAAATACACATGAAAAACTGGTCAAAGACTTTGGCTGCTGATTAGATAGGTAGCTAATACAATTGCTTTTGCTATTAGATATGATTTTTGTTAATAATTCTTGAATTCTAGCTTTAGACAATGAAACTAGAGAAGCTCTTCAGGATACCTACAACCTGACCAGTGTGCTGGCAGGAGTGGTTCATCGAAGTTCTGCTAATCTTAGCGACCCAGTCTTATTACAGGTAACAGGAACTATTGCTTGGTAATATTTGGCTACTGTTACGTAGTATACATTGTACTGTATGCATCTAATAACTCTTTAAAAGCTCTATCTGAAATAATGTGAGGCAAAGATGATCTTAGCTGTGTAATTTATTTGGTGTATGAGGCTAGTACGACAGGATTTTAGCACTGCATAGAGTTCTTTGTATTCTCTCATTATTCTTGCTTGTGCTTCTCAACTCGAAAGAGGAAAAGAAAGAAAAAAAATAAAGAAAAAACCCCACCCAAAATGACAAGGGAACAAAAAATCCCCAGTTTTTGAAATTATTTCAAGAAATCACTCTTGAGAGCTTGTAAGATTATTTTCCAGTTGAGGTATTTACTAACATTAGGAGAAATAACTAACAGAAACCTGGAGGTTGTTTTGTCTAATCAATACTTTGGCAGGTAATTGGGAAGGAGTGAAAGGAAAGCTGGCTGGCAGGTTTCATGGAAGGTTTGCAGGGCACGTATGCTTCCTTCCTGCTGGTCAGTGCTATCTGGCAGAAAATGCAAGGGGGCTGTGCTAATGGAAGCTTATTTCTAGAAGCCAAGGGCAGACATCACTGATTATTTTTTTCAAAAACTTTAAGTACGCACATGACATCTCCTAGTCTGACTTAACCAATTTTAACCTGTCCTTTCTGTGTGCTTAACAGGAAAAATTTGTTTACTTTTTAAAATGTGCGCAGGTTTTCTCATGTGTGGTTCCAATCTTTCAGTAAGTACTCGCTGCTACCTGTGGTCACATCTCTTCTGGAGAGGGAAAGCAGAAAATGAATTTGCTGTAGTTCTGTTGCCCTTCATCTGTGGAAGATGAGTCAAGCCTCCAGTTAAGAACGCTTTTCTCATGGGTTGCGTATTTCTCAGCACTAGGCGTACCAGAAGACTTGGGGATCTAAATGACTTATCAGTCAGTGGGAAAGATTTTTCAGTTGCCAAACAGATCCAATTGTAAGACCTTTAAGCTCTTACATCAGATATTTACATGGTGAGATTTTGTTTCAGCAGCTATTCTGTGCTGTGATTTTTGTCTTGTTTCAGTAGATTAACTCACTTATGTGCTGAAAGAATGCTGTATAAAGGACTTTAGTACCGTTAGGTCTGTTGGCAGTCTTCACAGCAAATCCATTTTCCTATAGACATACTTTCTGCAAGAGGTTGCAAAGTGCTTTTTGGATTTTGGTGTGACTTTAGGTCATTCAATAGGACAAAGTCCCTTTCTCACTGATAGAATGGAGGACTTGCCGATGAGGCGAAGTGAAGAATTGGATGGGCTAAAAAGGTAACTCCCCTGTCAAAATAAAACCTTATTAATATTTTGGGGCTTTTAAGTAGTGCATCAGTGTGGTAGGACGTTACACAGTATGCTTGCAGCAGCTCATGCAATTGTTACGTTAACACTACAGAGTCTGAAAATTTATTTGGTTGTGATGCCTTGTTTGTCTTTTCAGTTTAAGCTTTTGTAACTTGTAAGGTTCTTCAGTGAGCTGCTATAGGAAAGACATGTGAACAGCTTTTTTTTTATTTCCTCAGAGTATTCAGTTGCTGCAGAGGCTAACCTACAATGTTCCAATCTTTTGTGCTGGTGCCAACATTGATGAATTAATTTCATTTCTAATGCATCATGTGTAAGTGTGTACTCAGTTGTCTTTTATGGGAAATACCTAGCTAAGTTTCTAAACTTTCTGAAGGTCATTACCATACTGCACTAACCTGGTCTCCAAGGTGAACTGTGGCATTTTTTCTCTGACGCTAACAGAAATTTTTCTTGAAAAACCATGTTGTTACAGATTGTCAAATGCAGTGATTGTGGGACTTTGGGTGATTGAATATTAATTGGCCTCTTAGCCCACACACCTGGGAGCGGGGAGCTAACAAAGAGAAAAGCCAGGAGAAAATTCATGCCTGTCATTAGGAGCAGACTTGTATTAATATAAATTCTCTGCACATGTCCTAGTAAGAGGTCAGTGACTACTAAAAGCACCTGCAATAACTGACCTTTGATAGCAGTGATTTCTGATACTGGGATTTTTTTCAGATGTGCTCTGTTTAAAAACTGCCACACTGTCGGCATTGCAATCTGAATTTTGCTTTGCTTGGAGGAATGGTATCTAACTGGAAAAAAAAAAAAAAAACAACAAAAAAAACCTGAACAAAAAAAAAAGTCCCCCAGCCACTGCACCTTCCACCCCCTACAATTTCTTGTAATTAAATTCTGGATGTTTTAACAAAAACATGAAACATGTTTATTTAAACTTCTGGACTTTGTTTTTTTTAAGTCAGTCCATTGAAGATGAGTTAACGATACCGTGTTTAGGACTACTGGCAAATCTCTGTCGTCACAACTTATCTGTTCAAACTCAGATAAAATCTTTGGTAAGATTTTGGGTTGTGGCATGACTCTGGCTTGAGGGCAAAAGACTTGACTCTGGGGAATTTTACCTTAGTATTTCTTACGCACTTTTTTTGTGGCAATAATAACCCTGACCTGCTTGTTCTGCAGAGTTGGCGGTTGTTTCTGTCATGTTGGGGAAAGTATCTGGTAGAACAGGAAGTTTCTTTCCTTCTCTTCATTGCTGTGTTGCACTAGATTGTTATGCATTCAGTTTCTGCAACTGTTCTCTGCAAATGAAAGGTGAATTTAAAATCGGTGCATTCTTCCTTGGAAAAACTACATGTTGCTAACATATAACATATGTTAACATAAAAAACATTTGTATGTTAACATATAAATCTGTAATTGGATTTTTGGTAAGCTGCATTAGCTTTGGCCAAGAAAGTGATTTGCCTTTTAAAAGACAAATCAGTAAAATATCACTGATCTTGATGTTGGAGCAGGGCCTTTGAATCCTCAAATAGACACCCATGTGTGACCTGCTCAGTTCCTGTCTCTTCATAAATCAGTGCAAGCATAACTTGCTGCTTAAACTCAGAAATACAAATTCATATACGTGGCAGTGCATGTTGTACTGTTTACGTTGGAAGAGAGGTGGGGCGGGGGGGCAGGAGGAACTACTGTCAGATCTGATCACTGAGCAGAGAAAGGATGGGGGTCAATTTTCAGTGGTTATTTTCTATTAGAGACTTCAGCAAAATAACTCACCTTTCTTTAAAATAATGATGGAATTTCTTCCTTGGGTTTGGGGTGGGTTTTTTTGTTTTTCGTTTTTCCTTACACAAATTCAACAGAGAATTTAGTTCATTGACATCAACACTGCTATTGTGCAGTAGCACACTAAAAGAGATTTCCTAGAGAACTTTTATCATTCTAACATATTTCTTGTATTGTTATTCATGACTTGTATGGCTTACCAATATGTACAATCTGTAATTTTGGTGGTTTTATAGAACAGAACAAAATTTATAATGCCTATGTTTCTCCTTTTTGCTTTAGAATAATGTGAAGAGTTTCTATCGTACCTTAATAAGTTTCCTGGCCCATAGTAATTTGACTATGGTTGTGTTTGCACTTTCAGTATTATCAAGCCTTACTTTAAATGAAGAAGTAGGAGAAAAAGTAAGTAATACTTTGAAGCTTGTTCTCTTCTTAAGTTGTAGATAAAACTAGTAGTCACACCAGCCAAATAAAATTTTAATTCCAGTCAGTTTTAATAAGAGACTCAGCAAAGTAAGTATACGCCCATCTATAAGTTTCTTCTTCCTTCCAGCTCTTTCACGCTCGAAATATCCATCAGACGTTTCAGCTAATATTCAATATTGTTGTAAATGGAGATGGAACTCTCACAAGAAAATACTCTGTTGATCTACTCATGGATCTTCTGAAGAACCCCAAGGTTGCAGATTATTTAACCCGGTATGACTTCACTTCCTAAAAGTAGAGAATATTTTTCCTAAGCTCCTATTCCATTTCTTTGCTGTATCCTGTTTGCATTCTGACCCGAACATTGAAAAAAAAAATTCCCTAGATGCTTTTTGAGTGTTACTAGTTGATTATAACCGCTGTACCTGAAACTAAAGAATTCCTGTGTTGCTAGTTTCACACAGAAGTGTGAATCAAAATCTGTTTTTTCTTTGTGACTTAAGGAATATTTATTAGTGTGTTCAGTAGTTCTTTGTCTGGACTGTATCAGTAGTCAGACAACCTGATGAGTAGCGAGCTTGCCTTTTACAGGCCTATATTATCTTGAAGTGGAGTAATATGGCTGAAGTTGGAATAGATTTACTGGAGGGTGTTACAGAGTAGTTCTGTGGTAGACCTTGACTAGTGGTTCTGCAAATTCAGCTCCCAGAATTTAGTTGCTGAACTTCAATCTAAATCTAGCAGTAAAAATGAGCTGGAAAATCTTGGCTTATTTTAAGGAATTTACTTTCATTCTTAAAATATTATTTTATAAAGCTTAGTCTATTTTAAATAGAAATTACATCATCAAAGCTATCACTGTACTTGAAGTGTTTGAGGGTAAGGAGAGTAGGGCACTCATATTTGTCACTTGTTATAAATGTCTGAGTGTAGTAAAATTTCAGTTTCTGTTTCTTTTCTCCTCTACGTATTCTGTAGATATGAGCACTTTACCTCATGCCTTGGTCAAGTATTAGATCTTCTCCATGGAAGGGATCCTGATTCATCATCTAAGGTATTTATAATTTTTCAGTTTAAGCCTAAGAGGGAACAACTACTAGTCTAGTTCCCCTTCTGTACTCATAAGTAGGTTCCTTCTGTACGAGGGCTGATAATGAAACACACTGATTTCAGCACTCTTAAATGTCCTATGGTATTCACCAAGGTTATATTCTAGTTACTCAGAAGGTTGTCAGGTTAGATCTGTAATGGTTAGGTTTTTTTGCCAGACTATGTGTGTCTGCTTTCAGGCAACAGGCATAAAGTCAAAAAGCCAACATAAATACCTTTTGTGCTTTGGCTAATAAGAAATGTTTGGATCCATCAGAAACTCTGTGCATGCCACGCTTTACTGGCTAAAACCTAATCTGAATTAATAGTACTCAGACTTTGAACTGATGATCAGGGAACCACAGTGCTAATTTCAAAGACTTAGGAATAAGTTCTCTCATAGCAGTTGAAGAAACTGATGCCACGTTTCGTTAAGCAGTTAACTGTTGTGTTCAGCTTTGTCCCACTACCACCGGATGTAATTGAACCATGTGTCGCCTAAGGCTAAAATGTGAAATTTTGTGAAAATATTAGGGCTAAATACATCTTTGAAATAAATCTTAGGTTTTTCTTATGAATGTTCTTCACATCACAGTAAATAATAAATGCTAATGTTCCTGTGTGTGTGATTTTGTTGTTGGTTTTATTTGGAAAGACATGTTGACAAGGAGCTTGCCAGGGTGCTGCTTTCTTGGCTCTGAGTATGCACTTGTGCATCTGTTCGTGTCAGAATATTTTTCCCTTCGGTAGCTTCCTTCGTTCTGGGTGTATATGCATTTCTACTGCTTATTAGATTGCTAGCCAGTAGTCATGCTGTTTAAAAAAGAAGGGAAAGCAATACACTAAATACTGTCACAATCCTTAACTAGTCTAATGAACTCTGTTTCTGCTGCTGACTTGGCTTTAAAGAAAGCTGTTCTTCAGAAAACTTTAAAGTGCTAAAAGGAGTTGCATGGAACTTGCCTATCTCTTTAGGCTTGTGCTATGGGAGTTGCGATTTCTGTATAAGTACTTGATCTAAAAGCATTTGAACTCTCATTCACTTCACGCAGATCTTAGAGCTGCTGCTTGCCTTCTGTTCCGTGACAGAACTGCGTCATACCCTGCGGCAGGCAATACTGGAACCATCTGGCTTGCCAGTGTCTGGAAGTACCAGATCTCTGACTCGCTCAAAGACTTTTGAACCATCTGTTGCACTGGTCCACTTGTCCAACCAACCATTGGAAGGCTCTGAAGACTGTTCAGTTCTAGCATTGCAACTATTCAAAGAGATTTTTGAGGTACCAAGACTGATAATTGAGTTTAAAGAGCTTCTTAGCAGCTATATTTTAATTGACTTTTAAACAACTATTAGCATATTACTCAAAAAATAGCATGTAAAAATATGCCTGAAACAGAGTTCTTCCTGTTCCAGAATTCCATGCTTTGTAAAACAACTTTTCTTTTAAAGACAGGCTGTATTTTTGAAATATTTCTGTATTGAAAGTTAAGTGGAAGAAAGGACAGCTCATGAAGTCATGATGTAGACACTAAAGCTATCAAAGAATTGTTTTCTAGGACTTGCAGAAGTGAGGAAGTTCTGTTTTGTGCTCTTTGTTAAGCTTCCCCCTCCAGTGTGAATGCTGATCAGCCTGAAATGGCAAGAGGCTGGGAAAGCTAGAAGACAGGCTGGTGGAAGAAGGGGTAGAGTATCCTTGGCTTCCTTCTGTAGTTTTAAATATTGACATAAAGTAAAATGTCTTTATTACAGGATGCTATTGACAGTGGAAACGGCACCTCAGCCAAACACTTTGTGGATCTTCTGCTGCCTGTTCTTCTTGATCATCTTCAGAGGACAGAACAGATTGTGGATGAACTATTAGTGAAGAAAAAGTGTGAAAGAATGGTCAAGGCTATTAATGTCCTAACAAATATCCTTTCTGTGTGCCTATTGGCAGTTAATTTATTATTCCTCCACCATGATCTCCTCTAAGGTGTTAGAAGAAATGTCTGTCTTGGGTCACTTTTAATAGCTTTTAATGACAACAACTGCCCGAATTTTACCTAGGACTGTCATCCCGAAGGACCTTAAGTAGCTTTCTAATTGCTGTGAAATTATTTTATAGTACTGTGGTGCAGGACAAAATGTGATGGCTATTTGACGTAGAATTATAGAATAATTTAGGCTGGAAAAGACCTTTGAGATTATAAAGTCCAACTGTTAGCCCAGGACTGTGAAGTCCATCACTAAACCATGTCCCTGAGTACCACATCTACACGTTTTTTAAGCACCTCCAGGGATGGTGAGTCTACCACCTCCCTGGGCAGCCTGTTTCCGTGCATGACCACCCTTTCAGTATAGAACGTTATAGAACAGTATAGAAGTAATTTGCAGATCAAAAATGAAGATGAGTGTTTTCTGTTGAAACTGCAAGGGGAGTTTGGGTGGCCGTGTTCTTGGTCGGTATTCGCCTGGCTAAGTCAGGTGCAGCTCCCAGCCAAATATGATGCAAATCTAGATCAGCAAAACAAGGAAAAATAACGTGGAATGGTAACAGTTTTGCACTCCTGTTTTAGTCCTTAGTGTTCCCAGGGTCATGTAGTAAGGAGGACATGCCTGCAGGACATAGTCCTGCATCTAAGCTGAGCTCTGTGAGAAATGTCTTTGCTAGCTCACTCCTAGATAACTAATTCTTCTGTTAGGAACTGATTGTTCACTGGCTTTTTTTCATCATCTTTCTTAGGCCACTCACTGTATTATGGTTTCCCTTAGCTGTCTGTTTCCAAGTAAGTGCGTGTTTTTTATTGAAAAGGAAGCTTACTTGGCATGTGAGTTAAGCATGGCTTAGCTGGGTTTTAAAAGCATTTTTGGAGGCTCTTGTGCTGCGATACACTTAACTCTTGCATCCTTTATTATTAGAAAATGTTGGGGTTTGGTGCAATACCCAAGTATAGGTATATATTAAGTTTATTCTTAACTTGATCTACTGCTCTGTAGAGATGACCTACTGAAAAAGCGTGCCTCAAAGGTACTGACAGCCAGCCAATGCACATCTCTAATAGAACACCAGTTTGCCTGTAGTGGAATTGATACTGCTTTTGGGACAAAAGTAGTGGATTCTAAAATGTGGTGAGCACATGAATTTATCTAAAAAGCTAATTTAGCAAGACTTGTATGAGAGTTGTGATATTGTTCGGATGGTAAGTATATTGTAGTTTAAAGTACCATCTAAATGCACGTAAACAAATTCTGTTTTTAAATAAAACAGTATTTCTATGGCAATAGAAAGTAACGTTGCTAGTCAGTTCAAAGAGTGAAACCAAACATAAGCATTCAGATCTTGTTTTCAGCATAAGCTGGAGATCCACATTGGAGCAGTGACCTTAAATCTCATGCAGTAGTTCAAGCTTACCAGAACTGTTTGACACCTGATTTTTTGTTTTATGCAACCAGAGTTCAAAAATATCACTCATCAATATGGGAGGGAATTGTACTGCACTGAAAATGGAATATACATTCCTTCAGCTCGGTGTCATTAACCTGGATGTGGATATAACCAAGAGTTACATGGCCAAAGACCAGTGAGGTATAATTGGACCTACGATTAAACCCTCCTCACGGTTTTTTTTGGTCTTCACTGTTGCCATCCTTGGCATGCTGGAGAAGTTCAGCAGTGTGCCCAAGGAACATGGTGATCTCTCTTGGTGTTGGCATTGTTGCCTTGCTAGACATATTTAATGTCTTTTTGAAGGTTGGGGTTTTTTTTAATTGACTGAATTTATTTATCAGTGCTGATTTGGCAAATCTCACTGCCTTTTTTCACCTACTTTGCTTTTCTCTTTGTATGTTTGAAAGCAAACTCGCTGCTGATATTATTTTGAAAACGCTTGATCTTATGAGCAGACTTAAGCAGGACGTATGTGGTATGGAGGTCAGCTTCTACAAAATGCTACAGGTATGATTTTAAAATTTCTGGTGAAATGTGTCTGTGAAGGGAAGTGTCGCTACACTACAGTAGTTCTAATTCTGACTGGTTTGCATGGTTATCTCTGAAGTGGTAGAACTTCTAGAAAAATATAGTCCCCTGCGCCCAATTCTTTAAAGTTGTTTCATTGTTTATCCTTCTAAGATAAGAGCAGTTTTCTTTTACTCCAATCATTTATTTCAGTTGTGCTTGTTAAACCATAGTTTGGCCGCCTGGTAAGAATTATTATTTTAAGAATTCATTAGGTCTGCAATTTAAAGGTAGCAAACCAGGAAAAAGTTATCACAACCATATAATTATTTGTGGGGTTGGTTACTGTTAAATGTATACCTCTAATTTGTGACTTTGCATAGTCAAAACAGTTTCTGCTAATTATTGGTCAGATCGTACCTTAACAATTTACATTGTAGATGGAAAAATAATCCAGACAGTCAGACGCTTCCTGCTGTTTTGGAGGATTTTCTTTCAAGAATGGGAGTTGTGTAATTTAATGGGTAGCAATGAGAGTTTTACAGTCCTCAGGAAATCCTTATAAAACTTAAGCTTCTTACCCTTTATGATGGAATTCAAGCACTTGAAAACTTAATTCCTTTAAGTAGTCTCTTTGCCGGTTACTGGGAAAACACGTTTCTAAATACTCTGAAGTATAAGCTATTTTTAAAAACGCTTCTGTTGAATTCAGGCTGAGAAACTTAGAAGGGCAAACTTTAAGGAGGTAGCTTAAGTTCTGAATAAAACATTTCTGTGTTCGTGGGCCTTGATATTGTGATGTCTGGGTGGTTGTGTTTGTTTTTTTTTTTAACTGTTATCTTGTTTTGACTAAAGTAGTTTCTTTTTTAGGATCAACGCTTGATTATGCCTTTGACATTTGCTTTAACATCAGATGACAGAGAGCAAGTCCAAATGGGGCTTAGAATACTGTTTGAGGCTGCATCCTTACCAGATTTTCCTGCCATAGTGTAAGTTTATTTTTGTGATCGTCTGGTAGGATTTGACATTTTTATGGGCTTAGTGATATTCGTGTTTCTTGGCACGTTACTTTCAATTCATCAGAGACAGAAACTTTAGAAGAATTGTCTTGTTTCTTTATCTGCAGTTAAGAGAGAGTAATGATCTTGGAGGCCAGAGGAAACAGTTCATATGCTGATGGTATTCAATTCACATCGCATTCTAGAGAGCATAGTAGTGACTGACTTCTGTCCCGCAAGGTTTATTTATCTGGCGACTGTGCCTGGAACTTTCTACTTGGAGTGCATCTAATATTCTGACTGTCAGATTTCTCTCTCTACTGAACTTTCAGACATGCCATTTTTCAGTTCCTAAAGCTTTGCTTACCCTTTTGCGGTAACTTCCAAGAAAGAACAGAACAGAATACACAGGCAGATGGCAGTTCAGGTAGTATTTAAGGTGGTCTAAACAGGAGAAAAAATACTGAGGAAACTATTTGATGGAGTCCTTATTTCTGTAAATGTAATAAAATAGGAAAAAATGATCATGTATGTAGGATCACAACACTAGACTTCAGGAGAGCAGATCTTAGCCTTTTTCATGATCTGCTTGGAAGAATCCCATGAGAAATAGCCCTGGTGAGAAGAGGGATTAAGGAGAGTTGGTTGATATTTTTTTTTTTAAGTTTTTTTCCCCTTCTGCCCAATCCTCTTCACCCCTCCTCCCCAGAGGATCATTTTCTCCAAGGCCTTAATAGTCCATCTCATCCCAAGCAGCAGAAAATTGAACATGGCAGGAAATTTGCAAGGAGCTCCTGACAAATGTTAAATATAAAAAGGAAGCATTCAGGAGGTAGAAGCAGGCACAGGTGACCTGGGAGGAATACAGAGAACCTGTCTCAAGTATACAGGGATGGGATTAGAAAAGCCAGAGCTCACCTGGAGTTGAACCTGGCAACAGATGTGAAGGGCCACAAGGAAGACTTCTACCAGTACTTCAGCAGTAAGACAAAACTAGGAAAAAATGTGTGCCTTTCTGTTGAATGGGGCAGGAGACCTGGTGACAAAGGACATGGAAAAGGTTGACATACTCAATGCCTTGTTCACCTTGGTCTTCAGTGGTATGATTTGCCTTTGGGAGTCCTAGGTCCATGGGAGCAATGGGAAAGGTCTAGAGGAGGGAAGACTTATCCTGGGTGGTGGAGGATCAGGTTATGGAACAGGTGGACAATCCGAAGTCCACAAGACCTGACAGTATGCACCCATGAGTGCTTAGGGAGTTGGCTGGTGTCATTGCAAGGCCACCCCAGGTTACCTTTGAAAAGTCAGGGCAGTTGGGAGATATTCCTGAGAACTAGAAGAAAGCAAATATAACTGCCATCTTCAAGAATGGCAAAGATGGTCAATAGCACCCTGGACTGCATGAGGAAGAGTATCGCTGGCAGGTTGAAGGAGGTGATAATTCCCTTCTGCTCAGCCCTGGTGAGACCACTTCTGGAGTGGGGTGTTCAGGTCTGCACTCCCCAGTGCAAGAGGGATGTAAACTCACTAGAGTGAGGGTAGTGAAGTGCCATTAAGGTGATTGAGGAAGGAGCATCTTCCTTCATCAGTCACACAAGATGCGGCTGAGAGAGCCAGGATTGTTTTGTTTTGAGAAGACTTGTGGATTTTATGGATGTGTATAAATGTCTGATGGAGAGGAACAAAGCAGGTGGAGCCTGAGCCTTCTCAGTGGTATCCACTGACAGGAGAAGAGGTAGCCACGAACAGAAATGTAAGAAAAAAAACCACCCTTGATTTCTTAGATTTAAACAAAAAGCCTTTTACTGTAAGGGGGGGTCAAACACTGGGAAAGGTTGCCCAGAGAAGTTGTGCAGTCTTCCTCCTTTGAGACAGTCAGAACTACTGGACGTAGTCGTGGACAGCGTGTTTAGGAGTGTGAGTGCTGAATGGGATGATCTGTAGAAATCCCTTTCAACCTCAGCTTTTCTGTGGTCACATGATTTTGTGGATATAGGAAACATTTTTTTTTTAATGGCCAATAACAAAAAGTCTGGCTGGAAGAATGAAGAATCTGTACAATCCAATATGATTGGAGTTGTGCGATGAAATGGCCAAATAACATGTCTATACATGCAAGTTAAAAATAGGCTTTGTTCACTTAAGCAATTGAGACAGCACTTCAGTGAAGTGGTTGGGATAATTACCAATTAAGGAATTTAACAAGAGGAAAAGATTTTTGACTGGTGCCTCAAAAATCAGCTCTCTTGACTCTCTCTGATTTGGAACATGTCATTCGTAGCTGCCTTGAAAATACCAGCCACAAGTTACATGCAGACACTGGAGTATAGGTATTGTAATTCTGTCTAAGCTTTTATGTTCTCTTCCCTGTCCAAATTTTAACTGATTGCACTCTTATCTGTATACTTAAACTCTGGTTAAAAAGTACAAAATTAAATGTGCTGTACTCAATATAGTATTGTAAAATAGCATCGCAGGCAAAGAAAAACTAAGGTTTATTGGTTGCACTCTGCCTTTTTATGATTCAGTCTTTTTATGACTAATAAAAATTCTCACTAAATGCCTTCTTGATCTTCTTACTTACAAACAGTGGCCTAGTTAGTTTGAATAGTGATGTGGGAAATAACCTGTCTCACAGACTAATAAGAGACAGATGATCTGTTCTCAAGAAGCGCTGAACACGGTGCCCTTTCTGGTGAGGTACTGCATTTGTTTCTAAAGGTTAGCCATGACAGGCTTTCATTTTTTCTGCTTTCTGTATCTCCGGACAGCTTGGGCACATGTCTGATGCTACATCTTAATGCTGTGTGATAATGCAAATATGACTGTTCTGTAATCTGTTTTCAATGAAAGAGAAGTTAGTTATGGAACTGTTATCTTCAATCCTTGCAATGATATTTGTAGCAGGTTGTTTCATTTATAGCCTTTATATTTATACAGGCTTGGTGAAAGCATTGCAGCAAATAATGCTTACAGGCAACAAGAAATGGAGCACGCATCAAAAAGGATCCAAACGCAGTCACCCTTGACCAGCATTTCTTTGGTGAGGTGTTCTTCATCCTGTCCTCCTAGTGACGAATCCACAACTTCAAATATTCAGGAATTAATACAAAAACTTCATTCTGGACTAAAGGTTAGTAGAATTTATATACCCTTGTTAAATACTGACTTTTTTTAACAGAAATTAAAATCCAAGTGTCAGGCTATAGCACATGTGTCAGTTAAGTTCAGTTTAGATTCTTGCCTGTTTAGAACGTGCTCCGCTTAGCGAGCTCCTGAGCAGAATTCAGTGATGTTTCTTTGTACTACATCAGAAGCTGGGCTCCTGAAGATCCCTTTCTCCAGTGGTGTTGCCCACACTCATCTGACATCTGTCTGCACATCTGACAGCTATAGTCTCAACAGCTTAGACATGCTGGGACACGTATAAGTGTCCTCCTCCCCCTGCTCCCCGAGAAATAACCTGTGATAAAATACAGATGATATGCTGCTTTAGAAGAGTATGGTGCAACGCTTGTATGCCTAAACATGCATACAAGCATTTTGCTTTTCTTGCCTGTAGCTGACTGTTTCACATCCGCAGTTCAATTTTTGTGGCCTTTTTGGAAAGGCACTGTTACTACTTCAGAAAAAAGTTTTTGTTTCCCTCTGCAGCAACATGCGTTGTGAATGAGACACTCCTAACAGGGACCACAGACAGTGTGCTGTTTTGTGGGCCATGCTATCAGATGCTGAATATATTTCCTCTTTCTCTTTTCTGTTCAAAGCAAGTTAGTAGCTTTGTAGCTGCTTTAGACTGAGTGATGGATGATTACTTCTGTTTTCTTCTGGCTTAAAAGAACTGTATGCAAATTGGGAAAATGAACAAAGTGCCTGTTAACAGCTTGAGATCATAGAATCATGCAGGTTGGAAAAGACCCTTGAGATGCAGTCTAACTGTAAACCTGACACTGCCAAGCCCACCCTTGAGCCGTGTCGGAGTGCCGCGGCTGCATGGCTTTTAAAGACCCACGGGGATGGTGACTCGGCCATGTCCCTGGGCAGCCTGTGCCAGTACTTGACAACCCTTCTGGGGAAGAAAATTCTCCTAATATCCAATGTAAATGTCCCCTGGCACAACCTGAGGCTGTTTCCTCCTGTCCTGCTGCTTCTTTACTTGGGAGAAGAGACTGACCACCACCTGCCTACCGCCGCCTTTCAGGTAGCTGTAGGGAGTGATAAGATCCCTCTGGGCTGAGCACCCCCAGCTGCCCCCCCTTCCCCCCCAGCCGTGTGCCCCAGCCCCTTCCCCAGCCCCCTGCCCGGCTCTGGACACGCTCCAGCCCCCCTACGTCCCTCTGGGCCTGAGGGGCCCGAAACTGAACCCAGGGCTCGAGGTGCGGCCCCACCAGCGCCGAGCACAGGGGCACGGGCACTGCCCTGGCCCTGCTGGCCACACCGTTTCGGATCCGAGCCAGGGTGCTGTTGGCCTCCTGGGCCACCTGGGCACACTGGGGGCTCATGTCCAGCCGGCTGCTGACCAGCACCCCCGGGCCCTTTCCATGGGGCAGCTTTGAGCCGCTCTGCCCCCAGCCCGCAGCGCTGTGGGGCTGCTGTGACCCACGGGCAGGACCCGGCACTTGGCCATGTTGAACCTCACACAACTGGCCTTGGTCCATCCGCCCAGCCTGCCCAGACCCCCCGCAGAGCCTCCTGCCCCCAGCACGTCAGCACTCCCCCCAGCCTGGTGCCAGCTGCTACAGTTCAGAGGTTAAAGATGTCTCGAACACCGCTCCGGGAATGCGGCTTTTCCCGCGGGGAGCTGCGTGTGGCCGGGGCGCGCCGAGTGTCGCAGCCGCCCGGCTCGGGAAGGCAGCCTGGGCGCTGGAGCTGCCGCAGGTCGGGAGCCGCGGGCGCAGCCCCGCGTTGGCCGTGCCGCCCCGGCAGCCTTTCCCGTGCCTCTGGGCTCGGGGCGAGGCCTGGGGGGCGGCGGGGCCGGGCGGCTGCTGGCGGCGGCTCCCTGCCCTGTCGCGGGGCGAGTGCCGAGGGGCGGCAGGAGAGAAGGGAGCGGGCGAGGGGGCGCGGTGCTGAGCGGCGGCGGCACAAGGAGGGCCGCCCGCAGGGTCCCCGGGGCGCAGCCCGGAGGCGGCGGGGGCCGGGGCCGCGTGCCCCGCGGGAGGTGCCGGGAGAGGCCGCGCCCTGGGTGCCGGCGCCGCGCGCCCCGCCCGCTGGCCCGTGGGCTGCCCCGGCGGCGGGCGGCGCACAGCGACCCCTAGTGGTGTGCGGCCGCTCGGCCCCGCCCCCGGCGCCCCCCGCCTGGGCTTCGCGCCCCGCTGCGGGGACGCGGGGCACTCTGCGCCAGCGCCCCCCGCTCCTTGTCGGAGCTGACAAGAACGACCCTCGCCGAGGGACCGGCTCCGCTCCGCCGCTGCAGCGATCGGGCAAACGGCCCCAGCAGCCGGCGCTGCTTCGCTGCGGGCGGTGCCGCCGCCTTCTCCCCCCGCGCCTGGTTGCCGGGGTCGGTTGCGTGCTGTGCTGCTGCCGTTTTTCAAGGGAGAAAGCTATCTAGGAATTGAGCCAATCTTTTCTTAGACCTTCCAATTAGTAGACTTTTCCTTTAAAAATCAATAGACACGTTAACTTAAAATATCCAGTACTCCATCTCTGTGCGTTCCATGTGTTGTGTGAAGCTCAAATGTATGTATGTAAAAATAATACTAAAAAAAAACACTCAGAAAATACTTTTAATAGTATTACCATACAAAAAGAGTGAAGGGAAGTTCTAGAAGCATTTCTTACAGTAGTAGTATCTAAAAGGACATAGAGCTGGCAAGTTTGCAAGCAGAAAAAGAAACTTGTTTCCTACTTTAGGGACAGGAAAATGAGAACTGGAGCTATGTGGGGGCTGCTGCAAACACGCCAAAAAAAATCTTATCTAATGGGTCAAAATGGTGCAGAGACGGTAGCTTCTCCGTAGGTGGGATGGCTTGCATATATCACCAGCTGTTCAAAACTGCTGTTATAGTAGTATTGCCTTAAGAAAAAACATCTCAAAACAAGTAGCAGTCTCACTTGGCATGTATTTTAATAAACACTTCAGAGTTGTTGTGTGGTATATGGTAAATTTCCTTTAGCAAGTCAGTGGGCTAACATAGTAAGTCTGTTCTGGATACTGTCCTTTAAGAACAACTTTCCTGGGCCTTTTGTGATAATCTGTGTGTTGAGAAGGCTATGGCATATGAATAAGGATTTTTAGCCACATGTATTTTGTGCTGTAATTATTTGGACATATTACTTCAGGTTTCCTATGAGGGGACTGCTAATTCTCCAGCAAAGATTAGACCAAGGGGAATCATTTTAGAGTGTGATGTTACTCTTTCGCAGTGCTGGACTGATAGTCTGAACTGAAAAGCTAGTGGACAGGTAGGATTCACAGAACTGAGCTTTTTAGGCACATGTTACCTGGCTAAGTAAATACAAATTTAGGGTAGCAGTAATTGGAAACTCCTTTCACAGATGAAGGAGCCGTTCCCCGATATGAGGATATCTGATATAATGGATGTCTACGAGCAGAAGCTGTCAACATTAGCAGTGAGTACAGCCTAACATGTATGGGTACGTTGCTGTCTGTGCATTCAGAAAGCGTTCATGACAAATGTTCTTCTTGCGTGCAGTCTAAAGAAACAAGGCTGCAAGACCTTTTGGAAGCCAAGGCAGCAGCTCTGGCTCAGGCTGATAGGCTGATGGCTCAGTACCGATGTCAGAGAGCCCAGGCTGAGACCGAGGTAAGGAGCTTCCTTCTGGGACCCGGGTGGGACTAAGAGTTGTGTGGGTAGCTTTACCTATGATTGCATGCGTTGGAACTCTATGCTGCTTAGCTGTAAGCTACACTTGCAAGTTAGGACAGTCTTAATTTTCACCATAAACATCCTGGCTTCTTCTGGATTGTTTGGAACAGTTTTCTTCTAATGTCTGTTTCCCTTGTGGGAAGTTTACAAAAGTAACCTCCTGTAGTGATAATTGTTAGTCAGCCATAAGTGTTAATTTAATGGTAGTAATCTTGAAAATAAAGCCACTATTCTATATAGAATTTGCTGGTATAGGAAAACTGTTGCCTGTTTGTACCTTTTAATAACTTGTCAAAGATGAAATTTCAAACAAAGGTTGCTTCTGTGCAGTATATATTTGAGGTATGCATTGAAAACTCAGAATCATTTCTATTCTTTAAATGTTACAATGAAGATTGGGCTGCAGATTACTAAATCCATACCTAAAATGTATCATCTTTTACTTTCTTCTTTCCTCTCCCCTTACACTGTCTGTAAAGGGAGCTTAAAGGAATTTAGTGAACAAATTAATTTGTGGTTAATATTAGGTGAGAGAAATCCTTTTCTTAGTGTAGCTGATGGTATTTTAGCGTTAGATCTATGGCCTGAAGTATGCCTATTACAAAGTGACTTGTGAAACAGAATTGCTTGTAACTGTGGGGGTTATCTTTCCACTCAAAAGGCAAGAACTCTTGCTGCAATGTTGAAGGATGCAGAACGAAAAAATGAAGAACTTAATGATTTGCTGAAAGCTCAGCAGGTAGAATCTGAAAGAGCACAGACTGATATTGAGCAGCTCTTTCAACACAACAGGAAATTACAAACAGTTGCTGAAGAACATGAAATACTGAAAAAATCCTCTGTTGATCTTCTTCAGAGGTAAGGCACGTAAGATCTTGAAGCAAATACTTTGTATTCAAAGAGCAGTGAAGCCCTTTTTACTGGGCTAAGAACGTTAGAAGGGCAGCATTACATGCTACTTCATGTTTTTAAGTGAAAAATTTGTTATTGTTTTCTTTCTTCTGTATGCTTGTCAATGAGGTTAACTTAAGTCATTCAAGAAGTCAATGTGTTAAATGAAACAACAACTGAAGTTGAAGGTCCAGTTCAGGAAATAGCATGAACTTGGTATAAAAGGGAGCATTGTTCTCTAAGAAAAATTAACAATGCTTAGTTTCTATTAGTATTATACCGTATTCTTGGCGTCTTTCTTTCATCTTACATGCTGTCTTGACATGCTATAAACAATCTGGAGCAGCAGCCATGAGCTGTATGTCTGCATGAGGTAGGAGCTTGCATCTTTGATCACTTCTGTAGCAAATTTGACTGAAATTAGGTAAAAGTGAGGTAGGAAGGATGGAGGCACTTGCGTGTCCTAAATTACTTATAAGCATTATTTCTTTATGATCTTAAGCTCAAAAAGGACATGTGAGACACAAAAAGTATGTAAAATTAGAAACTATTTTTTATGTTTATGAAAATAGAATGTGCTTTGGAAGAATAAGAGCTTGAAAGAGCTTTGGCTTTTCAGCTCATATGAGCTGTCCCCATCACTAGGTGTCAGCAAGGCAAAGAAGCTGATTAAACTGAGAGCAAGTTCCTTGCTTAAATAATGGGTAGCAGGTATTATATGAGACAATTTTGGAGGCATATTGCTGCCTGTAAGGGAGTCACTGAGGGAGGAAATATGTATAAAACTTTTTTCCATGATGGGGTTTCTTGAGTCAGTATCTAGTATGGTCACTATGGAAGTGCCTCCTTTTTTTGCTTGAATTGTATGTAGCCATATGCTCGGTGAACACTTATTTGACTAGTTCATGTGAAATAAAACAGCCTCTGTCTAGTATCTAATAGTTGTAAATTCTCCAAAATAGGAACAAATAGCTTATAACGTGTTATAAACCTTATAATGTGTTTATAAAGCAAAAACTTGCTTTCTAAACAATCTGCACGCTTTAAATATGCTGTTCCATAAAAACAATCAGATAACTGACACCAGGGGAGAGAATTTTCTTTTAGTAGGAACACATTTGCTCAGAGTGTGATATCTGCTTCATAAACTTGTATTAAATGCACATTGCATCGTTTTTCGTATCACGAGACAACTGGAGGTCCTAGACTGACTCAAAGGGTCCTTTAAAAGATGACTGAAAATAGCTAATTTATAATAGTTTGTATATATCAAATTTCTAAAGGCATCTGTATGTTTTGTCAGTTCTTAAGAGTTTTCTAATGGAGGAAGGTTGTTTCCTGATAATTAATAATCAAGAGTATGTAAGGGATCCACTGAAGGTTGATTTGTTGGTTTTTGTTTGGTTTTTTTTTTCTATCTCCAAGTATGTTCATTTAACAAACAAACAAACAAAAAAACACCCAAAAAACCCCAACACCCAAACAACCACCAGAAAATCCTGAACTGACCCCCCCCTCCCCCTGCAAACACCTTGCTTTTTTAGCTTGAGTGGGATGATTGCAGACATGATGTAAAGTATTTTTATTTGACAAACTATTAAAGTAAAAGCTTTTCAAAAGTACTTATAGCCTTCAACCACAACCCTGTAATTAATTTGTAGGTATGAAACAACTGAAAGACAATATAAAGATCTACAGATTACATGCAATTCACTAAATAAGCAAATGGAGGCAGTGAAGAAACTAAATGAATCACTTAAGCAACAGAATGACAGGTAAGTTCAGTTCAGTCTCGTTAAAGCAAATTAAAGATAAACAGTAATACTAAATGGCATTTTAGTCTCAATTTTTCAACTGTGCTTTAAGTAACATCTAAGAAATGGAGTTACTGGAAGCAAAATAAGCTTCATTGCTTTGTATGTGTATGTTAGATGAAAATCCATAGTAGTGACTTTGGTGGTTTATTTTGTTTACTGCTGTTATTGGTTGGGAGCAGGGAGGAATATCTACAGACTTCGGTGACAATAGGAATTAAAGAGCAATGAAGACAACGCAATTCTTGGGGAGGTTTTGTGGGGGGAGGTGTTTTTTGGTTGTTGTTGAGTTCTTAAATGCTGTTACCACCCAAGGATTTCCACGTATTCCCTTTTAGCCTGCGAGGTTCCTCTGTAATGTTATAGATCAGGGAAAAAAAAAAAAAACCACCCAACCCTGCTAAACTGATACATTTTAAAAATATATTGGAAATAGTGATGGTTGGTATTCTGTCTGTGGTATAAAATATCATTCCTCGACCATGAAACTAGCATTACTTATGTCTTCTTGAGGACTACCTATAATTTTTTTCCTTTTTGACCTTTCACCAATATAACCTGGGGAATAGGGTTCCTCTTTGAGAGGTTTTATTTAATACTTAATTTTGCAGAAGATAACTTTTAAAATATGCTTACAGGCAGACCTTGTATTCAGTTTAGAAATAAAACTTGGTTTTACTTGCAAAGTTTAGTTCATCCTTCCAGGCTGTTGCCTTGTCAGTAATCAGAGCAGTCCCAATCACTGCCTTGAATTCTGATTCAAATGGAAAAAAATTCATACAGATACATCAGTTTGGTTTGGAATAAATTTGGACACTTACTTTTGCTGATGCAATATGCGGCTCAGTGTAATTGGGTGATATTCTGATAAAAGCTGCCCCTCTCTAAAGGTGGGTCGGGGGAGCAGTTATTACGTAGATATTCTTGAACTGCCACAAATAAGATGAAGGCCATGGAAATATATTCCCTCCCATCTTGCTAGAGGCTGCAGCTTAGAAACTGGTAGGTAGGAAGTGGATAAACAAGTAAATGAGCGACAGCAGATGCCATTTAGGCAAGGCAAAATTAGGCTAACTAGTAACAGAAAAAGTAGATTAGCTTCACAGAGTATAAAGAACTGGGATTATAGTTATAATGCTGGTAGATGACAGTACCTCTGTATTTAATGATTGTGGAAGCAAAATAATTATCCTAACTAGCAAAAGCTGAAGCAGACATATATGGGATACGGCAGTATCGTATGAAACGTATACCGAGTGTTTGCAACAATCTGGAAGATGTTCAGAACGGTCTTGGAAAATCTTTATGCATAAATGGGCTTGCATGGATAATACCTGAAGCATTTTACTAGCGGTATTGTTGATTTAGGAGCATACCAATAGCTAAAGCCCCAGCATCCTTAGTCACTAGTGGCGGTGAATTTTGAGTTGGGTTGAATGGCACTGTCAGTCCTGTCAGGGTATTTTGAATGCTTTGTGGCTGTAATCAAAAGCGACAGTTTCTGGTGTTTAAGCTCCAGGAATCAACCTTTTCAGTAGTTTCTACGGTGGCTCTATGACCAGAGAAGGGAAATGACTTTTTTAGGGGAGGAAATGGAAATAAAGTCTGTCTGTGCTCATACCTTGCAAATTCATAGGTCTGATCATTTGAAGCTCTGACATAACTGGAAATTACACAGAAATCATTCCAGCTTCTTAGGACAGAGAAATGGCAGCATATCTCACTTTGATCATTAAAATGTATTTCTTTGCAACTTTAGGACTGCTGCACAATTGGTAGAAACTGAACATCACAGAAAAGAATTAGAGCAACAGCTACAGGAGAGAGATGGCAAAATAGCAAGTAAGTCACTTACCTAAAGGTCACTGAGCCTTGAGAACTAGCTAGATTAACCAGGTGTTATTAGGGGCTCTAGATAAGCAGCTGTATCTTACCAGTAACTTGTAAACCTTAAAAGTTAGCCAGGGATACATAATTTAAACAGTTGAATGTACCAAATACAGATTTCTAATTTTTTTTGGAAAGCACACATAAATTTGATTTCCCAGACTATATGGACCTCACTAAATCTCTGCACATCATCATATGTCCCTTCAGGATCTTTATACAGCATGTCTATTAGAACCATTTTCTGTAGGAACTGCAAATTCCAAGAGCTTAATTTAACTTTTCTGCAAATGACTGGAAGCAACCGCTAAAGCCTAGCAGTAGGTGGCACTACTCAGTAATTCAATTATTAGCAGCCAGCTGAGTCTAAAAAAGAAAAAAAACCACCAAAAAATAAACAAACAAAAAAACCCCACGCAAAACAAAACATAAAACCAACAAAAACCCCTCAAACTTGTTTCCCAGGCAGTGCAGTATCTCTTTTAAGTTTGGCAACTCATCTTTTAATGTGTTTGTTTTCTTAAGCCTTGCAACAGAAAATAAAAGTTCTGGAAGAAAAACTGAAAGCTCAGCAGAAAGAAAAAACGGATATGGAAGAAACTATAGATATGCTTAGAAAGGAATTAAGTAAAACAGAGCAAGCAAGGAAAGAACTGAGTATCAAGGTAAGGAATTATTTGCGCCTGCATTCTAGAGACTGGAATTTTAGGTATCTGTTTAACTGATGAAGTTGGTAAATCAATAGTTCAGTAGTAAATTAGGTAAAGAATCTAGAGTAGTCTGTGTAGTGGACAAGAACAAATTCAACTTTAATTGCATGTCTTTTGAGTAGCTGAACTTGAATTTAAGAGAGAAGTAGTCAAGGTCAGGTTCTAATGAGGCTGTATGAAGCATGGTGTGTGAGTACATAACGTCTGAAAGGAGAAAAAAAACAACAAAAAATAAGTGTGTAGTACAATATTAAATAAGTAGCACATTCCTCTTCAGTAGTTTTGACTACTGTAAAATACAGATTGGCTTACTTTCTCCCCTTATGTCCTGAATTAAGGTAGATATGCTACATATGTACACACCAAAATGCATCTGAATTTGGTCTTTGAAATTCTAATAAAATGTCTATTTTTATATCTAAGAAAAATAGTCTTTTTTCAAGAGAGAGACCAGTTTGGCTATACCACATTAACAGGGTAGTATTTTAAAAAGCCAAAACTAAATCCCTGAAACTTTAGTGCAGCCTGTATGTTCTTGCCTGTAGGTAAGGCTCCCTGTAAACTCTCAAGGCAGAGCTTCATCTTTCATGCAAACTGATCAGCAAATAGCTAAGTGTGCAGTCTGGCAAATGTATTTACCATATTTCCATTTCCCTGGGAGCAAAGTCTAATCTCTCCAGGGAAGATTATCCATATATAGCAAATATTTCCCTTGTTCCCAGTAAATACTTACTGTGGGGGGCTTGAAATGAAATGTGGATGGTTGAACTCTGAACACTTCTGCTTAAATAGGGCTATGATAACACGGGGGTTGGTGCTTTCCCATAGTATCTTAACATTTTGAAATGTGGCAGTAGCTGTAATCATTCATGTGTACCACCTGTATAACTGAGTGATTTTTTTGAAACAAACTTGTAATTTTAAAACTTCTTTTTAATCACTTGCTTAAATTCACCGCCAGGCCACTCAGCATTCATTCTATTGTGTGGTTTTCAGTTGATAATGGAGGAAATCATAACATTTTGTTTGTTTCTACAGGCATCTTCTCTGGAAGTTCAAAAATCCCAGTTGGAGGGACGCTTGGAAGAAAAAGAAGCACTTGTGAAACTACAGAAGGAAGAACTGAACAGACACTCCAATATGATTGCAATGATCCACAGTCTAAGTGGTGGCAAGTTAAGCGCAGAGGCAGTGAACCTCAGTTTATAGGGCTCTGTTAGGACTTCTAGTAGTTTATACATATGTATGAATATATGTAAAGAATTTTAAACCTGAAGCTAGCATACTGTCTTGATTTGAAAAAAAAACAACAAACAACTAAAATTAAAGTAGCCTAACTCTAAGCTGAGAAGGAAAAAGTAGTTAATTGTGGAAGCTTTGATCCAAAAGAACTGAGCTACTGTATAGCAAATAGGTCTTCTGGTGGTCGTGGTAAGAACTATTACCATCTGTATTGGGAGCTGAACGCAACTTTTGCTAGTGACTAACCTTCCTAAATATATACAGGGAAACGTAAAGCAAAATAGGAGTCACTGTCAACGTTTTTTGTCTGTATGTTCTTCTATTGGTGGTCTGGCAAGCAGCATGCTTTATAGGCTAAGCACTTTTATAACTTAATCTTGTTAATTTTGTCTCTTCTGATTAACATCATTTGTGCAGTGGTGCTTCCTGATGTCTGAGATGCAAACATAAAAATAAAATGGATATCAATTAGAACATGCTACATTGAAAGCTGTGTTTATCAGCATATTTGTGCAAGTGCTTCAAAGAGGAGTTTCTCGTTATGAGAAGACATGAATTTGAGCAAGTAGAATACGTTTAAATGACTTCTCAGCAAGTAGCAACAATTAGGGAAAGCATGCTAAAATGAAATACGTGAGTGTATAAATATTTCTTAAATACTAGATAATACTTTCCTAATCCTACACTTCTTTTCATTCTTTAAAAAGATCTGCACTTTTTTGATACTCCTATCTGGTATGTGCTGGCTATTGTCAGCACTGTCGTTTTCTCCTGCACACCGACAGGATTTCATGTATTGTTCATAGTATAACTATTCAGGTCATTTTGTGTTTTAAAAAATATACTTTCATACGAAATACTAGTACTGGAATTTGATGCACGCTTTTGAAGGGGCAGAACACTTTTCTGTTCTTACACGTGACATGAATAACATGTCTTTTAGCAGTTGGTAGAACTATTTCATTAGTATCTGTATTTTGGTAGAACTACCAGCATTTTGGATAATCTAATGTGTATCTTTTGCTGTAGCATTTTTGCCTTTATTTGTATCTTAAATTGTAATGGCTAGATTTTAAAATACTTGAGATTCTTTATTTTTCAGTTGTGTAATAGATGTGTCTTACTGAGTCTGTTCAACTCATGTCTAAGTACAGCCTCGTACATTCTGTTGCGATTATACAACATCAGATGAATTGTATCTATTATAACTTGTTACTGAAATATAGCTTTTATAACTTAACCACAGGTAAGGTTTATAGATATTGTTCTGGTCTCTGAAGACCAGGGGAATAAAAAATAAAATAAAAATAGCTGCTTTATTTTCTGTGGTTTATGTATTCTGTTAAGAGAGGTAAATTACAGGGATGACTGCCAACTTTGTGCACAACGCATGCAGTTTGGAGGCCTTACTGCATTAAATACAGTTATAGCTTAGGAAGGTCATACCCAAATATCAGAATTGCTGAGTTGAAGGGGTTTGTTAGTTTTGCAGAAACAGTTGGGAAGGGAAGCTTCCTTAACCATAAATTTTTAATTTGGTCTAACGGGTTAAGAAATTGAAGTGTCTAAGTAAATTTGCAGACGTGGGTTCATTTCTGTTTAAGTCTCTTGGTCACGGGGAAAGAGTAAGTAAATGTTTGGTTTGCTCCTTTTCTGCCAGAAGCTGCTCATGTAAAGAAATTCCAGTAGGAAATGCCAAGTGTAATACTAATTTAACTGATAAATGCTGGTCTGACTTTTGTTTTAGAGTGGTGGAATAGGAGGGCAAGAATGTCAAGCTGCTCACCCAAGCAAGGTTATGCAGCAGTAAGATTCATGTCACCAGAAAATGGTAAACAAATCTTTGGAGTTTACATGATAGAAATCTAGAGTAATAAGTATGGCGTATAAATATTGATTTTTTTTTTTCTTTTTTTTTTTAGTTTTACTTGGGGTTCCCCCCGGTCTGTGGTTAAAGATGCTGCTCAGTATGCTGCTCTAAGCCAAGTGTTGCTGAACTCTGTCCAGTTGCATAACAAACAAATGCGTGGACACATCAAGCTGCTTTGACAGCATTTCTGTGTTCTTTCCTGGCAGTGCTCTTCCAATTGGTAATGAATAGTGGCTAACAGAACTAGCAAATACACTGATGTCCGTTTAAAACTTTGTTCAAAACGTAGCGCTTTTCACTGTAGGAAAACCTGTAGATTTTTATACTTAATTCATGCGGAGAAATAGCTACAGTCTGGGGTTTTGCTTTTAGGCATCCTGATATTATCGGTGTTCATAATAGCTCTGTAATAAGGTTCCCTGTGCAGTTTTTATAGTTGTTGCATGCTGTATCCAATATGCTGTTGGACTTTTTTCTTTCCCCACAGGCTTCCTCATTTAGTGCAGAGAGTAGCTGGCACCAGTACAACAGCTCTTCCAGAGAGTCAATTTTTAATTATCTGTGTTATGTCAGGTTGTCAATTGCCTGTTTTGCAAGTGCAGAGACTCTTGAGCTGTCTTAGTTCCGAGCAACCTCGCGTCTCCTTACTGGGCATTCTGGTACTTCTGTCTGAAAGTAGATGGCTCTTCTTCTGCATCATCTGGAGGAAGCTTTCCATTCAGCATGTGGCTTTATATAGCTTTGTACGTTATTTCAGTCGTGCTGTAAAAACAGTGGTTTTCTGTAGCATGTGTTTTCTGTGCTTTCTAGTTCATTTTGGTGTATTCTTGGGGGATAATGACACAGTAAACAGTTTGGAGTTGATGCTCTTCAGTTCATCATCTGTTGTATGTTGTCTTCATCTTACCACCCCCCCTTCTTTTTGGTCTCGCTCCTGCATTCTTTGATCTTTTTCTCCTTCTCTGCTAGTGGTTTATTTTAGGCTTTCACTTTCCCCTACTTCTCCATCTCTCCACTTATCTTTCACCACTGATTCTAAGTGACGGTGCCTGTCACTTGTTTCTCCCCAGTGAAGCCTCGGTCCTGTATTGAAATTATGAAGTTTTTCTTGTGTGCTTTTGGGTCTGGGAGTGGATTCTCTCCCACCCCTGGGATACAACAGGCTGTGGAATTGGAACGCTTGACTTCTGAATTGTGCAGTTGATCATCCTCACCTGCACAGAAGATGTAACATGAAGCTTTTCCTGAAACAGTTCCCGTAGTGTCATTGTCCTCCCCCTATGCTTCCCCCTTATAATCAAGGCAGAGCGTTTTTGTCTTATTAGTCTGCTCAAAATATCTGTGCTGTGTGTGTGTGCTAGCACAGGCAACTTAATGTAAGCAAAAAAACCCTTTCCTCCCAGGCTTGTGAAAGTTGGGCTGGAATTTTCTTAACTTCAGGATGAAGTTAATATCCTGCGCAAACGGTGGGACTGCAGAGCTGTACGAACGGAAAGCATGGCCTTGCTGTAGGAAGTGATCCTAAATGTAAGTGCTGGTAAGTAAGCCCTATGTAACACCGATATAATGGTCAGCTGATACGGTCTTTGGGAGGTATTTCAGGAATTATTTCGTACTGATTGTGAGTAGTAGGATTTATTTAGTGGTGATGGTAAAATTCAGGGTAAAGAAGTCTGAAAACCACTTACACTACAGCTTCAGCAGTGGCGAAAGTGTTAACTGCTGGTTAGGATTTATGGCTTGTTTATGCTGACAATTTTCTTGATTCATAGGTATGTGTCTAGTTCTCTAAGAGTTGTCTAGCAGTGCACTCTTCTGGAATAAGTGCAGGTCAAAAAAGGGATAAACTCAGCTGAAACTGTGATACTCAGCTTTATAGGTTTGCTGTAAGTGTTCTTGTGAAGATGTAAGAAGAGGTTCTCTGCTCCCTTTTCTTAGAGTTTATTGTTGGCAGCCAAAGATCAAGTATTTTTAGGCAAGTACTTACTCACAAAAAACGCTTTCAACCTTGCAAATTTGGCTTTTATACATAAAAACTCCTCCATGCATTCCCATCTGGTTACTTTTGAAATCTTCGGATTTGTTCGCTGTCTGGAATAGGCTTCCTTTCCAACTCCTTCTCACCAGCTTCCCTTCTGCAGCGTGATCAGACTGGGAACAGCCTGCAGCCTGCTAGCTTTATATCCCCAGTGACACGTTCATCTCCCTCTACCCTAGTCCGATCTACATTGGCTTCTTTTCTAGCAGTACATGGAAGTGAGGTATAACTAGTTAGGCTGAATTATGCCGCACTGAAAACTGTGTAGCTGTTGATGTAAATATCCTGGTAGTCCCGGACCGTGCCTGGCAAGCAGGGCAAGATGCTTCCCCGCTGCTGGAACAGCAGTCTGGGTGGTTCTGCTCACTGCTGGGAAAATTAGGATGTCCCTTTTGGAACAGAAATAACAAGGTAGCATGATCCTCATGTTTATGTCCAGCCTCTCTGAGAACCTCAGGCTGGCAGGTGCAAACAGTTGCAGGATGTCAAACCCTTGCCAAGGAACGAGCTTGTGCCCCTTCTGTCCTGGTCCTGTTTGACCGGGAGTTAACTGGTGGTCCTGGGTGAGGAGCTGTGGTCAGCTGGAACATCTGGGTCTTATGGGTGATTCCTGTAAAGGGGAATTAGTAAGAGCAGCCAGCGCGTTTGGTGCTTGGCAGTAGTGTCTTGTGTACGGGACTGGAAGCTCTCCCTGCCTCCCCTTGCGCCTGCCTGGCTTTCTGACCGAACTGTAAAAGCAAGTTGGAGCCTGGAAGGTGGGGGTTGTTCTGGGTTGTGTTTGCTTTGGTTGGTTGAGGTTTTGGGGTTTTTATGACCATCAGCTTTTGTCTGAAAATGGGAGCTGGGGAGTCACGGGAGCCCTTATGCGCTATGTTGCTGCCATCGATGTGTTTACAGCCTGTCTTCCTGACCTGTTGTTGGGTTCTGTGTTGGAAACATTGTAGCCACTTTGCTCATAACTATTCATTTATTATTTTTTTTTTTTTACTAAGGGTGTCTTTGGAAATACACAAGTCTACTGGTATATTTCTGTTAAAACTTCTGTGGCGTTTGCCCCACTATAATTTCAGGAGAATGTGTAAGAGCATCACTGCGCGCTGCATTCTTCCCTCTGCCCGTATCTTCCCTTCTAAATGGGAGGTTTGTGGAGAAACCACTAAAAAGGCAAAACAAAACTAGTAACAACGCTAGTGGGGCAGCAGTTTTCTCCTTTAGCCTTACATATTGTCAGCGTTGACTGGGGAAGCAAATGGGACAGACAGTGTTGGGGTAAGGCACCGGGCTGGGAGGGAAGGAATGGGGTCTGCCTACCACGGAGGTGTAGCCTTGCCGTGCCGCTGTGACCTCCTTGCCATGCCAGCTGTGCCGGCTGTGACCGCTGTGACCTCCTTGCTGTGCCACTGTGACCTAACCTGGGAAACGGGACTGCAAGGACAAAACTGGCCACAGTCTAGGCAAGCAAGCAATTGGGAAGCAATTAATGGCAATTGGGAAGTGTTCAACCTCGTTGTAGCGAACACACGTAGCGTTACGCTTGTGAAGCTGAATCCAAAGCTGTTAGGCTAACAGCTGAGCCTTTGTACAACCTGAGGAAAGACTTTATGTAGCATATGGGGGCAGGCGTGAAGGTAGAAAGCACCTTGAAGCATATTTGGGAATGATCTGAAGTATCTCTTGAGCCAGTACGCAATCCCAGGCCTGAAGACAGCGTACTGTGTGCTGCGTGTGACGGAAGCCGCTGGGGCCCTTAAGGAAACCAGCAACGAACCCAAGGGCAGCGTTACTCGGCAGCGGGCACTCAGGCTCTCGTGGCTTACATGGGCTTCGGAAGCACTGCTTGCTTGCAGGGCTTTAAAGTGTCTTTCCCCTCTAAAGCTCTGGATCAAAACTCTTCAGTGCTTGAGAAATGCGGTGAAGGTGCTTACGTATTTCTCCTTGCAGCGTGGGAACCTAGGGGGAGAGCCGCTGCCCTTGCGTTGGGGTTTTTCTGTGAGTTACGCCCAGCACTGGTCGTGCTTTGGGAATAAAGAATGGGGGCAGAGTGCAGGGAAAGGAGACTGTGTCACAAGATCCTAAAGGCATTGATAGGCGTGGAAAAGTCCCAGATTTCCTTGGCTCAGCTACCGTAGTATAATAATCGACTGCAATTTTCTTTAGGTGTGGTTGGCTCGTGATACAGAGTCGGTTCCAAGTCCAGCCTGTGGGTTGTCAGTTAATACGCGCTGATTAAATTCTGTGGGATCCTGTTCCTTTGGGCCAAAGTACATCTTTGA
Organism: Falco peregrinus; assembly: GCF_023634155.1. Lineage (NCBI taxonomy): Eukaryota > Metazoa > Chordata > Aves > Falconiformes > Falconidae > Falco > Falco peregrinus. The sequence continues at coordinate 3,646,946 of NC_073724.1, read as the reverse complement.
AAAGGTTATCTCTGCATGGAGAACAAACAGAGATAACAAGAAGATCCCCCTCCTGCTGCTGGGATCTCCCACACAGCAGGATGGGTAGCCCTTGGTTTACCCATACATAGCTAAGCCTTTACGTGAGAGAGAAAATGATGTATTAGTTACATTTTTCTTCAGAGTAACTGAGCTAACGATATGTTTTAGGGTTTTGCACTGTATTAAGTTATTAAAAACTAATTTTGTAAGTAAGCAGCTGTTGTTTTGGCTCAGTGGTACTTCAGAATGACCTGTCTGGCTGTATTATTTGCTTATATTGATACTCCAGTGTTGCATTTCAGTTGTGTTTTACAGTACAGCCAGAATGTCCTGTAACCTTTGAAGGAAATACAAGGCTGTTGTAATTTAAAAATCCAGAGGCTTCTGATAAGCCCCGGGGAAGAAATCCAGTGCTGCTCAGTTGCAATATATTTTGTTTAATCTTGGTTGGAGGGTAGGGGCCACAGTCAGAAGCCATTTCTGCTTGCTTGTGTGTTGTATCAAGTGCCTTAATTGTTTCTCTTTTTATCTTTTAAGGATAAAGCTTAGAAAAATGTCTTTGATTTATTTTTATCGTGTATTGAGCAATTGGAAGTGAATCTGGTTTTAAAAGAAGCCTTTTAATTTTCTTATATTCAGGATGAGATGAATCAATACAACTTTATTGTGGCTTTCTAAGGCAGCAGGAAATCTTGGAGAGCTATTGTGTTCTTTTGGTGTCGGTTTAACGGTTTGCTTCACGGTTTTGTGCTGTTGCCTTGCTTGTGTTCTGCAAAGACTAAGGCAATGCCTTTATGCCTTGCTTGTGTTCTGCAAGAGCAGAAGTCATTTTTATCGGGCGTGTGGGGGGCTGTTAGTGTGCTGGGGAGCAGCATCCTCTCTGCACGTGAGGCTGTTGTCACTCCTTCACCTGTTTAAGGTCCGTGGCTGAAGTGCTGTGTATTTTGAGGCGTGGTGTGCTCAGGGCATGCGATCTTTGGGCTGGCTTGATGCGTGCGACCCTCCAAGGTGACTGCGCTCCCCTGGCGAGGTTTGCAGGCTCCCGGACTCCATGCGGTGCCAGAGGCTGCTCCTGCCTCTCCTGGCGTGAGCAGAACACTGCTGCAGCTTCAACTGCTCCATCACACGCTGCTGCTGAGACTGTGCTCGAACACTTGTGTATGTGTGAAGAGCCTTTGCCTGTGTGTAATTGAACAGGTAGAGATAAAATATCTAACATATAGCCTTTCCCATTCATTCCTGTATGGTACTCGCCGTTACGGAACCTACATAATGATTACCTTCGTGTTGCTGACAGAGAATCCAGATGCCAAAAATTGGTGTAAACTGCTAATTTGGGACTCCTTACGTGAAAATTTGAAAGCCTCCATTTCTTAGTCCATGATGCTTCATACAAGCATGCACAGATAGACTTTCTGTAGCTCCAAAGAACGGCTCTTGGTGGCTTAGGCTGCAGCCCTGGCACACAGGACTTCCACGCGCTTCCACGCAAACCGGGGGGTTTCAACCTAGCTGCACAGAAAACAAAGCCAGATACGGTGGCTGTCTGTCTAAAACTTGGTGTAAACCTCTGGCTTGCCATCACGCAGGTACTTTGTGGTGAAGCCTGAAGCCTCCCGACATACTAATGCAGCAAGCGGTTACTTGAATCTTAAAATCAACTTTTCCCACTTCTGACTCATACAGCAGGCAGCTTCTGCAGGAGAGTGGAAGGGGACATGCAGACAGCAGCGCCTCCTTCGCCGCCTGACTGCCTTCCTCCCCACGCAGACCTGTCTCTTATGCAGAAGGAGGCAGAGCCCCCAGGGGAAAAATAGCATCTAATCGCATCGCTGGAAGCGGAGCGCTTACGCACGCAGGTGCTGAAGCGAGGTCGCGCAGCCTCCAATTTGAGTTCTATTTCTGAAGCCCGGAGTACTCAAATGACACTTTTTTTCCTTCCCCCTTTCCCTCCTAGTCCCGAGCCTTGTTTATGATAAATCTAACTACTCGAGGCCTGATGATACTGTTATGTTTATTCATAAGCTGGTGAGAAGAAGGGATGGCAGCTAGACCTACACTGCAGAGCCAGTTTATTATCCTACCAAGTCTGTGCACAAGGAGGATGCAGACAACTGTTGCTGGAGGGTGAAAAGCCCCCTGGCCAAGCCCGGGTGAGTGCAAGTCCTGAGGTACAGCTCTCCAGGAGGTGGCTTCTCTGTTTGATGGGGGGTGGCACTTTAAGTCTCCTCCGTCTTTCCCTAATGTCCTGTTGAGGGCAAACTGATGGTTTATATCAGTAAGTCTCAGGTTGGAGGGAAAGTGTTTGAAAAGTCGGCGTTTACATTCCATGAGAAGGCTCCCATGGCATGTGCGGTGTTAGCGCCGCGTGTGCGATTTAAGCTGTCACACCAGCCATGCACGGTCGGGCCATGGGAGCGGTTTTTGCCCCACGGGCAAAGCGGCGTGGGATGGCTGGCACAACAGAAACCGCAGTGTCCCCTCCACTGTCACCTCCCCAAAACTCTTCTGTTTCCCAGAACTTAAGGTAGAAAGTGATTAGAGGAGAGATAGGAGGAGTGGTGCTAATCTTTGGGAAGTATTTTCCATTCATTGCAGTGTTGAAGTGTGATAAAATTTTTAAATCGAGTAGCTGAAGCCTGGCATTAGTCTCTGTCTGTTGTTCAGTGATAACGTTTTCCTGGATTTCTCCCCGGCTCATTAAACACTGTCAGTCCCAGGCAAGTCCAACAAGGACGTGCGCTCGGATGAGAACTCTGCCGGACTGAAATATTAAACAAAGACCGTTCATCCACTGACACAAACCGGTCATTTTTTGTTGGGTAGTTACAGTGGTGCCTCACAACTCGGGGATGAGCTGCGGGATTCAGTGGGTTACAGATGCCAGCTGGGCTCTGCTGGCTTCTGTACTTGTGCTTAGCCCAAGCTAAAGTTAAACTCGGCAATTTAGGTCAAAACCTGTTTCACTGCTGTCTAAAGTAGCTTTCCACAGTTCATGTACGTGGCCAGCTCCATTCAGTAAGGCATTTTGTGTATTACACAAGCAATTGCGTAACAACTACAAAGAGCACAATAGCTTTGAGCTTTTTCTTAGTCTCTCCTTATTATTCCTCTTTGCAAAAGTCTCTCTAAAATCTTCAGCGCTTTCTGGGGAAGGAGGTGGGATTTTTTCCTTCTTCCAGGAACAGGTCTGCAGTCTAAGACACCATCTGAATCATTAATTTTATATATAAACACCACTATTTACTATAAAGAGCCCCACAACTAAAGTAGCATTTGCGGCGTGTCCTTTTGGGCTAATCTTTGCTGCTTGGCTCGGTTCTTTACGGTACATATGTACTTCTTTCTCTGGGGTTTTTGTCTCCATAAAGGGTAAGAAAGGATGTGTTTATTTTTACCCATTTAGAAGGGGATAAAGCTTGGATCAGATCTGGGACCTGAGTGCAGCACTCGGTTAGCAACACTTACAAAGGCTGAGCTAGGCAAGTGAAACTGGATTTTGTTATCTTGTGTTAGAGGCTCTGGCATGCTTGTATCTTTAGAACATTAAAAGCTAAACGTCCTGAGATTCAAGATCTGATTTCCTGCCTTTAGGCAGGAAAAATGCTAATGTGAATGCTAGCCACAAACCTATTTTGCTGAGAAACCCCACAAACTCAGCAAAAATGGTTTTCCAGCACCTTAAGACTATTAATACCTTGACTGGGAAATTTGTTTGCAGATATTACTGCACGCTGATGTTGCATTTTTAATACCGCTGTTTAGCAAAGAGAATATTGGCTGGTTTATATAGACTCAAGTAGGTCGATAAGTGGGTAACAGATGCATGTGACATGCTGGAAAACCACTTACAGAACAATAGCCAAGGTCACTCCATGTCATTTCTGCAGCATGTCACAGAACCACGGAGCCAGGTCTCCCACACCTACTCTTCTAACTGGGAGAAATGTAAACTCCTCTTCACAGAGCCATGCATAAATTGACTTCAGAAGAGAAGGCAGACAGTGGCAGGGGCTGGTTACTATGGCTATGCGCTCTAAATGGGGAAATCAAGCCAACAATCGCTGTATACATTAACTATATTTGTATATGAAGGCAGCTCATTGCCAGCAGCTGTGTGAAGGTGTCATGCTGAAACCCCAACTTTGTCGATGCCAGTCAAGGACTTGGTGACTTTCATGCGTTTAAAGCAGCACGTACTGAGAGCAGCAAAGTGCATGTGCTGTGGGATGGGGTCCTTTGCCCTCCTTAAGCCCTTGTTTTGCCCTACGCAAAAGGGACCTTGGCTTCCTCGTCTCCATGTCCCTAGTGATCCTAGAACAGCCCAGGTTGGAAGGGACCTTGAAAGATCATCTGATCCAACTTCTTCTGGGAAAGGGAGCCTAGATGAGACTATCTGGCACGTTATCCGATGGGAACCCAACCCCCCCCAGTGATGGGGGCTCTGCCACGTCCCTGGCAGGTTGCTTCGCTAGGGTGGAAAGGGCATGTCATGATGCTGGCTTGCATGTCCTGGTGGTGCTAGCTGGCCCACCCTCTGGGGCACAGAATAAGAAAAAAACAATTTCTGCCCGCGTTGGCTTCAGCGTTCAGCTTCTAGCCAGCTCCTGACCTGTCGCTCCACCACCGGAGCAGCTTTCCCTTTATCAAACATCGTTGGGATCCATCAGTGAGGGCTAAAGTACCTGTGGGTGGGGTGAGATCTGCAGCGTAACCACAGCTGTGGTTTCGTTGGTTACAAAATAAGTAAAATCTTTGATCTTTCCTTTTGGAAGTTATCGGTTAAAGCCGGTGTTTCTACAGGTACCCGGCCAACACAGTTCCCTTGGTTTGTTGCAGGGGCCATCAGAGCTGGGCGATGGTTTCCCCCTTCACACAGCGCTGCACAAACAGGTAAGCGGGTATGTATGGGCTCTTCCTGAAATCCCTGCGGGCTTGTCCTGCTGGCTGCCGAGCCCTGGCTGTGGAGGTGAAGAAAAGGCTTTGTCCGTTGTCTGGGTGCCCGGCTGCAGAGTGATTCTGCCTTAAAATGTAGTGAGGAAGCAACTGGCACTAAATCTGGCTCTGGGAGCTCACCTGCACATCAATCCTGTGCACGCCTGCCTGCAGTGGGGGGCTGCCCAAAGCCTCCCGTCGGGGCAGAGGAGACCTCCTCCGATGAGCATGGAGGGAGTAAGCAGCTCGGTGGAGTGTGCACTGGCTGCAAAGGTGCTTTGCTGCACCTAGGCACGCTCTGGGGCAGAGCCTGGGTGGATAAGCGGCTGTATATAACGGGCACTTATGTACGCAATAACGGATCTCCCGTGGGGGTGCCACGTTGGTAGGCAAGGGGGCTTGAGCTCGGGCTGTTACCATCAAAGGCTCCGGCTGAAGCTCTTGTTCCTGCCTCCAGTGCCCAGATTTCCTGCAAGCAGGAGCAGCGGGCTTGCGAACTGTGGCGAGATGGTTTGTAGCGTGGCGCCCGAGGCTGGGGAGCACTGCCGCTGCCTCCTGCCAGCCCTAATTCCCTCTGGAGGCTGAAGAGGTTTTTGCACTTGAAGTAGGGGCTGAATCTTTAATCCGGAATGGGAAATAGAGCGTATTTGCTGTGGATGTAAAGGCTTGCCTTTTGAAAACAGACTAGACTGTTGCAATCTGCAAATCTTTTAATTAGCCTGAGTTCAAATGAATTAAAAACTGTCATTTAAAGAATTAAGTGCTTGCGGATTTTACTGACTCCTGAATGATCTTAATGGGAAAAAAAACCCAGATGCTTGCAACTTTCCATATAATTAAAAATAATTTAAATCTGCCTGCGTGTAAATGAAGAAATCAGCAAATAATTAAGACAAGTTACTAGCAATGGCTGTATTTAACGTTACATATAGAATACAGCCAGGCTAAAAATTCTTGAATAGGTCTACTCTGATACCAGAGATAGTGCAAGCTATTATCAGTCTTCTGCAGTGGCTGAAACACCTCTCTTAGGGGGGGACAGGGCAGACACAGACTTTCACTGGTGGATTAACTGTGTCACTTAGTTTTAGTCTTTAAAGGTTAAATGGCTTAATGGTTGAGCAGCTTGCGTGTTGCTGCTTGAAATGTCCCCTGTACCACTGAAACCTTGCCTGCTGGTGGGAATGAGGGGCAGCCACAGCCAACACCAGAAGTTCGGTGCTGGCAGGACTCAAAGTAGGATTTTTTTGTGCTGTTTTTTGATATGTTCTTCATTTAAAAAAAAATAAATATATATATAAAAAGCCCTAACCCAATTCTTCTAACAGCCTAACCTGGGAGTGGAAGGGGCTGCTTTGTGAGGCTCTGGTCATGCAGAATAAGCACAAGCCTCTTTAGAGGACTGGTGACCGCTGGTTGCCTTATGCTTCTTGCAGTAGCTCTGCCCTTAAAACAGCACTCCGCTGTTTGGCACTGTGCTCTTCCCGGGAGCCCCAGCTAGTGCTCCTCTTCCCAGGGTCGTTCTGAAACTGGAGCTTCCTGAAGGGGAGAAAAGGGAAATAATAATAAATAAATAAATAGAAAAGCCTGATAAAATGAATGAATGCTAGTGATTACTCATTCAATGAACACAGGAAGGTGGAATCAGCTTTTAAAAAGCTTGTAGGAATACAAACACTCGGATGCCTTAGTCACCATCTGTCCTCACCATACAGAAACATTAAGGCTATTTGAACTCCTTAACTATATGTTTCTTATTTCAACGTAGTTGGATTTCTTTTTATCTAATCTTTTAATTTCCTGGATCAGTGATGCTTGGTTGGAGGCTAATGGCAGCATCATTGTCATAATCCAAACTGTAATTCTGCCCTTAGTGTGTGTTTCTCTTCAGGTTCAATACATAAATACTGGGCTGGATTTACTTGAACTGGCTGATCAGAACACTGTTGGTGTAGGAGGATGGAATATCCTCTGTGTATTTGCATTTTAATACTAACGATCTGTTCCTATCATCAGTTCATGCAGAATTTTCAGCTTTTATTTAAGTGTCCTAATCCTTTATGGCTAGGAGGATAGCCTCTCAGCATACTCTCTGCTGGGTTCCTCTTTTGGTGTGTCAGATCTCGAAAGAAATTCTGGTAGACATAAGTGCTGAATCCTGAGAATGATAAATTAGATGCTGGTGCTTAATATGTTTTGTCAAGTTGTAAACACACCCAGGGCGCTGTGTCTGTCCTGCTGCTTCAGCGAAGGGTTTGTTTTCGGGGAGGAAGGGGATGTCTTTGAAGGCAGTGGTGAATAAAGGAGGAGTGAGATGGAGATGATATCTGCTAATTATTCTTTCTTGCCCATCTTTGTTTTGTAGGCGCAGAGCCACAAGCTCTCCTGGCGCTCTCCTGCCACGGGCCGGGTCTAAGAAGAGAATGGCGCGGAGAGAGACCGCAGGTCCCAGATGATCTCATCCTCAGGTGAGGGCAGGGAGAAAGGGGGGGATGCTAAGGACAGTGAGGCAATACGACTCTGTTGAGGCATGGCTGGCTGCCTGTGGCCTGGCCGGCTCTTTGGGCACGATGTGATGGATCGATATCAGCAGATATCGTGCCCGCGTGCGCTCGCTCAGCCCGTCGCCGCCGAGCAGGGCGGTGGGACAGACCCCAGCCCTGCCCCAAGAAGGAGCCTGTGCACAACCAGCTCTCCTTTGCTCATACCTCTCACTGCGGGGTCTGGTGACAGCGGTGGGAGACGCTTCATGGGGATGGGTGGACCGAGGCGGGCGTTGCTGACTCCCAGAGCCTGGCTTTGTGCAGGGATGCGGACGGCCCTTTTTTCCATCTTACCACTTCATCAGCCGTTCCCTGTCAGAGGGCTCAGCAGAGCCCCGTGTGACTTGTCACGCGTTGTTGCTGCTGACAAACAGGCTGTGATATGGGGAACAGGAAGACAGTGGAAGATTTTGTTTCAGTTAGCCAGAACCTTCTTTCCATAAGCTGTACAAAAGCACTCATTCATACTTGGGTTTTTTAATGCTCATTAAAACACATCTTGAAGCTGTAGTCAGAAGGATCATGTCCTTTCTGGCGAAGGGAGTGTTTGGGTGGGTTTTTTCTTTGAACTTTACGTGTACGCTGTGATCAAATCAGAAAGACCTGCCTGCATCCCACTGGACTAGATGCAGGGGATAGAATTGGCGCCCACCGTTGGACTCAGTCTTAAGCGGCATTTGGCTTCTTATTTCTGGGGAATGGATCTATATGTCTGCTTTCTGATTCTTTCTGTCATTGAAATAAATTCTACTGACTGGTCTCACACTCCAGTCTGCATGCATTTTTCACGCCAAGGCACAGATGCTCCGTGTGGCAGTAGAGAACCATAAGTGGCTCAGGTGTATTCAGGACAGTTCCCTCATTGCTGCAAGTAGCTAAAAGTCAAGTCTGTGTGCCCAGTGAAAAGTGAGCTAGATTTCCCTGAGACGTAACTTGAAGTGTAATAGGCATCGCTATTATCTTTGAATGTGTCTACTTATTCTGTTTTGAACGATGGCGCCTCTTGGTGCTATTGCTCCTCATACCTTCGGTATCTAAAACCTGCACCCCTCCTCCTTAATTTAGAATAAACTGGTGTATACTAATAGCGAGTTGTTCCTGCCTGACCTGTTTATTCTGAATATACTTCCTACTTTTTAAACTGAGGAAGCATGGAAGAGATGACCCATCTGGTAAGACGCCCATCTCACCATGGGGAGGAGGTGGGACTTGCTCCGAAGGGAGTCAGATCTTACAGCCCGAATGCCCGGCGGGTTTTCATGGTCCAGCAGCGTGATCATGATCAGCCTGCTTAGTCCCTTGTCTTTGGAGGTAATCAGCTTTGTAACTCCACGCAGAGAAAGCAGTGGGTACTTAATGCCTCATTCTTTATACAGATGTAGCCCCTACCTCTGTCTCCATCAGCTTCCCTTTCCTAGAAAGGTGTCATGATTTCTGTATCACAGTGATTTTTTTTCTTTCCCTGAGGATGGGTACATTGCAGATCTTGAAGTACGGATGTGTGCCAGTAATGGATGAATGCAGGCATCCAGACCATGCCGGCCATGCAATGGAAATCCTCTGCACTTAAGCCCTGCAATTCCTTCTCTGCGGTTCTGGTGCACATTTGGGTGAGGATGGGAGGGGACGTTTTTCTGCTCTGGAAAATCCCTGTTCGTCAACTGCAGTACAGCAAGAAGGATCAGCATTTCCACCAGGATCAGTAAATCTTGATAGGCAAGAAGAGTAATCCAACTCTAGAAAATGCTTCTCTTTTTTTTTTTTTTTCCATAGCGTATTTTCATACACCAAAACAGCCCATGTTTTTGTCAAAGTTCTGTGTTAAAATCTGAAGCTAGCATTTTGCTGTAAATTTGGATTCTTTGAAAACCATCAGTGATGATTAAAAAAAACCCTAATTATATACATCTTGCTGTAGCTCTATAAAGAAAAACGTTATTTGGTTGCCCTGTGCCCTGCAGGAGTTGTTAGGCTCCCGTTCTCCCCTCTAGCAGAGGCGAGGCGCAGGCAGAGCAGCACCTGGAGGGGTGAGATGAAGGACCACCCGCACCCCCAGGCAGGGCACGAACAGCCCTCCCAGCAAGGTGATTCTGAACTGCTCTTTTGGCCAACAGGTGTGAATGGAGCTGCTGGTGCGAAGTTTCTGTGGTTCAAGCTTGGATAGATCAAACCCTGAGGTTTCCTGTTGAGTGAGTCTTGATGAAAATTTAACAAGTTACTCGGCTGGGCTGGTGGTCCTGTCAAATGAGTTGTTTGGCGGTTTGACGCCGCTGAGCGACTGATATTTATAAGTGAAGCTTCAGAGGTCCCCGCTGAGGCAGAGCACGTCTCCCATTCTCACTCGGCGTTCTTATAGCAACCTAGCTTCGCATCGTCATACCAGACACAGGATGTTTTTTCCTTCCCCTATTGTTTTCTAGATCGCTGTGTAAGACTGAAGTGTGTGTATGGCAGGTACTTTGGCTTTGTGCAATAAGCCTCAGGTATATAATCTAATATTTTTTTTCTCCCTATCTTTTTTTTTTCCTGTAAAGACAAAATATGTATTTCAATTACAAAAAAAAAAAAATAAAAAATCAATTCTGTTACAGCAGCTGGGGAGCTGGTATGACTCTAAAGGGAGTTATGCCTCTAACTTCACTGGAAGTCTGAGCTGCAGCTCGCTGTCATGGCAAAGGCAGTCGTCCCCTGCAAAGGCAATGCCCGGCCGATCTCGGCAGTGTGCTCTCGGTGGGTTTTGGGCTAGACATGCAGCACAGCCTTTCTCCAACGGGCTCAGTGGGTTTCTCTGGGTAGTCTGGCATGGCCTTTTCTCACTGTAGCATCCCCGACCCTCTCTCCTGTAGCCCCTGGCACCTCTGCCTTTGCCTCCCCCCGCCAGCGCCAGGCAGTGGGAGCCCGCAGCAGCCCCGCATGCTGCAGCCCAGCCTCATCCCACCTCACCCGCTGCCCCCTGCAGATACTAACCCGAGGTTAGGCATGATGTGTTCATCCCGTTTTGTTTCGTGCAGAAAAGAGGCTGAGCCTACAGCGCCGGGGGCTTTGCTGGCAGCAGAATTTCAGCTGTGGTGCCAGGCTCGGTGCTGGGCGGGCGCTGAGCCCGGGAGCCGGAGCCTGGCGCAGCGGAAGCGGGGAGCGCGGCGGCAGGGGAGCTCGGCTGCGGTACGGCGGCGATGTGCAGCACCACTTCGGCTGCTTTCCCAGGGAAAGGTCGTTTGACCTAGTATTGAGCTGTGAGCTTGGCACACCATAGCTGGGAGGGCAGAGGTTAGAAAGGAAGCGTGCTTTCACATTTATAACTCTCTCTAGGTGTGCGTGTATAGGTTTAGTTATACACGCAGACATATAAATATAGATGTGTGTGTTTACACATCTATATGTGCGCACACCAGCCAGTCACTTCAGAACGCTGCTGCTGGAGAGAAGGATGTCGTGTCCATTTTCAGAGGTGTTTAAATTCGACTGACAAGAAGCATCAAGTTGCTAGACCACGTAAGAAGCACGGGCTTGTGCTTTTTTGAGCTCATGGCAGCAAGTAATGCCTCTGGAAATAGATTTTCTGTAAAAACTGGCTGTATTTTTGCAAGGAGCTTTGCTGACTGAGTTTCCTGGCGGAGGTGACCAGCTCGGCATAGCTGTGCTTGGAAAGGAAGTTTCTTGTCTCTGCTTAGAGAATGTAAATGCTGGAAAACCCACCGAGTGTGCTTCCCACAGCGCTGCCTTGCTGGTTAGCGTCGTGCCGGTTGCATTGGGTTTGTTCTGTTGGCACTTGCAATGTTAGTAAAGCATCCCCCTGTGGCGATCGTTTCGCCAATTAAACTGCTGCTGCATTTTTTAGTATAGTTTTCAGTTGGCGTAAGGTAAACACGAGACGGCAAACAATCCTGGATGGCAAGTTGGGTTACAGCTCGGAGAGTTACAGAAGCAAAACATTGAAAAGCTGCTTGTGTTGATAAAGGCGTGAATATTCCCCTTTCTCTCCCCATCGCCGCTGGAAAAGAAACCTCCACAGCAGCAAACCCAGGCGATCAGCAAGGACCGTACCCACGCTCCCCAACCTGAAAGGCAGGCTCCGAGCCTGGGAGCCGAGACGCAAGAGAGGCAAAGGCAAGTTGTCTTGCAGGACCTTGGCACCCGGAGCCAGAACGCTGGTGTCTGAAGGCCTGGGAGTGTTTTCGGGTATCGCTGCCCACTGACATGGAAATGTGTTTTTCAGGCTGCTTGAGCATGATAGTCCCAGCTGGAGCAGGGTAGTGAGGTACCCTGTCTTTGAAGCCAGGTTGTGCAATAGAAACCCTAGAGAGGCATTTATGGATTTCTTTCCCCCCTCCCCCTGCATTGATCAAGGCTGAAATACCCCTATTAGCTTCGGAATTGGTGAAGGGGCGACAATAATTCTAGCAGCGTGCTGCACAAATAAATGCTTAGTTAATGAATACTGAAAAGATTAACCTGAAGGGCTTAGATGCATTATCAGGGCTTTTACCTCCCTGCCTTCCCCCGGTGGTTCTGGATAATGCAGAGCGGTTTCGGGGAGCGACGGGGACCCAACTCGCTAGTGGCAACTCGGGCGGCCGTGCGCACGCTGGGAGAGGGGTGCATGGCAATTCTGACACACGCCGTTATGTGCTGCCTGGCCTGATGGGCAGGGTGGGATGCTCCAGATTATTGGGGACGGAAAACCCCTCGCAGAGGGGATGGGGGAATGTCAGCTCTTGGGGAAAGAAGAGTGAGAAGGCCCATGACAAAAACCTTCCCACCCTTCCATGGTTCATCTCTGGAGCCAAAGAGCTGAGACTATTTATTTCATTAGGCTCATTTTTGGGTGTTTTCACCTTCTTATTTTCCTTAGGGCTGTGAGTCAGGCCGAGATTGATTTATCAGTGCTGTTAATCTGCTCTCAAAGCACTGTCAGTCTCGCTCCCAGAAGCCAAGCTCTCCCATTAAAACCCTGACCTATTTAAACGTTCTTAAGATACCGTAATGACGGAATGTCAGCAGGGGAGAGGCAGCAATGACAGCTCTGAAATGTTTATTATCCTAGCCCGGGTTAGGAGGGCAGCATGCCAACGCAGCCTGGAGCGCGGCGCTTGGCACGGCATGAGAGGCGAGAGGCGCGGGCTCGCTGCAGCCTGGCCGAGGGCCGGGTGCTGCTGGGTGCCACCAGGCTCTGGGGCGGGCTGCTCTTCTCTTGCGGTTTCCTGCCTTAATGCTTCGCAGTCACTGCTGATTTCAAGCTGTTCAAGGCGGGAAGAGGTATTCTGTTTCAGGGGTCTGCATACTGGTAGCAATAGATCATGGATTTCAGTGGCTTAAAAGGCACTTAAAACATTTTTTGTGGCTCAGAAATTATTTCCCCAGGCGTGTTTGCATGAGAGCAGATGCCTGCCATAGAGAAATTTAAACTTCCTTTAGACTATCTCACCACGCAGTAGCTATCAGCAAAGAATTAATTGCAGGAAACTATTGAAAATGATGATCCTGAAAGGAGGGTGAGCAGAAGCTGCAGGTACCTCTGGCAGGTTGCAGGCGCTGTATCCACTGCATCCGCACTGCAGCAGGGGGAGCACAAAGGCTTGCAGAAACCTGAAAGCCTCCAGTTCTAATAATGCGAATCTAGCTGTCACAAACACTTTAAATGTACTGTTTAGTGCCAATTTTCTCATCTTTTAGAGATATAGCACAGCGCAACTATTTTTAAAACTAAGCTTCTCTCCCTCTCCATTTTCTTTGGGGCATCAACGGCTTGAAGGACTAAACCATAATTCTTCAGAAGAGAAAATACATCTACTTGTACAGAATGGGGCTGGATTTGCTGCTGGGTATGATGTCCACATTTTCCTTCTGCCTAAAATATTCCCATGTGGATGACCTTTCTCCTTTGAGACCTTTCTCACTTGAAAGAGCATCCCACTGGATCGTTTTGGCTCTTTCCCATTTGTTCTTTAAATGGAGACTGCAACAGCAGTGAGGACCAATGACAAAAAAAAAAGCCCTGAAGTGAATCTTTTCAGAGATTCTTCTCAATCTCTTCAGAGGCATCCCATGGAGGGACAGTCTTTCTGGTTGCTTATAGAATCATAGAACTCTTTGGGTTGGAAAAGACCCCTAAGGTCACCGAGTCCCACCGTGAACCCAGCAGTGCCAAGCCCACCCCTGGGCCCTGCCCCTGCGCGCCACGGCTGCCCGGCTGCTGGAGACCTGCAGGGACGGTGACAGCCACGGCCCTGCGCAGCCTGTGCCAGCGCTTGGCAGCCCTTTTGGGGAAGAAGTTTTTCCTACTGGTGCCACTTGAGGCTGGTTCCTCGTCCTGTCGCTTGTTTATTTGAGAGAAGAGACTGACACCCCACACACCCCCCCGCCTACCACCTCCTGTCAGGCAGCTGTAGGGAGCGAGAAAGTCCAGAGGACCCTGACTCAGAATGACGCTTTCTTCAAGCATCTTTATCTTGAACTAGTGTCCTTCTATCTCATTGATCTTGCTTTTCTGGAGTGCCAGGTTATTACAATGCACGTTTTATTAGGAGTAGTCTGAAGGCCAGCTTTTGCTAAAACACAGCTGCTGGGTGATCTTTTTTCTGAAGAAAATAGGGAGGGTTCATCACGGGGCTTTACACATCCCAGACGCCAACTTTTCTATATAAGACCACAACATTGACACTATCTGTGACCAGAGGTGATAAATGTTATTGCATTCCTTTCCAATATGTAATGTTATTAAAAATAGGTTAGTCACAAGGGCTTCTTATCAAAGTCCCTTGTTTCCCTAGAAACAGTGGCCAGCATTAACCTTTCTAAAAGTAGCTGCTGCGAGAGACAAATGACTTTGGTTGTCACTGTTAGAAATTTAATCTAGGGGAAATGTGCTGCAAATTCTGGTTCATATTAAAAGGAAGGAAATAAACTCCAGAAAGGCAGGAATAATGTGTGCAGTATCAATTCACATCAGGCTAGCAAAGAAAATAAATCGATCGTGTTTGAACCAGTGCTGGCTGCATAGCTTTCCAAAGCAACACAGGCGCTGAAATTGCATCGGCATCAGCTACGGGAACAGTTGTTTGCAGCCCCAAAAAGGAAAAGAGAGGCGTGGGAGTGAGATTGTAGTGTTCATGCAGGACTGATGAAAGCTGGATATTTGCAGAACAGAAAAAATGTAAGTGATAACAGTGCATTTGTAAAAAAGATGCCTTCTCCTAGGCAAAGTAGGTGGTAATGGAATGCTGTGTTTAGAAGTAAAGCTACTGGCAACGTGAGAGAGGAGCAGCAGGGAGAGAGTATCGGCATGTTATAGCCTTATGGCGTAAAATAATCATATTCTCAGTTTTCACAGCAGATTAACGGTGTCCATAAATTGTGGCGATACGTGCAGTTTACCTTGTTTTCAAATTATGTGATCAGGAGCGCCTGCCTGAGCTTTGCACAGCCGCTCGCTGCTCATCCAAGCAGCTGAGATCACTAGCTCTTGTCCACCGGGCGTAAGGCAAACCGGTGACGGGTTGCCCCGACGCCAACGTAGAGCCATGCTGTGGGGCACACAGCCCCTGAAGCAGCCGGCTGCGAGGGGAGGGCAGCGCCTCTGGTCGAAGGGAAGCAGCCAGGCGAGCGCGACAGCTGCTCCATCTCACGCCACTTGTTTTCGGCTCGACGGCAGGTTCCCTTCACGGGTGGATCCAGAGCAGGACTGCAAGCTTCACCCCTGGCTTTAGCCCAGGACCCTCTTCACAGCTTAAGCCTGCCTGGAGGTGGGCACGTCTCTAGCGAAGCAGTAGGGATTCTCTGTCTCTTGGTTGCATTCCCCAAACGCTAAAAATACCGGGTTACTAAAGCACTGGGATCCTCAGGCCTGCCACATCAATCCCCTGTCTTTGAGTCTATCGCTTCCATAAATTCCTGGGTTTCTTACAAACCTACTCTGCCTGTGCAGCCTGTCACTGTCCAGCCATCAGGACAACAGCTTTAAAAATAGCAGACTCAGCATGCAAACATTTTTCTTCTTGCCTGGTCACAAACAGAGCCACTTGCTCCTGCGGGTATCTAAAAGAATTCAGTGAAGCTGTGGATAAGCTCCCTCCCGGCTCCCCCTTGCTCCCTTGGAAATGAGTTTTCTAAAGCCCTAATATATTGTCTTTGTCCCTGTGGCCAGCAGCATTATCCACAGTATTTATTTTCCTTTGTGCTTTTATATCCAGTTTATGCTAGGACCAAAGGATACCTATATATCTACCTGTGCTGGTAAAAGCAAATCAATCTGGATGTCGGTGGTTTTGCTCTTTATGGGGTGAAGTGAAATGAGACCCGAGTTACTTACAGTGCTTGTTTTATGGGAGAAACGAGCTTGCGATAAGAAGGGCAGACATTGCCTAAACTCTGTCTCATAAATGAGTTTCCTGAAGCAAAGCACTCGCTAAAATTGATGCCTGCTTTGCTCCTTACCTGTGATTCACTTTCCAGACAGAATCAATATATTCTTAAATTTCTTCACTCTCTTGCCTTCTTCATAACCCGGGGAATAGCTATGTATCCCCGACCTGAGCCTATAGGCTTGGCTGTTAAACCTCTGGGGCCCAAGGAGGGGATTGAAAGTGCTTGACTGGGACTCCCCTACACATTCTCACATCCCAGCTTTGTTGCTTGAAGGCAGTTTGGCTCACGTAACCAAATCCCCTTTATAATCACTTGCCCCTTGTGCTTTGATTCTCGTGTTCTAGGGGAGCTACACCTGCCCAGTCTTCGTTTCCACCCCCACCCCCCCGCGAGCCAGTGGTAATTAAGTTCTGAGGCACTTGGAAAAGCAATACTTTCCCCTGTGAAAACACCGAAGCAGGAAAAGCTTCTTCCATGAAGTCATGGAGCAAGAATGGCGCGGCGAGGGGCGGCCGGCGAGAAGCGTGCTGCTCCCCGCCGACATTCCTGCAGCCACACGTGTCCCCTCCTCAGGCATTGTCTCCTCACCCGGGATCCGGCGGACAAATATAGGCATGGAGGAAAGCTGTGGATGCCTGTAAGGAGTTATCCCCGGTGACCTTGAGAGAGGGGCATATAAAGTCTGGACCAGGCAGAGGCGTGACGCTCGCTGTGTGCTCTCAGGGTGAGTACCGACCTCTCGCGCTTGTGAACGAGAGTAGCTGGCGGGGCTCTAACGCTGTTCCACGGGGTTGATGTGACTGAGGTTTTAAGGTCTTTAACTGAAGTTAAGGTCTTAGTAATATTGCTAAATGTGTAGCCTATGTTAGTCATCCTAGGGTGCTGCTTGAATGCTAGGGTGGCAAATAAGCGTTTCTTCTCTAACATCGGTGCATTCATTTAGCAGCTAGAATAACCACTGAGGAAAGCGTCAGGTCCCTTGTAATTATGCATGTGGGTGGACTGATTAGTCAGTACCTGCAAGTCATATTTTCTGTCTATCAGCTGCAAGTGGTGATGGCTTATGCAGTTTGCAATTTCAAGCAGCTTGTTGCTCCAAGGAGTTCTTTAATCCAACCTGAGTTACAGCCCTTGGAGAATTACAGGGTTCCCTTGCAAAGGCAGGCGGGTGTCTCTGCCGTAGCTATTGCAGGTGAACCATTAGCATTACAGCAGCTCTTCCAACAGCCCCGGCAAGGAAGGATGAGGTCCCACCTTTGCAAGTCTGAATTTCAAGTCCAAATCGTCAGCGGTGCTGGGCATGCCACTTAGCTTGGTGTAGCAACATTGGCTTTCTACAGGGAGTAGCTGTTTCCAAGCATCTTCCAAAGTTCATATACAAGGGCTGGCTCTTTTTGTTGTTAGCTAGAACAGACTGAAAGGTAAGCCAATGTCTTTCGCTCTGCCTTATCTTTCCCAACTATACTACCTTTAAAAAATAATTTTATGACCATAAACTAAACAACATTTCCAGTTTCTCATATCTGGCACAGATTTGCCACACTGAGTTCTGTGTACCTGCAAGGTGTTCGCTGCCTGGGCTCCCACCTCTGTTGTAAATCCGAAAAAAAAAGAATTCTCTCCCAGCTGCCATAGTGCTGCTTTATAGTGTAACACACTTGCTGCAGCGGTTCCCCCTGAATATATGTGGAAAAAAGATAAGAAGGAGATAGCTGAGTAACTGTCCCTAAGAGGTCTGCACATGGAGCTGGGCTGCGCAGAAGCAGTCTGCAGCATTCAGTGTATATTAGGACCTGTGAGAATCTGTCCCGAGTCCTCGAGATTAACACTGGAGTGGCTTCTCGAGATGTTCACATTTGATGTGAAATGACACTTCCATGCTCTAAGGCTGTTCTGCTTAAAGGTAGGAACTGCTGTAATTCCATTGCTCCACGCTCCCCATGGGAGAGAGGCTTTGCCATGCTGCTAGTTTTGAGTCGTGTCTCCAGCTGGGAATTTTGGTCGGCTCAGATGATCTTAAAATAATTGGTGATGGTTGTGCTTATGTAGGCCCTTAATCTTTAAAAAAGAAAAAAAACAGTTAAGGCTAGTTCTGAAGAAGAAAGTTTTTGCTCTACAGCACCAAGAAAGAAGGTCTCAAGCTCATACTGCAGCAGTGGGTGAGGGCTGAATGTAAAATGTTTGGCAGTCCTGCTGTTTAAGGGCTTCACATTCCCTGGGAGGAATGTGCTGAAAAAAACCTGCCTTGGTTGATGGAGAGTTTTTATCCCTACCAGGATTTTGTTAGAAAGAAATTTAATTTAATTTTGAAAGACTACAGTGTCTGTCTTGATAGGACTCTTGAAAATTTGTCCAGCTGCTCTGAATATTGCACAGTAAATAAAGTAAGGGAAGAGGTAATATCTGAGGGTCACTTGTACAGCTTCAAGTAGTAATCGAATGGTGTCTTGACTCGAAAGAAAAAATATATATATGAAATTCTGAAATTGTGTGCATGTCTGTACACCTTTTAGCAGTGAAACTTCTTTTAGACATTCTCTGGACAGCACCCTGAGTGTTTTACATATGTGTGTAAGTGTTTATATGTGTGTGTATAAAAAAGATTTAGAAAAATAAAACCATAGCTGTACGATCACTTTATAGGATACATAACAATCAAATTAATTGCTTGGCAGTATGAACCAGCAAATTGGTCTCGCTTACCCCCATGTCCCCTGCCCTCTCTTTCATGATAAAAGGCTCCTAAACACCGTGGCCTTGCAAGTGTCGGTATTAAGCTGGACTAATAAGCTCAAATCAATCTAAAAAACTACGAAGCCCTTGCACCCATACTGCAGATGCACTTTTCTCCACCGTGCCTTGCTGCAGGGGGACACCCAAGCCGGTG
This sequence comes from Falco peregrinus, assembly GCF_023634155.1. Classification (NCBI taxonomy): domain Eukaryota; kingdom Metazoa; phylum Chordata; class Aves; order Falconiformes; family Falconidae; genus Falco; species Falco peregrinus. Next base: position 3,628,196 of record NC_073724.1, on the reverse strand, counting down.
AATTCGGAGGTACCAGCCACTTGGGAAGCTGCACGAGCATGGGACCTCCCTGAGCTGTTTTAGTCCCGTTTTTTTCTAATAACATTTTTTCAATAACACGCTAATTGGTGTGATCAGAGGAGCATGCTGCAGGTAGCAGAGCTGTTTCCAGCTCCGGTGCTGGCTTTCTCCAGCACAAGTGTGGGCAGGTGTCCCTGGAGCCGCACCAAGGGCGTAACACACACCCCTGCAGCAGTTCTCCGTTCGCAGCGAGGAAGCCTCGCTCCGTGATGCCCAGAAAACGCCCGCCTGAGGTGATGCTTGAAGTGGCTGAGGTGCACAGCCCTGGGGAGACGGCTGGAGAGCAGACCCCTGCTCCAGGCAAATTTGAAAGGGGCCCCCGGTAAGTGGCTTTTAAAATCACAGCTTCAAGTGGTGCCTCCTGCACTTAAAACACCATGCATGCCGCAAAGAAGAGATTAAATACTCCTGCGGAGATAACTGTACCCACACCGAGGTTTTGAACCACACAGGCTCTGGCTGGCTTTAAAAAAGGCTGAGCCAGAGGAGGGTTTAGCTAGGGATGCTGTACAGCCCCAGATCTGCATCAGGTGTTTGCATTACCAGTTCATCACAACTTTGATCAGCCACCTGCCATGTGGCACTGAGTGTTTTGTATTGCCTCAGATCACCCACGAAATGTATGTTTTTCTTCCCCACCCCCCTACCCCCCTCCTTCCTTGGGTAGACCACGTCCCTTTCTTTTTCCTCTTTGAGCTGTGCCACCTTGAATCCTTGCCAAGATGATGGACATGTCGGAATTCGGGGAGGCTGCTCCCTTCCTCCGAAAGAGCGAGAAGGAGCTGATGATGGCACAGACGGTCGCCTTCGATGGTGAGTGCCTGCGCCCCGTATGCTGCCAGCAGCTGCTGCAGAGGGATAAGGGTTACATCCCGGCGTGGTTGTGGTACCCAGAACAAAGCAGGATGCAAAGAAGGATGCAAAGCAGGATGCAAAGCCTCCGTTGTTGCTGCTGCTGCTGTTCGAGTCAGCTGGTTGAACCAAATTCTGGTTTCTTTATTCTGCAAAGCTATTAAAAAACCTCAGGTAGTACTAAATAGAAATAATCTCCCAATTTATAGTAAATAGATTTAGAAGATAGGTGTATTTGTACTGCTCTGCTAAAGGGGGGATCACTTCTTGTCCGCTTGGAAGAAAAACACCACACGCTGATGTTCTTCCAGTAAGGAGAGGGATTCTGTGGCCTGACAAGACGTCTCGTTGTGTCGTACCTCTACATCTGTTTGATTTGCAGGCTGTATGACAATCTGACCTTAGCTTTTCATTTTCCATAATTTATTCTTCATGAAAAGGATTTCTCTGAGCCCTGAGGTGTAGCATAAGTACAAATACACCCACAACCACAGCATTTCACTATTCAGGGTAGTCGCTGCAGCTAAAGACCTAAAGTCCAGTGCAGCTACTCCAAACTCTAAAAAGCCACGCACATAACTCAGGGTGAGTTATTAATTTTCAAGACAAACCTCAGAAGAATGTGCAAGAATAAGGTTAAATCTGATAGCTGGCAGGCAAATAATGTGGGCTGCATTCCTCACTCAGATTGCGATTTTCTCTGTGACGTTTTAGCAAACGCCTTAATTTGGGCTTGGCTCTCAGCTCCTCCATCTGCGCACTGGTGATAATGATTATGGATTTCCCGTGGAGGCTGAGGCTTAGCCAGCATTTGTGAAATATTTTGACACCTTGTGCTGGAAGGAGCTAGAAGAAGCCAAGTGGCAATTTCAAAGGGGAGACAATGTTTGGGAGCCCCGCTTTGGCAGGCAGCTCCCCAGCGCTGCCCATCTCCTGAGGTCCCAGAGGTTTTGTGTCCCTTGTGCAGAAAAAATAACGCAGCCATCTCGCTTAGCTAGGCACGGTGTCACTGTCTGACACCAGGCTGCGAACCCTCGGTCTCCTTCATTTCACAGGCAAGAAGAAATGTTGGGTTCCCGATGACAAGAAAGCTTACGTTGAAGCTGAAATCACAGAAACCAGCGGTGGCAAAGTGACCGTGGAGACAACAGATGGAAGGGTACAGAGCTGCTTGTGTCTGATCCGTGGCTAACAGGGCTGGAGCAGCGAGCTCCAGAAATTACCTGTCCTTGTTTAAGCTCAGTTGCCTGTTTCATGGAATGGGCTGCCAACGGGAAGCCCCAGTAAGTGATGCCGTATCAGAACAACACATGAAAAACCACCAAGGGAAACCCATCCATGCGGTGGTGGTAGCGGTAAATTCAAATGGAATTATGTACAAAAGCTAGGTTCGAGCTGGAGGACTTCCCTCTGCAGGAGAGAGAGAAAAAAAAATAACGTTCTCCTATAAACTGTGTGAAGCAACAAAAAATCCCAGTGTTTTCCAGTGTTGCTGTACTTACTTGTCTTTGCAGACCATGACTATCAAAGAAGATGATGTGCAGTCCATGAACCCTCCCAAATTTGACATGATCGAGGACATGGCTATGCTGACCCATCTGAACGAGGCGTCTGTGCTGTACAATCTGAGAAAGCGCTACAGCAACTGGATGATCTATGTAAGGGTCGTTACAAGGGTATATTTAGAAATTGCTCTTGAAGTGCTTCAAGAGCAGATGTCATGTTTGAACACGTTGTGTTCGTCATAGTCAGTCTGCAGCTTCGACAAGTGGCCAAACCGAGTGTCTTGCTTATCTTTTCGGGAAAGAAGTTCCTTGGAGCTGGCTTCTGCCTGAGCGCAGGCAGACAAAGCCATGAACAAGGGGGTGCCTAGTTCCTTGGGTTTGCTTGCTTGCCAAGGAGAGGGGTGGCAGGGAGCGTATTTTCAGCAATCAAGGCATTGGGGAGACCTAGTTTATTTTTACTGTCCTAATATTAACCCATGTCAGCACCAGCCATGGAGATCGCTTTGTTAAGACACGATTCCTTGAACTCCAAGCACGCACACAACTTCTTTTAAGTATGAGCCTTTCTATCTTTAGTTCAGTAATCTTATTACCTTCATTTTCAGTGCTGACATCTGTCCTGTTTCACTCTGGCCTTTCCCCTTGCTCTGTACCTTCCCCGTGACTTCATTAACATAATTTCTGTCAGCACCAGAACAAGCTTCAGTAGCTTTTATGAGGCCAGACTTTTACTCCATTTGCTGCATTCGGTTGTGTCTGAAATGAGTCAGGGGATTCTGTACATTTGCTAGCCCATCCCTGTTCTGCTTTTTGGTGTTCATCAGAGGAGTGAATTCAACTTTTCCCCATTTAAATTCTGGTTGTTGAACATTTTCTGCATTTCTCTGACAGCCCCTGCATGGGCACACACAGCCTAAAGCGTAGTTTTGCTTGCAGGTCAGTAGCGGTAGAAAATCAGTCATCTTGCCTTAATCCATTTACTGGCTGGGGGTTTTCTTTCCCTTGTAGAAAATGGGGCTCGGGACTCATGCCAAAGCCATTCTGGAGCAGGTCCTGATGCTATTTTTGGGGGGAAGGCACCTGGATTTTACCTGAGATTTTTAGAACTTAATTGAGCTCACTGATCCGTGCGCACATAGTGCTCGTGTCCCCCTGATAACTGGGTTTCTTCAGAGATTTTTGCTTCGATCTGGACCAAGTACCTGAAAAGTCACCAGCTAACAGCGACTCCCTGGGGTTACAGCTGCAAACTCCTCCTTCCTCAGAGGCACCAGGCCCCAGCTAACTGATGTAGATAGCCCAAAGAGCAACTACAAAAATAGATTTTTGCCAACCGTGTTTCTCCAAAAGCTGAAAGAAGCTCCACAGCTTTGGGGAATAACCCTGTGAAGTCGCTCTCTTTTTGAACACCCACCAGAAATTGCCCCAAGGTGCTCACATCAGATTAATAAAAGGAGATTGTTCCTCTGCCTAAGAACAGAGCTCAAGCAGCAAAGCTGTTACTTTTCTTTCCTTCGTAACGACAATTTTCAAGAGGAAAGAACTCTCGTGGGGCAGCAAGGCAGAAAATCAGACCTTGGTCTGTTTGCTGGCCCTTGGTTTTGCTGAAGGGGCTGTTTCTGGCTGTCATCTTGAAAACTGACCCCCCCCCCCGCCCCCCCGCAATGGGAAGCTGTTTGATATCTGCCGGTTTGATAGCGGTCACCGACAGGAGGTCACTGAGCGGGCTGGGAGCCTGTTAGAAACTCAGAGCAAAGGCTGCAAGTCAAGTCAGAATTCAAACTCGGATCAGAAGCTGGAAACACCGTGTCCTGCTCGGTTAGCTAAGACTTTTTCTTCTTATTCCTTGAGCCGTTTATTTTTCACTCTTGTTTTCTTTCTTTGTTTTTTTTTCACCTCTCCAGACCTATTCTGGTTTATTCTGTGTGACTATAAATCCCTACAAGTGGCTGCCTGTCTACAAGTCAGAGGTTGTTGCTGCATACAAGGGCAAGAGGCGCTCGGAGGCGCCTCCCCACATCTTCTCTATTGCTGATAACGCATACCATGACATGCTGCGTAGTAAGTGGCCCTGTTTGCTTTCCGATCTGGTTTGGCTTTATTTTATTTATTCATGTATTGCTTTATTCGTTTATTTATTCACTGGCGTGATTGGTACCGAGTGGAAGTTTGTAAGAGCTTCTGCAGTCTGCCACAAATGTGCAAATCCTCTACAAGCAGCAGGGGCTCAACAGTCTGCATCAATTTTTACATATATGTATATATATATATATACACACACACACATGTATTTGTTTTCTAACTCCCCTGACTGTCCCTGCGGCACTGGTGGTAGCAGTGAGCTCTGTATATGGGTTATCTGTAAGGTGCACAAATGTAGGTGTCTGAACTGGGTGAATCCATCAGTTTGTAACAGAAATGGAGCTGTGCCCCAAAGGTCTGGAAGTATTTTCCCAACTTCAAAATTGAACTTACTGTCAGTCTATGCTCAGTTAGAATACTCTAACGCTTGTAAAATGTATTTATGCAAAGGTTAGTGAAGGCCAGCTATCTAGGGCGTTGTGCACGCATCGCTCGCATGAACCAGCCGTAAGCAGCAACCCTGTGACACCAAACTCCGAATTTTCCTCTGAAATTTTCTCATCCTGACCCTCAAATTACTGGGAAAAAAAGAGTGTATCAGCAGAGGGCAGCAGTGATGTGCTCACACCAGGTTCTGGGAGGCAGCAGGGTAAATCCCAAAGAGACCTGGTGGAAACACATCCTGCTGTCACCTGGTTTTAAAAAAATGGGAAGTGCCACAGCTGTGAGGGGACAGAAAGCACTGGGCAAAGGGGATGTGTGTGGCAGCAAAGTGATGCTCTTTCATCAGCTAAGGGTGACATATGGCCAGGCTGCCCATTATGTAGCCTGTCACAACGACTGGAATTAAGAAAGAAAAGAGGAATTTAGGCTCAACAGCTTGAGAAGCTGCTATGACTTAGCATTTACGGAACTCGGTTAATAATACATTAAGGTTGCAAAATGTTCTAATAAACACTTATTTCTGGTCAGGCCATTAACAGCGGGGACACTAGTTCCTTCCAGCAGCACGGCCAGCTGAAGAGTACATACACAGTGAAGAAACAGCAAAATTGCTTGGGTGGGTCTTGTACCGCAGGAGCAGAAGGGTCAGATGTGAGCAAAGATGTACTCAGGAGTAAGAAAAAAAACCATTTTGATGACAGGAAATTGCATGATTTATAGTTTCCCAGACAGAGGGGGAATGTGCACAACTGACAGGTCTTTAATAGTGACTTGACAGAACATGAGAGGGCAGGGCTAGAGCTGGCACTGCTGCCCGTCAGGTCATGCTAGGTGATGCTAGTGTTCACCTTCCCACCCCTGCATCAGCTGATTCCCTCCTGTCTTTGCAGGACTGATTCTAGAAGAGTTGCTACTTGTTTGCAATTATAATAAGCAATTTGTACAGCTTGCTAAGTTTGTCCTTTTTTTTTTTTTTTTTTCCCTCTCCCCCTCCACAGATCGGGAGAATCAGTCTATGCTGATCACGTAAGTGCTTCTTTTTTGACTGATTTGAGACTCTGTTGCTGTGAAAAACTTAGAAGAAAAAAAATCCTGCTGAACTACAAGCTGACCCTTGAAAGCTCAGCTGAATCGCCCAGAACTTGATCCAGGCCAAGTTACTGGCAATTTGGCCATCTGATGGCTGCCTTCAGCCCCGAGGGAGAGGAGCAGCCAAGGGCTGGATGGAGGCTGGTCCATCCCTGATCCCCATCTGGTGATCATCCCAAATAGGCTTTTAAAAAACTCAGTAGACAATTAAAGAAGCTTCTTCCAGGGTTTGCCTTGCTGTGGCTGCCCTCTTCGGACACGGAAGACTCCTTTTTAATGTGGTTGCTCTTGCTGCAAATTATAGTTACGAATGTTGTGTAGACATGTCTAAAGGGAGGGAGTTGACCAAGGCAGTAAAGAAGAGGCACATCGTTTCCTGGCAAGCATCAAAGATGGAGAGTTGGGTGTCTCTCTACACAGTTCGCATGTGCTCCTGTATAATGCTGGCAAATTAGTGCAGCTTTTCTGCAGGTTTTCTAGCTCATTCGCTGTATGTAGGTGTACCTCAGATCCTCAGCCCAGGTGCCTGTAACAAAAGCTTCATGCCCTTAAAGGCAGCTCAGTGTAGTGTGGGTTTGTACGAGATTTCTGAGCCCAGTCACAGAAAAAATGCTGTCAGAGGCATTCACCTCTTCATTCAGTCATTTTAATCTGCTTTCCACGGAAATAGCCCAACAGCAGGCTGCAGACATGGGAGTCAGCGGTCCCGAGAGCAGCCTGCGTGGGGGGGTAGCTGGCAGGACAGAGGGTGGAAGGATGAGTTACAGCTGTTTGAGCAATGCCTCTGTTATCTTCCTCCTTCCTTTAGTGGAGAATCCGGTGCTGGCAAGACTGTCAACACAAAACGCGTCATCCAGTACTTTGCCACGGTGGCAGCCCTGGGGGAGCCTGGTAAAAAGAATGTAAGTCTGCTGGTGGCTCTTTCCTCTCAGACTCCCACGGTTGTGTACCACTAGCCTCACAAGTCTGCATCCCGGATGCTAGACCTCGGCAGGCATGGTTAAGAAAAGAAACTGGTGGGAAAAGATACTGGTGTTTCTACATGGCATTACCGAGAGCATGCAGCTCTGAAGGTAGCAGGGCAATGCCCACCTGAACGTGCCACGCTCCAAAGGGAGCAGCAAAACCACTCCCGCTGCTGCTTTTTTCTAGGAGTTTTAGGTTTTGTGTGTGTTAAATATGCTTATTGTTGTGTTAAAGCTGGCCAAAAGATGAGAGACTGATGATTAAGAAGTCTCATTTTTATTTCACATAGAGAGCAGTCTTCAAAAGGACTAGGATTAAAATTTCTCATCAAAAAGTCTGTTTTGTTGAAAGCCTTTTTTTCCACAAAAAAAGGAATATTTTGACAAAAGGTATTTTTTTTCAATCAGCTTTTCTGTACTTTTCTTTGGATAAGTATTGTTCTGCTTCTAAGTTCCTTCTAAGGTCACAGTGAATGCTGTATTTGTGCTGCTTTTAATCTCATCTTGCTATGAGCTTGTTCACTCTGAGCTTCATTGCACCTGAATGGTCAACACTTTTTTGTGGTGAATTTACCAATTCCTGTGAACTGTATTTACACGGCCAAAATTTCAGCCAGGCTCAGATTCTGTACACGTAACTCACATCACCAAAATTTAATATACATTCACACAAGGCCTGCAGGGCTCTCTGAACACATGACAGCGTGGTCCAGAGCCAGCATTCTGTGTGTGCTGAGCTTGGTGTCTGAGACCTGGTGTGCTCAGGGAAAAATCGTGCAAATAACATACTGCAGCTGGAAGATATTCCATGTAGTTTATCAGCTCAGGTGGCATTTTCATTATCATTACCCTTTTTTTTTCTTTTTCCCAAATAATCCAAGAGTTCAAGGGCAGCATGATCTAATAGTCTAAAACTTGTCTGTTTGCATTTACATTATTTTATTCTTACCACCTGGCACCAGTCTCTTCTCCCTGTCCAGTTAGTTAGCCTTTGGGTTCATTGTGGAACGTCTCCAGAGCAAAATTAGGCAGATGTTTGGAGTGGAGGTTAAAGCAGCAGGCTGGGTAGGAACAACGCTTGGCTGTTTTGTGATGTGCGGTAAATGCAAAGAAACAGTTGCAAGTGCTTTTGGAAGCAAGGATTCAAAAAGCCCTGCAAAAAGTCCTGCTGGTGCGTTGGTGCCCATTAGACATCTGACCTTGCTAATCTTTATCTTCTGTAATGTCCTTGGTGTTAGCACTCACATTCTCTCTCTCTCTCTCTTTTCCCTCCTCCATTGTGTTCCTCTTTCGACAGCAACCAGCTACCAAAACTGGGGTAAGTCATCAGCTTTGCTATTTTATCTTTTCCACGTGCAAATGCTACTTGGCTCTGTCGGTCCATGTCACGAACCGCAGCATCTCGCTTTGCGCCGTTCCCTGGTGAAGGACCCCTGGAGCCCAAGCACATAAAGCAGTTTGCTTCAGCAAACTGAAATTTGTGCAAGTGACAGTTAATGCTTTTCTCATCTCCAAGAATCCCAAATATTACAAGTGCTGAGTGCCTTCAAATCTAATGCGTTTCAGTGCTCGTCACTGCCTTCAGTAGCCCTACACACATCCACGTGGATGTCCCCACCAGCTTCACGGTCCATGGGAAGACATGGTGACCTCTTTTGTATGCAGATGGTATAAAATATGAGATCCACAAAGCGAAACAGCGGGGAGCAGCAGAATGTTTGAGGCCTTTTAAGCACTCGAAACTGACTGATGCTGATGCTGTTATGCCATTCGCACTGTGCCACCCCCGGGGTGAGCTAATCCCATCGCTGCAGGGGCTTTTCTCTGGGAGTGAATGTGTGGCTGGCTTAGAGGTGACACTGAGTTTGTGGCCTGTAGGTTTCTCAATACTATTTCGACTTTGGTTTCCAGGGAACCTTGGAGGATCAAATCATTCAAGCGAACCCAGCCCTAGAAGCTTTTGGAAATGCCAAAACTCTGAGAAACGACAACTCCTCACGTTTTGTAAGTCTGTAATGTAAGGCAAGGATGTCCTCTTCAACAATGGCCAGTTAGTAATGTCTCTGTAGTAAGCCCTTTGTAAGTTGCTTCTCATTTCTTCTATTGTAATGGATGGATTTCCACATAGTGGAAGAGTAACAGAGTAGGATCTAACCAGGAAAAACTAACCAGTGAAAGGATTGAAGATAAAAAGGAACAAAGGTAGATCCACCCTGAATAACTGTTTAAACTGTACGTGAGGGGAAGACAAGCAAAGCCTAGCTTTATGAAACCTTTTGAGCTGCAATGGCAGGTCTTCCCCAGGACCACCTCTGCTGCATAGCCTTATTTTTCCACCACATTTTCCACCCGCCTAAGTCATTCCCGTGCCCTGTGATAGCTCTGCTTTGTCATCAAGTGTCAGAAATGGTCAGAATTGCACCGAGGTCCCTGCTCCCTCCACATGTCCCCCCTCTGCAGACCCACACACGCAGCAGTGCTCCTGCCTTTGACCCGCCTACCATCCATCTACCTTTTTGGCTGAATAAGCTGCCCCCGGCTTGTCCTCAGAGCTGACATGACCTTGGGCCTCTCCTCGTCTCCATCAGGCTTGCAGGAGAGCAATGCCCTCGGGAGCTCTGCCTCTGCCCCATCTGGCTGACGTTGGCTCAGAGGTCTGGAAGAAATGGCAGGAGGATGACAGCCTGAGTTTGTAGCCCTTGCTTCCCAAAGAAATCCAGTCGAAAATGAAATTGGAAGGGGTGGAGAGGGTCAGGGGTTGTAAGCGTCTGTGAAAAGCTACACAATTGTATGAGGAGTTTGTCAGCTGAATGGAAATTAATTATTTAAAAGAGTTCATGTGTTTGAATACGAGAAATTAAATGAAAACGACTCAATTTTTATGAATTTGGGGGGATGAATATGCAAATTATATATATAAAATATATATTAAAAATAGGGAGCAAAGCAGTGTAAAATCACAGTACCCATCTGATGTAAAGAGTTGCACGTCAGTTAGGACTGCAAATGAAGAGCAGTGTAAAAAGCAGCCCGTGTCCTGTGCCCAGGCGTGTTGCTCCGAGCCCTGCTCTGCAGCAAGCCTGCATCGCCAAGCTGGAAGCCACGTGCGTTCCCCTGTCTTAGCCTGGCAGATAAGTCCACTGTTATCCTTTCCCCGCAAGCTGATTACATAGCTGCACGTACAGATTTAGGCTTGGAAAAGCGTAATATCATTGTCTGATACTTCTCATTGAAAATCTGCCTGTGCAAAGCCAAGGAGTTAGCATAAATGGGCTCTTTGGGCCAAATGATTGCCTGCAAGCAGCACCCTTTGTTTCCTTCTGTGTATACTATATGCACTAATTAGAACATTCTTCTCTGTGAATTAGGGTAAATTTATCCGAATCCATTTTGGAACCACAGGCAAGCTGTCATCTGCTGATATTGAGATTTGTAAGCACAAAACTCTCTCCTTTTACAAAATATAATTGCTCATCTAGAAAGCTTGGAGAGCCATTCTCACTGAATTTTCCTTTGTGCAACTAGATTTATTGGAGAAATCCCGAGTGATTTTCCAGCAACCGGGTGAAAGAGACTATCACATCTTCTACCAAATCCTGTCAGGAAAGAAGCCGGAGTTACTAGGTAAGCAGCATGTGGAGCCGCAGCTCTTAAGAATCAAACTTCAGCTGAACAGACAGTGGCTGAGGAGGGGGCAGGGGGCCAAGCCTTGGGCTTCCACTTGGTGAAACTGCACTTCCACTGTCAGTTGCGCTCTTTTAAAGCTGCCTTTTAAAGATGCTGTTCCGACGGTAGCAACAGAGACTTTTTTTCTGTGATACACTGATGCAGGTGCCCTAGCAAGTGAAGTGGTATGATGGATCAGTCTGAAGGGAATGAGTCTTAGATAGGACTTCTAAAACATAGCGTTATGAAGGCAAAAGACGTCACACCAAATTTGTGTAATCCAAGGTCTCGAAACATCTGGAAAATGCTGTGCCTCTGACAGCATTTGTGATGATGAAACTTTAATTGCCCAGATTTTCATGTATAAGGAGATTTGCTTATAAGTCCATGAACAAAAGGTAGTTTCTTCTTTCTGCTCCAAATGCCTAAACTGGCATCCTAGCATGTCGTGCAGCAAGAGAGAATACGCAAAGCTGCCTGCTGCTGATTTCTGTGGTGACTGCCCCTTCTGAGCTTCCCCTGGCTGCACGCAGTCCCACAGACCTGCTGGAGGAGAGCAGGGAGCAGATGTGCTCTCTCTGCTCCCAACCCCAGAGCTTTGAATAAAACCATCACTAGTTTTTAAGTGATGTGGTTTGCTGACTTTAATTTGTGCTCTGAAGGAACACATTTTATAAAGTACATTGAAGAGTCACTTTATTGCTCTGCTAAACTCCTACTAAGCCATAGCAATCATAATCTGTTTTGAAGGTTTATTATCCTGACGGTGTGTGGTGAGGTCCCTAACCTTCTTAGCTCTTACATGGCCTTATTAACGGTGATTACGGGAAAGATTACAAAGAAGCATTGCACTGAGATTCCTATGTGAACCCCTGTGCTGGGAAAATATGTTCTTTCTTATAAATCATCGGTCTGTATACAACAGCACACCCCTTTCTGGCCTGCAGGAGCATGCCTGCAGGCTCTTCAAGGGGCTGGAACCGATGGGGATCTTCTGTTTTGTAGACATGAAATGTATGCGTTTGTATATAAACACATAGGTATCTAAATATAGAGAAGCATAAATATAGAAAAATATAAATGTAGTTAATGAGTACTTAACCGTGACTATATAGCAAAGTTAAACAGACTTAGAATATTATTATATATACACATATATTGATAGGCATATATGTATATGCATATGCACATATTTAGACATGTAGGCATGTGTGTACATATATAAAAGATTGAAATCTAGAGCAAACCTTGGTCTGCTGAATGTGGGTGAAACTTTCCGTTGGTTTAGGGAAGCAGGACTCTCCCTGTAGTTTTGGAGCCAGCTAGCTTTCTAGGAAACAACTCTACATTCTGGGGTTTAGATGTGAAGGAAAAGGAAAAGGGGGAGAAAGAGACACCCACATTCAGACTTTTGTTCATCAACAGCCAAGTGTCTTCTGCCAAGAGTCCTGGAAGTTGCTATTTTTGCGAGTCTGTTATAAAAGAGGGAAACCGTGTCCACTGTCCCTGTCTTGGATGACACTAAAACCTTTTTCTCCTCTGTACTTAGATGGTACTTTTACCCCTACAGGCATGCAAGGCAGAGAGTAGGGCTAGATGGGAAATGACGAACTCAGTATGTTGCAAAACAGGCTTAACAGATGTGCATGGATGTGCATGCAGTATTCCCATATTCCTTTTATTCATGCTTTCTCTAAATCTTGGTCTTCTGGAATAGTAGAAGAAGGGAGTTGGTTGCTGCCCTGCAGTTGTAAAAAAAAAAAAAAAACAAAACAACAAAACAAACCACAAACAACACAGAAAACAACTTTATACGGAGTTGTGCAGAGACAAATGTATGTCAGAGTTGCTTTTTCCATCTCCATTTTTGGGGGATTTCCTGAATGGAGGGTAATTTTGACCTTGGCTGTTCTTTTACAGATATGCTACTAGTATCTACCAACCCATACGACTACCACTTCTGCTCACAAGGAGTAGTTACAGTGGACAACTTGGATGATGGAGAAGAACTGCTGGCAACGGATGTAAGCCTGTATTGATTTCGCTTTGTGCCTCATAGATGAGGTGCATGGGGGGAGGAAAAGTGGTGGCAGAAGCCTGTCTTCTGACACTGAAACTATTGGACTAAAGTGAAAGCAGAAATGGGTCTTAATTGCATGTGTTCATACTGCGAAGCACGAGGCCTGATAAACTATTATACTCTTGAATCTGGCCTTGCTCCATGTAATGCCCACGGGCACAACATTCTTATAATTAGATGTATAAAATGCTAGGTGAAGGGAGGTCTCCTCCTGCTCCCCAGCCACTGCTGGCCTTCAGGGTGTTCCAGCGGCTGCCTTGTGTGATAACGCCCCTTGGCAGGTTGGTAATGTCTGCCCGGCAAAGGTAGATCGCGAGGCTGCAAAATGCTGTTGCTTTTGAATAGGGAAGTGACAAAACACCTGCACTTCTCTTCACAGCAAGCCATGGACATCCTGGGGTTTGTGCCCGATGAGAAGTCTGGCTCCTACAAGCTCACAGGTGCCATCATGCACTTTGGGAACATGAAGTTCAAACAAAGGCCCAGAGAAGAGCAGGCAGAGGCTGATGGCACTGAAAGTAAGAGTAACACCTAAAATTACTCCTTCCCTTCAGAAGTCCAGCACGTACCATGCATTGCATTGCAGCAGAAGCAGGCTGTTTGCTTTCATCTTGCACCGTGTAGGTCCTGCTCAGCCAAGAGTGCTGTGCTTTATTTGTAGCAGTGGCTTACTCAGCGGTGGGTAACCTGATTTAGTAGAAGGTGAATAGAAACAGTCAGAGTAACCCAATGTAATTCTGGTTTTGTGCCCATTTGAACAAAATGGTTGTAAAAACCTGTTGTCTTAGCTTTTTGTCTCTTACATGTCATCATGTCTTGCTTCTTTACTTCCTCTTGCACCTGAAATCTATAACCAGTGTGGAGATATGTCCTTTTCCCTGTGCCTGAAGCGTTTCTCAAGGTTCTTGCAGTGGTTGGGGTCTAAGGCAGCTAGATGGCCTTCTCTACCACAAAAAAAAAAAAAAAAAAGAAAAAAAGCACAGGCACACCTAACACACGTCATTAAAACCTCAAGGTCTTTATCCAGTTTCTCTTTGGAAGTGGATGTACTTAATGTTTTTTCTTGGCCAGGCATGCTTCCATGTGGAAGTTTAAACCAGCTGAAACCTCGGTTCTCTTGATCAGGTGCCGATAAAGCTGCCTACCTAATGGGAATCAACTCCTCCGATTTAATTAAGGGTTTATTGCACCCAAGAGTGAAAGTTGGCAACGAGTATGTGACCAAAGGTCAAAGTGTTGAACAGGTAAGGAGAAGCTTTTGGGGTCTTTGGATAACTGTCCTGCAAGCCTTGAGGATTCATCTGTAACATCTCAGGGAGACAGGCAGCTGCTAGAAATATTAACTCATACCTCTAGTACCTGTTCTCATTTTACATGCCCAAACTTGGGGGAAGAGACAGTGAAAGTGAGGGAAACTGGCAGATTGCCAAAAGCATAGTGTCTGGCCTTCGATAGGATTGTTTTTCTGATGTGTTAGTAGCAGCCACTCAAAGAAATCAGGTGCAGGAAAACCACATGGGGATTGAAATCTAATTCTGGATGAGAACAGTTACCGAGAAGAGTTGAGCCGTGGATTGTTTGTTCACTCATCACTCATTCATTATTCATGTAATTTTAAGCTCTGTGTGACCTCAATCAGCTAAAGGTAATACCCACTTAGAGGTACCTCCTAATTCAGGGAACAGAAGTCCTAGGGTTAGCACCGCTGCAGCTGTGACAGTGTTGTAGAAGATGCTGCAGCATTTTGGTTAACATGAAATTTGTTGTTTGAAGACAGGCTGTGGTACAGGCTCAGAAACTAGAAAACTGCTGGGGAGAAGTCTATCCTGTTGGTGTGGTTGCACCTGGGCTAAAAAGAGACTTCTGATGGACTCTTCTTATCGCCTGCTTATGCCACAGCATCCCTCAACAAGTAGAAGCAAATGGCAATGAGCAACTTGAGCACACAGACCTCCCCTATTCTGGCAGTAGCTCTGGGCATCATGGCTGGCATCCAGCCGGTGAGCTTTCTGGTACCTAACTTCCACGGCAACGTGTAAGGCATTAAAATATTCGCAACTTGCTCTCCAGCTATTTCCCAAGAGGTACTTTACTAGCACTTTTTGTATGTATTAGTATACATACATATACATAACAATGGTTCGACAAAAAGCCAGCACAGGTGATGGGAGAAGCTATGTGTTGTGTTAAGTATGCCTTGGTGGTCATAAGAACCACCATGACATTTCATTTAAACCATAAGCAGGGATTGAAGCAGGCACTGAAATCCCTGTGTTCACAGAGTGGTGTTGTGAAACATGTGTTTTAGGTTTTGTATGCTGTGGGAGCCTTATCTAAGGCAGTGTACGATCGGATGTTCAAATGGCTGGTGGTCCGTATCAACAAGACCTTGGACACTAAGCTGCCGAGACAGTTCTTCATTGGAGTCCTGGATATCGCCGGGTTTGAAATCTTTGATGTGAGTATTAATGTGTAAGGTGGAAGGACATAACAGACACCAAGCCCCTGGGTGGTTATTCCTGTTTTCTAAAAGAACAGAAGGCTGTGAGCTGAGAAAGTTGTAAAGCAAATCGTGTATATGAGTTTACAAGGGTTTTCCATTAATAGATGTAGAAAACACTCATCATTTAGCACAGCTGAACATGCTGATAGTTCCTGGGGAGGAAGAGGGTGACAACCTTTAGCAAAGACAACACTTTGCATGCTTTGGGCTGTGTTTTAGAAGAATGTATTGTTCCCAATCTTTCTCTTTGAGAGAAAGCATCTTGTATAGGGTAAGATATTTCTTCCTCTTCATATAGGATATGTCTTCGTCTCGGTATAAGATAAGAGATACATCTTCCTCTCAATATAAGTAAAAAAATTTTTACAGTGAGGACATTCCATCACTAGAACAGCCTCCCCAGGGAGTTTGTAGAGTCCCCATCACTGGGGGTTTCACGCTGTGACTGGACAGGGTGCTAGGCAGTCTCATCTAGGCTCCCTCTCCCACAAAACGTTGGACCAGGTGATCTTTCAAGGTCCCTTCCAACCTGGGCTGCTCTGTGATTCGATCATCACTGTAAAGAAGTGTATGTGCATAAAGCATGTCACAACTTCTGTTTCTCAGAATCTGTCCCTGAAGATGTTTAATGCTGCTGCTCTGTGTTGCTGTCCGTACGCAGCAGAGCAGGGTGCGTTGGCTCTGCTCCACAGGACTGCTGTGGCATGCTGCCGAAGGGAAGGGCATCCTGACAGACCTGAACAAATCTGGGCATGAGGCAGCCAGCAGCCTGCCACTGAACCCCCCCCTCCTATGCCTTGGGTGTTATGCCCAGTAGTCTCCCAACCCGCCACTGTGTAGAAGGTTTTAGCTATAAACAGTTTCCTTCTTGCTATTCCACCAAGCCCTTACCATCGTTAACTGTGGTGCAACGCTTCTTTTTTTATCTCCTCCTGCAGTTTAACAGCTTTGAGCAACTCTGTATCAATTACACTAATGAGAAACTGCAACAGTTTTTCAACCATCACATGTTTGTCCTGGAGCAAGAAGAGTATAAGAAGGAAGGCATTGACTGGGTGTTCATTGACTTTGGCATGGACCTGCAGGCCTGCATTGATCTGATCGAGAAGGTGTGTACGGCAGCTCTGAGGTGTATCTGCTGAATTGGTTTTACTCATGATGCTCCCTTGGAGGTGTCCTCAGGGCTCAGTGGGCAGAGTAGAGCAGACAGCAGGGCGGTTCCTGCCTTTCTATGTGCAATGCAGTATCAAAGGGCGATGGGTATCAGTGGTGACTTGGCTTCGCCTCTGTAAGTTTGCGTTACGGAGCCAGCAGTAACCACAAACTGTACCTGTTAGTCCGTATGGCTGTGTAATCTTAGGGTTTGCTTTTGTCTTTCTCTGTCCCTACTGCCCTTCCATTTACTTTATTCCCCATACGCTTAACATCAAACTTCATTTGTCAGCTTCTCAGGGCAAATGCTATGTGTCAGTACGTGCCCCATGAAACTCCTGCTCGTGACATTATATTGATGTGCAAGCCCTTTGTGCTTTGCCTGGAACTATTGCTTCCCTCTCGCCGCTTCCCCAGCATGGGAGATGCCTTTCCTTTTCCTTTTTTGCGAGTATAATGTGGTCCTGCTGGGGACAGCTGTCCCTTGCTGTATCGCTCTTTCTGCCACGTCTTACGTATGGCACGGCATCTAACCCTGCTGATCTGTGAGGAAAAATGAAATTTTAAGTCCTGCCTTAGCTGGAGTGGAAAGGCTGATTATTGAGTGCTCTTCTACTTGATCACTTTCCTCCCCAGGGGTAGGTTATCTGCACATGAACTTAGTCCCTCAAACAACCCGTCCAGTGCTAGGAAGCTAGTTCATCTGTTCCTGAAACATGAATGATAAAATGTGTGTTGGTCCAGCTGCCCTGAAAGGGAAATCAGACCCCTCCTGGAAGTCATCATAAAGCCTCCTAAGGCAGAAGTGACATACTGAATAGCCAAAGGTGTGGCTACTATTTAACAGAATAGTCCAAGGCTTCCTCCTTCAAAATATCAAAAAAAGATATTTTGCAGGCTTAAAATTCCATCAGGCCAGACTTAAAAGCTGCACAGCTACCGAAAGCAGGCAGCCTAAGCATGTTCCAATGAAGATGTCCTTAAATCCACAGCCACTGGGAATCCTGTCGATCCTTGAAGAGGAGTGTATGTTCCCGAAAGCTACAGATATGACATTCAAAGCCAAACTCTATGACAATCATCTCGGCAAGTCACCTAACCTACAGAAGCCCAGGCCTGATAAGAAAAGGAAATACGAAGCTCACTTTGAACTTCTTCATTATGCCGGTGCAGTAAGTTCCCCTGCTGCAGGCTGACTTTGTATCGGGGTCTTCCAAGTGGGGTTTGGCCCATAGCGCACAATGAGGGAGGGTGGGAAGGATGAGGAGGCGACGAAAGGAACAGTCAGGAGTAAAAGCCTCAACTCTCTCTGCACAAGTAGTGCAACACAGTGAGGCACCACCAGACTCCAGGACTCCTGGTCCTTGGATACACAAATAAAACGAAACAAGCTGAGGAAGGCTGATAGCGCTTTTGCCAAAAACATGCCTTGCCTTGCCTTTATCACTTTTCTTGTAATCAGGTTAGGATTAGTATTTAAACAGCAGCAGCATCTAACTTTCCACCTTGGTTCCCTGTACAAATGAACAGAGTAATTTCTGCCTAAATTCAGGGAGGGTTAAAAAAAAAACAAAACAAAAACCAACAACCAAAACTTTGATGTTCACTTTTTAGTCGCATTAGGACCAGCGCATCAAAGTAGCAAAAGCAAATGTGGTTAATTCTGCTGTGAAGGTTTAGTCACCAGGTCTGCTGCTGATGGGGTGAGCGGGAATACAATCCAATACTGTGATGCCTGAGCCAAAACTTGCCCAGTTCCAGAGCTTGGCCACCCAGTTTGCAGGCCAGACAGCCAGACAGAATTTGAGAGGGACACAGGAAATTTTTTATCAGACTAGAGTTGATATGAAGCCTCAGCACAGCAGAGCTGGAGCTTACCTGATGCTGTTAATTTCAGATTATAATTGAACATTAAGCTAATTTTGTATTCATTAAGAGAAGTCATGCCCATCTTGGTCTTTAGCTGTAGTTGTTAATGCATTCAGCAAAGAAAATTAGAATTTCTATCCCCTTGAGGTACTAATAATAGAACATATTTTTCCACTAAACAGAGCTGTGGCGAAGTCCTGGAGTTAGATTTTTAATTAATAAGTTTCTGTCAGAAAACCTTAATTATTTCAGTGTAGCATGCTGTTGTGAAATTATTACTTGTGCATCTTATACTTCAGCAGTTATTAGTAGGGTTCCTGGGGCAGTGATGACCTGGTATGTCTATGGCCAACCGCATGGAGAGTCCCTGGGAAGGTGTAGGGACTGGACCGTCTGGAAGGGCTGTGCAGGATTTGGATGGTAATTATTAGGAAGAGAGGCTCAGGACCTAGGGAGCAGAGAACTGGAGGGGGAGAGCTGAAAAACCAGGTGGCTGTTACCACTTAGAGCACAGCACTTTGCAGAAGGTCCACTGGTTCCAAGGCAAAGTCTAAAGAACTACTAGCTGCTCTGAAGAGGAACATTTGCAACCTCTGGTTTGTTTTCTAAACCCTTGCTGCAGGTTCCCTATAACATCATTGGGTGGCTTGAGAAGAACAAAGACCCGCTTAATGAAACCGTAGTAGGTATTTTCCAAAAATCATCTAACAAGCTCCTGGCAAGCTTGTTTGAAAGCTATGTCGGCGCTGACAGCGGTAAGCAGCATCAGCTTCCGTGGGTTTTCCTCCGTTTCTGGGATGTGTGCTTGGCAATGAATTGCAGAGAGAAACCAATTCTCTCTGCAGCAATTGACTTAATGCTAAATGAGGCATGGACTAATTATTTAGATGCGTACAGCATCTGTAGGAGTTTGCCAGTTACACCAAGGAGGCCATTAGCTCAGCTAGCTTGAATGTGTAATACCTCTGAGCAATTTTGGCAAGGAAAGCTGTGTGTTGTGAACGCTCCGGTGGGAGTTGGAGCGTGTGAGCGTTCAGATATGCAGACAAGTATTGCACAAAAAAATTTTGTACATAAATACCTACGAACAAACACAGCTCTTGTTTCCCACGCCGTAGTCCTTATTGCTAGCCACCTTGAATTAAATAAGAAATACAATGTTTAAGAGAGAGGTTTGGAATATTTTATTGTGTAAGTGGCAAGCAGACGCTGAAGGTACCTGAACACCATTGGCCAAAGTAGGTTTTGCCAATGCATCTTCTTTATTGCTCACTGCTGGGTTTTTGTTTGTTTGTTTGACAAGACTAATTCACACAGAACTGTTTTATTTGTGAGAAGACAAGTAGAAAGCATCCAGAAAATTGATCTTGAGTAAATAAGACTGGCATTCATTACAAAGACGTAGCTCTTCAGTCCTGAAGTTGAAATCACTTACAGCCTATTTATTAGCAACCCCGTCTCCATAGATGTTGTCATCATGAATCATGAGGTGCTTTGAGGAGGCAAGCAGGCTGCAGACTTCATAATGTGAATAAGAGACGGAGATGAATGTAAATAACCAAAATCTTGCCTCTAGCAAATTCTTGCAAGTTACTAACTGCCTATTTGCCTGCAGACATTCCTGTCTGTCTGAATACTACCTTGCTTTTCTTCAGTGTCAGGAGACAAGAACAGCCTGTCCAGCTCAGCCTCCTCCAGTCTCGGCAGCGTCACTTGCAGAAGGGGGCAAGGTTGTGGATAAATCCATCAAGCACATTGCACTCTTCGCTTCACCTTTTTATGTTGACTATTGTTGACAGGTGACAGAATGCCAGACCTCCTGGGAATGATCTAATGGTCCAGTGTTTAGAAAGCTGCAGCAACTGCTGTACATTTTTGGGTCGTGTTTGGCTCTTGTGAAACTTGAAGAAGGTCACATCAGAAACTAGCATTCCTTTGGAGGGTCTGAGTGATTTTGACTCTGAAGCTTTAAGCAAAATTCAGGCAGTGCAAAGCTTGCTATAGATAAAGTTATAAATATTGATTTCCCTCTATTCTAGACAAATATTTGCACATATGCATAGCAGACGTGAGAATCAGTGTCTTTACAGTACAATGTACAGTATGAATTTTCTATAAGCATTAATTTTCTTTAGCTTTTTCGACATCGTCTCACCCTATAGGCTTTTTAAGGAACTACAGAGAACTCTGTCTGCCTTACTCGTGTTTACGGACTTTCTGCATAACAAGTGATGCTGCATAGGTCTGAAAAGCAAATGCCATTCAGAAAGCTTCCAGTGGCCTTTGACAAAAATCAAACTTTGCTGCACTGAGCTGCAAACGTGTGATACATCACAGCTGATATTCTGAATGTTTTGCTTAGTACTTGAGCAATCTGAGCCATCGAGTCATTAGCTATGACTTTGCCTTTCATTCAAAGGGAGTTGTACTATCAGAACAGGTTGTCTATCTCCCGTGCCCTGCCTGCACCTGCTACTGAGATACACATTGTGATTTTTATTTATTTATTTATTTATTTATTTTACCTTAGCTGACCAGGGTGGAGAAAAGAAACGCAAGAAAGGGGCCTCTTTTCAAACGGTGTCCTCATTGCACAAGGTTTGTGTACTTTCTCCCCATCTGACAGTTTGAGTTAATAAATTGAGGTGGAATGTTAAGGATTGTCATGAACACAAAAAAATGGAAATCCAACAAGAGAATTTGATTTGAGCCTGGGCTATCGACCTTGAATGCGCTGTTCTTAAAACTGCATGTGGGAGGGGCCAGTACATCTTATCTTCTTGAAGCATTCAGGAGATTAGTGATATTTATTCTATTTGAGAAAGTATCATAAAATGTCATGAACAATGTTTATTACTTATTCCGTGGCTTATAGCTTCGTGCATGTCTTTGGAACAGGAACTGATTACAAGCAATCTGCGAGTCCCTATGAGATTCCTGTTTGTAAGTGGATCGTAGGGTTAGAGCAGTCATGGAAAACAAAGTTGAACGGAGTGGCAGATAGCTTCTTTTCCCCTAAGTAATTCCCTGCTAATGGTGTGTGCTCCTGGTGGAAGCTGTTGTTAGGATCATGCCTGGGGAAAAATGGGGCCCATAAATTTGCCATGAGCATCATTTCATATGGGTAACACTGAGGAAGCTGTAATGCAGGGGAAGGAATTGGTCACCTCCCACTAGTCAGGTCATTCTATCCTGTTTGGAAGTGCTCCTCATGAAGGGAAATCAAGGGGAATGGAGACCTGTGTCTTACTAGCTGAAGAAGTGTAAAGATAGCTGAAGGACCCCTCAGACAGTAATTTCATCTAATGCCAGCCCACAAGGAGCTGCCAAGTACCCAGCTCACGGTGTCTCATTTACCATCCTGGCTGGCGTACGAGACATTTTCAGTTTGAACAGTTGAGCTGATGGCATTATATTCCACCTCTGATGGTCTCCCTTTTCTGCTTACTAGACAAAACTCTTCCCGCAGAGCTTGGTGATCACTGGTAGGCACTGACTGATTGGCTTCTTCAAGCTAGCCTGCTGCCTGCCGGGGAGATGTCTGGTTAAGATCAATAAAGGGAATATGTTTGGCCAGGAGGATAAAACCCTAGCTTTCATGAGGAACAGGTGGGTCGGGCGAGAGCTGTCCTCACTGAGTGGGGATGTGACGAGGCAAAATGCAGTTGGCTTTCCGGACATGCTCCGCAGGGTGATGCTGCATCTCGCTCGCTGTTCATCTTGTTTCTGACACTTCAGGGGTTGTAAGCAAAATATGTGCCTTCTTAAGACCTTTCATAAAACCCATGTGGATTCCTATAATAAGGTAAATTTGTACTTTGGTTTATTTGAACACATTTCTCTGTAATAATTTTGGTAAGCTTATGATTTTTTTGGAGACTATTTAAAAAGATGACCTTAATAATCTTAACAACCAACAAACCAAAGAAATAAGTGACTGGAATTCCAGTAGACCACTAAAGCTAATTGTGTTTTTAATATGTCTGTTCTAGGAAAATTTAAATAAGCTGATGACTAACCTAAAATCTACAGCCCCTCACTTTGTACGATGCATTATCCCCAATGAATCAAAAACTCCAGGTATGGAAAACACAACGGTCTTAAAATTTTAGTATATTTGAACTATGTCATTCCAATACTTACTTCCAAGTCACCAGATCGTACTTTAATACTGTCTGTGTTGTTCACCTTATCCGGTGGTGTTGCTCCATCAGGAGATGACTCATATTTTGCAGTTCCCTCGGTGAAATGGCGTTTAAGCCCTGTGGAGAAGCTTCATTTAATTTAGCCTCGTTTTTCCCCTGTAGGTGAAATGGATGCTTTCCTTGTCCTGCACCAGCTCCGCTGTAATGGTGTCCTGGAAGGCATCCGCATTTGCCGTAAGGGTTTCCCAAACAGGGTGCTTTATGCTGACTTTAAACAAAGGTAATGCAGAGCTGCGTTGTCTCCTGTCCTAATGCATCAGTCAAAATAAGCTAAGCATGCCCTCTCAGTTTTTATTCAAGGTATTTTATTCCATTCAAGTTTATTCCCCGTTCAGTTTCCCTGAACATGGAGGCAGAATTCTGCTCTTATTGTGTCTCTGTAGACGCAAAGTAGGAAATCACCCTAGGTGACTTTTTTATTTTATTTTTATTTTTGGTTTGTTTTGGGGGAGGGGGAGGGGAGGGGGAAAAGCAGAATCTAGGCCAGTTTTACTCAATGCTCATCTGTTATTAACAGGTACCGCATTCTGAATCCAGGCGCGATCCCAGAGGATAAGTTTGTGGATAGCAGAAAAGCTGCTGAAAAACTGCTGGCATCTTTAGATGTTGACCATAACCAATATCGTTTCGGACACACCAAGGTAACCCGAAAAGACCACTGTGCTTATGTAAAAAGAAAACTGATGGATCTAGTATCTAACTTGCAGAATAGGACATTATGCCATTTCTGGTGGAGACAATTAATGAAGGGTTAATAATACAAGGAACCAGTAATATAGCAGCAGAGCAATATTAATTTTTAAGCTGTGCCAGAGGAATTTTCTCTCTCCGGCTCCAGCTCCCACAAAGCTTTTATCACAGCAACACCACAAGTAGCCACAGCAGCAGCTGATGCTCCATACCCCGCAGTACAGCAGTAGCTTATTTAATATAGTACAGGTACACTCAAACATAGGCGGACCACAAGATCAGCTGCAGCTTTTGAAATGAGGCCATGTGCAATTACGACACGATTGCATTAGCAGGGATCTCTGGGAGCAGGGAGCTGTGGTTCGGCTGACCTCCTCTGAACCCTGCCACAGCTGAAAAGTACTGTGGCAACAAAATAGTTTGGTCTCTTCAAACCCAGGGAGATGAGACACGGTTTTAAAACAACTTCGGAACTGATGCAAGCAGTATTTGTCCCTCCATACTCTTTTACTTTATAATGTGTCTATGAAAATACCTTTCCAAACCATTTCAGTAAGGTCTATGTGACTCTGGAATAAAATCGTTTGTTATGGTGAAATGACATCTGTGCATGTACCAGGTCTTCTTCAAGGCTGGTCTCTTGGGTCATCTAGAAGAAATGAGGGATGAGAGACTTGCGAAAATCTTAACAATGATCCAGGCAAGAGCACGTGGCAGACTGATGCGGATTGAGTTTCAGAAGATTGTGGAACGCAGGTATGAAGGCACATCCTTAACTCTGAGCAGATAATAGCCGTTACCATTTCATTATGTGTTGAATAGAGCCATTCTTACAGTCCTTAAGGCTATAGGTAACTCTAAATTAAAGGTTTAAGGTGGATGTATGATGAAAACTGTAGCAACTGTATATTAGTTTCCTGCAGCTCTGGTAAAAATCAGATTTGGAAATTTTTTGTGTCCCTGAAACCCAAGAGATATGAAGGAACTTTCTTGTATATCTTGGGACCTAGTACAAGTTCCTAACATTACTGAGACCAAACCTGTAAAACTGACTGAGAATGAAAAAAAAAATCTCACTTTCTCAATTCAGGCTAAGCTTTAGGGAATCTTGTTTGTTTCCTTCTTAAACCAGGGACGCTCTTCTTGTAATTCAGTGGAACATCCGCGCTTTCATGGCTGTGAAGAACTGGCCCTGGATGAAGCTGTTCTTTAAGATCAAACCTCTTCTGAAGTCTGCAGAAACTGAAAAGGAGATGGCCAATATGAAGGAAGAGTTCTTGAAACTGAAGGAGGCCTTGGAAAAATCTGAAGCCAGAAGAAAGGAACTTGAAGAAAAGCAAGTCTCTTTAGTTCAGGAAAAAAATGATTTGCTTCTTCAGCTCCAGGCTGTGAGTAAACACATATATTCATATATTCATTAGATGTGCTTTGAAGCTCAAAGCCTTACAGGCCAGAGTGTTAGTGCAATTCAACTAAAATAAGCTCTCGGCCTTGTCAGAGTCTTGCTAAAAATCAGAACAGACAGAAATTCTCATGTTCTAGCATATAACCAGGTGGGCCAGCAGTGCAATTCTTAGTAGGTTCTGCCCGAGGCAATGTCCCTGGCAGTTCGATATGGGAGTAGTCTTATGTGTGATCAGCCACGCTCCTCACTGTCTCATCCTGCTCCGTTAATTACCTGTTGGTCTCGTCTTCCGAAATCAGGAGTAGGAAATTTTCCTTACGCTGCTCTGCAGCTTTGGATCAGGCCCCGTGGCCACCTCCAGGGTCGGTGACAAGTGAGGAAGAAAAAAGGCCAGGCAGTCATTGCTGTCCTCTCCTTGTGCCCCACCAGGAGCAAGACACTCTGGCAGATGCTGAGGAACGATGCGACTTGTTGATTAAATCAAAGATTCAGCTGGAGGCCAAAGTCAAAGAACTGACGGAGCGGGTTGAGGACGAGGAAGAAATGAACTCTGAGCTGACTTCAAAGAAGAGAAAACTGGAAGATGAGTGCTCTGAGCTCAAGAAGGATATTGATGATCTTGAAATAACGCTTGCAAAAGTAGAGAAAGAGAAGCATGCTACTGAGAACAAGGTACCTTTAGGACTTTGATGTGTCTTCAAAAGAGGTTGGGCATGGGTTACCTTTGTGACAGGAGCTGCTGGTCTTCTGATGGCTTCACACTGTCTGTTACTCAGGCCGTGCTGAAGGATCTGTACATACAGTTATTTGACCTTGCGAGGGAAAAAGTGTTAACTCTGAGCCTAAGTTTCCCTTTTTCTGAACCGAGTTTTGCTACAGTTCAGCTAAAGAATTATGTCTAGTTCAGGCATTTTTAAGTAAAGAGGTTTTTGCCGTAACCATGAGTTCCTCCAGCTTTTCATCTTAAAACCCATAGATGTAAGGCTGGTCTCCTGCCAGAATCAGAAGCTCGAGTCTACCATGAGAGTGACGCTGAAAAGAATTTAGTATATTTGAAAGTACTAAACCCACAGTGAGAACTGGCACACGTTGGCTCCCTTGATGGCAATTTCACTCAAAAAGCCACAAGGGGCTGGGGGTCAGAGAGGTCCCTTCCCTTCCACTGCCCTCCTGTGTACCAGTTCAGTATGGTTGTTTGGGCCAGGTGATGATGCTCCCTTTCTTCAGAGTCTTAGAAATACCTCTCCCTCTCTCACACAGGTCAAAAATCTGACAGAAGAAATGGCGACTCTTGATGAGAATATCAGCAAGCTTACCAAGGAGAAAAAGTCCTTGCAGGAAGCTCATCAGCAGGTTCTGGATGACCTGCAAGCAGAGGAGGACAAGGTCAACACACTGAGCAAAGCTAAAGTGAAACTGGAACAGCAAGTGGATGATGTAAGCTGGCTCTGCCTTCATGTCCCCCAGGCTTGTTTGTCCACCACTTAGAGCCTGAAATGAGTCTGAAATGTTGCAAAACCTTGAAATGTATTCCCGTCCTTTTAGAAACGGTCGAGGGTTTAGAAATGGAGTCCTTGTACTGTCTGTAAAAGGTATAATCAGGAACGCTATAAAAACTCATCTGTGCAGTTCAGCCTTTGAAAGGAGTGCGATAACGAGGGAGAATCCACTCCGTTTGCTTTTGCCATTTATCTGGCATGAAGTCAAACAGAATTTTGCTAATAAGAGAACTGCAATGCTTGCACAAATGTAAAGCATGGACAAACCCTTATGTTACATTTCTTTAGCCCGTATGCCCACTGGCTGTGAGAAAACCAAACATGTAACAGGATGCTTGTACTTACGTACTTCTGGTTTGCAACGTGCTAGAGCTCAGCACAAAACTGGGCTCAGCGTACATCTGGCTGTTGCAAACCATCTGTGTTCAATGTATTTAATAAGTAACTTTGCTCCTAAAGCTCGAGGGCTCACTTGAACAAGAGAAGAAAGTGAGGATGGATCTAGAAAGGGCAAAACGCAAACTGGAAGGGGATTTGAAGCTGACCCAGGAAAGTGTAATGGACTTGGAGAACGATAAGCTGCAGATGGAAGAAAAGCTAAAAAAGTAAGAGTGATTCTGTTGTACAAAGTAAAGCAGCACAGTTATCTGTGTTATTTTGGTGCCTTCAAGTGTGTCATCCTGCTTTGATGGCAGCTAAAAGAAAATTCCATGGCGAGACAGTGTATAGCCAAGGAGGGAGGGAAAATCACTCTTCCTTGTGCACAGTAGAACATTAGAATTCATTATAGTTGCCAGCATTTTTAAAAAAAAAAAGTTTTTTGTGTTTTTTGTTACTTAGAGGAGAAAGCTGGAGGAAGTCTCTAAAAAGTTGTTCATCCTAACTAGCTATGATGGTATTGTTGAAAGATCTGACTCTGAAATATGTTTTTCCTTTGAGTCTGAAAAGAATGTCACTTTTGTATGACATGAAGAACCAGAAATACTATTGCACAAATGCATGCAGAGTCTTGACTTGGAAACTGCTGCTCAGGAGGAGATGCGTTTTCATGCAATTCACAATACATGAGGATTGCTTTCATTTTTCAATACATTAGAAGTTTTATTGAACAATTCTTTTTAAATTACAAAAGTCAAACTTGAAGCTACAGGCAAAATGGTCACAGTAGGATTCTCCTTTCCGTGGCAGGAAAGAATTTGAAATGAGCCAGCTGAATTCCAAGATAGAAGATGAACAAGCTGTAGTGATGCAGCTGCAGAAGAAGATCAAGGAGCTTCAGGTCAGCTTGCTTCTTTCTCATGCATTTTAGGATTTTTTCTTTGTGCCTCACTGAAGGGCTTTGCAGAGAGTTTTCAGCTCTGCTTTGAGACCCGAAGCATTGCAACTCTGTAGCTTCCCAGACTGATCCCTTTTCCCCTCAGGATGCTCGCTCTTATAGTGTTTCCTTCCCAGCAGCAGGACATATGACCACAGAATGCTGGTGATTTCAGGCTCTGGTGTTTTGCTTTAAGCAAAATACTTTTTTTTTTATTCAAGCAAATAATATTGTTCCAAAGCGTGGAGCTGTGGGTGGATGCTGGGGAGGAGTTCAGCAGTGATAAGCATGGGTTTGAAATCTAGGGGAAGGGTGGGCTCAAATGCATGGGAAGTTTTCAACAGAAATGAAAAGGCCAAAGAAAGTCAGCACAGCTCAAACAAGATGTCTTGATCCAAAATACCAGTTCTGCTTTTTTGTAAATAAAGAATGTTTGCGTAACCTGGATGTGGAGCATAGATTGGTCAAAATAACTGTTTCATAAAAAAGACTGGTCCCAACGAATATTTGTGCAATGCTACGCACTGCTGTATTTGAAACCCTGCCTTAACGCTCCTAGAGGGAAGTTACTTCAGTCACAGAGCTCTAAAAATGGGAACAAATTGTCCCTTTCAATGACAATTTGATGCTGCCACTCCTGCTGTCAAGTAACCTCTCTCATGGACTTCGGCCGAATGTCAAATACGTTGGTATAAGGTCAACACATTTGACCTAACTGTCTTGAACTAGAGCTTGTAGAGCAATCTACTGTGAGAAAAATGTGACTCATCATCCATACTCTACCTCAAGATCTGATTTACTGACACAAATGGGCAAGTCCTTTAATTGCTGTGCTTCTACCTGTGTTGTAAAGTGCAGGCTGGAAGAGGGTTTAACAATTCGTAAAGTGCTTCATGGTCTTGTGATGGGAATCCTCATGAAGGTGAGCCAAAGGTGCTTGTGTCTCTTTGGTAGGCTCGTATAGAAGAACTGGAAGAGGAGCTGGAAGCAGAAAGAGCTGCTCGAGCCAAGGTGGAAAAGCAGAGATCAGATCTGGCCCGAGAGCTGGAGGAGCTGAGCGAGCGGCTTGAGGAGGCTGGGGGTGCCACGGCTGCCCAGCTGGAGATGAACAAGAAACGTGAGGCAGAGTTCCTGAAGCTGCGGCGGGACCTCGAGGAGGCCACGCTGCACTACGAAGCCACAGCCGCCACGCTGAGGAAGAAGCACGCAGACAGTGTGGCGGAGATGGGGGAGCAGCTGGACAACCTGCAGCGGGTCAAGCAGAAACTGGAAAAGGAGAAAAGTGAGCTGAAGATGGAAGTGGATGATCTGTCATCCAACATGGAGCAGATGGTCAAGGGAAAAGTAAGTGTCCTGAGGCTTCCCAAATCCCCAGAGGTCATGAGTAGCTAAGGCTGGGTGAAGGTCTCCCAGGACACCCGGTGGGGCTGGAGTGTTTTAGAAGGTCAGAGGGTGCCTAGGTGCACAGTGTCCCCCGCTTCCCCTGCTGGTGGTGTAACCCTTCTTACCTGGAGATGGGACAGCAATTAAGATGCCCTGTCTAAGACACATAGTCTAAAACACCCAGTCCCAGGCATATTGTTTATGCATACATCTCAGAGCAAAAACTGTGTCCCTTAAATCACGCTCGCCCAGGCTGGTGATGACTGGGGCGATGCTGTCCAAGGCAGGGTATCTCCCACCCTAAGCAGAGTCCTCTCAGCCCCTGCCCTTGCTTCACAGTTTTGACCCACATTAGCAAGAAGTGCAAAGCAAACGCTTGCACGACCACCAACTGTATTTTTACTTCCTATGGCTGAACTGGGGGGTTTGTTTCCTGGGTAGATAGTCTTGGTAGCTTTCAGAGCACTCTAAAGAGTTCTTTCAGTGCAAGCAAAGAGAAGAAATTTCAGTATTCTGAGAGTTAGAAAACTGCCGTCAAACTCAATTTATGATAAGTGGCAATTAAAGCAGAATCAGTAGAGCAATTTTCATTGGAGGTGATTTTCCCATCTATCAGTTATGAGGAGGAGATGCCTGAACTTCTTAGGCATGTGATTGCTTCTGCAGTTCTGGCAGAGCCTTTTTACACACGTGCTGCCATGCAGAACGCAGTTCAGGGAAAACAGCTGGGGAAGGTGGTCTGACGGGGAGCCCCCTGGCCTGGGGATGCAGATACAGGGCTCCTGTTCCCTGCCCTGCTGCTGTGGTACT
Organism: Falco peregrinus; assembly: GCF_023634155.1. Classification (NCBI taxonomy): domain Eukaryota; kingdom Metazoa; phylum Chordata; class Aves; order Falconiformes; family Falconidae; genus Falco; species Falco peregrinus. The sequence goes on along the minus strand of NC_073724.1, from coordinate 3,598,622 downwards.
TGTGCCTTTGCTTTCTGCCATTTCTCTGAAAGATAAACAAAAAACCAGGTACGTCTGGATGGCTGGAGCTTCCAAACGGCTGCCTGGGGGCTACGGCTTGCTTTGCCTTTTCTCCTGATTCCCATTAGGCCAACGCAGAGAAACTCTGTCGCACTTACGAAGACCATCTGAATGAGACAAAAACGAAACTGGACGAAATGACTCGCCTCATGAATGACCTCACTACCCAGAAGACAAAGCTCCAGAGTGAGAACGGTATGTGCGTGTTCTGCCCGGACTGACCGTGTCCCAGTAATTCACCATGTGTGTGTCACCACTGCGTCCGTGTGGTGTATTGTGCAACGGCAGCTGCTCTGGAGGTGGCTGGATTAGGACTGCTGAATGGGGCAGTAGCTTTGTGCCTGTCTTCAATATCTTTATAGCCTTGGTGGGGGGACCTTGCCGTGGACCAGATTTCAAAAAACTCGCTATAACCGTATTTACCAGCACACTGTGATACCATCTCATGAGCGGAAATGGATGTGTTGGCTAGGTACCCAGCTTCAGGAACAAGGGCATGTGCACTTATCTTGCAGTGTCAGAGGGAAGACGAAGGAGCTGGAATACTGTCTGTGTAAATACCGTCTGCCTCCGCATGACCTTGGGCGTTTGCATTCTAGAAGATGCTCACATCCAACCCAGAACACCACATCTCCTCTAAGTGCTCTCTTCCTTTTTAGCCAGAGCAGTACTATTCAATCTCTGCATCCTCATCAGATACCACTGTTCTGTGTGTTTACAAAGACATATTTTTCATGTCCTGTGTGTTTTCTAGTGAGTTCTGTGTTCTCTATAAGGCTGTTGTTTCCACCCCGCAGCAATGCCCTTGTGATAAATTACGTTTTCCTTATGTTTCCCTCTGCTCCATACGCTGGTGGTTGTGAAGTTCTCAGGGTGCTTTGCAATCTTCTGAAAAGAAGTCTGAGGAAAAAAAATGTAAAGTAGTGAAAAAAAGTCTAAACAAACCCAGCCACAACTGCCTGTGAAAGTAAGCATCAGTCTAGTCTGATCCACGAGCTGAACTAAAATTAATGAATCAAGGTATTTGCAGTATGAAAAAAAAAAAAAAAAAAACACAACAACCCCCCCCCCCCCCAAAAAAAAAAAAACCCCAATCAAACGCCACGAAAAAAAAATCTCAAACCAACCAACCAAAAAACCTAAGGAAAATGATCCTGGTGAAGCATCTGATGGTTACAACATTGGACAAAGCTTTGCAAAAGGTCAGCACTGATAGCTCTTTTCCTCAGCAGAATGGGTCAGGTGGGACTTTGATTTTGGCTGGGACTTTGCCATTTCATCATCTTACAGGGGTTGGTTTTTTTTGTTAAATCCTGTGGCAGGTGAATTTATAAGACAACTTGAAGAGAAGGAGTCACTGATAAGTCAGCTGTCCCGTGGGAAAACATCATTTACACAACAGATTGAAGAACTTAAGAGACAGCTGGAAGAGGAAACCAAGGTAATGCTTTGACTGTGTCCCACTCACTGAAATGGAATAAGGAAAACTGTTTATGTTCGTTTGTAGCCTGGATAAAAGCTAAAATGAGACGTAAGAGTGAGAATGCTTGCTGGTAATTGTACTGATATAAGTTCCAGCCCTTGACTGAGGCAAGTCACAAGAGAAGAGTTCGGGAAAATAATCGTCATTCATAATTGTTAAATAAAACCTACCCAGTAGGATAGCCAAAATTTCACATCCTGCATTTTAAAAGGCTGGATGCTTCTCCAAAGGTCTTGATAGCCTCTCAGTGTGTCACCAGTTAGGGATGACTTCAAATACTCCTTACCTCACTTGACCTGGACTGTCAAGCTCGGAGGCAAAAAATGAGTAAAAGGCTTAAGCCTCCATTGGAATTCCTAGGGGCTGTTAGTTTGGTTTTGCTGTAGGTAACTCTGCAATGCTGTGACCTTCCTATCCCTGCAGTCCAAAAACGCCCTGGCTCATGCCCTGCAAGCGGCCAGGCATGACTGTGATCTCTTGCGGGAGCAGTATGAGGAGGAGCAGGAAGCCAAGGCAGAGCTGCAGCGGGCTCTCTCCAAGGGAAACGCCGAAGTGGCACAGTGGAGAACAAAGTATGAGACTGATGCCATTCAGAGAACCGAGGAGCTGGAAGATGCCAAGTGAGTGAGTTACTTGGGCTTCATCGTGCCCTTGGCTGGCAGGACTGTGCTCCCAGGACTTGTTGTAGCACTAAGGGAACAGGGCAACCTGGCTGGGAACATCCCTCTGGCTCATTGCTGTCATCTGTGGCTGTCCTGCTCATTTCATTGCTTGAGCAGGTCAAGGATTCTGCTGAGTCCTTGTCCATGGGGCAGTGGGTGTAGGTACTGGGGTTTAGTTAAGAACTAACTAGATTAGGTTACCCTACTTGGTTATCTGTCACGCTCACTTGCTTTGCCCCAGCCCAGTGCTGTGTTCCCTCGGTCCTGACTTCCCTTCGCAGCGGGGAGGTGACGGCTGCCCTGGGAAGGTAGGGCAGAAAGTTGTGTTGGCTTGTGCTGTGCAGTCACTCCCAGTCTTGGACATGATGGAACAAGGTCTCTGAGCACCTCCTGCATCAGCCTCCACACATCTGATCTGCATCATCCTCACCCACCTCCGTTATATTTTCTCTGCCTAGTATCTTCACATTCTTCTTTCCAGGACCTCCTTCCTTTCCAGGATCTCTCTTTGCCATGACTCCCAGCCTCCTGTTTTCCCAGTCTAAACAGTCTATGAACAAAAGCCTAGGGTATGGCCAGCCTCCTGATTGGTGGTTCTGTCTCATATCTCTTAATTGCAGAACATGACACTTGCATTTAGACCAGGTCTTATCAAAACTTAAAACCAGCCCATACTGGTTACAGCTAACAAGTGGCAAGCTGCTGCTGGAGAGTTCAAAAGTTCAATTTCAAATATTCACACTCACGCACACATGCACAAAATTATCTGCCACATGTCAGCATTCATAATTCAAGCTGGTTTTTTGCCTGTCATAGACCCTTCTCTCTAGAGGCTTGATTTCTCCCTCTCTTTCCCTTGCCCCTCCAATTTTCCTTTCCAAAATTGATTTATTGAGATACTGCTTTGGTGTCAGTTTTTCTGGGTAACATGGCAATGTTATCAGTCATTTCACTGTCTCTTCCAACCTGATAGGAAGAAGCTTGCCGCTCGCCTACAAGAAGCTGAGGAAGCAATCGAAGCGGCTAATGCCAAGTGCTCTTCTCTGGAAAAGACAAAGCACAGGCTGCAGAATGAGCTGGAAGACATGATGATTGACCTGGAGAAGGCCAACTCGGCAGCTGCCTCCTTGGACAAGAAGCAGCGCGGGTTTGACAAGATCATCAGTGACTGGAAGCAGAAGTATGAAGAGTCACAGGCTGAGCTGGAGGCTTCCCAGAAGGAAGCCCGTGGCCTCAGCACTGAGCTGTTCAAGCTGAAGAATGCCTACGAGGAGACGCTGGACCATCTGGAGACCCTGAAAAGGGAAAACAAGAACCTCCAAGGTAGGTTTTGTTCAAGCCCCGTGTCCAGTGCGAGACCAACACCAGTGGGCAGCTGGAGGGATGCAGGTGTCCCATAGCAGCGGTGGGGAAAGGTGTTTATCTCATCCTTGAGACTAGCTTTCCAATGTGTTTGGAGACACTGACTGATGCTGGCAATGAAGGGTTTGCACATAGACAATCGGCGTGGCCAGTCTTGGAGGAGGAAGAAAAAGGATGACAGAGGTGCGGAGGATGAAGCCGGCACAGCCCCTGAGGCAGAGCACAGTGTTGCTAGCCTGCAGATCACAGATAAAAACTAAACCACTGTAACCACTTCAAAAAACATTTACGACAAAGTCTGTACCTTCAAGTTGGTTGGGTAAAAATGTTGCTGTAATTGCAAGTCAGGCAGCGCTTGTGTGCAGACGAGCCCTTGAGGCAGGAGGCAGAGGCACCTGTCCTGTATTCACGCTCCACACACCGCAGCAGGTTCGGGATGCTCCAATCGCTAAATCCATCCATCCTTTTTTGTTTCAGAGGAGATTTCTGACCTGACCAACCAGATCAGTGAAGGAAGCAAGAGCCTCCATGAGATAGAAAAAATCAAGAAACAGGTTGAACAAGAGAAGTCAGAAGTTCAGCTGGCCCTGGAAGAAGCGGAGGTAAGGAAAGCAAGCTCAAAGGAAGAGGAAAGGGTGTCTTTGTCAGGATTTTCCTTCCTTTTTCATCCTCTCGGCAACACAGCCAACATGTCAGTTGGTAGCAGGTACGACCTCCCCGCACCCAGCTCCTCCGGCCTCGCTAGCCAGTGTTCTCCAGAGCGATGACTTTTGGAGAAGTCGACTCTAAGATCCTCAGTGGAGGAGGCCCTTCCAAAGGATGTGCCTTGTAGTTTTTTGGGTTTTGTTGTTGGGGGAGTGTTTCCTTTTCAGGAGGCTCAGATCTTCTGCCCACCTCCTGAAAATCCACGCTCACTTCAGCACAGAATATTTCAGTCCTTCAGGAAACTGGAATTGCTGAGATCTATGGTCTTAGACTGTTTTATCAGATATTTCCAGCGTTCAGTTTCCACCAGGAAATTCACCATTTCCTATTTTTGAGAATAAGAAAAAAAACCCTCCTGATGACTTTAAATTTTGTAAGGCCTCGGATACTGTGTTGGGTACTGCAGCGTGCTTTAAAAAAAAAAATGGTAGCAGTCTCAGAAACCAAATGGAAACAGGCCGTTTGGAAAATTTTGGGCTCCCAATAGGAATTTGGTAAAGACATTTAGCATCACCACATTAATTTCTACAGTGATGAGTATGCAGGTACCCGGGAGAGATGCCTCATCCCAGTTTCTAGCAACAAGCCGCAACATGGAACCAGCCAACTGGAAATCTTGGTTATTCACTTAAAGGGCTCGGTTGTCAGGTTGTTTTTTTTAAAGTTTAGTGCACTGCAAAGCTGAGAAGGGCTGTTGGTGTTGCTGGCTGGAAGCCATACAGCACACAGCAAGGGACTTTTAGTGAAGGCTGCATTTCTTTTGAATTGTACCCTAAATAATATCTGCTGAAATGAACATCACCCAGTGAGAAGGACCCGTTAATACCTTAAATGCTGTGCTACTTCTTTTGTCTGTTACAGGACGCTTTATACTTTGCAGGGATTTCACAGCCAAACAAACAGGTGGCGTGAGCAGAGCAGAGGAAAGCGCATGCCTTTCTTCCGCAGCTCTGAGATGTGGAGAGTGATTATATGCTCTGCCAATAAACTTCTCTGGCTAGAAAGATTATATCGGTTGAGGGATCTAAGGGGCACACTTTACTTTCCTGGACTGTGTGGAATGGCTTCCTAGAGCTCAGTGGTATGAGGAACTGACGAAAGTAAAGTGGTGATATATCTTAATTGTGGAAGAAATGGTTTAATGCAGATTTTCTCCCTTCCCTGTGAATTTGGGGCTCTGGCAGTCACCAGTGGTGGCACGGTACTTCTGTGTACTGCTCCCATTAATCCATTGTGGCTCCTTGGCATGGTGCATGCCTTCGACTGACCTGTAGCTGCTGCTTGATGGCTGGAGGTTAGCAAGGATTTTGTACAGCTCTGCCTTCAGAACCTCCACCCTGTTTCCATCATCTCTCAAGGGAGGCACAGCTAAGCCTGTGCAACTCTACCCTTCAGGCAGCACTTCCGAAATACATGATGTTCGGTTCTGTGCTTTCCTTCCCTGTTGGATGTGAGCAGCAAGGAGACGGAATGCTACTGAGCCTGGTTCTGGCAAGACCTGGAAGTCAGAGGCCCTGTGATTTCACCATGGACTGTCGTCAGCTTAGTTCTTGACTTCCATATCTGAGAGGAGTGTAGGAATAAAGACAGATCTCCCTTGTTTCATAGGCTTGTCTTCATGCTAATTGGAAAGAGCAGACAGAGTATTTTTGCATTCTGTCATGTAGAGCCGATGTCTCCTATTTCTGCCCTTGAAGTCATATTGCCTAATAAGATTGTATAATTGGGAGGCTTTCAACACTTCATGGTTTGGGAAGATCTTTGTGAGCTGAGAGATGTTTGGACCCCTTCACCCTCCCAACAACTCTCTTGTTTTAGCTTCTGTGTATCCCTTACAAGCCCGTGAATTGCTGGAGGTATCTGTACAGGGGTGCGCAGCGCGGGATGTCCATTGATATCAGAACCATGCAGGCAGGGCCTAAGGTTTTGATAATTTTTTTTTTAACCCCTGGACTCTCTGACCATTTCTCCTCTGAGGAGCTTGCTGCTCAGTTTTCCAACTGCCAAGTTGCATTAGAAGGCAAATAAATGCCTTGTTTTGCAATGTAAGCTGCTCGTGTCCTTGCTTGGAGAGAGAGGGAAGGAGGGAATATTGCTGTTGGGGACAGGAGGTGCGAGCGGATCATCTCTGTGCAGCAGTTTGTGATCTGGGGGGGGGGAAATAACTCCTGGCCCGCAAGCTCTTAGTGTTTTCTATTTCAGGGAGCTTTGGAGCATGAAGAAAGTAAGACCCTCCGTTTCCAGCTTGAACTTTCTCAGCTTAAAGCCGACTTTGAAAGGAAACTGACAGAAAAGGAGGAAGAAATGGAAAATATAAGGTACTGTGCAGGAAGTGGCATGTTTCTTAAGGGGACGGTCTCAAAAGACCAGAAGTGTTCTCAAGGCCCAAGCCAGTCAAATGCCCCTCAGGTAGTTCACGTACCATCCGTACCAGAAGCCATGACACCTCTGACTATTTGCCAGGGGGTAGTTTTTCTTAGTGCCATTTTTTAGTTCAAATTTTCCTGCCAGGTCAGTCTCTGCTGGCGCACACATAAGCCCCCCCACGTACCCCATAGCTGTAACACAACTGACTGGCACAACCACAGTTGCAGCAGCCCGAGGGCTTTGCAGCATGGACACAAGTAGGCCTAGAGAGCTGCCTTCATATCCTCTGGGATGGCTGCCTCCCAGGGAGAATCACAGGCAAAATCGGCAGGACTGCCTCAGTGCCGCTCCAGCCTGTGCTGTCTGGAGGCACTCAGTGAATTTGCGCAGTTGTAGCCACGCGCTGCGGTGAGCGACCTGCCGACTGCGGGCACCGGCTGCGTGAGCGGCAGCCGCGGCGTTACGGGAAGTCTGACTAGAAAGGGAGGGGAGCTTGCAGGTGGAAGGGATGAACAGGGAAAATGGAAAGCAATTAGATGGGAGGAGGAGGATGTCTTTTGCCTCTCCCTCCCACCCAGCACAAATGCTAGTCTGAGGAGTTACGCTCTTAAAATTACGCAATGCTGGGCAGATGTTCAGCAACGTGTGCGTGCAGTCCTTCAGAAAACCCTGGCCTTGACTTAGTCAGCGTTGCAACACTATCAACCCAAGAACCATGTCATTGTTTGTTGGGAGGCTAAAGGGTAAGGAAGGGGAAGTCCAAGGCCCACCCTTGGGTAGATAGAAGAATAAACATGTTAATTGTTTCAATTAACATGAATGTTTTGGCCCTTTCAGACGCTACCTTCTAATGTCCTGCAGATGTCTGGATTACAGAGATCTCTGGGCAAGCTGTGCTCATCAGTGCTTTCCGCCTTGGCTTCGTTAGTGTGTTTTGCTGCCGAGCCATTCAGCGGCCAGGCTGTGGTGCTCCCTGGCCGTCTGGGGCACAGCTCAGTACCTGCTGAAGCAATAAGGCCCTCAAGGTTTTCCTTGTTGACTCAGTGATTTCCCAGAACTCTGACACTCTCAGCAAAACCTGGCCAGCAGTGAGATAAATGTTTCCCTGTATGAGTCATGTGCTGTGCTTTGAGTCACCTCCTAGTTGTAAAAGAGCAAAACTTTCATTATAGGACTTGACGGCTGTAGAGTCTTGAAAATTAAGCACATATCTGTATCTGTGTGCTGTCTTTAAATGGACATAAAGCTGCCTTTCACAGAGGGACCAGGCTGGTCTTATCTGACTTTAGATGTCTGTAACACAGATTTCTATCCCCGAATTACTGCCATTATAATTAGCATAAGAAATGTTTCTCAACATTCACTTTGATACGATAACTTGTAGCTTACACATGCCATTTACTATAAAGAGCACCAAGAGTAATTAATGAGCTTAGATTGTAGCTGCCTACCTTCAGCTTTATTAATCCCCTCCACTAATGCCTTTATAAAAAGGAAGAGATGTAAAACATCCCTGTAAACGATTCCGTAAACATCTTGGTAAGTGACTGCTAGGCTTGACATGCTTCTTGTTAGGTTCAAGCCTGTCCTTGCTTGAGTTTACAAGAGATCTGGGAGAACTCCTTCCTTTGATACTGCCAAAGGGAACTTGGGAGAAGGATGCTACAAGCGCTTACAGATCACGGAGCAGGAGGTAGCTGAAGGTGTGAAGCACACCAGCCAGCTAGATGACAGTGAGACACTAGAACCCTGTGCTATGTATGTCATTCAGAAATACACTATTTCTGGAAATGAGACACTTCCCAAATGTGAAGTGCTGTTGCATATGGTTCTACATTCCTGTGCCGAGGGGGAAATTACTCCATTTGCCCTTCATGTCCTTCTCAGGAGAAACCAGCAACGTGCCATAGATTCACTGCAGTCCACCCTCGATTCTGAAGCCCGGAGCAGAAATGAGGCCATCCGGCTCAAGAAGAAGATGGAAGGGGACCTCAACGAGATGGAAATCCAGCTCAGCCATGCTAACAGGCATGCTGCAGAAGCAACAAAGTCAGCACGTGTCTTGCAGACACAGATAAAGGTACTTCGAGAACTGCCAGTCCCAAGCACCCAAGGGTAGGTGCGGGCCAGGTTTCATTAGCACAGAGCAAAACAGCGGTGGGGATGGTAATTAAGAGAGAAGCTGCTCCCAAGGATGTGCAGGGAAAGCCCTTAGCGAGCACGTCTGGCGTAAGAGGATACTGAAATATGGATTTCTTCCAAGATTTGCATACAAGCTGGATGAGATCCAGGCATAAACCCCTTGCTGGCTACAGCCTTGCGCGGGGGCACAAAGCAGGAGGAACCAAAGATCTGTGATTTCGTGCTGAGCTTGCAAGTCCTGTAAAAGCGGAGAGCAAGTCAGCTAGCTGGAGTGCAGGGAGCGTGTGTATATTCACCATTGTTGTCTGCTTCAACACCTGTAATAGCTTAAAAAAGGAGAAAAAAAAAGTGCTTTGCTAAGACACCTCTTCAGCCATCACCTCTCCCACACCTGAGCAGCGAGCCCTGCCTCGGGCAGAACCATGAGCTCTGGCAGTTTTAAACACAGCATTTTTCCCCCATTGCGTGACACACCACAGAAGCTACTCAGCTTGCAGTGTGGTGGAAGGCTTTCTCCAATAAAGAAGCACTGAGATTCTTGAGGTGGGCCCCATGCAATGCCTGCAGTCCAGGGTCCTCTGATGTAAGCGTTGAAATGGCTTGAAATGGACCTGCACTGGTAAAAACCCCAAACCCCTGTTTTGTTACAGGAGCTTCAGGTGCAGCTGGATGACTCTGGACACGTGAATGAAGACCTGAAGGAGCAGCTGGCCGTCTCCGACAGGAGAAACAACCTTCTCCAGTCAGAGCTGGATGAGCTGAGGGCTTTGCTGGACCAGACCGAGCGGGCGAGGAAGCTGGCAGAGCATGAACTGCTGGAGGCCACTGAACGTGTGAACCTGCTCCACACCCAGGTTGGCTTTTCCCGTGCTCTCTCCCTCACCGGGCTAGACTGAGCCTTGTCTGTAAGCACAGACACTGCTTGGCCATGGCTGCTGTTAGCCACATACACCTTGCCCTCCTTCAGGTGACGAAATGAGGGAAAGGGACTTGAGTCACTCCCTCGATACACCACCTCACTCCCTTCAGGTTAACTGGAACTGGTGATTCAGCCAACTGCTTTAAACGCTTTCTCGAAAAAACGGTGATGGAAGATAACAAGAGTAAATTCCTCCACGCTATAAAACCGGTTTCCTGCTGTAGATAAGCGGCGCCTGGGATGGGGAGGTGTTTCTGTGGAGAAGCAATGCAGGGCTGGGCCTGTGCGTGGGGCTTGCTTTAGTCACCTCATTGATGAACTCATCATGGATCAGTCTTTTTCTGATGCCTTATTCATTCTTCCATTTCAGCTTATTGCTTACTATTTTAAATTACCATTCAAAACCTGAATATTTACACCTTTGAGAGTATTTTTAATATTTCCTCAGTCTGAAACTACTTACGCTAGTCAAGGCCAGCCCTTACCACGTCCCTGGGTCTCCCTTCCCAAATACTGCTCTGTGTAATCCAGGAGTTGCACAAATCAGTAAGCCTTGGACTGTTGTGGTATTTAGAGGAGTCATGTCTCTAATCATCACTTTTCCTCCTTTTCCGCTGTTCCTTTGGGGAAAACTTAATAAAAGAACACAAGCCTGATCAATCAAAAGAAGAAGCTGGAGGGTGACATTTCCCAGATGCAGAATGAAGTGGAGGAATCAATCCAGGAGTGCCGGAATGCAGAGGAAAAAGCCAAGAAAGCAATCACAGATGTAAGTAGGCTGGTTCCTTGCTCACTTCTTTTCAGTACCGCAACGTCTCAAGACAGCCAAGAAAGTATTTCCCAGGTGACCATTTCTGTGCTTGTTACAAAGCTCACACAGCCAAAGCACTCCACAGTTATCTGGAGGTAACTGATGAAAGAAACTACAAAATAAAACCGGCTCTAGAGGTAAAAAGCAAGGAAAGACTTTTTCCTGATTTTTAGGTTTTGTTGTTCTGTTGGGGTATTTTGCCCCAAGACTGCAGTTTCCACTAACCCTCAAAGTCTCAGGTCACGTCACCCTTGAATCAGGTAAATCATTCACCTGGATAGGCTAAACCAGTTCAGACTGAACTAGCACTAACTGGTCTCCCAGTGCACAGAGAGTCTGATGTGAGAAACACAGTTACTGAATCCCAAACAAGGTACTCCAGAACCAGGTGTCTCTTGGAAAAACATGAGGCCTAAGACCCCAGGAGGGGAGACAGAGTGCATCCCCCCTCTAAGGAAGACATAATTTGGGCAAGTATCGTTTCATTTCCCACAGACCTGGAGAAATCCATATCTTGACTTATAGATATAGATATAGATATATCAGTTCAGCTGATGTACCACATCATACCGATAGATACAATGAAAGCTAGAACTGGAGGTTTCTGTGAGTTCTGTGTGTCTGGAGAGCCTGGACAAAGCCAGTCCTGTACCATGGTCTTTACTGCTTCGCAGCTGACAGCACTATTTCTGCTGCCAGAGAGGAGAATGCTGATTGTCCTTGATTCCGCTCCAGCCTGGATTGCAGTGCCTGCTGTCTTCTGATGACTGCTCAGTGATGGGTACAAAAATCTGTAAATGGCTCTTGGTGGCAGGCACAAGCATTAAAGGGATGAGCTAACTGGCACCCTTGTTACCTGTCTTACAGAACGGCCAGGGACTATGTAAGATGTTGAGGTTGAGCTTTCCATCCCAGCACAGGCTGCAGAAACCGCTCTGCTGTTCCACCGCTCAGGCAGCCCTCGTCTGCCGCTGTGCAGGGAAATTGGTGTGCCAGCTGTTTTAAGCTACCACCTTTCTAGAGCTCCAAACACCAAGATTAGATTTTAGATAAGTTCTACACAAAATGTTTGTAGTAAGTGGCACAGGCTTACTTGAAGGCATTATAAATCAGGAAATTTTATAGCACAGATACTAAAAAAAAAAAAAATAAGGAGAGGAGAGGGGGAAATCTTAAATCACAGGTTAGAACAGAGAGGGGGAAAAAAGGCCTTCAAGGTTATTCTGTCCTTGGGTTTTCTCTGTCCAGGCAAGATTTGCATACACAAGATACTCTCTGGAGCTTTGGGTACAGTGAATGATCCAAATAGGGGGTAATCCGAGATCGATCTTCTGCCACTTCTTCTGAGACATAATCTAAGAGCATAAGAGAGCTGCTGTAAAACGTGGCTGTTTTTCAGGCAGCGATGATGGCAGAGGAGCTTAAAAAGGAGCAGGATACTAGTGCTCACTTAGAGAGAATGAAGAAGAACATGGAGCAAACCATTAAAGACCTCCAGAAGCGACTGGATGAAGCAGAACAAATAGCCCTGAAAGGTGGCAAGAAACAGATCCAGAAACTGGAGTCCAGGGTAAGTTTGGGATCCAACTTCGGACCAATGTCTCCTGCTTACAGAACAGGGACCAGGCAGGTACCCTCGGGCTGCCTGATAAGCTCATAGAGGCCAGTAAGGGATACCAGGAACACTTTCCCCTCTTTCACAAAATGCAGGGGAGCAGTTCCTGGAGGCATGCTTCCTCTTCATCATCCAGCTACGATGAGCTGTTGTAGCACAGGAAATGACCAAGCCCTTGATAAAAAAAAAAAAAAAAAAAAAAAAAAAGAACCACGCCATCTAAGCCCAGCAAAAACCTTTCCAATGTTTGCTTCAGTTAAACATTTTTGGTCTTCGTATACATCTACACCTGTTTCTGCTGGTGCAATTTAAACACATGTATGAAAAAGCAGAATGGAAAGTGGTATTTTGATCTGTTCCTGAAATTTGACTCCACGGAGGTGCTGAGAAAATTAGCATTTCTTGAACTGTGAACTGAATTATCTGCTGCTATATATATATGTAGCATAATGGCAAGGGGTCTTCCTTTTTTTGCAGGTTCGTGAGCTGGAGAATGAACTTGAGACTGAACTCCGTCGCAATTCAGATGCCCAAAAAGGAGCCCGTAAATTTGAGAGGCGGATAAAAGAGCTGACTTACCAGGTATGCTGAGGCCTGCAGTAACCGGCAGGTCACTGGAAAGAAATGTGTTCTCCCAGTGTCGTAAGTTACCTCAGCGTTTCAGTGAAGGATGAAAGATGGCATTACCCGGAGCTTTCCAACTGTAGAAAGCTTTAGGGACATGAGGAACATCTCCCTAGGGCTACCATCATCTTGCCTGAGTCATGGTGACTGATGTTTGAAAGCCTCTGTTGCTGGGAGTTGGACAGTTTTAGCACAGTATTAATATGGAGCAGGCTTAGATGACTACTCACACTGCAGGTGAAGAAAGAGCCCAGCTGTCTCTTAGCTGTGCTGGTTGCTAAAAAGAGCCAGAAGGATCCAGCTGACTCCAACGCATCACTCAGTGGAGGGCTGGCTGGTCCCAGGGCTCTGACACCCATTGCTGAGCAGCAAGGTCCAGGCTCCAGCCTCCCGCAGGTTCGCTAGCAGCGGCTGCTTTTAGCCTTTCCGAAAAGGTCTTCAGCACAGAACACTGATCCTTTTGCTTTCAACAGCATTCTTAAGAAGCTAATCCCATCCATCTGCTTTAGGAGATTATTTAGCCTCCTACCTGCTGTTTTACTTTGTCTTTTGGATGCAGAGGCTGAAGGTTGTTTTCTTAGAATACAGTGTGTGGGCAGAATTAGCTGGTCCTTCTGCTTGTGGAGTGTGACAACTTAAACCTGGCTCCTTTTACCAAAAATGCCTCCAAACCAGACTTTAAAATATGCAAATTACATATTTCTAGGTCTGCCCATGCGTGTTTCACTAAATAATGACAAGAATGCGCCTCACCCCTACGTGAGGAACTCTGTATGTTTCTGTACACCCCTGAAAGTGTGTGCATATATATATATATGTGTGTTTATAGGTATCTATATTTATATACATATAAATAGGGAGGGTAGTCTCTTTTAATTCTCAACTTCCAGGCTTTCAATCAACCTATAGAAATTTTACTCATCTATACACGGGGCGATCACAATATGGCTCATTTTTAGTTTGAACTATTAGGTCTTTTTGCACTATCAACCCAATTAATGTTGTTCTGATGCAGTCGGAGGAAGATAAGAAGAACCTGGCCAGGATGCAGGATCTGATTGACAAACTACAATTAAAAGTGAAGAGCTACAAGCACCAAGCAGAGGAAGCTGTAAGTAATTACTTGAGCCTTTTTACCTTTGAGAAACGTATTGTTCTAATCCCACAATCTTTAATCCATAGAAGCTTTTAGTACAAATACACCTCTTGGGTGTATTAATATTTGTATTTATATACATATAAACCCTGTATGTATAAGTTTATCAATAATATATATAAAATATGGAGCATATGTGTCGATTATGTTGATTATACAGAGAAGGTATTCAGTTTTATCTTAAGACTGCAGTATAATTTGCAAGGGAATGGGGGAAAGGGAAGGAACAGGAAAGACTTTTTTCCTCCTAGTCCCTCTGAAGGCATGTCGAGAGCCTCCCAGTTCGCTTAACATGGAGAGTGCCACTGGAAAGATCAACCCTATAAAACAACGATCTCAGCTCTCCAGGAGACAAGTGGTTCCCCTACAGCAGTTACCTAGTCACACTGCGCACTTGCCATCCCCCTTGAAAGGGAAAGCTTTGCTTCACATGGACAGGAGGAAATCAGCTGCACTGTTTTCTCTCACCAGGAAGCTCAAGCCAATCTGTACCTTTCGAAGTACAGAAAACAGCAACATGATCTGGATGATGCTGAAGAAAGGGCTGAAATAGCTGAATCTCAAGTTAATAAGCTGAGGAGCAAGTCAAGAGATATTGGCATGAAAAAGGTACGGTTATACCGCATGGGGTAAATGTGACTGTTCAACACCCAGCAGTGGATGCTCTGTATGCAGGAAGATCTGTTACATCTCTTAAAGTAGCATGGACAAGAACCAATTCTTGTTTACTACATTTTTTATTTTCAGTCTATCCTATATTTTAACATTAAGGTAAGCCTTTAGGACAGCAGTGTGATGCTTAGGCAGAATGAATTCTCTGTCTTCTTGATGTTGTCACTTAACCTCTGTGCTCAGCAGCCAGAATTTTCCAGAACTGGTGATTTTGGGTGTTTCTTTGTAAGGGGTAATAAAAACCTCTGCCTTTTTCTCCCTCTGATGGTGTAGATTTCTGTGTATGTAATACAGCCTGAGGTCACTGCACTAGCAGATCAGCAGGTATTTTAACGTTGCTCTTTCAATGAACTTGTATTGATTTGAAGAGCTGGATGAAAAGAAAATATTAAGTGACTAATCAGTGCTGGGAATTTGTTAGTAATTAGAAATTTATTTGTAGTGGTTTGCACTTGAGCAGAATGGTAGTAGAATAATGTTGATGAAACTAAAAGGTACCCAAGAACTTGGTCTGCAACTGAAAGCAAACCTTTGGTTTTATCTCTGCTTGCCTTGTGGTAACCAGGGCAAGTAAAACTGGGGTTGTTACCTGTAGGAATGACAGAAAGAGGAGCTGGTTATAGTGTTATCTATTCCATTTGCAAGTGAAACATGAACTGCCATGCTTAACATCATATAAGTTCTATGGGAGTGATAGCTCCTGAGTGAAGAAAGAGGGGAAAAAAATATCTTTCTGTATAATTTTGGTGGTTTTCTCAAAATTGATCCCAATACCTACCTCCCTTCTGTGTCCACCATTCTGTGGGAGGAAACACTCCAGATTCTGCTTTTGTACTGGTCTAATAAGGTCACCTTTGACTAATATAAATGGCTATAGCTCCACCATCTAGAGCAGAGCTACATTAAAACTGCATGAAGAGCTGGTCTCTCACACATTTGCATATGACAGAAGCAGTACTGTAACTGAAGCTCAAAAGAAGTTTTGTAGCTTCTAGGACTAAAAAATTTCACATATGTTTCTTTCAATTACTCCAGTCCTACAAAAAGAACGCAAACTCCTATCAGTTCATAAAGCTAGGGCATCACACAGTCACTGAAACAGGTAAACCATGAGAGTAATTTATTTTTTAAAATACCGTTGAGTGCTGTTTATTCCCTGTACCTTATTAGTACCTCCTTCTGCCTCAAATACGCAAGTCATAGAAAAGTGGATGGCTGTTTTTATTAGTCAGATACTAGTTTGCCAGTACCAGTTCCAGCTCTGGCTTACAGCAGCATATTGCACTGTCAAAAGACGAGCTCAATGGTACCTGCAGAAGCATCGTCTCTGCAAAAAGGGACTTGTGATGGTAATGGCAGTAGCTGCCAGGAAATGTGTTCAGGCAGTAAGTGCTGTCCCAAAAGTCATGACACGTGTCCTTTGGGGAGAGAAAGGCCCTGGAGAGACTACTTTAATTGTGTGTCCTTAGAAATACCTTGTCTATTGCTACTAGTGCCCATGTTCCTGGAAACTGGGAAATGTGTGTGATTCAGAAGTCACCACCATCTATAGAAACAGGGTTGTATAGAAGTCTTCTGCTATCAAAGGGGGATACAGTTTAGCATGAGGACAAGAAACCTTGTATTGTTAGCTGAAGTAAGAATTCAGATACAAACTGGTAATACCACAGAGCAGAAGCATTAGTGAAGAGAGGCTTTTGTCATTTACTTGTGAACTTACTCTAAAACCTCCTCAGTGTTTCCATTTTTAACAGTTGTATGCTATCTCAATTGCATTTCAGGTTCATGAAGAGGAATAAGTACAGTCCAAGCTGACAGATATGAGAAGATGCTTGATATAATCAGGCAGAACTGAAAGCAGATGTAGAAAAAAATAAGCACTTACAGAAATAAACATCAAGTGAAAATCCAAAGAACCTGTATAGTGTATTCCATTCATTTCTTAGTGTTTCTACTTTGCCAAGCCTGAGGGATCAATAAAAGATTACATCTTGCCAACAGCCCACTTCATTATGTTGGAACAAATCCTAATTGGCAGATCTCTGACAAAATCAAAACCAAGGGCAAATCCTGTCATGCCTCACAGCCTCATGTATTTTATGTGCAGATTGCTAAAGCAGCACAGATTAAACTGCAGGGGGACAGCCCTTCAAGCTGGGATAACCCACCTTCCATCTGTCCTGCTAGTCAGAGTCTGTACGAGTTTTGTAGGAGAGCAGAAAAACTTTTTCATACGAACAGTCAGTTCAGAAGCTTCCACTACTGCCAGCCAGAGGACTTCTGCTCGCCAGCTGCAGGAGAGACATAGGAGATGCTGTGGAGGGACACATCCCATCAGGACTGCCTGTGGCTCAGAAATAGGGTGTTCTCTCAGATCTTTTCCACTTTTAAACAAGGAAGTTGTCTTTGCTTGAAATTAAAATACTAAATTAAGTGCAAAACAGCAAGCCCTTTCTTTCCATCATACTGAAAAAAACCCAACACCCTCTTCTTCTGTGGAAGGTTTTTCATTGTCCGTTTAGGATACTCAAGTTCCTCAAATACAAGTGTCAATTGACTTTTTTTTTTTTCTTTTCTGTCAGTTCAGTTGCTTGTTACTGTTGCTCATGTGGCTCTTAGTGTGACTCAATAGGGAAGGTGAGGGAACTCTTTGCTGCCTTCAGCAGCAATCTCAGTAGCATCCATGTGTGCAGAGAAGGATTTTCTTCCAGGGTGTCAAGATACATGATTCATCTTCTTCTGCGTTTCTGGTCAAAACAAAAACATTTGTAAGAACTCTTGATGCGTAAAATTAATCCTGTAGTGGGAACAGAACAAGACACACCTATAAAGGTAAGCCTGTATTTTATGTTTTAACATTAGCTAAGTAAAATAAACATCCACATAAGAGTACAGGAACATTCTTGTTTCTCCCATCTCATCCTCCATCAATGCAACCAGACCAGAGTTAACCTGTAAACTCTTCCACTTCCTCTGATTACGATATGTAAAGGTCTTAACTGGTCCCAGGATAAATGAATCTTGCTTAAATTCTTCACATTAAACAGCTGCATCTCAAAAGTATGTTATCATCTCTAAAGCATGTTAGCATTAAAATGACCTAATAAGAAGCATGTAAGTGAATGCCTAAGTGAGAGAAAAATAAAAGAAGACTGAGACCAAATCATTTCAGAGTTGTCTTTCTGGTGTGTTCTTGTTGAAACTCATGGTAACCATCATAAAACAGCTCCTGCAGCTTACCAAATTCAGGCTGTGACAAAATCTTAAGGCCCAGGGAGTTTGGAGGTATACCTCTCCATGGATAGGGCTGTACTGTCAGACACAGAAAGATGTACCCTAAGGACTAAGAGCTAAAGTTTTTTAAGGATACTCACCACAAACAGAGAGGAAGGACACAGAATACACTCAGTAAGACAAAGCCTGCCCATTATAAATCATAGAATCATTTGGGTTGGGAGGGATGTTAAAACCCATCTCGTTCACACCCCTGCCACAGGCAGGGACACCTTCCACTAGACCAGGCTGGCCTTGAAGACTTCCAGGGATGGGGCATTCACAGCTGCTCTGGGCAAATGGTTCCAGAGCCTCACCACCCTCACAGTAAGGCACTTCTTCCTAATATCTAAACGAAACCTATCCTCTTTCAGCTTAAAACCATTAACCCCTTGTCCTATCACTGTATGAATGCATGAGAATAAAATGCATCCACTTGAAGATGCTGTACTCCAGTAAACAGAAGAGTAGAGAAATGAGACCAGGGATCATATACTTACAACAGTCTCCTAAACAAAGCAATCAGTATAACTTTTCACTGAAAAACTGAAGTTTTGGTGAGCTTTGACATTGGATATAATTGAATTGGGCTCTAAGGTATATGAATTGTTTGAAGGACTTCATGTTTTGGTTTGGGGCTCTTTTGCTCTTACACACAAGTGAGAGAAAATTAACCAGTTTCATTGTTTTTAAAGCAAGTTATCAGAAAGTGTTTTGGAGGGTTACCAACTTCTTCATCTTTTTATAAAGCACAGGAGAGCATCTGGTCAATGAAAGGGAATGTTAACATTGTTACAACCAAAATACTTACTGTTGCATAGATGTACCAAAGAGGACCTTCTAGGCACAAAAAAATAGCAAGAATGGGGACAATTTATTTATGCTGAGACTTACCATCCTACATTTTCAATCTTTTTTTGTATGTTTTAAGCCATGAAAATCAAATCTATGTTTTGGTCAAACATTCAAGGTCTGGATTTAAGCTTACTAATACCTTTAAAAATAAATCCCCTAACGATTGTACATACCTTGCACCAGATGCAGAAACAGACTCCTGCCACCAGCACCACTGCAGGGATCACTCCTAGTGCAACTATCCTGTTACCTGAATTTCCTTTAAAAATACAAATTCCAAAATGTTTAACAGGAATGCTTTATATTATAAATTAACATTCACCGTTGTTCAATAAGTAGATCAAAGCTGCACTTTGTCTCTTGTTTATAATCTAAAAGCTATGATTTAGGAAGAATGTCTCAGTTCCTTTTTAATGTTACTAATATTCATTGAACAATGTTCAAGTTACTTGACCCATAGCGTATGACTTCAAAGTGATACTTTAATGATTTAAGTGTGAATAGCTGAAAGCAGGTTATTTTACTTAAATGTGCAGATACAAAATTCCATGTGTGCTCATGTAGTATGATTTGACAGCTTCTTAATACAAGTCCCATTTAAAAACAATCAGCTGCCCAGTATGGTAAACACTGCCTCCAGGCACAGTGCTTGGTGCCATCAACAGTACTGCTGATTTCCAGTAGAACAACTCAGGAAGCATTTTCCAGCCTGGCCCACAGATTTCTTCATCTCTGTTGTGAGATCTTTGCAACTTTAATCTAAAACATCTTCCAACTTCATGATGCAACCGTGCAATCCAGGCAGGCACAAGCAGCAGCAGATCCTGAGATGGGTAGTAACAACAGATTCTACAAGAGATAAGGGCCTGTCTAGCAGAAACTTCTGCACAGCACCAAGCATCTCATGACTCCATCCAATTTCAACGCAAGAACACTCGGACCCAGAGGACCCACTCCTTTAAGTACGGTTCTTCTACTTCACGCTTCCTTTCCACTGCTGCATCTCATCCAAAGAATCTGCAAAGTTCTACACTCCTCTGGAAACTCTCTATGGATCTCTGGCAAACAGTTTGAAAATGAGAACTGCCAAAACAGATTCAATCTAGTCATGGTTTAGTGGTGGACTTGACAAGCTCGGTTAACAGTTGGACTCCCTGATCTTAAAAGGTCTTTTCCAACCTAAATGATTCTATAGTTGCCTTTAGCTTGGCTCTGTCCCCACATGCAGACCTATGCTTACATCTTGTCAGTTCCTGTGGCAGAGCAGGATTTAAGCTGTAACCTTTCTTTACACAGGAGAAGGCCTCTGAAATGATTGTAAATTCATCTCACTTAAAAGTCTCCTTTTCAGTGACACTTGGAAATCTTTCTGATAGCTGAGCACTGCTGTGCTATAGACCACTATCCAACACACCAATCTAGCTCGTCCCCTTATGCTCTCCTGTCTCTGTTTATTTGCTTTCAGCCCATGCTGCCACAAAGATGCTAATCTCTCTAGTGTCTTCTCTGTGCTGTATAATGTATTTCTGGTCCACAAGGAGGAGAATTCTGGGAGTAGCACGGTAATTTAGTCACTGAAGAGGGTATTTGTATCAGCTATGGTTAACTGTAAGACCTACCAGAGAGCAGCTAGAGAAAGGCATTTTGGAGAGGATGATCCAAATCATTATTGGACTGGACAGCTACACGTGACCATCTCCAGTAAATGTACAGAGACTGACAGACTTGTGCATATAAGTCAGGAGCATCAGTTAAGTGTGTAACTCCTTGGAGGTGTTCAATGTTTTCTACCTCAGAAGCACAACATTAGGTTTACAGGATAAGGAAGATCATGTTGGAATTTGAGCTGCAAGGAAGTGCGTTTGTCTGACTGAACTGTAACTAAGACTCCACAGCTGGAAATTTACTACAGCTCATAAAAATGCAGGCATGGATATAAACATATGTATCCCCAGGTCTAAAAAAAGCCTGCTGTGTAGAATTAAAGCTTTGAAAATAACTGTGTGTTCTCCTCAACAAGGTTTCTTCTGCAGGCAAATTTATACCACATCTTTGGGCTTCCCTCCATCTCCCTGCTACCTTTAAAGACCATATTTGCTATCAGTGGAGCATTTAGGACATAATTCTGAGAGTTTCCCTTTGCGCTCAGCTCTGAGAGCAGTTGGTAGCCACCAATTTTGAGACCTTTGCCACAACAAGCTGCTGACTGAAAAAACGGAAACTGCAAGTCATTAAATAAATATATCTTAAGTAACATTTTTTTCCCCCTGGGACAACAGTAATAAAATATCTCTTCTAGCCACAAGCACTAAGTACACAAGATTATTTTTCTCAATATTTTACAGAGCCAAAGGCTCAATCAGAAATCTGTATTCCCCTCACTGGTCCCCATCCTCCAAAATGGAAAGAGTAGCAACTTACCAACTTCCAAAGTTCTTACAGTAAGTTTTATATAGTGAGGTGTTGAAATATTACACAAATATTCTCCACTGTCGTCTACAGTAAGATCATACAACACCAGTGAAAAGTTATTTTGGTTAATCTGGACTCGAGGCTGGTAAGAGTGAGATGTACCGTTGAAGGAGGCCAGGACTGAAATCACAGCATTTCTGTTTAATGTCCAGACAACACTGAAACCTTCAGTGTTTGCAATGTTATCGCTGTATTCACAAGGAATTGTAGCGCTGCTTCCTTCCACATGAGACAGTGGGTCTGAAACAGATAATTGAAGAATCCTCTGCAATTTTCTTGGAAAATCCTGTAAAGGTTATTTAGATATTTTCTGATTTTTTTAAAAAAGCCTGATACTACTGTGGACAAATATAAAACCATATTTCACTATTTTGATATCACATTCAAACATCTAGAAGCACCTGAAGATTTTAAAAGCAAACCTATCTTACACTAAAAAACTAAAACCATCTAATTGGAATCAGTTATACTTATGAAAATCATTTTGTTTTTGTTTTCCTACTTTTCCTCTAATGGGAGGCTCATTAATAAAAGAGATTCAGCCTAGTCTAAATTACTGTGTAAAGTAGCATGAAATTCCACATGGTGGGAGCAGAGAGAAAATTCAACAAATCAGATACCCTTTTGCTTTATATGTGCAGGTAAAACTGTTAAACATAATTTAATTAAAAGAATAAAAAGATTTAGGTAGAAATAACTTTCAGCTATGGTGGACTTAAGTACCTGTCTGTGTGGAACAATTACAATTAATGAATAGTTTTAAGAAAAAGGAAGGGGAAGGAAAGAGCAGGTAAGTGGAACTAATAGCTAATGCATAAAATACTAACATAAGACTAATTCATATCATAGCATAACTATCAATTTGACAGCAGGGATTTGCGGCAAAGGAAGGAAAAACAGAGGAGGCTGCGGTGGCTGGCACTCTGCTGGAGAGGAAACTACCGCATTAGTTTGACACTGTATAACCATGCTTGGTTTCTGTGTGTGGGGCTGAAAACTTGAGGACAAAACAAAACCGTAGCCCACACTGCTATTAGAAAAGGAAAGCAGTATATTTTCAAAATATTCCATTGAGAGGATAGACAGATGCAGGGAAATTCAAACAGAAGTGCAATGAAACGTACCTTTTTCTCTTGTAGGTCGGAAGGATAAATTAACAAAATACACATTTATATTGCACTTGTTGCTTACTATGATGCTGTACTTGAAACCTTCCATATTGTAAGCTATTGTATGTAAATTAAAATCTGCACTCTTGTTCTGAAGCATATGCAGTGGATTAGAAACTGAGAGTGTACACTTTCAGGGGAAACGAGGGCAATGGAAGCAGCCATGCACATCTCGCAAGGGAATTGCGCTTGATCCAATTAAAAAAAGTGTTCCTAAGAAACAGGAGAGGGTGAAAAGTACCAGCTGTTTACTTGAACTGAATTTCCAGTGAAATTCAGGAAGAGGACAAAATGTAGAGTTGAAATTCCACAGCCTTATTTTCCCTTAACTAACAAAATGAGCTGCTGTTTGCTCCCATGCAAACAGTGCTTGCTGCTCCCCACCCCCACGTACCCCCAGCACTCCATGTGGGCACTTAAAGAGAAATGCAATGAAAGCATCAAACGGTACTGATAAAACTCTGGCAAAAGATGGCAAATGGACTGAGTAAGGAGCTTACACATCGAGATCAGCAGGCAAACTTTTACCTCCCTCATGTAACCCGCAGGTTCACTAAGGTTTCCATGTATTTTGTCCGAATTCATTATTTTCTTGATACAGTGTGAAGTCTGATTATTAGGCATCTCTTGAAATGTGAAACCGATCTGGAAGGAATGTTTGCAGTAAAGCTAACTGACAGAATCGTGAGCTACCCTCTCTTATCTCAACTTCTTCGACATATTCTGCCTTGTTAAGTGTAACAGATGAGTTTCAAAGAGGAAGGTGCATCATTTTGCACCATCCCACATCCATGCTGCCCCACTGCAAAAACAGCATATTTAATTTGGCTCTGAAACCAGCTGTGACATTCAATAACAATGAAGGAAGAGACTTCCATTCCTCCCTACCTTGCATCTTCCATTCAGCAGCCCACTCTTCATGAGGGAGATGAATACGGCAGTAGTAAGGATCAGCTGTGTTTATAATGTTCTGGTCACTTCTAAGTGAATAGAGAACTCCATCCCTGGTTTCCTCCTGATCTGTTTCTTGGATGGATGTATTGCCTTGCACCCAAGATATATGTGGTGCTGGGTAAGTGTGAAAGGCATAGCACTTCAGCATCCTTCCTTTGTCTGTCTTCTGGTATTCCAGTGCATAATAAGAGGAAACTGTAGATTAAAATAAATAAATAAAATAAATAAATAAATGATCAACCCTACTACTTTCAAAATCCTTTTTAACTTGATGTGACTGGTCTTTTGAAATAACAAGGGGGAGAATAAACATAATAGCAAAAAAATGAATCTGTGTTTGACTTCAGAAGAAGGCATGGCACTACTTACTGTCAATGCCAGGGTCTGTACTGTTCTGAGAAGCCAAATAATGTTATAATACTCAAGTACACTACCTAATTACCCCTTAGAAATCACAGTGCAGTAGGTTATGAGAACAAGTGCTGCACTGTAATTTTTCAGCTCATGTTACAACATTTCACCAGATAAAATGAAATGCTTGCTAACGCCATCCGGCTCAAAAGGTGCTCTATTGGGTTGGAGGATTTTGGTTCCATGTGAGGAATAACACAACAAAACCTGCTGGTGTAACCCCATTTCCAACAGTGTGATCAAAGCATTTTGACATCTTACTGACCTCTTACACGCAGCGTGACTTCCACCTCTGTTTTAGTTTGCTGTGTTCCCACATAGCAATTATAAAGGCCCTCATCAGTCAAGGTCAGGTTACTAAGTTTCAAAGATGCGTTTCCACTAGGAATGTTCTCATGAAAAAGGTGTGTTCTGTGTCTGTAATCCAGGTCTTGTCTTTCCAGCTGGTCCTTCTGATAGTAGTAGCTGTGTACATTTTTGTCCCCTTTCTTCCAGTAAATTACTTTGTCATCCCCAGGTGGGAAAGGACAAGGGAGGATGCAATCCTTGGAAAATACCCCCATTACTGTTTCCTGTTCTGTGAAATCTAAATGCCATAAGTAGAAATTAATAAGTTATATCTAGTTTACAACCATATTTCTGCCCCCCCTTATCCCCAACAAAAAACGCTCTGGCAGGCAGCACTTTCCTACTGAGCATGCCAATGGCTCTCTCACAGCTTTTCTGTAGCATGAGGAAGGGTCTTCATTCAGTTTAATCAATATTATAACACAGAGCTCTGGTCTTTGAATTTAGAATCAGTTTAAGCAGACATCCTGAGTAAGCACCTACATATTCAAATCAGCACACCGCCACCTCAGCTTCAAATGTGTTTCTAAAAGCACCTTCAACATCAAAATCTTTTGAGCTGCAGCTTGCTACTCTCTCAACTGTTCATAGTGCCACGTTGCAATAACCCATGTTACAAACAACCCTCACATAGTGCCAAGCAGTTGTACCATCACAGGAAAAAAGGACGTGATGGTGCAACTGACAGGAAGGACGGAACTTCTTGAAACAGCTTCACCACCACAGACAGCGTCGGGGAGCTCCGTCCTAGCCCCCAGAGGTAATTAAGGTGTGGATTCCTCAAAATAAATTCACAAAAGTGGTAGCACTTGATTGCTGTTAACATTTAATTTAGGCCTTGCTGGCATAAAGAAAAATAAAATTAAATGAATCTTTTTAAAAACTGACTGCATTAATTTAACATTGTTGTACGGACCTTGTCGGCCAAGGTCAGGCAACCTATTAGGCTGGTAGAGGGTGTCCGGCTGCAACTGCCTTCTTGGAAATTTTAATGCCCTTTCCAGCTCATCCGGCAGGACAATCCAGATGACTTTTCCTCAGTCTCCTCAGTGCAAAGTCAACCAATATACATCGTTTTAAGTACGAACTGACAGCTACTGCCTGCTGGGCAGTCACACGACGCACCCCACCAGCCAAGCTGCGGAGCAGAAACACTGGCAGGGAACAGTTTTGGGGCTCGATGAGCTCGATGGCCACGGCCATCCATGCAGCCATCTTCCCCCACAGTCATCGATTGCTTCGGGAATGTTTTACATTACCCCAAATTGATTCTTTACCATTAATAAACGGCATTTGAATTAAATAATTAATGCTTATAAGAAAAATGAGTAATAATTGTCATCTTTATCATTTTTCATAAACAATAAAGCTAAAACCTACCCCAAAGTGTAGTACCTATGTGAAATAAAGAGAGGAGAAGAGATGGTATTTTCTGTCCCTTCATGTCTCCTTTGGTTCATAGCAGACTCATGTCAAACTGACAACATAAGAAGAGGGAAGAAAACCTGTTTAAATGCAGGTAAAAGACATGCCCTAATTATATAATTTGCTTTGTACAGCTTATTAAGGAACCTAGGCCTTGGTATCAAGTTTTCTGTTTGCAAGTCTTGGCACAGACTTCTGGCCTTAAGATCATTATGTAATACTATACCTTTCATAATGGTTGAGGCTCGCTCATTACCGTGTAGTCCCTTGCAGACTGATACTTGCTCTTTATTTTTAATGAAGTGTTAACCCTCAGTATTCTTATAGGGCTAGGGAACCTTAGACTTCCTCATTCATGAACAGTATACCAAGGAAAAATGGTCAAGTGCAACTTCCAAAAGGGTGTAAGGTGTCCCTTGTCAAACCAGATTTTTCTACTTCCTAAAATACTTTTCTGATTACTGAACATTTGACTTTCTGAGATGAGAAACTTGCCTGCACTTGCAAATACTGCAGATATAAAGAACTTTTCAGCCTTTGCTCTCCACCAGCTCAAAAAAGGCATTAGCTGAATTTCCAAAAACGTGTGTATGAAAGTCTAGGGTAGGAATGCAAAGGAGGAGGAGGTTCTCCCATCATATCTTCTTGTTTCTCAGTTAAATAACAATGAACTGTGAAGTTCTCATGCACAACAAAGAAAGAATAATCTTGCTGTAACTGATAGACCACACTCTTCCTCCACCCAGACCTGCTTTTTAAAATACAGTGTACCGCAGCAGAGAAATTGCCTCATGAATAGCTTGAAAAGAGTTTCAAGAGCTTCACCTAGTCCTTTTCTTCTCCCCAGGGAAGAG
Organism: Falco peregrinus; assembly: GCF_023634155.1. Lineage (NCBI taxonomy): Eukaryota > Metazoa > Chordata > Aves > Falconiformes > Falconidae > Falco > Falco peregrinus. The sequence goes on along the minus strand of NC_073724.1, from coordinate 3,572,283 downwards.
CTATAGGTACTATTCCAAACTTACAGAGGGCACAGGTTTAGCCAGGCTTGCTAGCCAGTTCTTTTAATACTAACAAATAATTTTGACTAGTGTGACTGTATTTGTGGTGGATGTGAATCTTACATCCCAAGGATTTTTGCATGTTATTTTGTAAAGCTAGTGTGATTATTTTATGTATGCTGACTTTTCTGTTAGGGGAAGAAAAAAAAACAACAGAGGGGCACCAAAATATTAAATCTGAGACAGAAAAGATGCAAGTGTAAAACAAACACAATATATAATTTTGTTCCACATTAGCAGCAACTGCCAGTATCTACCTTCTTTTCTCCTTGCATTGGCAAGTGGTATACACCATGTTTTACTGGATTTTTTCCTCATTTGTCCATCGCTTCCAAGTTGATTGATACAATATATTGTGCTTGATGTTAGAATTTCAGAAATTGCAATCAATGCTAAATTTCCCTTAGCGAGTGATCTGCCACATTTAATAGTCATATTTAATTGGCAGTGGTGCTCTGAGAGAACATTTTTCCATCTGTACTCTGCAGTGCCTCCGAGGGCTGCATCAAAGAGCAAAGCCTGGACAGTGCAGGCTGCCCCACATCTTCTAGCTATGCTCCATAACTCCGTACTGAAATACAGAGCTATGACTACTAACTGAAAGTGTTCATGTTCAGCACAGATCTCAGCTTTGGATCTTCCCATAGTGGTGCGTTCAGAAAAATGCTTGTTGGTCTGTAGAAAAACCTGAGAAGTGCAGGCTCTGGCAAGCCTTCAGTGGGTCTGGGGTCTTGCAGGCATAAAGCATATGAATGCTGACCGTTAGAGTCACACTGCAAAGTACTGAACAAACATGCTTTTCCTGTCCGTTAGACCTAAATGGCACAACCAAGAAATCAGGCCCTAAGGCTTTGTAGTGAAATATCAATACAAAATTATTTATACAGACAGCATACAACTAGAATTAACATCACTGTAGCCACATCAGCTCCTGATGCTCTAGTTTTCATACAGAACCACCACAGGTTCAGTAGGGCAGCAGCTCAGCCAGGGTTTCTGAGAGCAAGGGAATGCACTAACATGCATCTTCCAAGACATATTGAACAGCTCAGATAGTGGGAGGGGCAACGCTGCACTGGCTTCGGCCACTATAGGGAATGAACATCAAAAGGCACATGCTTTCTTTTTCTTGTTACCCAGAGACCAAACCACCTGTCCTACATCCTATATTGTCTTTGAACCTTTGAACTCTATTCAGTCTGAACCCTGATCAGAGTCCTCCCCTAGCATACAGGCAGTGGGATTGATCTCTGCTCGGTGGACTTTCCCCTGTGACCCACTTTGAGAACAGCCACACATACTGTAATATTTTCCTAACCCTGTCCAACAAAAGTTATTTCTTCCTTAGTAAAAAGGATTCTGATTAATTCCTTTTCAAATTAACTTAAACAACAACACATTTCAGGCACACACACACTTATGAGCACTGGAAATGCCCAAGGATTTCAAGTTTTATTAACAAGCAAACAAAAAACCCAAATGTGTAAAGTTCTAAAAAACCCATGTTAACCAGATACTGCTAAAATCTCATACTAGCCATAATGATACTAGCTTTCCAGAACCTTACCACTAAATCTTCAAGAGGCATTTTCTGTAGCAGAAAACGAGTTAATTTTCTACCTCCCCACAATGAAACCCCCATGACTTAAATGCTAGCTCCATACTTCAGTCATTGAGAAATGCTTACAAAGGAGAGAGGTTCCAACATTCTAAACATCCAAAATTGTCTTAGGAAGGGGAAGAAAAATACAGTGTTTTACCATAACATACTCATATATTGCTTACCCACACACACACACACACTTGTAACACCATAGAGTTGTTATAAGAACATTGAGGGTTTTTTTTACCTTTTCTGATTTCACAAGTAGCCAAAACATTCAGAGTCTTGTTGTTTCAGGTGTTTCTTGCAGGCAGGGTTTATACGTACATAAAAATAAAACTAATACAGAGCTCTCCCGAAGCCAGGGAACTTTGTCTCTTCGCTGACTCTTTTTACAGCCACACCTACCTACAACTGACACCAGAATACAGGTATTCAACAGGCAAGTTCATTCCTGTCCCACAAATGAAAGCAGCTGTTTCTGTAGTTTGAACATTTCTATACACATGAAGCTTTCACCTTTTACTTTCACTTCTCCCTCTTTGGGCTTAAAAAGCTTTATCAACCATTTCTTTTACCTGGCTTTGTTGAACAAACTCTTCAATGATTAACTCCTGTAAGTTGTAACTGAGTAACAGAAGAAATCAGTTATCATCAGAAACGTGATTTCTACAGCAGTGGCAATACTGCTTGGGGTTCACTCAGGCATTACAAGAGCACAAGTGCCCCAGCTACAACAAAGGCTCACCACTCTCTTCCTAAGGCAAAGCATAGGAATCTGATGCAGGGAGCAAGATAAATTCTGTACAGGCACAAGACAAAAAGAACATAAGCTACAAATTATCACAACACTCTTCCCAGAAAGCTGGTAATCTGAAACAAGAACAGTAGGTACCTTGGGCTGTCCACAGGGTTAATTCTTTTCTACCAATATTTCACTAGCGCTCCATTTTCTCTGGACAATTCAAGCCTCGTGTATGCTGTTTGGTTTCCAAGAGAAGAAACTGATAAAAGGACTCCAGTACTTTAGGGGAGAGGGCTTACAAAAAAACCCAAACAAAATGCAGGAAGCAGTGAAAGGAAGCAGTGCCTGTTCTCAAAGATCCCAGCTGGTGCTAGCAGCACACAGGTGAGGTGTGTCTCCTGCATTCATGGGAGAACCAGTTCTCCTACCCACTCTCTACCCCACCACCCCAGCAACAGTTCCCCCTGGCAACTGCAGCTGATCTCTAGCTACAGCGTCTCTGCTCGCAGGATTTACTTTTCCCTACACCCAGCTACAAACTACCCATGTCAGGCCATGAGCTGTTGGTAGGGTCAGTTGCTGCCTCCTCTCAGCCTGCACAGTGTAACGTGTTCACAGCTTAGCATTAAACCGTGTAAATGTTTAACTGCAGAACTGTTTAACACAGAAAGTCTCATGCTTACGACATCAAATGGCTAAAGGAACGTTTAATAAAATTGCATGTACTGTTGGAAGTTTGACTTTAGAACAAATTATTAGTTAACAGGTGGTTCAAGTCAGAGGTGGTTTTGAATGCCCTGCTAAGCACTTCATTGAGCACCGGCAGGTTGTTTAAACAAAGAAAGTGCCACCACGAGATGAACCAGGTGGCTGAAAGTTCACCACAAGTAGCATCAACTAGGGAAAAAGGAAATTCCAGCAAGAGAAGATCATGACCACCACCTCCACCACCGCCCACACCCCCCCCCCCCCCCCTTCAAGGAGAAGTAAGAGACGGCACATGTAGACTTAATTAACATAAGCAGTGAGAGAATTGCTTAACAAACAGTAAACAAGTATTAAATAATGAGAGGCATAGGTAACCTGTAAAAGCAATGAAGGCTGATGTCAGTGTTTGCTGGTATAAATAGTGTAAAGCTTTGATGGCCAGGGAGCTAGGCATTTGTGGATGACCACCTAGTGTTGCCTAAACTCCTGAACTATTGAACTCAAGATTTAGTCTATAACTACATATTAAACAATTATGTGCACAAAGTTTAGGTCAAGCTGACCCACCCTCTGAAGTCATTAAAACTGATGAATAAAGGGATTTCTAATTAAGGAAGTCAGCCTTGGGGAAAAAGTAACAGATAATGAACACTGTTATCTAAATTACACAGAAAGAAGCCTCCAGGTAAGAAAGTCCTGGCTGCAAGAGGAGACAAGCTGGTAAAGTGTTGCAATCCACAGAAAATCAGTGGGAAGTAGGACAAAGGTAATTGTGGCAATGGGAGATCTGTGACCTCCAACTCAAACAGCACCCCTGAAAGAGAGCAAAAAACTCACTTGGGGAGCATGCGGAGTTAGTGAAAAACTTCAGTTCTGCCTGAGGATGCGTACTAATGTGCATTGGAAGCAAGAAACTTTTAATCAGTCCCGTGCATGAATGCCGCACTATGAATATGCAAGTACTCTACTGTATATAACATGTACCCTCAAGTAACTTGGTGTGCATGCTAGGAAGAAAAATCCCCCATGCACCCAGCATTGTGATAAACCACTGCTGGCTTTCTGCGCAACTAGGGTGAAGGGCTGAAAATAACCTCTTCTCGGTAAGTGAGCTGGCGCTGGGCCTGCGGGACAGCACACACTCAGGGCCGAGCTACCTATCAGGCCAACAGCGAGCAACAACGCTTTATAGAACACAGCCCCGGGCCAGCCAAGCCGCTCATCGTGAGGCTTCACCCGGTGCGAGCCGGGGGTGAAATAATACGCTCCTGCATCACAACAACACCGCCATCTTGCCCTCACGCGGTGCCTGCCGTCTCCATGGTTAGTGGGCGGAAGTTGCGAACGCGACGCGTTACAATCCCGCCCCCTCAGCGGCGGTTGGTAGAGAGAGTCGAGGTGAGGCGGTCCCTGTCGCTGAGTTGGATTAGTGATTGGCTGATGATCCTAGAATGCTTCATCACTATTGGTCCTCACCATGGGCAGGCGCAGCCGCCCGGCGTGTGATTGGGGCAGGAGGTGGGCTTCGAGGACGAGACGGGTGGGGATTGGTAGGGCTGGTTGCCTCGGTTACGGGTGGCGGCGGCGGCCGGGCCCCAACATGGCGGAGGAGGCCGTGGGGGGTGGCGGGGCTCCACGGCGCGGGGTGGGGGACCGGGACCGGGATGAGGAGGGGGCGGCGGCGGCGGCGGCGGAGCGGGGCCCGGGCGCGGCCTATCACACGTTCGTGCTGATGGAGGACCTGCTGGACAAGCTGAAGCTGCTGAACTACGAGGATGAGGCGCTGCGGCCTCACAACATGCGGCCGCTCTCCAGGTGCCCCTCGCCCGCCCCGCCGGCCGGCTGGCGCCGCTGCCCGGGGGTGCGGAGGGCCCCAGGGAGGCCTGCGGCCTGGCCTGGGAGGCTTTCGCGGGGCTGCGGGCGGGGTCCCGGCGTGGCACGGAGCTCCAGGCGTGAGGGCCCGGAGCTGCCGGGGCCGCAGCGAGGGCCGCACCGCGGGGGAGGGAGGCTGCCGCTCGGAGGACGAGGCGCTCGGGTCAGGGCAGAGGCTGACAGACAGCTCCGCAGCTCCCTGTGTGATTTTGAAGCTTTAAAAATGGGAGGTCCCGCTGAGGGCTGAGATGTGATAAGTAAATACGTCGCTTGATCTTCCCTGCCCCCAGTAGCTACATGCCAGTGTATCTGTGCAAAAAATAACTCAAAGTGAATTTCTTGTATTGTAAGTACTTGGCTGTGGTATTTGTAAGGGGGCTTGGACCTGTTGCTTTTAGCTCTGATTTCTCATATCTACTACATATTTGTTTAGTATGTAATTATTTCTTTTTTTTTTAATAATGGTGGGAGACGGGAAACTTGGGAAATGGGACTGTTGTGCTCCCAATATCCACCAGCCCAAATAACTTCCAAATCCATCTGTCAGTTCTAACTAGGCTCCACAGCAGCATGGCACACAGTTAAGATTTCTGTAAGCAATGGTTTGGTAGGGGGAAAAAGATTGTCCTAATTGTTGCGAAAGATGCTGGAGTACAAGCACAGGGGCTATAAGCCAGCTGTCAGGCCATCAGTATTTGCAGCCAGGAAGCAAACCTTCGTCCACCTTAGTGAGCAGCTGTGTCTGCAAAGGGAAGCAATTGGTTCTGACTATCCTGTGTGCACATTTTTTGGGGACAAATCATGGTCTGACTAATGAATTCTCATTAGTACCACATCTTTCAATTTACTGTGATCCGAAATAGATTCAGTTTGTGTACCTTGCTCTCTAAAGCAACTCGAAGCACAGTAGGTGAGGATGGGTAGAAGGATCACTCCAAAACCATGCTCCTGATCTGAGCTTATGCATTGATTTAAGTAAACCAGCCTCTTGCCAGTCTTGAGAACTATGGGAAGGGGAAGAGATTTGGGGAACTGGAGCAAAAGGAACTAGATGTGTTGCTGTTGTCAGGAGGAGTATTTGGGGGTGTTAAGGCAACAGGAGGTGAAGTTACTGTGGTAATAATGGCATGCATAAGGCCAGTATGCAGGAAGAAGACACGTCTCTAGGCAGTGAGGCTTAGTAAATTTGTTCTCACCTCCTTAGGGAAGTACCATTCAAGGTTTCATGTGGTCACTCTGTGCAAAGTTTATTTACTTACTGATTTTTGAAAAGGCATAGTCATATAACCCAAAACAGACACCTTTCTTTGTGCTTTTTGTCTAAATTCCCTTAATGGAAAGCAATATGTGCTTCTAAAGCATTTGTCCGTGTGTTCTGAAGTAGATAAAAGGTGAGACAAATCCACCCTGGCTTCCAGTGTCATGGGTAAAGATATAAAGCTTTAGCAGTGGATCATTTTAATTTTGTTTTTCAAGTAGGCTGTTTGCTGTGTGATATTGACAGTAACTATCAATCACTTTTGCCAATCTGTTCAGAGCATATTTTTCAAATTTGATTTTTTTCTTGCAGTGTAAATCACTTGCCCTATGAAAAATGCCTGAGATTTTGCTAAATCTCAGCTCAGTCATGGCCTACAAGTTATTGGCAGTTGCAGATCTCTGACTTTTCATTCTTTTGAGCTTTTAAGTATTTTATGTTATGCAAGGACCATTTTAATGAATCCATTGCATAGACTTTTAATTAGTCAGTGGTGGTATTTTATGAAGTCACGAGATGGATTCTGCATCCCTAAAATTAGATGAGAACAGAACTGAGCTCATTGTGACTTGAGACTGCTCAGGTAAATAAGAGGAGTAACTTGGGTTTCTGGGGAAATTTGGTGGTGGTTAACTGAAGCTGTATAGTCCTGCTGGCAGGGGAGAGAACTACTTGGTTTCCATTCAATTCCTTGGAAGCTTGGATTAATAACTTGCTTAAACAGATAGCTGCGTGTAGAAAACTTAGCCTACTATGGGTTTGTGTGAAACTAGGCATCCTGAATTTAGTTCAGATGGATCACTCATTGAGAAGGTCAGTTAAAGAAACTCCTCTCTAGCCTTTGCTGGCCTATAATGCTGTAAGAGCTTCAAAAGCTCAAAATATTTACCATTTTTTCCCCTTTTTAAACAGGCACTACTTTGCACTGCCCACTAATCCCGGTGAGCAGTTCTTTATGTTTTGCACCCTTGCTGCTTGGCTTATCACTAAAGCAGGACATCCCTTCGAACAGCCGCAGGAGTGTGATGACCCCAATGCAATAATAGCAAATGTACTCTCAGAATTGCGATCGTTTGTAAGTGTTGAACATGCTGTTTTCCCAAGCATATTTCAAGCACGTGCATCACCTTCAGAAGTCACAGTAATGACACACTTCCTCTCCTGTCTGATTATGTTCCTGAGGACTGGACAGACTTTTCCTATCTATAAGTTTGCAGTATGTTAATTAGTTAATTGGAAGTTTACACCATCTCTACCTACTTGCAAATTTTTACAAAACCAGTCTTACAATATCATATATGATTTAAATTATTTTTGTTCCACAGTCCGTACAATGGATTAAATTGGGCTTACTTCTTGTAGTGTTGTTCATTTATAGTAGTAATTTAGAGATTTTATCTGGAAAGGTTGCACAGTGCTTGTGATCCTGCTCCTGCCAAAGTCAATGGTATAATTCTTAGTGAAGGAAATGGTTTAGAATTGTGTTTGTTTGTTTGGGTTTTTTTCTCTTTTTTTGTGAAGGAGTAAAAGGCTGCATGAAGTGCAAGGAACTATTGGGATATTTTTCAATATTAAAAAACCAAAATGCCAAAGGTCAGGAGAGTATATTGACTTGAAGTATGATCTTACGGAAGATTATACTGTGGTGCAGCTGTGAATGATGTTAAGAGCACTTCTCTAAAGGAGTTAAACTGTAACAAACTAAGATGTTTATTCTGCAGGACAGCAGTAAATAAAAATTTTATAAATAAAATATTTTATAAATAAAATCTGGAACAAACAAGACAATGTTGAAAAGCTGGTGGTTGTCTCAGTGCTTGAGTTTCTCCATAGCTGTTCTTATTTTGCTAGCGTATCACTTGTGTGCTTGACCATCTAGCTCCCTTGTGGCTTCTGACTTTTCTGCTGTCTGTGAGTATCCTTGTACCAGGTGCCTTAGGATTTTGATGCTGTATGTGCTCCTTGGGTTGCTGTTTTCTCTTCTGTTGCCTGATTGGAGCTGCATAGGGGAAGAATATGAGTTAACATTAGTAAAATCTTCATACACAATGGACACTTTGGTTTAAGTGTAAAAAATCTTGTTACCTCCTTGAGAGGAAGCTCAGGCTGAGCAGCCATTAGTAAACAGCACATCTCTTTATTTTAGGAAAGGCCTGTGGATTTTCCTCCCTCAAAATTAAAGGCAGGTTACGGAGAGCAAGTGTGCTATGTTCTTGACTGTTTGGCTGAAGAAGCCTTGAAATACACTGGCTTTAGCTGGAAAAGGTATAGTACACTTTTAAGCATCTTCCCTTATGCATTTTTTTTCAGCAAACAAATGTAAGTTGTAATTGTAAAGACAAAAACTAGTAAGGACTAAAACCAAAGTTACTTGATGTTTCATGAGATGCAAAATTCAACAAGGCTTGAAGCAGTGGGACCAATTGATTCCTAATGCAATTTCACATGATTTAGTCTATTACCAGCAGGGTGAGTGTGGGCCATTAATAAACTTAGCTAATTAATAAAGGTCTGGTGGATGATATTTTTTGGTCATTTTCCTATGCATAACTGCTTGTTAATCTGACAGTTGAGTTGCAACAGTTTGTGTCCTTTTAGGTCCTATCAGTCAATAGCTAAATTCTTGACCTCTTCAGTTGGAGGGCTGCACAGTATGTGGTCATGTTACAAGTAGGCTACAGTAACTTTGAGTATTTAATCTGAAGCAAATCTTAGGAGAAAGTAGATGACAGACAATTTCAAGTATATGAAAACTTCTTTAGAAGTGTTATTTCATTCTTTCTTTATGATGGGTTTTGAAATGGATATAGTGAAGTAATTTCTACCTTGGAAATATTTTACTGTTACTTCTGGTTAGTACACAAATTTTACTGTAGGCTGAAAGTAAGTCGATGGTGACTTGCACTTGAATTTTAAGAGGTTAGACCAAAAGCGAAAACAAATACTCCCCAAATGTCTTTATAGTATGAATGTACTGTACTGCTGGGCATTTTAACTAGCCCTTACTTTTAAGACAGACTAAGATGAACAAAGACTTTTAAGGCTGACTGTTAATTTTATAATTGCTGTCTAGTCACATTCAACCTTGCCCATAATTCTCATGAAATGTTCTGTTTGCTTAGGAGCAGTTTAGAGGTATTTCCCATGTACTGTGTTTAAAAGTTGTGCTGTTCTGTGAACTAATTTCAGGCCAGCATATCCAACAGAAGAACTAGAAGAAGAAGAAATAACAGAAGATAACGCAGAATTAACACTTAATAAACTGGAAGAGGATGTTGTGGTAGGTTTACCTGACTGGTTTTGATTATTAGTATTGCTCAACTATGAGGAAATTTTTACTCATTGCTCATTTTCTTCAGTTTTGTTTAATGAGTCTTTTCTATTAGCTGTTCAATTGCCCTGTCCAAATGACAGTGCATCTCCATTCCTGCATTGTCAGCTTTGCTGTAGAGTTTTTGTTTCCTTTCAGATAAGGTTGTTAACTCTTCGGGACAGAGCATATGTTCTTCTCTGCATTTATAGTTAACGGAAAGTGAAGTGGAATCTAACCATACATTAAAATTACGTAGAGTCAGTGTTTGAGGATCAACTGTTTTATTTGTTCCTGCTTTTTAACTATAATGACTACAGTGAAGTTGTCGTGTCTATGAAACAGCCTATGAAATACACCTGTAAGTTCAAATATGCTTTTAGGACTTACTGGTGGATGGATGTTGAACAGAAGTAATTTCTCGGTGGTTGACTTTCTGAGAAGATGATTTTTATGAGAGAAGGTGCTTCATTGTAAGCTGGTAGTATAATGTGATCTCAAGACATTGTCACTTTCACAAGCCTCTTGTCAGTTTTGAAGTGAGTCCTCTTCTGCTGACTTAAACAAGTCAGCAGGCTTTTTTGGAGAAGGAATTTGACTGCAGACAGTTAAAGTGAAAATTACAAAAAGAAGTTTGTTTCATATCCAGTTTCTCCAAAAGCTGATGGTTCTGTGCAAAGTAAATGTAGAGCAAAACCAAAATATTGAAAGCTGTGTGCCTGGAAGTGCTCACGTGTCAGTAAATTACTTGAGAAGAAAACATTTTTCTGGTGTATTAAGGCCCATTAATACTGGATAGAAAATGCCACAACTATCCCATTTTTGTGTTCACATTTTTCAAGTGCTTAGGAAAAATTAAAGGTCATAAATGTTGGAAATAGACTGCCAGCAATATTATCATATGGTTCTGATTATAGTCCCAATTTATATAACACAGTAGTCCACAAGAATGTAACAGTTGAAGAATTTGCTTATTTTCTTCCTCTTCTCATAGTTTTCCTAAGTATTGCATTATTTTTCTCATTATTAGCCAAGGAAAATGCCAAACTTCTATTCTTAAATTCCATACAATATGCAAACATTGTTATATGGATGTCTGCTTGCATTTTTGTCAGCTTTGAAGTCTCCACAGAAGAAGTCATGGATAATTCTGAGAAGAATAAAAGACATTCTGTATTGTGTGTTTGATCAGCCTCAAAAAAATGTAACCTGTTGGTTAAAAGCTTTAGATACGAAAACAGTTAGCTGTCTGCTCTTTTCTGTGTCTTGTTAATGCCTAATCCGTTTAAAACTGGGAAGTGGAGACGAAACAGTTAGCTAAAGCACAGTTGAAACCATTCAAAGAACCTCTATATTTGCTATCAGGTAGTATCTTAGGCCATGTTTTCACAAATAACATGTTCTATTAGCTTTTGTAAGTTTACCTGTTAATAAAACCATTGAGCTAGGTTTATACAAAGTGGATAATCACTTTCTAGAGCCCCTAATGGTTCTACAGGGAATAATTATATGACAATGCAATTTTTTTTCCCCCCAAGTCCATTGTTGCTGCCAATATATTTGTATGTCCTGGATGTATTAGCTATATCCATAATTGAATTTAGCAGTACTTCCAGCAGTCAAATACTAACGCTGACGTTCATTGGTTATTCTTTGGTTCTGATTCTTCTGAATAAAGTTGATGAGGCTGACAGACAAGCCTAGTTCTGTAAATCTTGGGGAACTGGGTAGCTCGTATTAGGTAGGCAGCAGTAGCCAGCGAGGCTGGGTGTGCAAGGAAATCTGCATAGTTTGACTTCTCAGTTCTGATAACTAGTCTTGTTGTTATAGCAGTGTTGTCATATGGTCTTCTAAGTGCTGCACAAATAATATATTGTCCATTTAGCAAGATAGTCCCAATCTAGTCACCATTAATTTCTTGCAAGTATTAAGGGGACTAGGGCCCAAACATGCCAGAAGAAAATGAAGTGGTCCCTGTTAGTTAAAAACTAGGTAAGGTAAAGGAATAAGCGCCCAGGTTTTCACTGAGTCTTCAAGGGTTCTACGCTAAGACCTGTTGTATTGTAGTTTTCATGATTTGTCTAGAAAGGAGGTGAATGATGAAATTTTACCTGGGTGGAAAAGACAGCTAACAGAGAGCTACAGATGGGCCAGGTGCAGAAGGGTGAACTGTATGGGTGATAAAATGGCAGGTGAAATTCAGTATAGATAGAGGATAGTGCACAGAAAAAGCATCTTTTGAGTTTACGTATGCAGTAATGGGCTCTGAGCTGATCGTGGTCACTGAGAAATGCAATTTTGAGATTATAATAGAGAAATCTATAAAACCGTCAGCCCAGCATGTAGCGTCTTGGGCAAGAAAACAAATTGATTGCCTCTGCACACTGAAAATGTGTCATTTTGCAATTCAAAATATGTAGGGCGAATGACATCTTGAAAACTATGTTCATGTATGGTTGTGGTTTGGTTTTTGTTTTGGTTTATTTTTATTGTAAAGCTTTAGGAAACACCTAAGATATTATGGTTACCATACAACTGTTGATAATTTTTTTGTGTTGTTGATAATAATTTTTGTGAGAGGGCTTGGGTTTGGGTTTTTTTTCTTGGTTAGTTGGTGTAGTTCTGAAATACTGTTGCACCCTGAGGGAAATTTGGGGTAGCTTTCATCTTCTAGCTTGTTCCAGATATTGTGTATCCTCATAAGATTTTAAGTAAATACAAGCTCCATTATCAGAAACTCTCCATGTCTTGTTTTGTTCAGAAATGCGGAATTTAATACTCCTTTTCTTGTGCTCCTGCAAACTAAAATCATTGAGAAAGGTCTTGCAGTACTTACTGAAGTCTTATTTTGCAACTTTCCTTCAGGAAGAAGAGTCAGACAATGAAGAAAATTTTATTGACTTGAATGTTCTGAAGGCAGAAACATACAGATCAGTAAGTTATTACCCGTCAGTCCTCTGTTGAGAGATTTTTACATCTGTAGCAGCAATTTATTTCTTTTGGATTTAAGTCTGAAAATCCTTGTATAGTCTAACCTTGAAAAAATGTTCCAGCTGAAATGTCTGAGTTTATTTTTAAAAGAAAAATGTGCAGCCAGTTTCGAAACTGGTATCACTGCAAGGTTGCTGGAAACATTTTCAAGAAATTTTTGCAGAGAGTTTTAGGGAAACACAGTATTACTTTCTGGAATATATTTTCATCATCCCCCCCCCCTTATTTCTGGAACGTGTTATGGTTTCTTGTTATATACATTTCATTCTTTTCAATTGTAAGTATGATGAGAAGCTATATTCATTTTAATTCCTAATCTGTAGGAATTCAAGAAATCCATTAATCTGTTACATCTGTAGTCTCAATCATTCTGAACATAAATATTTTTCTGATTATGAACACTATAAGCCATTGTAACATGATTTCTAACAGTTCTTACTATGCATAATGATGTGGTTTTTTTTTTTTTTTTATATAAACTCTGTGATTTTTGCATAGGACATGAGTGACGCTGCAAAGCAAGAAGAGATTTTACAGTCCACAACAGATGCAGCAGAATGGAATCTGGAAGTGGAACGTGTGCTTCCACAGCTGAAAGTTACAGTCAGGACTGACAATAAGGTATGTGAGATTGAATTTGTGTGTGTGATCACATACGGTGATTGAAGTTTTATTTCAGTCAGTGTTGTCCACTTCCCATTTACAATTTTTTCTTTTGTCATGCCAAGAATTGTGAATAACAGGCTCTCCAGTGCTATCTTGTCTGAACCTTTGTCGCTTACTTTGACCCTAGAAGCCATAATTTGCAGTAGGTTTTTTTCCCCAATATTATGTAAGAATAAATTTTTCTGCTACTTACAGGGCACCTTATTTCTGTATATTTATGTCCATATATTTATTCAGTGGAAACGTCTTCAATTGTTAAAAAACATTTCCAGTGTATTCACACTTCTGAAAAATTATATCCTCAGTTGGGCAGCTATCAAAACACCTTCCTGGAATAGAGCTGATGAACTTCTTATCTTCAACATTTGTCAACCACATAAAAGATTGATTATATGGAATTAATCGTGCCAAATTTTTCCTGACAATAAAATAGGTCTGTACCTCTCTGATCTAGTCATCACGGTCTCTCCTTATGTTCAGCAAAAAAGAGTACTTGTTAAAAGTGATTTTACTTACCTATCCAGATAACCACTTCAAGATGAATTCATAATTTTTTAGAAATGTGTATTTCTCTCCGTGATCTCTTTCAAACAGTCAAGAATGAGCAGCTTAGAAGTAGACATCTATCTTTTGGCAAGTCCAGACCTAGGACCTATTCCTGGCATTGCCGTAACCCTTCTTTCTAGGAGCTTGTATAGCACACACAGATCAGCGCAGTGTTGGAATTGCTCATTGGTAGTGACCTAGCTAGTTGGGATGTTGGAGCAATCCGCAGCAGTGATACAGAATTCAGTGAAAGATAATTATCTTGCCAAAACCAGGCTAAGCTCTCAACTGTCCACTAAATTGCTTGTCTGTCCTACTGCATTCTTCTGTGTGAAGAACTGCCTGGTTTGAGCCTTGGCAAGCCCATCTGTTACAGAGAACATCATGCTTGATTCTCACAGTAAGAAATTAAAACTTAGACATACATGGGAAATTAAAGCCACTGTAGGAACTGAGGTTTATTAGGTTCCAGTTTAATGTACCATCTCTTGGCTTTAAGGATTATGTCAAAATGAACATGAAAGGAGGATTCTTCTTTTTCTAGTTTCTGTGCTTTCATGTTTTCAGAAATAACTGGAGAGGAGTGTTTGGCCTTTTTTTATTCTACAAGAAAAGCATCCTATTCTGTGTCCTAGGCTATGCATGTAAGCATAGTACCAGGAAAGGGTTAATGGTTTAATCAGTGGCATTAAAAACTAGATCTTATTTGTGAAGTCCTGGGCTAGGGAGGGGGTGGGGGCAGAGCAGGAGGCATTTGTAGTTTTTATTTAAACTCCAGAGTTTGGCAAATTGTGAAGAACTGTCACCAGACCAACAAAAGATCTTGAGTCTGCTGCAAACTTAAAACCCAACATAAGCACATTTTCTCTGCTAGCCTTTGTTTTGTTCCAGAAGAGGATAGCGGGCAGCAGCACAATTGTAGACAGCAGGTGAACCTCATGGGCTGAACAGCTGTTGGAGATGCTCAGCTGTGCTCTTCAGAGATAGTGAGACACAAGCACCCGTCATTTGGTAGTGCATGTCCTGCGCAGGGGAACAGCCTCACTTCAGGTCAGTGCAACTGCCTGCGGTTGAAGGATGGCACATGTTTAAGTGTGCGGCTGTATAAGTGGCTGTATCCTTCAGAGCTCCGGGGTTGGGAATTCCTCTTGCTCAGTTGCTTCAGCCCAGCCCCACGTGCCTGGGGACCCGCAGGTCCCCATCCCAGACGGGTGGATGCAGCTCCTGCTTCTTTCCTGCTTCTTTCCTGTTCACAGGTTCAGCCAGTAGCGAAGTGTGCATCACACAGACACACAGAGGACCCTGACATGGCCAGCTACACAGACTGCCATAAACAAGGCCCTGTCTTCAACAGCACTTGTAGGACTCCCATAAAATGTAAATATAGACAGCCAGGCCCCCTGCCTCTTCAGCTAATGAAGATTGAAGTTCAGTGGTGAAAGCACAGCTCCCCTTCTCTCTAGATTGAGTAACGCGTGCACGTTCATGGATCCCTCAACTCTCAGCATGGTCCTTCTGTCTCTCTGATCCCCCTGCCTGGATCTTGGGCCATCTTAACTGTTTTGCTGCTCTTCCACTTGCTGGCTAGTCCAGCTTGATGCTTGCCAACAAGCAGATGCAGACACTCACGCGCGCGTCTTAAGGGCACTCTGCATTTGTGGGTCCCCCTGAGTACCAGTGTACACCCCCTGCCTGCTTCATACCCAGGCCTAGATCTAGGGCCTACTACTTGATGGTTAATTCAGTTTTAAGTCTGCTATCAGATTTTACATGAGCACAGCAGGTTTAGGGGAGATGCAAACGCTGCCTGTCCCCCCTCCAGTAGCTGGCACCAGCAGCACAAGCTTGTGACCCACAGTCCTGCTCTAGTTGCTGGTACTGAGCCCCTCACTTGCTTTATTCACACTGGTCCTTCCCAGTAGCTGGATTTTGGGATACGTGCTGGTCTTGCCCTGGTGGCTGAGACCTTCAGCTGCTCCTGTGGTTGGCACAGAGACCCCCCCACTCTCTCCGGCTGCAGCCCCCCACAGGCCTGGGACATCTGCAGCCCTGTTCTGATTCCCATTGCTGGCTCCACATACCTCTCACCAGCAGCTGGCACTTCACCCTTGCAGTGCTTGTACATGCACAGGGTAGAGAAAGGTTGCAGAGAAAGAGAATTAAAAAATAATTTAATAAAAAAAATAGCGCAGACTGCTGTGATCAGACGCAGGGCTCAGGCAGACAAGTGGACTCACTGGCAACAGTTTACACATGACTAGCCCCTCTTACACCCCTCTCTGTCCCCCAGTTTGTTCCTCCTTAGTCCCCTTCCCCTGCATGTTGCTTCCTCAGTTTGTATAGTTGCACCAACCCTCATCCGGAACGTCCAGAATCCTTAGGTTTGCATTCTTACCAGTTGCAAGGGCCAGGTTCAGCTGCTTTGAAGTGATGCTTGCAGTTTCTTGATAGCCCATCAGTTAGTGTGACTGATGGGCTCTGTTTCTTGTCCTTGTCTCTGTTAGTGTTTGCCTGACAGATTTGTGTCTCTGTAGGTTTGGGGTTTTTCCTCCCCTTTTTCTTTGTCTCATTTTGACAAGGTCTTCTATCAGATAATTGTACCTATACATTCTTGGGCTCCCATACCCTTAGCCATTAGTGTAACTGGCCAGGTTTGTTTCTTTTTACTGTCTCCATTATTGTTTTTTGGTCGGGTTTGTGCCTCTCTGTGTTTTGCTTAGCATCCTTTTTGATAAAATCCTTGATCAGATAATGTTACTGAAACAAACACTGTCATCTTCCACGTATCCTTACAGTGCCTATTTTACAAGAAAGTATCCTAAGGTTTGATTTCAAGCAATAAAGATTTATTAACATTAATATATTTTTTTCACCCCTAGACCAGTACAGTGCCAAAAGCTTAAAAATATTTTTAGCACATTCAGAAACACAATACTGAAATAGCAGTGTTCTGCAGTGCTGCTGCTCTGCTTCATTTTGAACTCACACTCTGTCTGCAGCTGTGCTTTGGGTCTGGGAGATGTAAGAAGTTTGCATTGATAAGGAAAAATTTGTGATAAAGCTTGGGAACTAGAATTGATTTCTGAGAAAAAGATGCCTACCTATGGAGTTAAAACAGCACCTTTTCTCATCCCCCATCCCTGCGTCCATGCATGTTTCCTGTGACCTAAAAACTGCAAATAATTCTTCTGCTTCTAATTTTGTCCCACTATCAAAAAACAAGTTTAGGTATTTCTGCCCCTCTTGTGTCTTTCTGTTCTTCCTGATAATAGTAAGAATATTTAGTAAGAATAAAAAGATCTGATAGTCTGGAACTGGTAGTTGTTGGGTATCTGAAGCACTTGTTTTGTCTAAGAGGAAGCTGAGCTAATGCAGCTATAATCAGTATTTTCAGTATTTGCTCCCAGAGTATTTTCTAACAGAAACAGTTCTACAAAGATGAAACAGATTCTAAAAAGCATAGCTACTGTGGTATCAGTGAGGATGTCAGTGTTTGTTTATGAATCCGAGTGTCACGTGTGACATTCAGGAGGTTTATAAATTGTGTCACATTAAGCAAGTGCCTCTGGATATAAACATGGCAGTGGCAGAATATTACACAGTGATAGTATAAAAGAGAACTGACCCTGCCTTGCATAGCAGCCTTTGTGTAGTAACAAGAGAAAGATAAAAGTTGTACTTACCTATGTTTTACTTTGTGGCATCTCTTTTAGGATTGGAGGATTCATGTAGATCAAATGCATCAGCATAAGGATGGAATTGAATCTTCTTTGAAGGAAACTAGGGTATGTCTTGTATGTGCGGAGTATTTAGCTGATCTGTCAGCATTTTTATTTTCTCATTTATTTGATATACGTTAAGAACTACCTTGGTTTATTTTTTCCCTTCATTTTATTTGTCCTAATGCTGTAAAACTAAAAAGGGAAACATGACATGATTATTAGGGACAGCAGGACTGGCAGAATATCTTCTGGGAAAGAAGTGTATATGTGAGGATTCGCAGGGATTTGGGGGTTCATTAACGTATAGATTACCATAAGTACATCCTGACTTCAGAGGGTAAAATAGAATAATACAATTGTACAATCTGAAAATACGTGCTGATAAAAACCCCCAGACACTGTCAAATACTATTATTGGAGTAACTCACTGACATTGACATTTGTAATTAATGGAGGTGGGGAGAGTGATGGAAGCAGTAAAGCTTGAAATGTATTTTGGAGGTAGGCAAACCAGAACACATTAGGAATATTTTTTGTTGGCTAAACACAGCATTTCTGTCCTATTTTTCTCTCACACTTTAGGCTTCCATATCCTTTCTTAATTACAGCATTGTTTTAATACTCTTTGCATACTATCTATGTACTGTCAACCCACAAAATGTAATTTTTCTAGGGTTACCTTGACAAACTCCATAATGAAATCAGCAGAACATTGGAAAAGATCAATAGCAGGGAAAAGTACATCAACAATCAGTTGGAGCACTTGGTTCAGGAGTACCGCTCAGCACAAGCCTTGCTCAGTGAGGTAATGCCCTGGTCTTTTGTTGTTGTCTTCTCTAGTATTAACTTGCTATTAAGTGAGGGTGAAAGCAAAGAAGACTCGGAGGAGTTATCTGTGAATTCTGCTGCTGGATATAAAGCGGGGGAAATGTTGATTGGCTGTCAAATTATATAGTTTTTAAGCTAAACTAGCAATTTTTATTCAACTATTCTACAAGGGAATATTGCCTGAATATTATGTAAATCTGTTGCCAATCTTGAGTAGCTAGTAAATTGCTAGTTCTGCTTTCCCTGTGAAGTTCACACATCTGTGAGGAGTGGAAAAACTACAGTCTCGGTCCAGCATTCATCTCTTACATTGATTACTCGTGCTAACATGCACAAAGCACTCTGATTACTTTGCTTCATTTAGCTTTTATGCCAATACAGTGCTGTTTGAGAAGCTTTTTCATCCCTTAGTTAGGAGGCCTGTATGAGCTGCCATGTGGCTAGCACTCCTGCTCGTGGGCATGATGTTAAAATAAGGCTAACAGGATTTGACCACGGTGCTTTCTCTTGGTCTTACTGTTAAACTTTGAGAAACTTCAAGATAGTAATTTACTGTTGATGAAGAAGTATTCTGGGTTTCAGGATTCAATTCTGTCTCCATCCTGGCAAATTTTCTTTATTTCCTCAGTAAATGATTAGAAAACATAACTTCTTACTGTGTATGTATTAGGGCTATTACAATTTTTTAAACTTTAATTTTTTTTTTTAACTATAGTCATTACAGGGGCTGATGTTTCAAGCCTCTCTTCATACATGTAGTGCTGTAGACGTCATCAGGCCTTTGTGGGAGGGTTTCTGGAACTGGGACGTGTGAGAGCAAGTTTTGGTGGTGTCTCTGAGCTGTCTGCATACATTCCTTCAGCTTTGTCACTACAGCAAAACCCATGTTTCTTTCCAGGCTAAAGAGAAGTACCAGGAGGGAAGCGGAGGAGTAACTGAAAGGATTAGAGTGCTTTCAGAGGTAAAACACATCTTCCTGTAATTGCTTTTGCTTATTTTAAAACAACCGTCAGAGAGTTGGCATTTAGTTAGTGTTTGCAGTTTTAAGAACCCAGCTCTTTCTGATTTGTTCTCATGGTAAAAGATTAATTTGTTTGTTTAGTGGAGGCAATCTAGTTCAGTCCCTGAATTTTAAACCCAGGCTGCCATTGATTTTTAACTTGTGAAGTTGGGTAAGCTATTGTGAGCTCTTAATTTCCCCAGCTTGTAAAAGAGGGTAAATATTCTGTATTCTATAACCTGTGTCCTAGAATTATCAAGGATTAATCAAGTCATCCATAAATTCTTTGCAAGAAGAAAAGTTTAACTCTTATTTTTAGTTAAAATTAACAATTTGAAACCCACTTTATTTATTAGATGATAAAGCGTCTGGAGTAGTCACATAAAATAGGTCACACCATAGGAATGTGCTGGAAATTGTAAAACAAGCTTGAGATGGTTAAGAATATAATAGAATAGCTCGGTTGGAAGGACCTACAACAATCATCTAGTCCAACTTCAGGAGGTAATACAGCAGTTTCATCGGAGTTTTCTAGCAACAATTTCTAAGCGTACAGATTCTGCAGAATTAGAGTTTCTTTCTATTTCACTCTGAAGGAAGCTTGAAAAAGAGAATACAATTACTTCAGATTTATAATGTGTTTGTGCTTTGGAAGTTACTGACTGATTAGTAATGATTAATATGTTACTAATTGGCAGCCTACAAACTATGTAGATGCAGTGGTGCGTATCTGAGATAAACTAGACACGCTGGATATTACTACTGATCTGCTTTCAAGCATTCTATCAAATCTCAGCCCCCTCAGCAATACCAGTAGCGCTGTAGGTATGCAATAACAGTGCAGCCATGTTTCGGTTTTGTCACTGAAAAGGCTTATCGGAGCTGTAATGAAGGGTCGTTTTTATATTATAGGCAAAAATACTGAATTATTACCTAGACTTTACCTTAGAATCATATATTTGCTTTTTCTTCTGTGTCTGTAAAGGCAAACTGGTTGCTAGGTAGTCACTACTAAAATGCACTTTTAATTCTTCACACGTGCATTTTACATACCTACTACTAGCACCAGTGCCAGCAGGCTTGGCTGCTGCACCTTCTTTTGCTGCAGTGCTGTTTCTCGGGTTTCCACTGGAACCTGCTGAAATCGTTTCCAGAAGGGCAGCTGGCATGGTCATTTGGTGACCCTTGGTCTGCGGGGATATTGATTCCCGTCTTCCATCCAGCATCATACAACAACTACATACAAGCAAAAACTGCAAATACACTGTTATTTTTATTGATTTGGGATGCACAGATTCTCAGTAACACCATGCTGTTCAGCCAGCTTTTTACTCTTTCTGCCATAATTCTCACAACATTAATTTAGTGAAATTTAAGTTTTCTTAACAGCTGAAAGAAATTGTTCTTCTATATGCCACTAAGACAGTTTAGTTCATTTCTTTAAAACTTGCAGTTATTCAGCAGAGAATTTTGTTGTTTTCTTTTTTAAACTTGACATTCATCTGGTTTAATTAAGAAAAAAAATATCTGTTTTAAGATTACAGAAGTATTGGAGAGAGTAAAGCAGGAAACAGAAGAGAAAGGAAGCAGTATGACTGATGGTGGTAAGTATGTTTTTGCTTCAAACCAAGTACCTGTTTTCTAAGTGACAGCTACATAATTTGTCCGTTATTAAAGAAAAATAAAACAGGACCAAACTGAGTGACTAGTCTAAAATATCAATATTTAATTTCTAAAAGGTGTCTAAGGAAAACAGGAGTCTAAACCTCTGTGAATACGTTATGTAAGTCTGCAGAAGGTAGATATTCCAGGATTTCCCCTTTTGATAAATTATTTGTCAAAATCAAAGAAAAAAAAAAGGGGGGGGTTATGTCTGTTTTGAATAGCTACCAACTTATTGGAAGAAATTCACACCTGAGAGGTTCCACGCCTTTTATTCTGAAGTAGTTTCTAGCAGTCGCTGTTAGATTTCCTGACTAAGGCTGGCTGGAGCCAGTGAGAAAATTCATTTTGGTGTTTTGATGTTTGGACTTTTTTAATACTTAAAGCTACGTGCCTATTTGAATTAATTGTCTTGGACTCGGGTTTTGATTGTTTGAGATTTTTGCTGATAAATGCATTCTGTTGCAAGTGTATAAAGAGTATAAATGCAGAAACAAATTGGTGTGTGTTACAGTAGGGCTAAATATGCAAGCTGTATGCATATTTAACTGTAAACATTACAGCTAATTTACTTAAGTAGCTTTAAGTGTTACTGTTTAAGGAAATTTTGTGCACCCTTGCTTTGCTGTGAAGGAGCTACTCTCCTGCCTTGCAACACCTTTTCTGTATTACAGCATGGCCAAGGGCCAGGACAAAATTTAGAGCCCAGAATTATAAGGAGCAATGTGATGCAGCAGCAGCATCCCTAGGGTGATAATAGTGGGAAGTGAGGGATTAGAAGCAGAGTATGGAGCACAAAACATTTTAATAGCTTTTCACAGGTGAGATGACCTCCTGCTGAAGATGTCTTCAGTCTCTACCAAATGCCAAGTCAGGTACCGGGATAAAGCTCTCAGCCAAGGAAAACACATCATTGACAGACCTGTCTTAATGTTGATGCACGTCTTTATGCAGATCTTAGATGTCAAAAAGACAGCAAAATTGTCATTGCCTATTTCTATCTTTAAAGTATCTTGCATATTAAAAATGATGTATCAGTACAATCATGTCTTTAGAGTAGAACACCCTTTTGTTCATTCAACTCAATTTTAAGGAGTGAATTATAGAAAATAATGCTTTTCTGTTAAGTAGCTGACAGAGTTGCTCTGTTTATCTTCTTTTTTTTTTTTTTTTTTTTAACAGCTCCTCTAGTGAAGATTAAACAGGCCTTAACAAAACTGAAGCAAGAAACCATTCAGATGGACATACAAATCGGTGTAATGGAACACACATTACTACAGTCAAAGCTGAAGGAGAAATCCAATATGACTAGAGATATGCATGCAACAATGATTCCAGAAGCCGCAGTAGGTGCCTATTAAAATTCTTTGGAGTGGACGTG
Source organism: Falco peregrinus (assembly GCF_023634155.1). Classification (NCBI taxonomy): domain Eukaryota; kingdom Metazoa; phylum Chordata; class Aves; order Falconiformes; family Falconidae; genus Falco; species Falco peregrinus. Next base: position 3,549,931 of record NC_073724.1, on the reverse strand, counting down.
GTTTGTCCAAAATACAGTTTTCTACCATTTGCTTTTTTGTTAGTTTATACATTTCCTTTTTGCTGGGGGAGGGAGACGTTCTTTTTTTCTTGTTTGTTTTTAAGAAGATGCTTGACATGCACTTTTAAGAAGTAACATGCGTGCTTTGGACTCAGCATGGAGCTGTGTTTAGTTTTGTGCTGTGAAGATTTACTGCAGATCTCTTCCAAATATGCTAATAAATTCTTATTAATGAATGTGTCTCTATTTCATTGGAGAATGTTATGTAGTGTGAAAGTGTATAGAATGATACTGACAGCCTGTAATCTTGATATTCTATAGTGCTGAAAGAAAATTGCTTGCAAAGTACTGGAAAGGAATTTAAAATGTCTATTATTGCCATTTACATACATTTAGTATGAAGTATTTAATTGATGATACTGAAGTAATATGCCATTACCCTTTCTAAAAGGCTGGGTCAAAATCGGTATCAGCTGCAAGTAAAAGTGAATTGTAATTGCTTTGAACTGAAGTTTATGAATCAAGCAACAAGCTGATGTTTCAGTAACACTGGCAGGCTCCTAGGGCAGCCCTAAACAAATTTGTGAATGGACAACCACCCTATTCCTCGCTCTTTTTTTTTTTTTTTTTTTTTTTTTTTTTTTTTTCCCAGTGGTCGTCTAGACAGACTGGTATGAGTGGTTCTTTTAATTATTTTTATTTTTACATTGCGTCTAACAGAAGCAATGATAATAAAATCTAAGACCTAAGAATGTGGGAAGCACTGTTGGGAAATTACTATTGGCTTTCAGCTTTCTAATTTTTTTCCATGTGTCATCATTGTTTGAGTCACTTTGTATTACCATTGGGTCAAATGGTGCTTTCATTTATAGCATGTAGGAGAACTCCATGGACATCATTTGGGTTATTCTTGCTTTCTGGTTTTGTGTCAGAACACCTAATTTTGACCTCTGTTAAGGAAAAATGTTGCCAAATCTAGTTGTATAATGTGGAATGAGAAGAAAGATGTGCGAGGAAGGGGTTGGAAATGTAATGGCAACTGGGAGCTCCCTTCGTCTTGGTAAATGTGTAGGTAGGGAGTGATTCTAGATGTTACTGGTAATGAAGGAGCACAGGACAAAATTAAAAACCTTATTAAAGCAATAGTACATTCTTTTGGTTACCATTGTTCATAAGCCACAGACAATACAGTACGGTTCCAGTGCTATTAAAATCCTCCGCTAACTTCCATAGGCAATTCCATTCATCTTAATTAATTTCTCTTGCATAAAAGTGACCAGCATTTTGCAGAATCAGTGGATCAGTTCTGTGTCTGGAAGTCAAGACACTTGACACAGTCAGTACTATGAGCCAGTTTCTTAACTTTGTTGCGCTTCAGTATTTCATTTGCCGAAAAGAAAAAGCCCTAAGCCCATCAGATTTTAATAAGTGAAAAGCTATATGTAAATGTCAACTATTATAATTTACCTGTGCAAGCAACTGCTGAAAATCTCTATGAATCACACTGGAAATCAGTTTCCAACTTCTTTTGCTGCCTACCTATATCCTCCCACATTCAGCTTAAATTAGAAAAGTTATTATTCATGTTCCCTTTGTTAGGTGGTGTTGCTACTGCATATTTACTTTAACAATGAGTTTACTTCAACTTAAGATAAAGCAATCCCCTTCTCTATTGCCTGCAGAGCAGCTCACTGATGCTTTTGAATTGCAAATATTGTGCTGTATAAATGCTGTTTATGTAAATACTGTCCCCCAAAAAACTCCTCCTTTGTGCTAATATAACAAACACAATTAATCAAAAACCTTCCCTTATGAGTCGAGCCTCCTATTCTATTAGAAATCAATCTGTTGAGACAAGCATGGCCAAAAATCCTCTAATGTGTTAGAAAAATCTCCAGAAGAAAAGCTAGTCTCCTTTATGCCAAAGTAATTCTAAAATAGTGTGCTAATTATAGGTAATTAATCTATGGTACTTTTCACGGTACTCTCTGAAATCGCATTAATCTAAGCAGGATGCTTCTGTTCCTGTTTCAGGAGTGATAACCATCTGGCAAAGAATGGCATTTGCCCATTTGGACAGTCAAAGCGCTTGACCCTGGTGTGACAGCAGGCTGACTGCTCCAGCAAGTGGCCACACCGCCTTGCTTAAAAGCATGGGGAGAGCAATGAGGTCTTAACAAGCAGCCTGAAAGGCTGTTCTAAAAAAGCAATTATCTGTGTAATTATTCCGCTGCTGGATCAATGCAGGAAGCAGAAGCCACATTAAAATTAAATCACTTGATTCGCATTACTTCATATGTTGCTCATTATCTAATGCAATGTCGGAACTGAGGACTAACAAAATGAAGGTGTCCCTAAGTTAGTAACGTGCATGGGAAGCTGTGCTGTGCTGTAAAACAGTCTCTTCTTCTGCAGAGTTATTTGGGGCAGAAGCTCTGTTTATCAGAGTTAACTTTTATATACAGCTCGCCTCTTCTAAGGTCTCTTAATATTTTCCGTCCTCTGAAACACATCAGCATGGAGGCACGGTGTCACTGTTACATGTCCTCTAGAAGCCAGATAGAAGCGAGCTGTAGACAGATTCAGAAGTAGCGCAGAGGGACAAACAAGGGGTTCCATTTGCCGAGTCTGGTCAGAGAAGCCACAGGTCTTGTCCTCGCTGTGAGGACTGTTAGGAGTTCAGTCTATATGTGGCCCCAGGGAGAGCTGGGGCCTGGCTCTGGGACACGTGTGGCCGAGGAAAGCTCGTCAGTAGCCAGCTCGCTCTCCTGCATGTGCTCCTCGAAGCTCCAGAGAAGGAACACCAGCAACGTATTACTTCTTAGGGTTTCTGCAGCTCGGAAACCCCTCTGAACCGCAGAATATGACTCGGTGCCTTATTTCCCCTGGGCTATCTTACCTCTAGGCTAGGATGTAAAGGATGCAAGTGCCCTGCTAGGAACTGGAAGGAGCCCCAGTGCTTGGTACCTTACTAGAGGTGCAGTTTACAGGCTATTGAGGGTGTTAGAGTGATGTTATGTGCGTTACTGTCTGTCTTTAATAAACATAGTATTCCCATCCCCATTCTCTTCTAATGTCAGCAAACAGCATGATTTGCTGAGTATTGTGTGCTGTGCTGGTAAAGAAGTATAAAGTAAGAGCTGGATTTTTACCTCTTAATCCAATTTTCGCATAGAAAATCATCCTGTGGAGTTAGTGGCTTAATACTGAAATTGCGAGAGTTTAATAGTGGCTTTCAGTCATATGCCAGGGATTTGGGATTTTGGTAATTACACAAGTTAATCATTGGAACTTGCACCAGTGAGTGCAGGAAAGTGAACCAGAAGTTCACGTGAATTTGAGAAACGGCTAGCTGTTACAAACAACTCCCAGTTCTCATCAAAATACTCATTCTTTGCTGATGGCATTAAAGGCCTTCCCTCACCCGAAAGAGAGGCACTTCAGGGAAAATTCTTTCTTGGAAAGGAAAACAAATGCCCACCTACTATTGAATGTTGCCACCCTTTTTTGCACTGTAGCTCTGCTGTGCACTACAACATACAAAAAAATCACTGTAACGCTAATTGTAAGTTACAGTAAGAGCAATTAAGTCATATCTGCATGACCTATAAAAAAGACTAGGCATAAATGAAGAGCCTGTATGTGAATGTTTCCAGCTTCTGAGCTCTTTGAATTTTGCATCCAAATTTTGCAGCCTGGGCTTCTCTCCAAGTTTGACAAATGTTAATTAAAAAAAAAAAAAAAAAAGGAAGAAATTGGTGTGATGCTGTTTCTTTTCACGCTGGCTCTCGGCCCGCTGCCGGACTGTCAATGCTGCAGTGTGCCTCCGCAAGGCAGCTGCACGTGCGTGCGTCCTGCCCGCCGCGGGGCTTCATCGGCACAGTTCGGCAGCATGACAGCACGCCTGTGCGGGCCCTGCCTCAGCTCCCCCAGCACCGCTGCTTTCTGCTTTCTTGTTGGTGTATTAATGTTTTACGAAACGGTTGGGTGTTTTCTGACAAAGGCTTGAAATAATACTAGGGAAAAGCCTGGCCTGTGACATCGCTGCCTGTGAACTTAAGTAAACAGGGGATACAAGCGCCAGCTTTTCTGCATGAATACTGTTCATAGGTGGGGAGTTTCCACAGGAGGTTCTGAGATTGCAAAAGTTATTTTTGTCTGCCATTTCCTCCTCTTGATCTGTTTTTCTCTTCAGCAAACACCATTTCCAGGGCTTTCTCAGGTATTAGCTAATACTCATCCATTGCTCCAGGGCTTGGTGTTACTGGAAATGTCTGTCTTTCAGCTGCTTAGTAACAGCCCTACTATTTTGCAAACAATTATTCCCAGGTGACATTGCTATAAGCAAGGTTGAGAGCTTTCTGCTGAGAGTAAAGAACAATTTGAATAATGCTAGTCTTTCACTTACTGGCTAGTTTTACTCTGTTCTTTTTCATTCCTGATCTTAAGTGGTTAAGAGTGGTTGTATCTCAGTACTCCATCCCAGAAGTGGCTGAGACATGCTAGTTATTCACATGTCTTAGCTACTGGTTGTAAAAATCAACAAAGATTAATATTTTAAGGTCAGAACTACAGAATAATTATTTCTAATAATATTCCTCTTGATGACTCACTAGTTGCAATTGTTCATTCAAAATATTTTCCCATTTCTCTGGCTTTCAAAGGATGGCAATACTTGTAATACCATCTTAGTGTTATTCAGGAGTAATGTGAAGAATTAAACTGTGGATTGTAGGCATCCCCTGGACCAAAAGTTTCCCATCCTTCCTCTCTTTTTAGGGCCAGCATTTCTCACTGTTACCTTGGGAGGGCTATTGGAAAGCTTTCAATTTTCAAAGTTGCGGGTCCATGAGCATTTTACCTCCTTTCAAAGAATCCATTTGGGAAAGAATACAAGCCGGTAGTCAGACCAAGGGAGACAGGCCGTTTGTGAAATTTTGCTGGAAACTAGTGCCAAAAAATGGTCAGAAGGTTTCAAGAGGTTTGGCAGCATCTGTTGATCATTGTTTCCTCTGTTATAGGAAGCGCACAAGTTCCCAGTATGATGGCAGGAGGGATTTCTGCCGAGTTTGACAAATGCTATCAAACAACAGGAAAAACAATGGAAACTCTGTGATCTTAAGAGTGTCATTCATTAGTTTTGTACTAATCTGTCTAGCAGCCATTTCATTACAGCCCTCTGTAGAGTGCACATATTATAAGCTCAAGTGAAACATACTTGAAGTTTTTCATTATCTTCAGCTCTATGGTACTGGCAATGAAGAATAAAAAATATTGTTATGAAAAGACTTTGTTCCGGGGGCAGGAAGGTACGCTCGAGGTGTGGCAGGCTTAGAGAGGTTTTTTTGCTGTGAGTATTCCAGTCCTCTGACATTTCTGTTTGAATAAGAATGTACTTAACAATGTGTTTGGGTTGGTGAGATCTCTGTTGAAAAAGAGAATTGTGTTAGAGAAGAAAAACAATCCTGTTGTGAACAGGATTGATATGCAGGTAACAAATCTGAATGGATGGAATGGAAAAGCTTCCTTTAAAAAGCTCTTCTGTATTACCTTTGCTTAAATACAGAAAACACGCCTTTGCATAGATATATTCCCTTTGTCCCTTCTAGTTAATCCTCATGCCTCTCAGGTGCCCAGCATACTCTGTGATGACATTTCGCTCCAAACACTTGAAAATCTGACAACATGACCTGACTGTGGCTGCTGTGGTCCGTCTGTCTGAGCTTCTGCTAACCGGGCTGGAAGCTACCTGGTGCCTCTCTGCAGAGTGCCACGTGCAAGCAGGCGCTGCCGGCAGCCCCGCTGGCACGGGTGCAGTGGAGGAGTCAGGAGGAGAGCAGAAGCAAGAAGCTGGCCCCACTGACCCTGTCGTACAAGCCTTCGCATCCCTGCAGAGTATTTTAGCAAACCCCGTAGGAGACTGTAGAAAGCCAGGCAGACTGAATTTGCTATTACGGCTGCATAGGGAAGGAAGGTGAACATCGTGGTGCTCGTCACTCTCCTGCTAAAAGCAGCTAAGCAAAATTCAGTGCCTCATTGATTGCTCTAATCAGGGGGAGGATAAAGTGCTGATGAAGCCAGGTGGTAACTTCTGTGCCCACAGTGAGTCAAACAAAAAGTAGAGAAAAAACCACACAAGCTGCTCACAAATTCAAGGCTTCTCCTGGTAGACTTGATCTCTTGGCTTGTTCTTGGAGTCAGGCTAAATGATCTTGTGAGTTGGGATTAGCTTTCCTGCCTCACCCGTGGTTTTGAGATCGCCACCGCTTCTCTCTTCATAGGCTGTAACCTTTATGCCTAAAGCCTCAGCACTGTAGATGGATCTGCTTATCTCTTTGTGTGGAGATGTCTTTGTGTTGCAGCTTTCAAAACCCCTTATATTTTGACCACCTGCTTCTGCAAAGAAACTTCTTTCTTACCTGCATCTTGAAGAGCTGTATTGATACCCAGAGTTTCAAAGCAGCGTAACTTGACCTTTACCAGCGTAAGGTTTGGCTAGGAGGAGGGAACCTTTTATTTGTGAAAAAAAGATGTTCTGTCCAGGGGTGGAAGAAAAGAAGAAACGCGAGAAGGTACAGCCACAGGATGTAGCCTTTAGAAAGCTATAATATTCCCTGTAGGACCCAGATTTTTATCCTGTGGCCACATACTGTGACACCCGAATTTGCCATTCCTGGTTTTAAAGAGTGATCCCAATGTAAATCTTCAAGAATATAGCAATGAACAGGACCATTAGCATACAGAAAGATCTCTCTGCGCAACGATAAGTCTGCATCTGAGAAGAAACATGGCATTTATTTTTCAGTTACCCAGAATACAAAATACTAGTTTGTCAGAGCAAGGGACCTTCTGAGAAGCAGAAGATGGAGCTTTGCTGTGATGCAGAAAATTCAACAATGGTAAAGGGCTATGAAGTCTTTTTATGACACTCCATTTTATGGTTCCTCCCAGAGAATGCTGATACCTCCTTTTCACTGTCTTAAGTGTGCTCGCTCCATTATACAGATCCTGATCTTTAAACCATGCTTTGGCAAATGTATCCTTTGTGGCACTTCTGTGATCAATTATGCTTTACTCAGTGCCATAATTGTTTACAACACGCCACAGTCTTCCACTGGGTGAAAACACATTTATTACAGACAATGGTGCCAGTGCTGGTCTGTTCGTATTGGCCATTTGAAAACAAAAGCCAGACAAAAAGGCGTCTGTTTTCGGCAGCCGGTCAGGTTAGTACTGGAAGTCACTTCTTGGTGCTTTTCACCCCGTGTTGGAGAACAGCTGCCAGCACTCAGGGTCCCCTTTCATTCAGGACCACCGCCCTAGAAGAAGCATCCTGGTGGACTAGTTTTGGGGCTAATTTGAGCATTGACCTCACCTTTCACAAGCTGTGCAGGCAAGTTTTCACACTGAGTCATTAAAGCCCTACAAATGGTTTGTACAGTTAGAACAGCCAAACGTGTCAAAATGAGTCCTATTTTTCAAGTGACAGTTGCTATTTTGAGCGGCTGTTTTGCATTACACTTACCAGGACACCCAGGAACCAACGGTGTTTAAGCATCCCTGCTGATCTCCATTCCCACCACATGACCAGCTAGGGCAGTTACATCACTCCTATTGCTGCTCTTCCCCAGAAATCATATTCCTGGGTGCGTGTGTCACCTCATCAGGAGGAAGCAACTGCAGATTCCTATGTAAAGTTGCTTCAGGCGAACAAGGGCATTGCTGTCAGTGGCCAGCCCGAATCGCAGACCGCATACCCCGTGCCTCTGCCTTGGAGAGACCTGAAAACGGGACCCTACGGGCATCTGCAACAGTACCAGCAGCGTGCAAAGCAAAGGCAGACAAGGTTAAGGACCATAAGCACTCCCGTGGAGGATGGACTTGGATGACAAAAGCTGGTGGGTGAGAGAAAACAATTGGGCATGGCCAGACAGAGAAACACTCCTAGAAAAAAACCAGGATGGCTGCCGTGTGGGAAAAGTTATTGGTGGCTGGATGAGGTTGTTTCTGCGATGCAAAGGGACATAAGGTGGCAGTGATTGCAGAGAAAGGAAGCAGAAGCACCGGAGCAAGTGTATTTGCTATGAGAGTGAACAGCAAACGAAAAGCATAATTGATAGGAAAAGGTGCAGCTCGCTTAAAGGAAGGGGGGAAAAAGGTCTCGAGGGTGGGTAGAACAAACTGGTATGAAATCAAAGTTCACTACAGCCTTAACATAAGCTAATGTAAGTCACAGTACGTTCCCCCCAGCGTATGCGCACACACAAACACCCCAAACAAACCAACCTTATGTTTACCAGAACTACCTTTGATGTCCAAAAGCCGCAAGAGGAAATCAAAGGAAATAAGGAGACGTGAAAAAACAGGGGGAAACCAAAAGGTTAGGTGAGGACGGAGGCGAAGCGGCTTCAGAAACAGATACACAAGCAAAGGAAATTATAAATGGAAGGGGGGGGGGAGGGAGGCAGAGCCCAGTGAGCTGAATACGCTGGGATAATGCTGGTTTTCGCATAGACCTCCTTTGTAAGCAGGTCTTCCAGCTCTGGTCTGTGAATAGCTGGAGCTGTTCCAGCTGTTATCCAGGGAGAGACTACGTTATCTGCTGCAGCCCCAAAGAAAGAGTTCAGCACAGTGTAAACTGTTGCAGAGTACAAGCAAGACCCTACTTGAAACAGCTACAAGTCGATAAAATCATTGCTGTTTGGCTACTACCTTGAGCAGAAAGGGTAAAAAACCTTCCTACAGTAACTCTTTCCTGAGCACTGTTCTCCTCCTTGCCTTTTTCCTCCCTCTTGGGAGATGAACAGCATTTATCTGCTGCTATCCGGTAGATAAACAGGATTTTATTCTTGGATTTGGTACAGCCAGTATAATTTTTGCAAGCAATAGGGAAATTTCAAAGAAACCTAAAGCTGGTTTACAGGGTTTTTTCAGTTCAAGGGGTAACTCTGGTGGACTTCCTGTTGAACACTTCCTTTTTTTTTTCCTGTTTGCAAGTGCAAATTGGCTGTTGAAGGGCAGAACCCACAATTACCGCTTCAGGCAAGTTTAAAGGCAGTTCTATTTAAATAAAGTTAGTTGGAAAAACATCCATTGGAGACCTGCTCCTTGAGAAGAGCCATAAGCTAAATTTAAAGTTGCTTCATATAACTCAGAAAATAACTTCTTCCTTGTTTCTTCTTTGTCCCTACTCCAAAACTGAAGATTTGTGACAACATGTTGGTTGAAAATACTCTGGTGTAACCAAATTCAGGTGGAGAAACGGCCACATGACGAGACCAAAATGCTGTCCTCGAAGCAAGCCAGTTGCAGAGCTCAAGCTAGGGTTCAGCTGGAGTGCTGCCTGCCTCCCTGGCATCCTGCCCCAGAGCCACAGACCAACCATATGTCCCCATGCCTGGACCTGTGCCAGCCTGCCTGGGAAGACTCCTGGCTCCACGGAGATCCACCAAGCTGGAGATGGCGATGCCTCATGGGCTGCCTACACCGGCTCCGAAAGCCTCGTCCCAGCTTTAACAGCCCCGTGGGTGGCCATTGGGGTGAAGCCTGCCTGGAGGTGCAGGAAAAACCAAACACGCAGCCCTGGGACCTCAGTGTTACTGCTGGCTTAGGCAGATCCAGCGAGCGGCTGCCGCAGGTAGGCTCAGTTGCCCGTTTGGTTTCCTCGCCTGCACCTTTCTAACCAAGCCCGCACGGGTTGCCCACGTGCAGCAGCATGACGAGCTGGAACAGCTCACAGATCCGGCTGAAAACCAATTCTGCGGGACCCCCCTGCCCAGCCCCCTACGCAGCCGGCTCAGCAGCCCCTGGGGAAGAGAAGGGACAGGAGACAGAAGGCAGGCAGGCACAGGGGAGTGTTTGCTGGCAATCCACGGCTAAAGCAGCTGGCGGGCTGGCTGCAGCCTGCAAGGCTGGCCGCTGATCCCCATCAGCCACCGACGGCTCCCGCCAGTCCTGAAGGGTTTCACCAAGCAGGCAGCCCAACGGTACGTAATAACTAAACCACTCTGCTAATTACTCCCGTACTTAGCGTTTCTTACATTTGAATTTGCTCTTGAGAAGTCCTGTCAGAGAAAAAATTAAGTGATCCCACCTCCACCTCACAAAAGGTTTTCATTTCGAGAGAGAACAGATTCCTTGCTCCTCACGCCCCTCCAGGCTCTCTTGAATTTGATTTTGAAAAAGACCTTCACAGCTAAATTAAACGTTGGACAGGAGAATGGCAGAATGCCAGGCACTTTATCTCATAATGTTATAATAAAGATCTCCTATAATATTATTACCCCTTTATACTCATTTTGGCTTTTTCCCTGTTGTCTTGGAACACCTCCTTTGTCATTCATTGATTTTATTCTTGATAATAGTGTTACCCTGAAACACTGGATAGACTGAGGCTCACGCACATTACCGTACAAGAAGAGAAGCAATCACATTCACCCACGGTGCTTCTCAGTGCAACATCCGCTGCCTTCAGTGGAAGTCGCACCTCCTCTCTCCATCGCGGGCTCTAATACATGCGGAAACTGGGAGCTCAGGGAGCCTAAGCTAAAAAAGACCAGAGGCTGAGGAAGCAAGAGAGTAGGAACCACCGCATACGTCTGCCCCCTTCCCCTGGCATCCATCCACGCCTGGGCACTGTCACTACAGGGCACGTGGCTAAATCGCTCTTAGGGCAGCCCCAGCACCGCCAGTTTCATACGTTACACAGCGCCTGAATTTGGCTATGGAAGTCATAAGAATTCGAATGTGAATCTCATGGAGTTTTTGCCATCGACTGAAGCTTTGTGATTAGCAAACTACACACCATCACAGATCATACTGCGCACTCACTGGGGAAACATTCCTCAGTCAGTTCCATTTCCCTGTTGAAGCAGCTTTATGCACTATTCATAATGCTGTATAGAAATGGCATACATGACATTACATGCACATAAAGATTCCCTAAAAAAATGAAACACTTGCTAATCTTGTGGGGACATTGTGCTAAAAGTGGTGTATCCATCAAAAGAAAACCAAATTCCATTTCATGCAAGCTCATCAAGAAAACATACACAATATGCAACCATTTCACAGCTGCCAAAAGAGATCAGCCTAATTTCTTTTTTTAGCTAGAAGGGGAAATCTAACCAGGCAAAGCTGTTAGAAGCCAAGAAGACTATTTAAAAAAAAAAAAAAAACAACAAACCAAACCACAAAAAAAACAACCAACAAAAAAACCCCCAAAACCAAGTAGAAACCATTCACAGTGTCATCCAAAGACAGAAGAGTTTGTCAGTGAAATGCATGCACTGGGCCAAGTGGAATACTTGTGATATTAATCTGGCTGCTCGTGATGCACGTCAGTTAGAGAATTTGTTGGCACTGGGTTGTTTTGTAATCCTGGGAACTACAGCTACAGGAAACGTTTTGTACAGTTCTGTTTCTGGTATTCCTCTGTCCTTATCTCTCCCATCCTTCCCCTTCTCTGTCCCCTTCCCAGCCCTCCCCCATGCAACAACTGGTTGCATGCTAACAATATTTCTCTTTGTGCCTATGCGACTGCCGTTAGATCCATGCATATCTCATGGAATTTGAGGCTATCATCTGTCTGCATGTACTGGGTAGTCAACAACTCCCACAGACCAACCATTCTCCTCACCCCACCCAGCATTCATTTTCTTAAAAATATCTCAGGAATGGTTATGAGACCAGTGATGTGGAGACCAGTGATGAGTGCCATTCCTCAAGGGTCGGCACTGGGACCAACGCTGTTTAACATCTTTGTTGGCGACATGGACACTGGGATCAAGTGCACCCTCAGCAAGTTTGCTGATGACACCAAGCTGTGTGGTGGAGGAGGGAAGGGATGCCATCCAGAGGGACCTTGACAGGCTTGAGAGGTGAGCTCATACAAACCTCAAGAAGTTCAACAAGGTCCTGCACATGGGTCAGTGCCATCCCAAGCACAAATACAGGCTGGGCAAAGAACGGATTGAGAGCAGCCTGGAGGAGAAAGACTTGGGGGTGTTGGTGGATGAAAAGCTCAACATGACCCGGCCGTGTGCGCCTGCAGCCCAGAAAGCCAACCATGCCCAGGGCTGCATCACCAGCAGCGTGGCCCGCAGGGCAAGGGAGGGGGCTCTGCCCCTCTGCTACACCCTGGTGAGACCCCCCCTGCAGTGCCGCGTCCAGGTCTGGGGACCCAGCACAAGAGGGACACGGACCTGTTGGAGCGAGTCCAGAGGAGGCCACGAAGATGCTGAGGGGGCTGGAGCCCCCCTGCTGTGGGGACAGGCTGGGAGAGCTGGGGTTGCTCAGCCTGGAGAAGGCTCCGGGGGGACCTTAGAGCAGCTTCCAGCACCCAACGGGGCCAACAAGAAAGCTGGGGAGAGGCTTATACAAGGGCATGTCGTGACAGGACAAGGGGTGATGGCTTTAAGCTGACAGAGGGGAGACTTAGATTAGATATTGGGAGGAAATTCTTTACTGTGAGGGTGGTGAGACACAGGCTGCCCGGAGCAGCTGTGGGTGCCCCATCCCTGGCAGTGCCCAAGGCCAGGCTGGACAGGGCTGGGAGCAGCCGGGGCTGGGGGGAGGGGTCCCTGCCCGTGGCAGGGGGGTGGGACTAGATGCTCTTTAAGGTCCCTTCCAACCCAAACCATTTTATGATTCTATGAAATTAGTGCCAAGAGAAGCCCTCCCACTCACTTCCCCAACCACCCCCAACTCACACACTATTAGAAACCCATTGTTGTGGTTTAACCCCAGCTGGCAACCAAGCCCCACGCAGCCGCTCGCTCACTCCCCCCACAGTGGGATGGGGAAGAGGATCAGCAGAGTAACAGTGAGACAACTTGTGGGTTGAGACAAAGGCAGTTTAATAGGTAAACCAAAAGCCGTCCATGTGAGCAAAGCAAACCAAGGGATTCATTCGCTGCTCCCCAAGGGCAGGCAGGGGCTCAGCCATCCCCGGGACAGCTGGGCTCCAGCACACGTTGCAGTTACTTGGGAAGACAAACACCGTAACGCTGAACGTCCCCTGCTTCCTCCTTCTTCCCCCAGCTTATATACTCAGCATGACGCCATACGCTATGGAACATCCCTCTGGCTAGTTCAGGTCAGCTGTCCTGGCTGTGTCCTCTCCCAATTTCTTGTGCTCCCCCCAGCTCTCTCGCTGGCAGGGCCCAAGAAACTGAAGAGTCCTTGACTTGGTGTAAACATCACCCAGCAACAGCCAAAACCATCAGTGTGTTATCAGCGTCGTTCTCACCCCAAATCCAAACCACAGCACAGCACCAGATACTAGGGAGAAAATTAACTCTGTCCCAGCTGAAACCAGGACAGCCATTCAGCCCAAAGACAAGCCAGGTGTTAAGATCATTTGGAAAAAATGCGTATTTGGACTGTGGGCAGGGTGGCTGGATTATCCTGCCCCGCAGGAGAATAAGAGGCACTGGGCCGAGATGGAGGGAGGACAAGGGCTGCACAGTCCTTGCCCTGGCTCCACTGGGAAGCAGAGTGGAGAGCGCACAGGCTCCTCCTGGGGATGATGGCAAGCAAGCTGCCATATAAAAGACGGCTCCAGGAGGCCTTGTGCCTTGGATATACACCTAGCAATCAAACCTTTTCCACTCTCTGGGAGAGGGCAATTAATGACTTACTCTAGGAGTAAGTGATCCCGACTTACTCTTGGAATAAGTGACCCATGCCCAGCTTTGGATCCCGGTGCAAGTAGCCCTTACAGACACTACGGGGATATGCTTATGTTTTTCTGTGACTGTGGTGCAGTCACTCTTCAGTCCTGTGTGGCTTTCAGCCGCTTAATTAACCTCTTGGGAGCTCAGTCACTGCCTCTGAACAGGGGGATGTATCCCTAGCTAGGTATTCCTCAGGTGAAAGAAGTGATATTGTTATAATTACTACAGCACCATCTTGCAAACGGACTGCTTGTGCTTCGTTACCTACCACAGATTTAATCCATGAGCATAACAGTCTTCCCTCTGTGTTTTCACAGCCTGGCTCTTCAGAAGGCCCTTTGTTCCCAACTACAGTGATAAATGGGTTTTAGCTTTATTTTTTCAGAGGGAAGCTTATGTGATTGTGCTGTCTGTCATCTGCCTATGCTGATAAGTTTTTAACTGCCACAGCCAATTATAATTATTTCCAAAGAAAAAAATCACTAGAGGCAGACATCTCCATGATGATTATATTTCTATGGATTTTATGAAAGACAGCAGCAGCCTGGGCTGGGGCTGGGGAAGGAGGAGGGAGAGGACAGAGCGCAAGACCGCACAGAGAACGTGCCATGTCAAGGGAACCTGGGAGGCCCCAGCAGATGCTCAGCCCGTCGTGGCCGAAGGCAGCCAGCCAGCCAGTGTGCAGGCGCTGGAGTCAGTCGGCATGGGTGTCCCTCCAAACGGCTCGCAAAGATGTGCTGCCTCCAGCCCGCTGGGTATCATTGCACAGGGGACATCACCGCGCCTGCAGCTGCCGCGGTGCAGAGGGGGAGCAGGCACAGACCTTTCTTCTGCCGGCCGTGACGGAGGGAGAAGATTTTGTTGTTTTGATACAGGGAGTGGCATTATTTTGCCTTGGGCCCGTACTTGCAGGTTGCAAAACCAGGATGGCGGCTGGGCTGGGCCACGCTGGTGGGTGCCTCCAGGGAGGACAGACTGGCTAAATGCAAGGCATGGTTAGAATATGCTTCGTGCTGTAGCACACTGAACGTGATAGGTGCATTAGTCACAACTACTTGTGACGTGGGGGACAATGTGTTCTGTGTGCTCAACCTGCCAGTACACTAATGAAAGCTGCTAAGGCCAGGTTTGTAAATGCATTTAGGTGGCTGAGCCAAGACATTTGAAGATAGGAAAAGCCTAATTCTTTTTGACATCAAAAGGGATTCTGACTTACACTGCGTGGAAAGTCATGCCTTTAAACAGCTTGCAAGCTATGAACCTTTCTTCTTAAATATTTTAGAAGAATTTTCCCTCTCTCCAAGTGAATCTTGACTGAAATGAGAGGTTTCTGGAACTGCCCTTGAGAACTGAGTAGAATATTACAGTTTTTGTTTAACCAAACCATTCCCTGCAATGATACATACTGTTTCACCATTACAGAACTTTCTTGGAAGGGGCAAAACGCCTAGGGTGAAAGCAGATCACCGTCTTCACCACCTATAAGCGCGTTGATAATCTGACCCATTTCTCCAGAAGTCTCACGTAAGTGGAGGGCAGCTGCAGATAACACCCAGGCTGTCTCAGGCAGTGGTCTGCAGCGGGTGTTCGGTGACCTCAACTGCAAATCTTCTCACTCGTAGCAGGAGAGTGTTTCACTGGCTGGGTTGTCAGTGGCCACAAAGTCACTAAAGGGCTGAGCTGTGTGATGAATCCCAGCAGCTACTGTGGCAGCTGAATAGAGAATGCAAAACAAAAACTGAAATGCAAAAAACCGGCATTCAGATACACAACAGGAGCAGAAAGAGAGTAAGTCAGGCAGGGGAGGGGGGAGCATGAAAGAAGCACTATTTCCCTAAAATAGTTTTGAAATGGAAGAAAAATGACTGCATTTTAGCCCTACCAAACAACTGTGAAAAGTTAGCGCTTTTTCACAGCATTGCTTTATTTTTTACTAGGTCTCCAGCCACTATTACTCAAAGTCAATTCAGGCTTTGGTCTTTGGAAACATTTTTAATGTGCTAGTGCTTAGAAGGCCATTAATATTTATAAATGTCACTTGAATCCCATTTTTACCCTCTCGCTCAGGCAGGATCTCTTGTAAGAAGAAAATATTGTTGCTTTTCTTTTCCACTTTTTTCCCCCCACCGTTTTGTTTTTTTAAAACTATAGTAAATTCAGGGTCGAGCCTGTTCTAAAAATGTCATATTCTATAGAGCTGCAATGTACAGTATTGGTAGCCTGCCTATGCCCCCGAGACAGGTCTCGGAGTTAGATCTCAGGCCTGGAGAAATGGAGTCTATAATCAGCTCTGCCACTGGCTAATTATGCAACCTTAGTCAGTTCTTTAACCTCCGCATGCCTCGGTTTCCATATCAAAAAAGAAAGGGATCACAGGCTCCTCGATGAGTGCTTCGCAGCAACTGAAGGAGAACAAGGTATCACCCATCACGTTGCTGCAGCACTGTGACTGCTGGGTACGGATGGTTTCTGCGAGTGTTATGATCCCTACGTTGAGCGAGTCCAGGAACACAGATGGAGGTCTGGCCGCTGCATTTCTTGCTGATGGAGACAGCCCTCACAGTCAGTTTGACAAATCACAGCTACAGACACCCTTTGCTTTAGGCATGCAGGCTTTTATGTCACTCTTCAGCGTGTTCCTGCCAGCCACAGCAGTTGCTGCCTCCTGCACATTGGCTTGTCTATGTGATTCACGCCTGTCGCAGCTTTGCTTGCTGACCCCGATGATCGAAGGCGCTCCAAAGAGCAGTAAAAGAGCAGATCAGTGCCTAGTAGTGGGAATAAAGTAGTTGCCTAATTTAAAGACCAAAAGTGTGCGTTGGAAGTCATAAATGAGGTACTCACGCACAGTTTTCAAACTATATGATGTATTGCTTTTGGAGCACTTGGGCCCAAAAAGCAAGTCAGAGACGGGTCTGTCCTTTTCACAGCTTCTGAGGTGTGTTTCTGTGCCAGCTTCTAGGGTGTGCACGCACTCCACGCATTGGGTGGAGTACCGCAGGCCAAAAGGAGAGGGAAGTGGTCACGGTGATGTTAGGAGAGGTGGTTAAAAGCATGCAGCTCTTCCATTACAGCAGGGTTGGCTTTGTGTACCTGGCTCGGAAAGGAAAGCAGCAGTGCTTAAACCTTTCTCTCAGCAAGCATCAGAACTGCCCTGTGCAGCCCAGCCCTGCTTCCTGAAACCATCAGCAAGCAGAGGCATTGCACACTTTTCTCAGCAGCAGAAGGCAGAGCATTACAAGACAAAATATTGCAGATGCACACCTAACTGGATGGCACAGCTACCCCCCCCCCAAAAAAAAAAAAAATAAATTCAGGGAAACGGCATGCATGGAGAGTTATCTGTCGGGGTTCAGTAGCATTGGAGACAGCACCTGACAGAGAGCAGCACTCTCACACACAAGACTCCTGGCTGCCTGAAATTTCCCATGCGCGCCGTTTTGCTTTTAGGCTAGTGTGGGTGTATTATGTGCTACCTTAGCAACAGCGACAAATGCGTGCTGCAGCTGTAGCCTTCTCTTCTTTGCAGGAGGAGGTGAGCTCCCCCACTTTTCTTACAAACATGTGGCACAGCTCCCCACAGAGCCGACCCTGTCCCCCAGTGTCTGCCTGCAGCTCTCGATGCGTTGGCACTCAGGCTGGGTGCAGATGCGTGAGCTACAACTAAAGCAGACATGTCTTCCCTACTACCCTCTGCTCCAGCCTGTTTCTTCTGGCCTCCAGAGAACATCATCTGAATCAGTTTGGCAGGAGCAGGATCAGCTGCTTCATGCCAGCCCCCTCCATCGTTCCTGGAGTCAGACGGCTCCCGCTGCTCAAGGCTTTTTACCAAACGTGAATGCTGGAGGATGTCCGAGTGCTTTATGAGTATCTGCAGAAAACAAACACAGTACTCAAGGCACCGGTATCCATTAATCGCTCATGGAGGGGCTGGGGAAGAACTTAAGAGGACAGAACCTCAGCGAGCAGGTGGTGGGGCGGGGGGAAGAACCCCCCAAGCCATTGTTAATGCACCAGCTAAAAACCACCCTAAATGTAGTAAAAGCACGTGAGACACTAAAACTATGGCAATTCAGTTTTTCACAGAGTTTTGACTCTGCCCTGGCTTTTGTCCTGTCGAACTTTGGGACTTGTAAAAACATAAATATATGTAGTTCTATGTGCACGATGCCCAAATCTATTTAAGTCCTGTTTTTAATGCTTCACCAACACATATGCCTGAGAACAAAATATGCATTTAGAGTGCAAGTATTTATAGATCCAAAATCTTGAGGCGATTCTACTGTAAATCGGCAAAAAAGTCCTAAAGAGGGCTACTTCAGGAGGGAAAAAAATAGAATTTGTTAAAACAGTTCTTAAAATAGTTAAGCGTTACTGAAAGGAGGTAGAAAGAGCATTTCTCCCCACTTCTAATGGAAGGGCAACAAGAGATCGCTTAGAGAATCAGTGTTTTGTGCTGTCTTAGAAAGCCTGGCGGCCCGGCGGAGCAGGGCGAGTCACCCGGCGGCCGGCGCTTGGCGGGAAAGCGGCTGCGGCGCCGCCGTCCCCTCAGCGGGCCGGGCCCCCCTCAGGCACCGCCGCAGGAAGGGGGGCTCGGCGGGAGGGCGAGCCCCCCCGGGGGGGGATTGACCGCGTTCAGGATCAATAAAGCGACCGGGGGGAGCCGCCGGAGCAGAGGGAACGGGAGCCGAGCCGCCCTGTCAGCGCTTCCCCTTTCGTTGGGCTCGGCACCCCCCTCGTCGCGGCCCCGGCCATGTTAGTCCGCCATGTTACCCAAAGCGCGACCTTCGCCGCTGTGCGTGCAGGGAAAAATAAACCATGACCGTGGAGCTCAAGTGGCCAAGCAAAATGTGTCCCGATAATTACTAAAGAAATAAAATAAAATAAAAATAAAAATAAAACCCCAAACACCACCCTCAAAAAAATCCACCCCAAACCCAAACAAAACCGAGCTTTGTTGAAGCTGTTCCCGCGGGCTGTTCTGGCTCCCCCGAGGAGGGCGCGGGACTCTCTTCCCACCCGCGGCGCCCAGCCCGCCCCAGCCCCGGCGCAGCCGCCCGCCACGCTGCGCTGAGGCGAGCGCAGGGGGAGCGCAGCCGCCCGCCGGCCCCCTGCACCGTCACAGCCGTCACTCACCCCCGCACCAGCGGTTGCAGCCAATCAGCGTCGGGAAGGCCCCGCCCCCCTCCCCCGTACGCCCCGCCCCGCGCGGAGCCGCCCGCTCGCTGCGGCGCCCAGCTCGGGGAGGCCACCGGGCTGCCTGGCCGCGCTGCCTGCCGCCGCTCCGCCATGTGGCTGCTGCCCGCTCTGGTGCTCCTCAGCGCCGTGGGCGCCGGTGAGTTCCCGCTGACCGACCTCCCTCCCCCGTTGTCCCGACCCCTGCGGCTGGGCCCGCGGTAACCGGGTCCGTGCCGCCTTCCAGCGGGTTCCGGTGCAGGCGCCCCGCCAGCCGCGGGAGTGCCCGGGGTGTGAGGGAGGGAGGGCAGAGCCGCCTGCCCGGGGCCGCGCAGCCGCCGCGCTGGCGGGGGTGGGCAGCTCGCTCCGCCCGGCCCCTGCCCGCCGCCACCGCCGGTCACAGCTGGCAGGGGGGGGGTCCGCCGGCCCCCACGGCTCGCCGCTTCCCCCCCGGGCTGGGGGCGTGCTGCCGCCGGCAGAGGTTGCGGGGGAGAGGGGGGAGGCCGTGGCCAGCGCGGAGCTCCCTCGGCTTCTTGTGCCTGGTAGCGTGAGGGCAGCCGGGCTTAACGCGTGGGGAAATACCGCTGGGCGGCCACACTGGTGGCGTTCTGTGCTGTTCTGGGGTGGACGGTGTTTCTTGGGCTTAAAAAGAAAGTTTGGGTGCCGTTGTAAGTGGCACCTTACGATCTAACCTTGTCTTTCTCTTTCTCGAGGAGAGGCGGGGGGGGGGAGGAGAATTAGAAAAAACCGACCACGCTTTCGCTGAGGTGCGAATGCTCGATTATTCTTCTTCTGTCAATAAGCAGCAGCTCTAAACCCTCCTGCTGAAACCAGGCGTCCGAATGCACATCTGGGTGCTGGGTCAGCACTGGGCTGGCTGGGTGCTGGGGCGGTCTGAGAGGTGCAGGTGTCTGTCAGGTGCAACCACTAAGCCCAGCCAATTTTGACATAATATGGCAAATTTGTGTTCCCGACTTTGTGTGGTATATATATAGTGTTTGAAACAACCTTTTTTTGTGGCAGCTTCACAGCTGGGTATTCTTCAGCGGGCCCCCCCTCCCAGACTGCTTGGTATAAGGCTCTAAAATTGTCACCTTAACGGATGCCTCTAAGCTGATAATCCATGAAAAAGTTTGAGGCTAGGAGCCCGCCTTGTAGTCCACTGCCTGCAAGATTTGGGAGCTGTTGCTAAAGAGTTCTGATGACTTGCTTGTACCACGAAGAACATCAGAAACCGATAGCGGAAATAGCGTTTGTAGTAAGCAGTCAGGTTCCCTTTCGTGAGCCAGCAGCCACGCAACCTCTTCTACCAAAGCAGTTGGATTTGCAGAGGACGAAACCCACAAGTATTTGTGTGCTGCTGGTGGTGCCTGTTTGCAGCCTGCTCGTTATTTCCCCGGCACTCTGCTGGTGGAGCAGTTCACATGAGTACTTCTTAATTGGCTTCAGGCAAAATAGTGCCAGCTGTCATACAACAGCAAACCGGTGGAATCAGTAATTTACAGCTCCCTGCCGTTCTGTGCTAATACTAGGAGAAAATTGTGATCAATTTAATTCCTTCAAGATGGTTGTTTTTTGTTTGCTTTGGTAAATATTTGGAAGTATAGTTGCTTCGCTTAGTTGGAAAGCACCTCTCTTGGTGAAATGGAGCCAGTGGGGAATAAGTTTTTCCCGCAAAGTATAAATATGCTAGCTCTAAAGGAGAAAAAACAACCCGTAAGCCCAAAAACAAACTCCACTTGGAAAGGACTCCACACTTGGAAACCTTTTGTCGTGTGGTGCTGTTAGGGTGAAATTTCTTTCACGAGAACCATTGAAGCACTACAGCTTTTAATTCTGTGCATTTATTTTGTTATTAGGGCATAGTTTGTGGTTTGGGTAGTTTCCCGCTGTTCTACTTCTGTTAAGGTACAGTTTAAAAAATGCAACACAGTGAGTAAACCAGAGAACAATTCTTTCCTCATTGTAAAGTGCTGTCATGAGTAGTACATATAGAGTCCGTTTATTAGAACCTTTTGATATTCAGTAGTAATCCAGTGACTTGTGTGAGAATATAAAAGCAGTGTTTCAAAGGTCTGATCTGAGACTCTTGCTTTGAAAAAAAATTAGCTACTGTAAATGGTGACACAACTTTCACTGACACTTTTGTTTTTCTTTCTCCCTATCCCCTAATTGAATTTAGTCATCAAATGCATATCACAATTCTGAGCTGGTTTATGCATGTGCATGCCAGTAGCTCCTCTGAAATCACTGGGGCTACTCCAGTTTGTAAGTCTGTGTGCTTACAGTAGTAGGGGTTGTGGACTTGTTTTACAGTACAATATCTTTTTCCATGTTTGGTTTTATAAGGTGCATATAGTCAAGCATTTTGAATAATTAATGCCACTGGGACTTTGGGGAGCAATTACTGTTAGGACAGCTATTAAACTTAAGTTATGATTTCACACAAATAAGGAAATATACAGAAAATGAAAGATTCAGAGCCTTCATACTTTGCAGTCAAGCTAGTTTAATTAACCTCTTCTGGTTCTTACTGTAATTTAAATACTGATGATACAGCTTTTTGTATTCTCAAGAGCTGATGAATTGATCTTCATTTCTGTTAAAATCTTGGCATGGGATTTATGTCTTTCTTGCAAGAGGGGCCAGCCAGTACTACTCTTTTAGAACTGAGGTGCAATGTGGGAGCGAAATGGTAAAAACCAGCAGTGATAACCTAATCCTGCGCAGTGGTGATTTTTCATTACCTGCATTGAATGCTATTGTTAGTACCATTTATCACAATGATTTGTATTACAGGTTGCTTATTGTTAGAAGTTCTCGGTTTTCAGTTATATCGTATATACACTCAAATACTAAGTAATCTTAGTTAATACATGGTATTGTGCGTGCACCTCCTCCATTGGAAAGGAAAAGAGAGTATTTGCAATAAGTGATCTAAACCTGTGGGCATTTGGCTCCACCTTCAGAGATACGAGGGAACAAATGACAAACCTTTGTTGGCTGAGCTGCCCTGCCTGCCTTCTCTCAGAAGTGTAAAAGTAGATTTTTTTTCCCTATGTCCTTAGTGATGTCAAAAGGATGCTTGCATGGAGCTGATGCCTAGATCTTCGTTTTTAGATACCTGGGTGATCAGCAGCAAAAATTGGAACATCAGTGGGACAACCTGTGGTTAATATTATGTGTATGCTTTGCAGAAACCTGGCCTTGGTGCAGTATTGCTGCATGTGGCATTTTGGGGGAAGTGTCCAAGTAAGCGGCAGCCCAAAGTTTTATTACTATTTTTTGTGATAGCTTATGGTATCTTACATTATATCTTACATAGCTGTCAGAATGGCTAAGTCTACTTCGAGCAGCTGTGGTAGAATTATAACACTTTTTTTTTCTTCTTCTGTTATTCCCTTAAAGCATGGTTCACTTTGTGGTTCCGCAGGCAAGGTTATTTTGTTTTCCCATGTCATGTGTTGTAATTCTTTTTTCTTTCTTCTCTGGTGTATTAAGAAATAACTCTGTGTTGCTTTTCATTTTCCTTTATAGGATCTGCCCAGTTGGCATTTAGTGTGACAGATGTTGTTGAAAGAAGTGACTGTAATAAAACTGTCATTTTACCTTGCTATGTGACTAATCTAAAGGAGAACAATGCAAATGTCATGTTTGTTACGTGGAAAAAAGAAGGAAAAACGATTTTTTCTTTTGATGGAGCAAGAGCGGAGTTTTTCAGAGACCCAACAGTTCCATCAGCTAACTTACGATCTCAGACGGATTTACCCAAGGGTGATGCCTCTCTAGAGCTTAATAGTGCAGACGCAGAAGTTGGAAATTACAGTTGTGAAGTAACAGAATCAAACAGAGAAGGAGAAACAAGGGTTGAACTTAGAAGCCACTCAGGTGAGTTGCCTGCTATTGTTCTAGAGTCTATTGGGAGAGAAAACAAGCAAAATCTCATGGGGAAGAGAAAAATAATGAATATGACAATGTATTACTTTAAATTGAAAATACAAAAAATATGGCACCCGGGCCTTCTAACGTAAATGCTAATGTGAATTACTTTGGATGAAGTTACAGGGGAGTGCTTCTGTGGGAAAGATCTGAACACATTTTATCATTGTATAATAATGTATGAAGATCACTTGTCTAATAGAGTGAAATCCATGCTTTCCTACATCTTTTAGATCACATGGTGATATTTTCAGCACCCTCATGTTAATGTGTTACATGCTGAAACATATTCCTGATATCTTTGTAATTCTGAGAGATACGCATCCATCACAGTGGCTGCAGAGATCTTTTCTTTGAGGAATTGCATCGTGAAATCTTTAGCTAGGCTGGAAAAATTACAGCTAGAACTAACAGAAATTCTGTGTAAGAGCTCCAAAACTTGGAACTGAAGGTATGCAGTTTTCCAGTAAGGTTGGAGGTGCTACTACTAGATGGTAACTTGTTATGGTTGTCTAGCATTAAACATCATCCTCAGATGATAGCGCTTAAAATAGTCATAACTAACTGATGAATTTGTCAGTTAGTGAGCCGTTTTACCTTACCTTACAGATGCAGCCCATGTGCTGTAGTGCCTCAGCTATTGCATAATGGGGTCTGCTCTATGTGTGCAGCCTGTCTGGTGTGCTGCAGAAGTGACAGTTACACTGAACGTGTGTGTGTTTTTCATCTATTCTGCACAGGAGACTTGCTTCTGGATAGCTTCTCAGAAATACTGAGTATGTTACATGTGTCTAGCACCTGTGTACTGTAGAATTATTGAGGATGTTTTTGTGATGAGTTTTTGCATTTGTCCTTAAAATGCATTTTGTGAAGCTAAACCAGATGTCCTGCTGCAAACATGTGTAAGGCACAGTTGGGTCTAATTATTGAGTTGACCATATATCCTGCAAGCCAAATGTGATCCTGAAATGGAGTGAGAGGGGCACAGCCACTGAAAGAGTGAGGATGCTACAAAATCATTCCATTCTTAGAACACTGCAAAAGCAGGGAAAGGGGTATAGGCAGTTTCCTTCCTTCCCTTATAGTTTCTTCGTTACTCGACCTTTTTGGACTGTTACTGCCTTTCAGTGTTAAGCTCTAGAAGGGGAAACAAGGCTTGAGGATGTAGTATAATCAAGTCCCATTTGTAAATCTTGTTTATTTTTATTTTTCTGTGTTTAGAATTTTGAAAGTGGTATAAAGACTACAAAGCAGGAAACTGATGTAATTTTTCTAATTTCATTTTCTAGTTGTCAGTTGCGGCGAGGAAAGTACTCCAACACCAGAGGAAAAATGTGGTTAGTGAAGAATTTATAGTTGCGAGGTCACATTAGGTTTGAGAGTATATGCTAGAAGATGTAAAACTTAGTCTTATGTTTGAGGGTTTAGCCGAAGGTAAAACAGTCGCTTGCTCTCTTTAAATTCTCCTGCATAACTTTTTGTTGTTTGTTCCTAAGCATTCTAGAGAGACTCTTGAGATAATAAGCTAATAGAAGAAAGTGTAGCAAGTGAGTTTTGAAAAGGGTCAGTGAATAATGGAAATCCTGTACCAGTCTGCACTCTTGTCATTTCTGAGCAATGAATTAATGCTGTCACTACTAATATGTTCCAACTGATACTTTTACAAAGGTAGTGTTACGAGAGCCAACTGTTCTCCATCTCGCTTTACAGAATTCCTGGATTCATCTAGGAAGTGAGTAGCAGAATGAGCAAGATTTCTGTGCCAGTGCCCTCGTCTTTGGGCACACTCTTTCCTGATCAGTTACCTTCACAAGAGAGTGACCGTAAAGTTTCCCCTTTTTCTTTTCTTTTCCTCTTTTTTTTCCCCTCTCTCCCTCTTTTTCTCCCATCTTTTTCTCTTTTACTCTCCTGTCTTACTTCCCTTTCTTTTCCCTTTTCCTTCTCCTCTCCTCCCTGCCTGCCCACCCCCGCACCCTCCATGTCTGGAAGTCTCTATTGTTAGTTTGGAACTGACTTCCTTATACTGGCTAGTTTGGAACTGACTTCCTTATACTGGCTCTCAAATCCTCCAGGAGTTTTGAAGCACCAGAGTAAGGGAAATGTATTACCAGGAAAATGTGTTCAGCTGTTTCTCTTACTTGCATGTTGCATGTACCAGCAGTATTGCAAACATTGCCATACAGTAAGTGCTTTTAGACTCTATAAAGACTGGACCATATATGGTTCCATGTTGCATGCTGAAGGCCTAGCAGATACCAGGCTTCATGACTGCTTGCTTTCTCTTTTAATACTCGGTAGTGTCATCTGGAAGTGCTACGTAGGAAATGAAGCTGCTTTAGAGTCTGCTTGCAGATACTTTCAATTCATTAATAATTCTCAATTACATCAAACAGCATCACTGGGATTTGCCTGTAGGGTTTGGCTCATCCAGAGACTTGTAACTGTGCATCGAAGTTACTGTTTAATATTAGTTGCTTTTTTGAAAATGCAAATAAAACAAAAAGCCTTGCTTTAAACAGTTCATTAAATTAGGCTTCTTTTGGTGATAAAGTTGTTGACGGATAGTCCTCCATTTCTCTGCCTTTAGCATAATTTGTGATTGCCTTGTATTTGTGTTGTAACCACAGTATCTTCTTCTGTGACCCCTTGCAGGAGGAGGGGAGGGGGAAGAGGGGAATTTGTGAATTTAAAACTGTCTTCAAGGTATTTACTTGGTATTGAAAGTTGTAAGTTGCTACTTAATTCCATGTTTCTGGAGCTGCAGATACAGCTTTTAAATATGGAGAGTAAGTTAAGAGTATGCACCTAAATGAAGATTAGCAATTGATTTGGAAGCAACGGTGCAGGCAGAGGAACGGTGGCAAGTATAACTTAAGAAATGGAGATTCTGGATTCTACTGAGTGAGTCTAAATGAAGTTATGAGCAGAAATGCAAGAAATCAACTGCATTTTCTTGTTCAGTGGCGATATTTTCCTAATTTCATGTTGGAAGGTGGCTTACACAGTTTTACAGCACGAGTGACTGAACAGCCTGAGGCATCCAAGATGCAGGGGAAAAAAGGCTAAATGGGTGGTGGTGGGAGGACCTAAAGAAAAACATGTGATTTCTGAAATTAACAAAGCAGTGTTTCCTTCTCTCTTGCATTAGCTCCTGCATTCCTCATCACACATCTGGATTTCTAAAGGAATTGTGGCAGTTGGGTAGAATAGAATAGCTGGGGAAATATCAAATTGGATTTTTCATATCTTCCCTGCATAGCCTAAATATACCATTTTCCCAATCTGCTGTGCTGTTTGTAGTTCAACAATCTAACTAGCTTGTACTGCCAGACTATAGTGTAAACATGTCCTCTACTCCAGTGGAGGTTAAGACCCCCATTTTTGGAAAATGTTAGGGTGACTAGAAATGCTGAAAACAGGTTGTCATGCACGGGATCAGAGTGAAAAAATAGATAGGTAGAAGTCATAGCTTGCTTAGCCTATTATAACTCTTAATTGCTAACCATTGCATACAATATTGAGCAATCTAGAGCACAGCCTAAAAGGAGCAATAAATGTAAAGCTAATAACCTCAGTTTTTGTTTTCTTCCTACCGTTTTTCTTTGTTTGTTCTCTAGGATCATGGTTTCTTCTAGTGGAAAGGGCTATCATCATAGCGTTGCTGTTCTTAGTTATTATTTTGTGTTCGGCTCAGTTAAGTGTTGTTGGTAAGTATTGACTCTTTAATTCCTTGCAATTATTGATTCATCCGAAAATCACTTGCATGCGTAAAAGAATCTGTGTAAGATGAAAGGTGGTGCTTACATCTAAAAGATGTGTGGTAGAATTGATATAGATAATCCACAGAAAGGCGGTATGTCTGCTTTGTCAAGTAACTTGGCATTCAGTTTGCTCTGGAATCCTCTCCTGATCATCCATGCTGTTACAGTCATTTCTGGGCTTGCTTTTGGCATGAATTGGCTAACCTCACCAGAGAATTAACTCATATACAGTTCTCAAGGTAGTTCCTAATAAGCACTGTTTACAGGCTTGGTCAATAAGAGTACGGCCAAGCTACGCTCTTTTGCTCTGCATAGTTGTCAGTTTCCTTTCCTTTGAGCCTTGCACTCTTGCAGGACACATGACGTTTTTGGCATCAAGCTACAAAACCACCAGTCAGCCATGGCATTTGCAGAGTTTGGGACCTTTGAACTGAAATCGTGACCTCCTCAAAAAGATGTGCGTGTTGGGGCTTCAGCATGCCATGTGGTGCCACAGCCGCGCTGTGTGGACGCAGGCACTCTGTGGTAGGGGTTTAGCCCTAAGCAATGGGATCTGAGCAAACCAGTCTGCTCTGCTTGGAGGCCAGGGGTTGGGTGCTTTCCTGGGGTTAAGATTTTTAGCTGCTCTGTGCTTTCATGGCAGAGGTATGGCATGCAGCCTAAAGGATCTGTGTTCAGAGCTAGTCTGCTATGCGGTGATGTTTCTGCTGTCAGGACTGTTGCAAACTTTTTTGCATGTGTGTAACTTTTGTAGGGTATATTTGATAATATCTACTGTCATTGGTTAGAGCAAGGAAGCTTTTCTTCACTGTTAGTTCACCATTACATTATTGAATCATCAGAAACAAAACCACGTTTCGTTTTATGGTCATAAAATCAATATGGAGAATGGTGGTGCTCTCGTCTTAATGTGAAATTGTTCATTAGTCCTTTAGCCATGGCTGAGTCATAATTTAATACCGACATCAGTGATTTCGTTAAATGTTTTTAGAGGCAATACATTCACCAGTGTCAGACATCCTTAGGTATTCTTTATGCACTGGTCTCCAACATCTGTGCAACGCAGAGTGTGCTTTATGGCCTAGTCTTTCAGATGATTCCCTGTGGTGCAATTTTTTATGTCAGCCTTTGAGGTTTTTTCAGTCTTTTTCAATTTGTAGATGTCATGGTTTAATCCCGGCCAGCAACACAGCCCCACGCAGCCACTCACTCACTCCCCCTCACCCAGAGGGATGGGGAGGAGAATTGGAAAGGAATGTAGAACTCCAGGGTTGAGATAAGAACAATTTAATAGGTAAAGCAAAAGCCACGCATGCAAGCAAAGCAAAACAAGGAATTAATTCTGCACTTCCCAAGGCCAGGCAGGGGCTCAGCCATCCCCAGGACGGCAGGGCTCGAGCATGCCTAACAGTTACTTGGGAAGACAAATGCCACAATGCCAGACGTCCCCACCTTCCTCCTTCTTCCCCCTGTTTATATACTCAGCATGATGTCATATAGTATGGAACACCTCTTTGGCTAATTTGGATCACCTGTCTGGCCGTGTCCCCTCCCAGTTTCCCGTGTCCCCTCTTGCTGACAGGGCCTGAGAAACTGAAAAGTCCTTGATTTAGTATAAACATCACGCAGCAACAACTAAAAACATGGGTGTCCTGTCAACATTGTTCTCGCCCCAAATCCAAACCACAGCACTGCACCAGCTACTAAGAAGAAAATTAACTCTGTCCCAGCTGAAACCAGGACGCTAGACTTCTAAAAATATATAAAAAAAATAGAAGTCTACTTAGTTGAATCCATAAGAAATGGAAAGAAGTTGTACTCGGAGTGATTTATAGTAATCACATACATATTCATCCATCTGTGTATAATTTCCTTTACTATCTTCTCATGAACCTCTGAAAGTGGTATGTGACTCTTCAAAGGCCCAGCCGTGGTCAGGGGTTGAAAACCAATATATGTATTTAAGATGATGTTATTTCTATAGTGTTAGATTCCTGATTTTCATTGTTGTTTACAATGGTTTAGGAGTCTCTGATATGTTCAGGAATTGTCATTACCTTGCATTCATACCAGAACCTCAAACATTTTTAGTATTTTGATAGGAGAATAATAATTGTCCTGAAATAAGCATGGGTAACACCCATGGAGAAGCACAATCGCTTTACAGGAGGAAGTTGAACCTGTTTGGATTTTTTTGCACCTCTGCACTTTATTGTGAGGTCTGTGACCTCTGTGGGGAAAAGTAGTCATGCTACCTCTAACTTAATAAATGTGGGTGTACTTGCTGTTTGGTTTTGTTGGGGTTTTTTTTTGTTTGTTTTTTCCTTTTTTTTGGATTGTTTTAGTTAATGTGTGAATCCAGCAATACTACAGTATACCTTTAAATAGTTTGTTAAACTGGGCATGATTCTTCTGTGTAACACTTGGGAATATATGATTTTTCTCGGTTTTGTGTTTTATGGGGGTAGGGTGGGGGTTTTGTGTTGGTTTTTTTTTTTTTATTGTTGGTTGGTTTGGGGTGGAGTTTTTTGGTTTTTTTGGTGTGGTTTTTTTTTTCTTACAGGATTGGCTTTTAAGTATAGCATATGCATTACTTATTTTTGCCTTTTTGTCTTGCTTTCCTTATTTAGCACATTTATAATATGAAAAAATGTGGATTTCCAGTACAGATAATGCAGCAAGTTTTTATTATTACTACTCTTCCAAATAAGTTTTTGGTTTAAATGGCAGTAGTATTTGAGAATATGACTGGGGCCCTGTTGTGTTAGGCAATGTGAATATAATGAAGGAGTTTTAAGTGTGAGAGTATTCTGTAACCCTTCTGTACATAAGATTCTATTAAATATTTTGTCACATGTACTCTAGAATATTTACTGTATCCTCATAATATTTTTTTGGTGTGCTAATGCAGTGCATGTAAGTGGGATGTTAGTTCTGTATGTGTGCCTTGTTTTTCTTTTTTGAAGTTACTTACAGTATTAGTTTGTTCTGTTTGTGATCACCAATTTCAACATACGCCAAGACTGTTAGTATATTAATTTTGAAGCATGGAGTAATAAGAGCTGCCATTTTTGTGTCTTAGTGTTAGCAGTGTGTAAGGCAGAAACACACACAGCTTATTACGATTTTCTATTTGTACTGTTCCTTCTTTTCCAAAGACTACTAAAGTGCTGCTGCTTTGAAACCCTCCACTGGAATCAAGCATCTCTGAGATGGCAGCTATTTAGCAGTGCAGTTTTAGTGAAAATTAATCTTGTCTCTGGCATCTGAACATGTAGGTCATACCATATATACTCCTCTTCAAAGCATTCTGGTGAGATAGGAACAACACCCTGCTGCCTTGGGGACAGAGGTGATGATGTCTGACCTCACGCAGCGTCATGGGGGAGAATATTAAACCTGGAATTTCTAAATCCCTGTTGGACACTCACTTGAGTAACAAATTCACTGCAACATTATTTAAATGTCAGTAGTGCATCTACTTGAGTTAACCTGTGCTATGTCCCAAAGTTATTTTCATAACATCTCATCTGAATTGTATAGAAGGGGGGTTTGAGAATTTGACTAGAACGTCAATGCCAGGTTTCATTTATCAGAATAAGCTATATTAGCCATATCAAACAACGAAAACAAATGAATTGTTAGTAATATATATATATATATAGTTCCTGTTTTTTAGGAATTTGTTTCTTTGTTTAGGACAACAGTCCTAATTGTAAAATCTGTGTATTTTAGTGAGAGAATCTGACTGTCTGATTGGTTTCCTCTCTGTCTCTCTGTTTTGTCTTTAAGCATTAAAATATGACATGGTACTTCAGAAGAAAATGGGCATTATTGTAGCAGGTATCATCTTCACAGTTGCTGCTGTTGTAGGCACTGTTCTTTTTGTCCAAGGTAAGTGTATTAAAATTGTCTTCCCAGTTTAAGGGAATAACAGCACAAATTAATCTCTTCCATGCAATTGTATGGAAGTTATTACCACCTGTTAATTGTCATCTACTAATTTTGAAATGGAAAAAAATAATTATAGAATGTAACAGAAACAGCATTGTGCTTGTCAGGCCCTCAGATGATCATAGGGAGATACAGACTCCAAATGAATATTAGGGGCTAGGGAGTGACTTTTGGTGCTTTGGTGGGATTTTTTTCTGGTCCCTAAAAACTTGATGATACTAATGATTTACTTCTGTTGCTTTGTGCTTTAGTTCAGTCAAGGATTTCTGTTTTACTAATTTCCATCCAAATGTTTGCAGATGGGTATACTGCACAGAATCAAGCTGGTCTTGGCCTAATTGTAGTCCCTGCTCTGATTTTGGTACCGCTTCAATACTTTATGTTTGGGATTGGTGAGTATTTATTTTTTCATGAGCTCAGGAGCATACTGACAGAAACACTTGAGCTCTCTCCCCCTCACATATTCCGTATACTATTATCGTTTTTATAAATAGGTGCTACGATAATGTCCTGGATTTCTGACATTCTTGGTATCTTTAAGTAAAATGTGTAACCTGTGCTTGTTTGGCTAAATTGCTTCAGGAAAGAACTTTAAGTTATCTGCTTGAAAACATGAGATTTAGGGTAGGACATCTGAGTGATTCCTGCTCTTGCTTCCTGGGTCTTGGGACTGGGATGAATAACTTAACTCTCAGAATATGTGTTTCTTTCTTCTTGAGGTTTATTTATAATTTTATTTGTATATACATAAATCTGTTGTGTATACATACAAGACCCCTGAGTGACTTGTCAGTTTTGTTATCGCACTGGCTGGCTGATCTTGGCATTTAGGAGAATCTAGGTTTTTTGTAAATAAGCTACCTTATTTACAAAATAAGTCTCTTATTACAAAAAGTCTCTGTAGTTAAACTTTAAGAATTACAATTTTGTTTCTTTTTCTGTCTTTCCCAGTTTTTGATAGTCTACCACAAACAACATTTGCTCTGATAGGTTTGCAAATTCTTGGTTATATAATTGCTGTGGTTGGTTTTGCACTGTGTGTCTCAGGTAAGCAATGAATCTTCTGTAAAAGTGTCAATACCCAATGTTTTATTTATTTGTAACACTGAAATGCTGTGAAAATGGCTTCACTACACTGAGTGTTAGCAACTTCTGTAAATGTACTTCAGGACTACTATGTTAATGCTTGTTTTATTTGGTGAAACAAGAATAGCCCGAAGGCAGTATTACATATATCAGTTTCATTAGTATGGCTGTATCCAGCGTGACTGCATTTTATGAGCAGTTGCTTTAAAAATAAAAAAGTTGATTGTTTTAATTTTGCAACAGTTAGTGCCCTAAAGAGTCACCTAAAACCAACACTGACCTTTATTACTGTTATTCTTACTGAGGCCTAGGGGATTCAGAAACTAAATCAGTCTCATCGTAATTTTCTCCTGTTCAATGAATAAATCAGAAATTCTTGTTAATCTTTGCTGGTATGCGACTGATAACTGAGTTGCTGGGAAACAAATGCCATTGAAGCAGCCTGAGAAGGCAAATGCAGAGACCATAAACTTGGAAGAGACAGTTCTTAAGATCGTTTTAATCTGGTTGTGGCTGGCATTTTGCTTCAGCACTGAAAACCAGTCACTGTTGTAAAGGAACACAAACGAAGCACCGTACAGAGTGATACCCCTTATCCCTGCTTCTGACCCTCCCCTTGTCCCCTGCCTGCCTTCCCTTCCACCTACCAGAAAACCCTGCAGCAGAGAAAAAGTTGAATTTAGGACTGGGCATCCTTGGCGGTATATTTAGTAATAGAATACATGCTTGTGTTCATTGGAAGCACTGTATATCCCCGAGTTACTGTAGAGACATTCTTCATTTTAATAATTTATTTGGTTGGGGATTTAAGAAAAGCTACTTTTCCTTGAAGTGGTTTCTAAAGGTTTCTCAAACGTGGGTAATGATAGACCTTTCAATGGAGTTGTGATTTGAGTTTTATGCCTATTGTTTAGTATTTACGGAAGTACTTGTAAGGGTTATCTGAGTGTTGTGAAATGTAATAGTAAAATTAACTGATGGGAGACTTCTGGTAAAGCATTAATCCTCTAGAGTAATACAAAATGGAGGATGTTTTTATTATGCTCTCCAGTAGAAAGTCCCTAGTTTTTCAGGGTGACGTTTTTACAGGTCATGTAAGGTAGATGTTATCTGTATCTTTAAAGTTTAGCTCAGTGACCCTGAAGTGTCAGCAGAAATAGCTCGTGCTAGGCTGAGCTCACAGATGGTTGCAATGACTTCAAGAACCTGGAAACAAGGATCAGAGAACCAGGGGGCTTCTCTAGTGAGCTATGGTTAGGTTGGAATAGCTTGTTCCTGCCCTGTGATGTCCCTTTAAACATGGAGCAGTCCTGTTACCTGCAGTGGATTTGCCTCAGTACTACCTGCATAGTCTGTTCCTTTCTTCCCTTCTGTTTTTTGTTTAGACTTTTTTATCAGTAACAGTGTTGTATTCTGTAATCTCATGTAATTATAGTTCAAAAAAATTGGGATTGAAGGTGTAAGTTAAAATTTAAAATGCCATTAATGAAAGAATGTTGTTGGTTGCAGTGTATGACTGTAAAATAGCTAAACTGTCGTAGAACAGTACACCTAAGCAGGATGAATCAGTAAGTGCCTCTGTATCATTAAAGAATGTATCCAGAAAAAGAAAGATGCAGAAGTAGTTCTGGTATAAGTTTAAAAGAGAAATTAACAAGTGTCTGGTTTTATCAGCTTGCTTATTTTAGTATTCAGTTGTATCTGAAAAAAGGGATGTTTGTGCTTCTACTTGTTCATGGTGATGCACTTTCTTTTACCATGTTTTTAACAGCCTGCCCTCCCTTACATGGGTCTGTTGTGATTGCTGGCTTAGCTATTATGGCCATTGCGACTTTGCTTAGTCTGGCTTACGTGTTTATTATGGGTAAGTAGCACCTAATGTTCTGCTTTTTTTTTTTTTAGCACTTAAATATTCAGAAAAGCAATTTTCTCTGTTGTACTTTTCAGAGGTAGACACAGCTTATTTGAAGATCAGGTGTGATTTCAGGATTACACAGTTTCAAAAATTACTGGAAAGTTGTTTGTATATATTGCCTTTCATAGAGCCTGTGGGGAGTCTTCGGTAAAGAAATTTACAGCTTATCGTAATAAACTGCCTTGAGATCAACACAGCAAGGTTTCTCAAGTAAGAGTGTTTCAGCTGTAGGATGGATGTTGCTGTTTAAGCTCAGCATTTATGCAGTTGACTAGCTCGAGCTTAGAACGAAGAGAGCAAAAGGATTTCAGGGTGTCTATAGGGTGAGTTATGGGATGGTGTAGGCAAAAGCTTATCAAAATATGAATTTAAAAAAGCAAAGTCTGCCTGGTGATTTCCACTGGTATAGATGTAGGCTAAAATAAGAGTGATTTGAATGCATACATTTCATTTTAGTGAATCCTATTTTTTCTTACACTTAATTTTAAAAGCCAGGAGCAAAGAATGGCAATACTTTGTTTCAGAAACTGGCCTGTTCACCAGATCTCAAAAAAATGGCAAATTTAAAGATATAAAAGCCAGGCAGGCCTGCTAAATAAGCAAAAAAAAAAAAAAAAAAAAAAAGGCAGTGCTGTGTAATTTGGAATGCCGGCACACCACAGCGTAACATTATGTGGGCTTTACAGCTTGGATCTGAGAGCAGAGTGACTTCGTTTCAGGCTGTGCATGAAGACTCTTCAAGCAGCTTGTTAGTTCGGATGCAGAGCCATGCAGCTGAGGCTGTATTGCTTCCAGAAGCAGGCTGATGTGTATACAGTCAGCACGGTCCCTAGTCTGCCCTGAACTATGCAGTTTTCCAGGTTTAGAATGTGCACACCGTGTGTGGGTATGGTCAGAAATAACAGACCCTGAGACAGGGCGAGTTTCCATTAAAGAAGAAATTAGGGCAGAATGCCTAATATGTAATGCCTGAGCTAGGTGAAGATGAGTAAAAAATGGTGACAGGGGTGAAGCGAGCCTTTTAACAATAATCAAAGTAATTTTAATTGACTTTGGGCTACTTGTAATATGTAACTGATGCATTGTGCTAATCATCTGCATAAATGTTGCATCTGTAGTTTGATTATGCTGGCTGAAGAAATCAAATGTGACTGTTGGGGTAGGTTCCAGCACACCAAAATAAGCACGAAGAGTAGTGTGTAGCGTAATTCGTTCTTAGGACTGACTGCATGAGTGAGACAATTCACATACTATATATGATGAGATTATTCGGTTCCTAAACAGAGGAGTGCTTAGAAGCTTAAGAATTTGCAGATCATCATATTAAATAGTTTTGGATAGGGGAAGCTTCAGTTTTGTGTGTTGCTAGTCTGTTCCAGGTTTTATCAACAGATATTTTTATTTGATTGATCTTGATGTTTATTCATCTGCCTGGTCACTTTTTTGTAATTATTTTAGGTTCCAGAATGAAAGATCATCCTCGTCCAGGGGTAAGCTTAAAATTAATAAATTTGGGGTGACTAGATGGCTCAGGGGATTGTAGTGAGATACTGAACCTTTCTCCACTAGTTCGAATTCAGACCAGGTTGGTAGCAAGCGAAAGTTCTGGCTGTGTAACAGATGTCTAATGTTGAGTGAGTTGGTGGTCTTCATTGTCCCTATTGAGTGTGTCTATAGTACTGTAATTGCCACCCTTACCTAATGGCTACTCCGACTGTTGTGCCTGAATGGAATTTCAAGGGCTGTCACAAAGAGGTGGTGGATGTGAAGGGAAGTTTGGTGTTCTTTAACAATGCACTCTTTCATAAATATAAAGACCTTTTGCTCACCATAATGAAAATGCCCTTTCGTTAAGGTGAGTGCGAAATACCGTTGATTTTTTTTCATCTAGATGGCTTGTAATGAAGACCTAGGGGTATTTTTTCCTGTGGTCTTTCACACCAGAATCCTTTAATATTCTGTTGAATTCCCAGCTATACAGATGCTATAGCCTTGGCCTTTCTTGTTTGTTTTTCTTATTTTCCTATAATGCCCTTTAATTTGATGAGACCATCTGAAAGTAGAGTGTCTGTCTTTAGGTAACACAGAACAAATAGAAAAGCTTTTTTTTTTTTAAGAAGGTCTTTCAGTCAGTTTTTCTGAATTCTAGAGTTACTATTCCTAAACTAGTAATTTTCATAGGCGTATGGAGTGCTTTGTAATGATCCATGAATGAGAACTACCTAATTTCTGGGAGTTCTGCAGAAGTAAAGAGACACAACTGTAAAATACCAGTAAAATTTCCTTGTGGTAAGGGAGCATGGCAAGTACGAAGTCACCCCATTTCTTGGCTGGCAGCCGTCACTTGAGAGACATTTCCAGGTCTCCTTCAGCCTGAGACCCAGCTGCGGAAGAAAGATGGTTTCTAATCG
This sequence comes from Falco peregrinus, assembly GCF_023634155.1. Taxonomy (NCBI): domain Eukaryota; kingdom Metazoa; phylum Chordata; class Aves; order Falconiformes; family Falconidae; genus Falco; species Falco peregrinus. Next base: position 3,514,014 of record NC_073724.1, on the reverse strand, counting down.
TGGGGCAGGAAAGCTGACTGCAGTTAAGACAACAGAGATAGATTTATTTATTTATTTATTTTCTCATCCACTTTTGTTTTAAGGGGTAGTATTTCAGAGGGTTGGTCTCTCACTTATGGAAGGAATGTAAGTGCACAAAGTTCCAAAAAAAGAGAAAGGTTCACAGAGTTCATTATGTTATAAAAATTTGCTGAGAAGCATATTACAGATAAGCTTCTTTCAAAATGCAGTCTTGCCTTTAACATACTCTTGTTTACTTGTAGCATGGAAGCAGACAGGGCAAGAGGAGATTTTTATTTCCTTTTTTGACTTTGTTTTTCGTTGTAAATTAAGCTTTGAAATAGAAACCAATATGCTAAATAACACCCTTTGTGAAACTCCATTCTCTTTACGAACTGTTCTCTTCACAAAGTGGATTGACACTGCAGCAAGGATTTGACAAATAAAGAAATAGCTACAATTACATAGTAGTGAACATCATGTTAACTCTGAATTGGAGACAGGAAGGAAATAAAAATAAATTTTTAAAATGTAGAGGTCTGAAAATAGTTTTTTTGCAGCTGCAGTTAGTGGAGGGTCAGATACAGAGAAATTCAGGTAGCAATTATTTTTGCCCACGAACTTACAGAAAGGTGGAAAATCAAGTGTGTTAGTATGTTGCTCATTTCCATCAAGGGCTGTTCAGCATATATTGCTGTACTTCAGGCAATAAATAGGTGTGAAGTAATTTTAAAAATACGTTTTGATTCTGTGTAATCTAAAGACTGTGGAAAACTTAGTATCAGTGAAGTGCTTCGTTTTGACACTGGGGCACACTTACAAAATAATGCTTGATATTTTCTTGAGCTGAGGGGGGAAAAGGTGCCTATTTTGAAGTCTGCCATCTTAACCAATTACTGATTTTTTTTTTTTTTTTTAACACTTATAGATTGTGTGTGTTGTTTCTGATGATTGTCTGCCAAATTAAATGCACAACTGTGGTGTATTTCCTTTTGAGGAGATTACACTTTGTTGTTTGGCTACTATTTTTTTTTTAAGTCATGCTGCTTTATTACTAACCATTGATCAAATCACAGAAATAATCAGTTAGGTTTTAGAGCTTAAAAGTAGTATGTGCATGCCTTTTCTGCCACCTAGAGGTACTTCATCTGAGGAAAAATGTACAATGGGGAAGAAATAGTCTGGAGAATGCAGTTATTGACTGATTTTTTTTCAGCACTCTAGTCATTTTATTAACTTTCAGCTTTCTTCGTTTTTGTAGAATCACTACTTACTGTATATGTCAATTAGAGTAATTTAACTGTGGCGAGCCAAAAGTAGACATGAAGGCTTTTTATACATATATATATTTTTAAATGTTTTGCAGAAAGCTGTAGAAGAACCACTAAATGGTAGGTGAAATTCAAGGCTTATCTTCTAATTAAGGGATTAATTATGGAAAAAGGCCAAAAAATAATTGTAGTTCTCAGTACAGCAGCACTGAGATGCCAGATTGGTATGTCAACTTATGTGGCTCTGGGCGTTAATAAGAGTTTGATCTTTAGATGAAATTGTGCCTGCAGCTCCCAGCTCTGTTCTACACTGCTCTGTTTGCTAGCCAGTGGCACTGTTGGACTGTTTAGGATAAATCTAATACCTCAGTATATTATATCCACCCTCTTCACCTTGCAAAAAAAGTCCAGCTGTAGGAGGAAAAGAGGGACAGGTCTTGAAAGTTGATGTTAATTCTTCTTCATAAGCATTTATCTTGATGACGTAATTACACTTATAACAAAATCTGTCCTGTCACTCTATTCTGTTGCTATTTTGGGGGGTTGGGGAAGCTCTACCATAGTGTTGGGAAACTCCGATAGCGCTTAAGATGGGGGAAAATTGCAATGAGAAAGGGATGACTCTTCTTTTTTTTTTTTTTTTTTTTTTTCTATTCTGTTCACTAATTGGCATGCTAAGTAGTAGCAAGTTCTAACAAAAAAATTAGAATTAATCTGAATATTAATTATGAAACATTTCTTGCTGTTTTGCTCATTACTAATCCATTTGCTTGGCTTTTAAAGATGCAAAAGGAGTGATGTTAGAATGATGGTAAGTCCAGAGATATCACCAGATATTCATTTTAATTAACATGTATTTGGGGATTTTGATGTTTAGAGTTACTCTGTGCTAATATGATGAAACTTGGCAGAGAGGTTTCAGTGCAGGTGCTGTTCTTATTCAAATGATATTTCACTGGAAAGAAAGAATACATATTTTCTGTATTATACATAGAGGAAGAATGAGTATTTCTTAACAGTGAAGAGGATGAGTCAGTGAGAACTTAAATATGTTTCTGATCAAATGTGGAAAGTCAAATAGTTTGTATGCTTCCTTTATGCTTATGTAGTATTTAAGATGCATGTACTGTTCCGTGGTGGTGGGTGGTTGTATTTGGTTTTCAGGTTTTTTTGTTGGTGATATAACCAAGCCTTCTCTGCATATTTAATTGGTGATCTTCCGTGGAAGTTCATAGGAAAGTGGTTTAAAATTAGACGACACACACACACACTCTTTAGGTATTATTTAAATTATCTGGGTTTTGTTAGATTTGTTTGTATTCCAATCAGATTTCACTCAGTTTATTACTATTCAGGGTCTGATGGTAGTGTGTAAAAACAAACAGAATTGAAACACATTTTAATAAAATTTAAGAACGGTTTAAAAAATGGCAATTTTTTTTCTGACAAACCTGAATTTTGACCTTTTAAGATATAAAAGTGCACTGTGGCTTCTGCCCATTGGTTATGCTTGATGTTTAAAGATCTAACATATTGTAAACAAAGATGTATGTTTCAGTGCCCTGGCCCAACTTAAGATTTCTTCTGATTTGAAATAACTTCAACACCGTGATTAGTCCTTCTTGATTTTATAATGGCCTGTGAGATTGCAACACCTACTATGTGTAAATAGACCTCTCCTAATTTATAATAAGCCGTGAAATGGGAGGGACTGCATTAACTTGGCCCAGAATTCCCAAACTGGTACCTAAAGTGGGTAACCAAGTTTGCAAAGATTCTTGGTTCCTGCAGCTCATATCTGTTGGAAGAGTAATAGAGTCTTCCTGGCCAGATTGTTGCGTTGAAGAGCTTAAATGATAGATTGATTAGATGCTGAGGTCTGAAAACGAACACAGTCTTTTATTGATTCTCTTGCATTCAGAAGCTGTACTTCCTTTTCACAGCAGTAGGGTAAAAGAGCACTTGTTGATGCTTATTGGTATCTGTTTCTTCCTGGAAACTGAGCAGACTTGTCATGAGGTATCACTAGACCCTTAGCCTAGTACTCCTGCATCAAACTACAACACTTTGCTACTCAGGATAAAGAGTAAGGTCACTCTAAATCTACTTAATCTACTTGAAATATTTTTATGTCATGCTGCTTCTAGAAGGCGTGAATTGACAATGTGACAATAAATGAGATACTAGTTAGCCCTAATTGGAAAAAGGTATATCAGTTGATTTTATAAACAGGCTTCCTTACAAATACCACGTACTGCTAGGTTTGTTACTTAGGACTACTAGGTGAGTCATCCAGATATGTCACAGCATTATTTTCTAAACCAGTAGCAATACAAGCACTTTTGCAATACAAAGGACAACTGCATAGGTGTCACCTAAATGCATGGATAAAATGTATACCAGTTAGTATAATCTGAAGTAGGTGGCGTGGAAGGTAGGTCCTGCATCAGAAGTGGTTATTGCTTCTTCTTCAAGTCAGTGGTTTAATATTTACCACTGCATTGCATTCAGAACTCACTGCGGGGGGAAGATAAGGATTTGATCCCTACAGTTACCACATACTGCTGAAGAACAAGGTAGAGTTTTGCTTGGAGATCTAATTGTAAATAAGTTGACTGTTTCTTCTTGGGTCTCATTTCAGCTTATAAGAACATGCCTCCTCTTCTAGTGCTGAGGTAGAGCTTCTAAAACTACAGAAATTGCTAATTATCAGTTTCATTTTGACTTCTAGGGTAGGGTTAGAAATCTGTGCAGCTTCTGCCCTGAAAGACGGCTTCTAAAAATAACGGAAGGCTTTACAGATCGAAGGCAGGGGCTCTTGACTCACAGGCTGGAGGCAGGAGCCTTCTGAGGTCTACCTGCTTTCTACCTTCCCTTGAAAGTTCACACACTGAAGGAGGGATGAGTGCAGTGGTGAAGCACACTAGCTTACAAAGTATCATGAGAAGGTAAACCAGCATTAGGAGTAAGGTCAGAACAGGTCAGGCAGCTGAGCCTGGGTGCTACAGCTCATTCCGGTTGAGGAGTTGGGGTTCCAAGACAATGCACACTTTCCTGTTGCGGAGAGGCTGAAACATCGCTTGCTGTTAGTACCACTTTTCTTGGTTATATGAGCACAAAGCGTGCTTTCAAAATTTGAAATGAAAAAAAATGATCATTTTTTAAGCTGTAACTTGGGTAGGCAGCACAAAATGTGCTGCTCTTCCTGAACTTTTTGTTGTTGTTGTTTAAATTCCCAGATCTGCAGAGCTATGTGATGTGTGAAAAGTACACCGTTGTTGATACACCGTGGCCTTGAAGATGCACTACTCAACGAGAAGAAATTCAGGAAACTAGTTGTTTTGCATGTGTGGCAAAAGTGCTTTTGATATAAATGATGTAATTTTATAGTCAGAGCAGCTGTAGCAAGGAACATGTGTGTTTGCCCACATGTGATCTTTATTTTCTTTTGTTATGGTATATATGGGATGGTTGAGGGTGAGAATATAAAAAGCACTGTTTGCCCACTACAGGGTCTCCCTGCAGTAATCCTTAGTGGTATTATTTTCAAAAACTATCGTTTGTCACTGCTTTCATAATGGGCCTGCTCAGCCCAAAGATTGCAATACCATTTAGACTATTGTTTTCTTTTATTTGTGTGCATGGGCAAGGTATGGTCATGTGTCTACGATACAAGCAGGAAGTAGAGATTGTACAAATACATCTTTTTTGACATTCAGCAAAACTTTTTTTAAAAAAATAAAATGCTGAAACACAAAGTTGCATAAGTACAAAGTTTACTCCTAGCTCTCCTTAAGTTTTTATCCAAGTTCTCCTAATTCCATGAAACAGTAGTATTCCTCTCTGTGGACAGCAGTCATGTATGCTCTGGTGGCTGCTATTTTAGTCCAGTGAGAGAGCTCTCCGTGCCTCTTCTGTGTTCTTTGATGAGAAACTGCTCAGCTGTTGGAGCCTAATTCAGCACTGGAATTATGGAGCACAGCAGCTAGTAATTTTCATGCTGAATGTGGTTCTTGTGCGTGTTCATGTTGTGCAGTGTGTGGTACTGGAAGCAATTTCAGGCTTTCTTAACTCAGTGAATTTGTAAAAGTCATGGATGCTTCATGAAAATAGGAGTTGCCCTATTTAGTGTATTTTTGACAGAGTTTTAAAATCTCTTTTCTTGAACGGAAAAAGGAGCTATTTCATTTCTGACCCGTTTGTGATGCTGCCGTTACGTTACAAATACATAAAATAGAAAGTAAGTAGAGGCTGATGAGAAGTGAGGAGGTTCAGTTTCTGTATATATGTTAAGTGGAATGGTTAAATAAGTTTACTAGAACTTGCACATTCCATGAGATTTTACCGCCTTTTACAATTGTTTGGGGAGTTGTTCCAATATAGTTGGCTTCTTTTGGACTTCATGTATACTTTGTAGAAATCTTGACACTGTCTCCTCTTTGTACTAAGGTGATATATTTCAAAGCTACACGTGGTTTTCTCCTCCTAACAATTTAAAACTGTGTTTGGAAAGCTGTTGCCAAAAGGTACTGTAATAATATCCATGTTTTTAAAGATTGAGTAATTTGGCACGTCTCGGAGTTGGATGTCATAAGCAAAGGTTTGTGTCTGTGTTACGAGTATGTGTTGCAGAGGTTCAGGTCTCTGCATGTTGAGCTCCAAATCTCGATGCAGACACCTTGCATCAAGAATTCAACAAAATAAAATTGAGGTATCTGATTTTACAGCATTTACTCTTACAAACAGTCCTTTTGCTAGGGCTGCAGGATTGAACCACTTAAAGGAACCCATGGGCCAGCCCCTCGCTAAGACCAGTGGAACTGGCCACAGTGAAAATGATTATTCATGTGATAAAGCATTTTAAGAAGCACGTATGGCTTACGCTACTTTCATACCTTCGAGTTTGTCAGTGGGAGTATTCATATAAGATTTGAGCCCCAATATATGAATCTTCTGATACAGGTTTTTCCCATGATTACAGCAATCTCTGCCTCAAGGTGGGAGGTTAACTCCCCATTAGCAATTCAGTGTAAGAATTCAGAGCTCCCGATTTATAACTGGTGGTGCCCTCTGGCAAGTTGAAAGTTGAGCAGCTGAGGAATAAAACCCAAGCCAACTGGAATTGTGTTGAGGTGTTCTGCCTTATAAAAACCGTTACGTATAATAGCTTTATGTTAAGTTCTGTAAAGCAAACTGCAGTAGAACCCGTCTGTGTTACTGTGGGACGAGAGCGAGCTGTTACGAGCCATTGTGGAAGCGTGAGGAGCTCAGTGGCCATGTACAGGCTGCAGAATCAGTTGCCTCAGAAATGAGAGAAACCCACCATCCTGTTGTTAAGGGCTCGGCTCTGGGCTTCTTGTAGGCACAAATTTAAAAGCGAGCATTTGAAGTCATTGATACACCCAGCCCTTTCCCACTAGTAATTTAAAACCAAAGTTGTTCATAACTGTGTGCTTCCATTTGTGTGTGTACGTGTGTATATATAAATATATAGACATTTTAAATATCTGTAGATCTATAGTCTTTACCCAAGAAAATGTTTTTATTTATGAAACAATTTTGTAAATATTGTGCTAATATACTTAAAAAATAAAGTAATTTTAAGTTGTTTTTGTGAGAAATTTTCTTGCTGCTATCACATTGAACTTCTGTAACTGCTTCTATAAGTTTGTAGTCATAGCTTCTCCCTGCCTTCACACCCTCCTTCCCCCCACATCGTTTGTTGGGTATACAGCAATGTGCTCGGCGTTACTTAGGCTGCTGCAGATGGTTTTGCTTGGGAGATCTTGGTATTTCTCCTTAAAAAGGTCATCAAGTTGGGGAAGAAAGTATGTAGATTGCCCCCTGATAACCTCAGTTAGGCTGCCTGGGTTCGGATGTCAGATACCATCACCGGAGTGTGCTGTGGGAGGAAGTAACAAGCTCCCCGTGTAACTTCAAAAACACAGCAGAGCAGTGCGTGCTTCCAGTCGGTCTTTGCAACACCAAACTGTTTTGGTGAGAAGAGGGTTTCTGATGCAGCTGCTAAAAGTTCCAGATTTTCTGAAGTTGTTTGATGCTAATTTAAGAGTGAAGAGATGAGAGAAGGCTGTAAGTCCTGCCTGGAATATTTTTCTGCTTGTACATCCCCTTCAGTTGAGCTGAGCTGATGGCAACAGTTGCAATTATTAGCGATTCCCTGCCTGTTCAGGGTGATTTGAACCATGGCTGTGACTTCAAGTTCTCTTTCAAAATCTTTTGTGATTTCCTCATGGACACACACTTTTCCTCTCTAAAGGAGCCATGGATCACAGTTTGAGCTATGAAAAGCTTTAGAATTTTGCTGTGCAGGGACCTAACTGCGAGGTGAACTGTAAGCTCAGAGTGACCCTGGTCCTAAAGCTCAGGAAGACTATGCTTGGAACTCGGGGTGAGAGAAGTGGGGCCATTCGAATAAGTGGTTGGAGAATATCTCAGTGCAATCGCATCCAATACCTGTAGTTCAGACTATTCCAGTCTGGGAAGCCAGGAAAACCAGCCTGAGCCTGACCTCTCCAGTCCAGAAGCCGCCTGTGGAAGTGCTTTGCCAGAGCTCCATAACTGAACATTTACTACTGCAGTGATTTACCTAACAGCAGAGGTGGCCATCCTCTAGTTCCTTCTGCTTAATGGAACAATTATTTTTTTTTACTACCAGTAAATAATTCTTGTGCTTAGTGTTCTCTGCCTTTGTCATAGCTGCAGCCAGTGCTCCTGGAGTGAAGCACACCTTGCTTCCTGTTCTGCAGGACGATGAAAAAAGTGCACGAGCTGGACTGGCTCTTCTTGCCTTCTCGGTTGCCTCCTGTGCCTGCTGCAGAAATCCGGCACGGCTGCGGCATGGCCCGGTAGGTGCTCCGGACCTGCGTGCCTCGCTGGCGCTGCCGGCACCCCTGTGTCAGCACCGAGGGTCAGCTCTCCAGGCACCCTTTGCTGCTGCAGCCGGCCGTGGGTACGGGGAAGGAGTGCTCATAAGGTACAAGGAAAGGGCAGAACCACGTTACAGTTCAGTGGACAGATGAATTAGCAAGAGATTCCAATATACAAATGTAAATAGCAGGGAGACGAGGATCATCTGCTTTGGGGGAGGAGAGCTGCAGTGCTGAAACAAGTCCTGGTTTCCTTCTGGTTTTTTGCTTGCTTGCGAAGACTACAGAAGGGTGGCTTTTGAAATTGCTGGGCTGGAGAGTGGGTGCAATGAAGGGGAGAGAGACTCTGTCATGATGTACGTGTACACATTTGGTGGGAGGAGTATTTTAAAGAGCTTAGGAACCACAGATTTTAGAAGAGTGAGTAATTTCTCCAGCTTGACTCTTAATAGTGACACTTCAGGGCCCTTCAGGAGTTGTAAGACTGTTTATATAGCGCTGGCTTCTGTATGTGACCAACCAACTGAGCAGGGACGTGCAGTTGTCACGTGAAGTCAGTGTGCTCAGCGTGCTGCCTCCAGCCCTCGGTGATGTCCCTTGGGCAGAGTAACTAACTGGTGCCCAGGAAGGTCTGGCATGCCGTCTACTTGAATTGGAAAGTAATGTGTAAAGTACCGAATTTCACCTGTCATTCACAGTTTAGGTACTTGCAGATAATGAAAGATCTTGAAACTGATTGCTCTAGCTGGTTCGTCTTTTTTTTTTTTTTTCTTTTTTTCTTTTTCTCCCCTTTCTTTTAAGATTGCGCAATAGGTGGCTGCAGGTTAAACTTAGAATGATTACCAGACTGGTGAAAAAATGAAGGATGACAATATTTTTCAGAAGTTCTACCTTAGGGTCAGCTTGATGGTAGTTTTATTAGCTTTCATTCATTTAACTTTCCTTTTTGTCCTCTGTAAGTGCAGCAGGAGTTGCTTTCAGAGAAAGCATTTGGCTGTATTTTGGACATTTGGATTTTGGGGGTTTTTTTGCTGTGTAAGAAAGCAGTATTCTTTCATAAATCAGATATATGCAAAAAACCTCCAGCAGAAATTCACTGTGCTGTTGCCCGGACGGTTCATCCAAGCACAAACAAATGAAAAGTTCAAAGACAACAGTGAGGAGGGTAGGATTCTCTAAGGTCTATCCATTACAATTAATTTCATTTAAGTTTGAGCATAACCCGTCAAGATAGAGTTTCACTGAAGCAAAAGGTGATTTAGGATTCTCTGACATCTCTTACAAGCTGAGCTCTGTGGGAAAGAGAAAAGTCGCGGTATTAAACATGAAGTGGAAGTAAAGGTGCTGTGTGGTGTACGGAGCTCTGCAGGTACTGGGAGTCAGCCTAGGCAGAACTTGGAAGCTTTGATCTGTCCTACACAAAGAAACACTGAGAATTTAATGATTGTAATAAAATGATATAAATAACAGAGGCCAGCGTGGAAACAAATGCCTGTGTACCCTGCACTGCAATTATAAAGCATGTTTTCAGAAACACAGCTGGAGTGAAGAATGGGAATGTTGCATCAAGTACGTCAGGCTTTGGCAGAGCGAGGCAGTTTCTATTCTAGGAAGTTTCTGAGGTTTTGGCTGGCATAGAAACAGATAAGCAGGTACAACAGTAGGAACCTAAAATGTCTTTCCTGTTTCCTCTTCCCTTACTTTTGTACGTAGGTAGGAAAAAACAAGTTATTTTTTGATAGGCTGAGAAAGCTGAACAGTGCTGTGATACTGCTGTTTAATGACGTAAAGAAATGTGGATAAAAAAAGAGAGGAGGGTGGCAACTGCTTTTTCTCTGTGGCACCCCTTATCTGCTCTTGCGCCTGCTACTGCAGTCACTGGAGAACTTCAGCCCAACAGAACAAGATTGAGTGGGGGGCGCTGGGTCCCTGCTGCCTTCCCCCTCCTGGTTTGATGCCCCCAGTGCCCCTTCCGCTGCCTCCACAGCGGGGCTGGTCCTCTCTCAGGCTGCGGGAGAGGTCGACATACGGCTCATCATCTCCTACCCGAGTGCTTGCACGAGGTGAGGAAGGGAGCCCCAGCCTGGCTTTGAGGGATGAGGATGGGATTTTGAGGGTGAGGATGAGTAGGGGTGGATGCGCAGCAGAGCCCATGGTTTGGAGCAGGGTGCAGGATTTGCCTTGTAGATGTGTCACCCTGCCGCCCTTACAGCTGTGTTTATTTAGTAAAGGTGATGCCTTGAGACTACCATAGCCCTTTTAACCTGTCCTTTATGCTACCCTTTTTATCTCCTTTACTAGCTTTCCAGTGAATGATATAAACCAAACAGCAACGGGCAATCAAGGAATAAAAAAAATAAATCGCCAAATAATTCTGGACCATGAGGCTGCTTTTGGCATTTACAGTGAGAGCACCAAAGCATAAACAGCTTTAAATGTCATACTGAGCGTGAAATGAAGCTGGTTACAGCATCAGTAAGGAAGTATGATTAATGTATGATCAGATACGTCATGACTGTGCCAGTCATGGTGAAGACGACGGGGGAGAAGGCGGTTCCCATCCCCCAGGGCTAGCTAAATGAACCACATGTGCCTCGTTGGAGACAGTGTGAGCTCTCCACAGGCTCTGCTGGTGAATTCATAGCACGATGCATGTCAGAAAGCCAGGAGGGAAGAGATGCTAAAGCAAAACAAGCAGCACACGCGAGGAGCTATGTGCCAAAAGGCACAAGACACTGCTCATTTATTTACGAACAGTGTGAAAACACTCTCTGCACCACATGCACGTGGTGAGGGGCTGCTCCATGCCTGAACCTGCTCTTAATGCACATCGCAGCCTCAGGCTGGGAAGCCTGAACAAAACAACCTCCTTGGTACGTAGCAGGATCTGCCAGGCCAAGATCTGCCCCAACATGAGCAGCAACGAGAAAGCGCTGGGGGATCACAGGGCCTGGAGAAGAGAGCGAAAGGGGGGAGGTGGGGGAGGCTTCAGCTACATCTGTCCCATGTCAGGCTTGTTGGGGGCTGGGGACGGGTCACATCACCACAGAGCTGCTGTAATTGGGACAGTTTACCAAAGCATGGGCTAGGTCTTCCCTTGCATTTCGCACAGCGCTGCGCCGCTCACACGCCTTCGCCCTCCCTGGCCGTGCCCCAGCGGGACAGCTGGGCACCGGGGGCAGCTTGTCTTACTTTGGTACTTGCCCCTGTTGTTTGCCATCCCCAGGGCGGCTCAGGTTGGTTTCAAGCCTTCCTGAGGAGGTGGAATGTTTTGTTCCAAAGCATCCCAACATCTCAGAGTGGCACCTCAGTACAAATTTCTTCATTTGAGAAGTGGTGTCCGTCCCCGCCCCATCCCCAACCTCCTCCCCAGGGAGTGATGCTGCGAGTGAGATGCGAGATGCAGGCCCAGGGAGTGATGCTGTGAGAGAGATGCAGGCCATGGCAAGGCTTGTGCTTTGCTTGGATCCTGTAGCACTACAGATGTGTTAAGCCTACAGGACAAAAGGAGAGTGTTGAAATTGCCAGCTCTGAAAGCACAGCCCTAGAAAGATGTTTGTACCAATTTGAAGACCTGGGAACTTTTTGCTGAAGTATTTCCTGGTCTCAGTACAGTTTCTACCAGGAGCTGCTATGCATTCTGCTTTGATGGGATCTGAATGATCCACACAAAAAACCTCAAGCAGTTATTTTTTGGATTTTTGTGTAACTCAGGCTGGTCATCCTGTGGCTAAATTTTATTTTTTAATAAAGCCAATGTACATGCTGTTGTAGGCATGCGTTCAGCATACCATTCCTGAACATGGTGCTCTTGCAGATGTGAAAAGGAACCAAATAAAGAGTAGCTTTGCCAATGGAAAGATTTTTAAAGCCATGCCTGTAGGTGACGGTCATATCTCATTGGAGTCTGAGCATCCCTAGGTACCAAAGTTCCCTCAGTGCCAGAGAGGAACCAATGACATTCGGAAAAGCCCTTGAGGTCTGTGTCTTCAAGTAGCTGGATGTCTGGAGAGAACACCGCCAGCCTCTGAGATGACCTGTTACTGACTGGGCTCCTGAAGGTGTAATGGTGACCCCAAAGGGAGATAAAGCAGCTTTGCCAGTGAAGGACTAAAGGCGAGAGCCAGGCTGAGTGTTGCCACCAAAGCGGCATGCGGGGATGGAGTGCAGCACTAATAACCTACTGCTGTTATAGCACTGGATGGTGCCTCCCATGGCCTGATTATATCTAAGTGACCTTTTAGCTCATCAGGTCACCCAAAATATATAAACAAGGACAGCAGGAGAGGTAGGGGAAGAAGACAGCTGCGTTGCAGGTACCACCACCGTATCTTGCAGGTGGTAGGAGACCAGTGCTCCTTCTCAGGCTGCTTAGTCTGGAATCCCAAACTCACTCCAACAGCTGTGCCGTGCAAAACACTTGGCTAAAAGAGGTGATCCATCTTCCCATTACTACAGAGTTACTCCTTAGTAAATTTCCATGTATTCTAGCCTAAAATAGCTGTGTATGTGTGTGCACCCGCTCTTGGGCCCGTGCACACACTCGTGACCCCCCGAAAGGTGGCTGGCGGATCAAGTTCCTGGCTTAAATTTTGTCCCATCACTTATACCCCTCCCTCAGGGCAGCTGCTGCTGGAGCCCTGGGGTCCGTAGGCTGCTCACATGGCAAACGCTTCCAGCATGGAGCCGCTCCCTGTTCTCAGCCAAGCCGGCTGGGTTCTGCGAGGTGCAGCCTCTGAGACGTGGGTTGAAGCATCCCATGCTCTGACAACACGGCACAAGTGCAAGGTCTCGTTTGCTTTTATTTAATAGCAGGCCTGCCCCTTGGCGCTGCATGAGCAAACTGAAACTGCCCACAAAGAAACTAACTGCCTGTGCCAACAAAAGCAAAAGGTTATTTTCAGGTTATTGTAAAGGTGAATAAAGGAAAATAAAACCCCATAACTTCTTTTAGGCTTGAGCCTGCTTGATGCTTGAGGGCTATGGTAAGGAACGCAGGCTGTCTGCCGGGGAACCGGCAGTGCCTTCCAGGGCTAGAAGCCTGTTCCCATTTTGGGACCTGTCGGTGCTTTTGAGTCCCAAAGGAATTGTGCGGTCCGTAGGTGAGAGAGAGAGAGAAGCCACAAGTAATGAATAAAGAACTCAGACCAAGTCAAAAGCTGCTCTTAGAGCAACACAACAGAACATTGATATAAAATAAATAACTTGGAAGCTGGTAAATTGTTTAACCTGAGCTTCCACCTGCCTGTCTGTGGGTGTTGATGTAGATACACGACCTTGTAAGGATTTTCTCCGTGTTCCCGGTCAGGAGGAGGAGATGGTTGACACGCAGCCAGCTTCCATGGGCTGGAGGCAGAAGTGCCAGCACGTGGCCATGACCATCCGTAGCTACAGCCGAGGGCATGGCAGGGAGAGAGAGAAAGGGATGTGCTGCAGCACGAGGATACACACCGAAATCCAGGCGATGCGAAGAGAGACGTGTCTCTAGCACTTGAAGAGTTCGACTGAGTCACAAGCTGGCTGCATCGCCTCGAGCTGTTGTTGAGAAACGCATCGCCTGGGGCTGGAGGAAGGAGAGGGTGGCCTGGGAGAGGCTTCTCGTTCCTCTCTTCAGCTTGGGGGTGGCAGGGCTCCAGGGGATTTCTGCAACTGTGGCCCTGTTGGAGGGGATCCAGGGGAGCCCAGGGGGAAAACTGACCCTAAGTCTAGAAAAACATGGCCTCAGAGGAAGGGTTGGAACTACCAGGTTATTTAATAGGACAAAAAAAAAAAAAAGTCTTCAGCAAGGCATGACAACACAAGGGATGGAAGGGGCAATAACCGCTTCCCCAGACCTGCAGCAGGGAGGAAAAAAGCTGGCTGTGCACTGGGACGGACAGACCGACCAGACGATCTGAAAGCTACCTTTGGCCGATGCTAGTATCTATGTTGTAAGAGCTCAGAAAGAGCAACCAAGGCAACAAACCCAAAATCCCACCGCAGTGGTTCCTTCCCAGCCGTCTCAGTGGGGAGCTGCTGCCACGCACAGTGCTGGAAGCACGCACGGCAGCTCCATGGGCTTGCCGAGCCGGCACAGCACCAGCACCAGCACCAGCATGTGGTGGGAAGGATGCCCTGGGGAGACCTTGGGTCCCTGCTGCACCCTCATCCTGGTGCTGCTCAGGGCTGCTGCCAGGCACACAGCGGCTGGACACAAGGGACGGCGAGGCCAGGGCGGGGAAGGTGGCACCAGTGAAGCTCTTTAAAAATAATCAGGAACTGCCGTTCTTGCAGAATATTAAGTACTCAAAGTGAGGACAAAAATGAGACAATATGTCTTCATTTGTTATTTCCTCCGCAGCCGCTTGTGAGATCAGTGAAGCAGGGAAAAATCTCAGGGAAGCAGATTTTAAATATTTGTCCAACTTTTAAAAAATTAACCTGTCTGATTGATGAAGTGGTTGAGTGTTGGAGAGTCAGCGAGGAGGCTCGCAGAAATCCATGCTGCTGGTTCTCCCAGCAGATACACTGAGGACGTGCTGATTCTGAGTGCGCGTGGTGCTGGGGGTGAGCCCCAACCAGCAGCTCAGCCCCCCCAGCCGCTCGCTCCCCCCCAGTGGGATGGGGAGAGAAAGGGAAGGGTAAATGAGAAAACTCGTGGGCTGGGATAAGGACAGTTCAACGGGCAAAGCCAAAGCGGCGTGCCCAAGCAGAGCCACCCGAGGAATCCCTTCCCCCTGCCACGGCAGGCAGGGGCTCAGCCCCCCCAGGGCAGCAGGGCTCAGCACGCGGGACGGGGCTGGGGAAGGCAAACGCCATCGCTCCCAGCGTGTCCCCCCCTCCTGCTTGCCCAGCTTTATGTGCGGAGCGTGGTGTTACATGGTCTGGGATATCCCCTTGGGCAGCGGGGGGCAGCTGTCCCGGCCGTGCCCCCCAGCCCCTTGTGCCCCCCGGCCGGCTCGCTGCTGGGGGGAGGCAGAACAGCCCTTGGCTCCGTGCAGGCGCTGCCAGCAGCGATGGGAACATCCCTGACTTACCCACACCGGGTCACCGACCTAGAACACAGCCCCACGCAGCTGCTGTGAAGGAAATCAACTCCACCCCAGGCAAAACCAGCACACAGGAATCCCAGTCTTCCCACAGCAACGGTAACAGCTGCAGGTCTGCAGCCCCCCTGGCCATGGCTGGGTAAACAGAATGCTGCAAAATCTGCAAACTAAAATAATCTGCACCTTTTTTTCTCTCTTTTTAATTCCAATCTCAGGTGTTTTTGAAAACTCAAGGCTTGTGATAATGGGAATTGCATGCTCTTTGTATTTCCCCTGGCTTATTTGTGGCTCTTACCTGCAAAAGGAAAACTGGTTGGCAAGACTGAGTGTAGTGTGAATATTTAACCTCTTCCTAAATTTTAACCACACAGTTTCTGACTGTTCCTGATGTCACTTGCATGTGTGATGCCTAGAGCGATCCCCATTTGCATTTCACACGGTCCTCACTCTTCCTCCAGCTTACATCTGGTGGGGGGAGAGGGCTTCTCCTTCATCCCACAGTGGTCACCTGGCGGCTGAGCAACCGCACGTCAGCCCCTAACCCAGGCTCCCTCAGCAGCCAGAACAAGAGAAAAAGCATCCACAAGGCAAGATCCTTCACTTGTCTTGGGATGGGACTGGATCACCCTGGTAAGTTTGGCTTTGATGTTCATAGCTGAGATGCAGGTTTTTTGGACCTTTTGGAAGAACAAGGCCAGGCCAGGCGATCACCACCATCAGGGATGGCCACTAGCTGAATGCCCCCAAAGGGGAACGGCCACTCAATTTAATTTAATTTAATTTAATTTCCTAATTTAATTTCATTCAATAATTTAATTTATTGTAATTTAATTCTTTCATTTAATAGATTATTAACATAGTTTATTTAATTATTTAATTTAATATGTGAATTATTAATTTAATTTAATCACCAGTCTTTTTGCTTCTGGTGCCTGCCTTAATGGCTCGGTTCCTGGTGTCACAGTCTCTGCTGGTTTTTCCAAGAAAAGCCATCCTGTCCCGGCTGCTGCGCACTTGCAGACGCCAGCCTGCCACTCAGCGCAGACACTCAGGTGCGCACCCGCCGGTGACACAGGGCTCGGGGCTGCGCGCACCCACTTTGCCATTTCGCAAAAGCCACACTACTGCCCCGTCGCTTTATCATCTCAGCCTGCAGGAGATCAGAGAGATCTGTAAAAATGGTAATCAGACTGGGAGGATGAACGCTGCTATTCTGAGAGCTGGACCTGCAGGCAAAACCTCCTGTCAGGGCGGGACAGACGCTACGGCTGGGGACAAGTGGGTGAGAAAGGGCACAGCGGAGGCTCCGAAAATGGAAAAGGAAAAAACCAACCGCCTTGTGATTCCTGGGATGGGCAAGGTGTGCGTTGGACTGGAAGATGGCTGAGGACTCATGCATGAGGCCAAACAACGGCCTGGATCACGAGGGTCATGAGGATGATGCTTGGTAGCAGCTCCTCTTTTTTGGGGAACAGCCTGCAGGATGCACAAAAAGAGAAGCAAAACACTATTGTTCCCTGAGAATACCTCCGAAATCATGTGTATGTCGTGTGCCAAAGAGGAGGATGGCCAGCATTACATTTTAATGACTGGTCCGTGCGTTGCAGAAAGTGCAGCCGCTGCCTCCTCTTTGTCCTTGAGGATTTCAGACTGGCTGGGGTTGTCTTAGGCAGGGGATTATATCTCCTAAAGCAAAGCTAAAAGAGAGCAATTGGGGAAATATGTCTTGATTATTCATAAAGGCCAATTAAAAAAAATGTTTTTAGTGGCTTAATTCTCCTTTAGCGAGTGTGGTGGTTCGATGCGTGCTTTGTTTTGATTCAGATGGTATCTGCAGCAGGGTGAATCACTTGAACTGAAGCCCTGAGCTTTTGAAATGCCATCTTTTCTTCAGGGAAGCAGAAAAATAGAGCCAAAATTTAAATGCAGCTGATTAAAATAAGCAGTTTAAAAATACCTGATTAAAAGTTCTGGTGTGTTTTAACCTCTGAACTTATTAAAGCAAAGAAAACTGGTTTTGGACCGGCTGTTTTAACAAATGCATCAATCCTTAAACTGCTCTGAGACCTCATGACATTGCCAAGCGGTGATTTCAGGGCTGGGAGGGGGGGTGGAAGAGTTAGCAAAGGAAACATCTTCCTTGAAGTATGTCTTTTGGGTTTTTAGACAAGAGAAAAATGATGTTGAGGGCTTATAGGTACCGTTTCAGCCCAACCAGCATGAACCAGGTAAGACCGAGGTCCACCACGGCCTTTGGCAGCACACCTGGCTCTCCCAGCCTAGCAAGGGCCACGGCCCGAGGGAAACCTCGGCCTTCGTTCCGAGGGGCAGGGGATGCTGGTGGCTGTTTGCCTGCTGGTGTGCTACCGACAAATTAAAAAATATCACTAAAAGCTTATTTTTCCCATACCCAGCAGCATAACACGCCAAAACATGAGGTGTGTAAGCTCAAGGGTGATACAGCCGAGCACACGCCGTGGCTGCCCTCTGCCAGCCCAGCCATGAGCTGGGACGGTTCAAAGCTGCTTTTCCGTTTGATTTTTCCTTAGCAATGCCATGGCAGTGGCGTGGCCCCAGTTGCAGCTGTGGTCATGCAGACACAAGGAGCCCGGCGCTCATTCCTCGTTTTCTGTATGGCAGCCAGTAGTTGCCCTGGTAAAAGGAGTGAAAGGGACTTTCACCATTGAACTGTAGTGTATAAGGTAAGTTACTAGACACGTGCACGTACATATGTACATAAATACATGTATGTGTATAGTACATAGGTTCCACCACACAGGAGTGATGAATGCACCATACTCTGTCAACACAGGCAAGAGTAGCCTTATTCTGCAACCAGCGATGGTACATCAGCTTGGAAAACAAGGAAGGAGATGGTTAATCAGATCTTTTCCAGTGTACATTCGCTTCACTTCAATAACTTGCAGGCTTTCTGAATGGTCTTTCTTAAAAGCCTAATTCTTCTGTCCACTCAGTCAAAGGCTGAGAAACTCCTAATGCACAGTCCTGAAGGGAAACCTTCGGCAGAAACCAAGCAAGCAAACTCAACAGCCCAAAGAGCTATTTTAAGGGCCAAAACTATGGTTCGCCCCCCTAAGGAGCGCTCCTACCTACAGCAAGCCACACACGGAGCTTTCCTTGGCCATCATGGAAAGGTAGAAAGACCTCCTCCAGCAGGGTCCAGAGCATCAGCCAGGCTTCCAGCCATCAGGGGCTTGCAGGTGGGGAGGCACGAGGTGGCATCACCCCACCGGCAGCAGATGTGGCCTTTATTTTCCCTGCCCCTTGGTGTGAGCCCAGGGAGGGATGCCCGGGTGGGATGCGTGCAGCAGCCGTGTGGTGCTGGCTCACTTGGCAAGGGACAAGCACCTGCACCACCGCCTGCCCCCAGCTGTAGCCCCATTAACTGTAAAAGTACACTATGAAGAGCAACAGATGAGTCAGAACTGCTGAATTAAAAGTGTATCTGCAGGTGTAAGTTGTATTTTATTCAAGTCAAAGTCTAATATTGCAACAGCTATGCGACGTTCGGTCAGCCACAAGGAAGGTGCGCAGGTTCTGAAGGTTTCCAGCACAACGTGAATGCTGAAGAACAATGTCAGCTTTTCTAAGAGGAGTGAAAATGTCAAGTCGCAGGAGAGGGCAGAGCAGCAGATATTTCTGAAGGTAGCCAGTGGAAAGGAAGAAGCACATGCTTGGGGCTGGCCAGGAGCCAAAAGCAACACAAGGAAAGAATTTGGTGAATTTGGAAGGGTAGAAAAGGGGACTTAAGGCATAAAAGCTGTGGCAAAACCAGCCATTTCCTATAATTTCTCCCAAATGAAGGAGAACCCAATGATGCCACAAAGTGACCAAACCCAAGAAGCTGAAGGTCTTTGTGAAAATCCCTGTGCCCTGGGAGTTTGTGAGTGATATAATTCATCCTGAAAAACAACCAGTAACAAACTGGTTCCTGACGTGTCCCACACCCCATCCTTGCCCACGTGCACCCCCAAGCTGGTGCTAGGCTGCAGAACTGGTCCAGATAAACCTTTTTTATCTTTTAAATGGGACCCGTGAGTGCTCTTTTTTCCCTCTATTTTTCCTAGATAGGTTCATCACCATGGTGTGTCATTTTTTCTAAATGGCAATCCACAGTTGCTTTTCAGCCAGCTTGTAGCAGGGGGGAGTATTTTATGAGTCACCAGAGCCATCTGTTTTAGACAAATACTTCAGTGAATGATCTCTCTTTTATAGTTAGACAATTTCTTTCTTCTCCTGTTTAAGGATCAATTATGTGAAGAACAAAGTGGGGTGGCCTCTCCCGGGCTTGCTCACCCTCCCTCCAGGAGCTCCTGCTGGCATTAAGCTGTGTGCCTCACCCAGCTTCAGCACCACCAAATACTATGTCTGCCGACAGATTTTCAAGATGGGTTAGAAATGTGGATTAAAGTTGAAATAGAAATGGGTTTGGCTTCCTGGGCTGTTGCAAACAACTGCTCTTCAGTTCCCTGCAGACGGCTCGTGCTGTAAGGGCGTCGCGTGGAGGTGGAGGTCCCCCAGAGCGTTGACCCATGCCTGCCTCCTGTGGTGCTTGGGCATCGTTCAAGCTCCACAACCAACGTTTTTTCAGTACAGCAAGTTCCTCCCCTCCTTGTGAGTGTTTTGGGTGGCTTCAGCCTCAACTCCTTCCCTTAGTTCCCACCAGCGTTTGCTTCCCCTCCCGCCTTTCTGCCTGCCTGGCAAACCCCCGGTGGAACAGCTTCCCCAGCGCACGAGTCGGGGTGCCTTCCCCTTGCAGCCGGCCACACGAGGCTCGGCAGCATCCCCTCCCCCACCATGCCGCAAGCAAGATTTGCACCACCGGGCTGGCCATCTCCCTGGTGTCCCCCTACATCGGCTTCAGCCCAGCTGGCCCCAAACTTGCTGCAGCACTGGGCCAGCGCAGCAGTTCTGGCCGAGGCTGGGGAGGCAGCCGTGGCGTACAGGATTCTGTTGGCAACGTCTTGTCACCCATAGCTGTGACCATCACCATCATGTGCCTGAGCCCCGCAGTCCCTCAGCCTCAGGATGTGGCACGCCGTGGTGGCCAGGCCTTTACAGCCTTGGGATATTTTTAATAGGATGTTAAAAAACCATAAATGATGCACCGGTGCTGGTTAGTGGTGGTGTTACACATCGTGTTCCCGCCGCCAGCCCTGCCATCCTCACACAGTGCCAGAATTGCAAATACTTGCTCCAATAAAAACTTTCCACAGAAGCAGCATAAGGAAACCATAAAGCAGTTAGTCAGAAATAACATTTCCTCTGCACAGCAACAGACTGGCTGCAGGAAAAGCAGCCGTTTCGGAAACTTCTGCATTTTTGCCTCAGCAGTGCTTGATACCCCCACGCCCACTGATGCCACGTGGGTGCAGAGCGCCCAAAGGTGGAGCTGAGGACCCCACAGTGACATGGTCCTAGCAGAGATGCTACCACCGCTGCTCTGGCTCAGCCCATGCCACCCGAGGCACTCAGCACCAGGGGTTTTGCCACCAGCCAGTGTTTGCCCTCGGTTTCAGCACGGCACGGAGATGGGTTTGGCTTCCCCTTTCTGCAGCACGGCTCGCACTGAAAAGCTGGGACGTGTGGCACCCCGCTGAGGTGTGTGGCGGCTGGACTTTCACCCGCACTCGCTGTCCTTCGCACCCACGGGTGAGTGACACTGCTCTGGCAGCTCAGACAGGTGCCTGAGCCAAGGCAGCTCTCCCCAAGGTCCCTCTCCCTCCCCGCTCCCTGGCAAGGCGAAGCAGCGTGATGAGGTCAGCCGTGGATAAGTAATTTTTGAATGACTCATTAGTAAGTAATTTACTGCAATGGACTAGAGCAAGGCAGCTGAGCCGCTGACTCTGTATCAAAATCCCAGGCATTTTACGTACAACTAGATGTCGTCTCTCCATCTATCCCCATGCACATGCGCCGTCGGTCCCCGGCGCATGCGTGGCTGGAAGCTGTCCAAGGGAGAACCCCCTAGGTCCCCTTCAGGGCTGTGTTTGGGGCACACCTGGCCCAGAGCTGCCAAGTTATTAAATACCAGAAGAAAATGAACGCACATGCACCACTGTCACCCCTCCCCGTGCAGCTGACGGGGGGGGGTGTCACCACAGCAGCTGATCCAACATCACACACAACTCCTCCAAACCAGCGGAGCCAGGAGGAGAGGAATTGAGCCAAAGCACCGAGTGCACCAGTTTAACATCAAATCTGGGGTGACTTGGTGGTTGCATGGTGTCCCTGGGGTCTGCGTGGCATTATCCCACCCTTAGCGGGTGTTTTGGACCAGTTCCACTATGCTCGCCTACCATAACGTGAACATTGTTGGTGTGGACATCAGGGACAGGGCTTGTTTATGTTCCACTTTTGTACTGCATAGATTTAACGGTGCCTTAGCTTGAAAAAGCACCTAAGCAGTGTGGACTGCATGGATGTAAGCAGCTCTGAAACCACGGGTCTGTGCCACTTGAAAAGCATTGGTGCTTGCCTGGGTCTGCGGGAGACTGATGACCAACGGGCACACTGGGCCTTCAGGGAGTTTGAGAACCATTGAATTTGCTAAATAACTGAAATGAATAGAAAACCTCAGATCAGACTGCATTATTTTTAATGATTCTGTGCTGATTTCAGTCTTGTCACACTTGCCTTTCCCAGCAGCTCTGGGCCACCTCCCACCGTGTCACACGTGATGTTCGATGCTGCTCCCAGAAGCATGACCCCTGAATCTTGACTGCAGCATCAAAAAATGATGAAACTACAGCTGAGCCTAAGAGCTTGGCCTCTCTATTCTGCGCTTACACCTTGAGCATTTTACTCAGGAGAGGCTCCCCTGGCCCCACAGCTCCGTGTCCATCGGGCTGATGGTAACTATTTGCATTGCATCAGGCGCTGTGCCTGGGCTGTGTCTGTACCAGCCCGCCAAAGGCTTTTCATGTGCGGGCAGTGGTTCAGCCTGGGTCACGTCACTGGCCAAAACAAGCCTGGAGAATCGTAGATGAGGGTGCAATAAACTGGTTTACATGAAAAGGAGTGGTGCCAGTTTAACAGCTCTCAAAACCTGGAGCAACACCAGCAAGACCTGAGAAATACCCAGCATCTCCCCAGGCGGGCAGAAATTTCAGCCAACTCTGATAAGAGTTTGCTGACTCAGGTGGGAGGGATGCTCCATCCCCTGGCACTCTGGGTAATGGGAGTTGGTTTGCCTTCAGTGGCTGGTTATAAAAAGGAAAAAGAAAAATAAAAGTTGCTTCAAAATCTGACATCTTTTGGGAAACACTTTGCCTGGCAAGAGGATCCATCGGATGCACTCTTGAAGCAGAACATTTTGGTGAGCAGGAGCCAGCTGCAGGGACGGAGCATCCCTCCCACTGCAAGCAGGCGGTGGGTCAGTGCCATGAGGCCTCATGCCTTGGACAAACTTGTTTTGGGCACTCTTGACATTATTTTAACTTGTGTTTTGCTGTAAGAGCAAATTGCCTGACTGGTGCCTAACTTGCTTTTAGCTTTAGCTTTGCTTTGTGCAAGGAAATGACAGGAAGGGTTTGCCAGACCCTTACCGTGCGAGTGATAGCCGTGTAGCTACATCTGCATACAAATTAAAAAAAAAAAACCAAAGCAAAAGAAAGATTGCTCAACTAGATTGATGAAAATGTGTAAAAAATGGCCTCAAATGGGCTCTTGACCAAGAACCAGGAGAAGAAACCCTGTCACTGATGTCCTTCTCCTTGCAAAAGACCCAGAGATGTAGAGTATGTGCCATACCAATGCATGAAAAAGGTAAAATAATAAAAAAATTAGCAGTGATTAGATAATTTGCATTATGCATTGCAACACAGTAACTGAATTAATAGAGCCTGTTGGGTTTTATTTCGATTAGACTGGCAAGGCTTTGTTAGACCATGAATATACTCATTGCTCCACATAGCAGTGAGGTTCCTCAGCCCATGTAGATGGAATTAGGCTCGTGTAGTGTGGCAAAGCAGAGAGCTCTCCATCACAGCACCCAGAACCTTCTTTGGCCAGGTCTAGGAGAAAACTGTGGGGCCAAGTGCATCAGCTAGGGAGCAGGGAAAAGCCAGCAATTGTCTCTCATATCCTGCTATTAAGTGGCTGGATCAGGAGGTTAGTCCTGCTCTACACGATGACAAAGCTTGCCAACACCGACACCTGGAAAACAGGAATAAGGCTTGGAACAGGGGCTGGCGGGAGGGGAGGTGGCACACTGCAGGGGTGGGGACTCACACCCCCTTGCAGCTCTGCACCACCGACCTTTGAGGCATAAACCTTCTGGCAGGATTACTCAGCTCCCACCAGGGATTTTCCCCTTTCCTTTCTTCTTCCCCCATGCAGACATCCCCAGCTGTGCTGCAGGGGATCTTCCTCTCACTCTGAGTTTAATCTTTAAATCATCTTCATCACTGATGCTTTTCTGGAGCTGCCATACCCAGCCCTGGTGCTTTTGGAAGAAGAAAGCAAAGGACGTTGGACACGGGTGGCAGCAGTGGCAGTGCCCGGAGGCAGCGGGGCAGCTTTTGCATGCCTGTTCTTTCCATACTTATTTAAGGAAAATACTGATGTCGAGATTTTTCAAAAATTTCAGAGGGATAAGCATGTTTAATTCCTATTAAAATCTACAAGAGCTAGACATCCAGCCAGCTGGGGGAAAAAGAAAAAGACATTAAGCACCTGGCTAAAGCTGTAGTGACGAATCTACCATACTCCAGCCCCCAAAAGATGAATCAAGTACACTGCTAATCCAGATCTTTCTGGCAACGGAAATTCACCTTAAAAGTCAATGAAAACACCACTTTTTTTCTGTAAGATATGAAACAAGGGAATATTCCACGCAGATACATACAAATATTTTCCATTAGCCTTTAAAAGACCTGGTTTTAAAAAGATCTTTACTGGTTGCCACTTAATTATACAAATAATCTGGAGATTTAGAAAGCAAAACAGAGCGGGGGCTGAGCCAGGCCAGGCCGGTTGCTCATGTGGCAACACTCCACTGACTGCGCTTTGGGCACGGCGGTGAAAGCATCCCTCCCGGGAACAAAAGGAATGAGAAAATGCTGGGGAAAACTAAATCCGTGCTGCCTTCCTGCCGTATGGTGTAGCTTTTACATCACCCCCCCATCACCATTAACAGCGCCTGTTGAAAAGACCCAACAGCTGATGAAGCGACCAGCAGCACATCCTCGGGCAGTGACACGCAGGCGTTACGTACAGGGCTGTTGAGAGGGGTCTGGGTTTCTATAGCTCTGCTTTCCAGCAGGGGGGCTCCAGACCCCCCCAGCAAAGTGATTTATGGGCTGCAGATCGGAGGCAGCTCTGCTCTGCCTGCCCCGTGCAAATCACAGAGCAAAGGCAACCACCTCTGGGGTGGGTGGCGGCAAACGTGCTCTGGTCCGAAACCGGCTTGTGAGCCACCGGGAAACCAGGAGAGCCACCGGGAGAGCTGAGCCCCTGCTGCTGTTGCTGCCCTCACGGCACTGCTTTTACCAGGGCTGCTGTATACGGTGCAGCAGCTCCTCGTCTGGACTAGGGATGGAAAGCAAGTTCTGGGAGGCTGCTTGCTTGCTAAAGTGCCCGGACAAACTCCAGGTGGGGCAGGAGAAGCAGAGGCTTGGTGGCCTGCCAAATCAGACCATTCCTGGGAAAGGAGCTAAACCTGTGATGACATCTTTGTGTAATGATGCATCTGGTAACAATGCTTCATAAACAAAACTAGTAGAGATAACCTGAGCCATCTACTGGAGCTGGCTAGAAGGGATGTCATGGTCCATCCAACCATCTGCACTTCTCCAACCCCCTTCTTGGGGCAACTGCTACAGGAGAGACACTCCCAGCTGTGCCACCACCACTCCAGTGCGTCAGGACCACTGCCTGGCCGCCCCCCACCCTCCACCCATGCTGCTACGGTGGGTGCAACCCACCTCTTCCCAGGCTGGTGCAATCAGAGATGTCTCTTCCAAAGGGGTGGCTGGCACTGAGAATACTTGCATTTGGTTCCCCTTCCCCAGCTGCTGAAAGTTTGCAGGAAAATTCCCTTTCCCCAGCGTCCACAGTATTTTAAATCTCAGGGTGTGCCATCAGGAGAAGAGCAGACCAGACAACAACCGTTCACGGCACAGACAGCTCAAGAAAGTGAGGAGTGAGATATATTAGCAAAAGGAAAATAATTATTTAGCTAGGGAGAAATTACAACCAGGAAAGGTGAAGCACTTTAGTTAGGATTTTACACCCTTGAGTGCCACTTAGGGCTCCTCTCCATGCCTTGCAATATCAGGCTTTTAATTAAAGACTCAGGTCCTTAAGACAAGCAATTAAGTGCCAGCCCAAGCATGCCCTCAAATCTATCTGAACAAACAAGAGGAAACTGATGAGATGCAGTAAGGGGGGAGGAGGATTTCTGCCCAAATATCTTGCAGCACCTCACCTTTATATATATCTATCTATGTACACACACATATCTATATACATATATATATATACATAATTGTTACGTTAGAGGTTCTCACCGCTCTCAGTGACCCCCAACCAAAGCTTCCCTTTGGCGATCAGATGACGAGGAAACCTTTTGCTTTTTGCAGGACAAGTCCAAGGCAGGTAGCACTTGCGCCTGCCTGTCCCGCTCCTGCACGCAGCCAGGGCAGGGTGCGCAGCCAGGCTGCATCTGGGGCTGGGCACCCACCCACCCACCATCCTGAGTGGGAGGGACGGGGTGTAAGGGCTTTGCCTTGGGTACCTGGGTGCCAGCGTTTCCATCCCAGCAGCAGCTGATTCCATGATCATTAAAGTGGCAGAAAATGAGCTCGTGGTGGGTGACCTTCCCCCAGGGAGGAGAAAAGCATTTCACCACCAGCCCCCACAGGCGACTTTTGCTGCTCGAAGGGGACCTGGCTGGCACGGCCACGGGTCAGAGACAAGCCCTGGGTGCAGGTCCCTGGCTCAAGGGTAGTGTCCAACCCGGCCTCTGTGCGATGCACTGAAAGCCACGAGCAGCAATGATGCTCACGCAGCTGAGCCCCAGGGCTTGTGGGCTGACATTGTGTCCATTTTTTGCTCTAAACCAGTTGGTTTGATTAAAATACATGAAAATAATTAAAATAATCCTGCCAGATGCGTGTCCTGAGACCTCTGAGCCCATAACCAACACTGCTACCCAAACCCACTGGGATGGCACATCCCAGGGACCGGTCGTTCTCTGACCCACCCTGATTTCACCCAAACTCAAATCCATGCAGATTTTTGCTGGACTTCTGAATCAGCTTGAAAGTGCTCCTTAACCCACTGGGGTGCAAACCCTTTGCTTTGGTGAGTTGGTTCAAAGTGTTCAGCAAAATGCTGAAACCAATTACAGAAATTTGTAATTTGACTGGGGCTGAAGCCGTGGGGTTCCCCAAACGACAGCTTCTGCAGATGCCTGCAGTGCATGCAAGCCTTCCCTCCACCAACCTGAGAGCATCTGCTGCCCGGGGCTTAGGCTGAGGACACAGGGCCCAGCACGAACACAGGATTCATTTTATTTGTACAAACGCTCCCTGTGACTGCCAGATGGACTAATCCGGGGAGGAAGGCATTAACCTCCCTAAATACCTGCAGCCACCCTTCTTTTCTTACATCTCATTTGTGCTGGCTAAAAAGCCTGTGTCGGATGCAATCTGCACTATGGAAAAACCAAAAATACCGTCAATCATAAATATGCCATAAAAAGCAATTTTAAAAAGTGAAAAAATATAGACATGCATATAAAATATGCTTCATAATTGAGGTTTTACTCCAGATCTCATTAGCTGCTGAATATAGATGTTGTGGGCTGTTGTACCCACTCAGAGCCGGCAGCTTTGCTGCTGCCTACGGTACCAGCTAATTGCTCCAGGTGGGATGTGCAAGTAAGGCCAAGTCCTGGCACAGGCATGCGAGGACGCAAGAACAGTGTTTTAGGGGGTTACGGTCCAGGGAGAAGCCCCGCAGCCCAGGGAGGGGAGCCAGCTTTCATTCCTGTTTTCCCCCACCACGATGCAGCAAGCGCAGCAAGGTGCCGCCAGGCATTTCCTGGGAGGAAGCCTCTGGTGTGTCTTCTCTGTGGATGTCAAAACAAAGGGAATAATCCTCTACACACTTTTATTAATGCCAAAAAAGCACTTTTTTTTTTTTCCCTGCAGGAGGGGTGCGGATGGTAGAGGACCAAACTGGAGGTCTGGACAGTTCAAGGGGTCATGTTCTGTTCTCACTTCTACCAGAGAAAGCCCAGATAATGAGCAGAAAATAATTTCTGGACTCGCTGAGCCATTTTGATCAGGACTGTGTAAAACAAAGCTGTGCCCCCACCCTTGCCCCCGCATTCCCACCTTGAGCACACACTGGCGAGAAGCCCCTCGGTCCCCCTGCCAGCAGCCATGGGGCATCCCCCCCCCCGATAGGGCTGGCTCCCCAGGGTCCCTGCGCGATGGCAGGGGCACCTTTGGGACCTTCTCTGCCCGCCACCCGGGGCCATCGATCCCTCACACGGGGCTGGGGGTCAGCCATCGGAGTGGGAGGGGGACGGCTGCCCGGTTAGGATGGAGGCAGCAGCTTGTTCCTCTCCTTTCAGCTGCACTTCGGGGGCTCGGGGCTGTGTGTAGGGAGACACCCCCCCCCAGATGGGGATCCCCGGCTGCAGGGGGGGCAGTGGGGCTGGGGACCCTGCCCAGCGCTGCTGTGTGGCTGCGCTGAAAATGTACTAAATTGATTACTGCTGATGAAAAAGTCTTTAATTAGGAATCGTTTAACTTGGATGAGGAGCTTGGGGAGCTCAAGGGCGACTTTAGTGAGTAGGTGGGGTTTGGCCTGAGCCCCCTGAACAAGCCAGATTCGAGCGGGACCATCCAGACAATAAACACCGTGTGCGGCTGCGTGGTGCCGGTGACTGCACCGTGCTCGGCCGCCGGGCCAACGTCCCTGGCACGTGTGAGCCTCGCGGACCGGGAGACAGGGCACACCGCGGTGCACTTGGCCTGACCATAAAAGCCTGCGTGCACTAGGCGTGTCAACTGGTTTTGGTTTTCCCTGCATCTGAAGGCAGGCAAGCTGCGGGACTGGGCAGGAGCCTCACCTCCGGGTGGATGCACCGTGTAGGAATTCTCCCAGTTCCTGAGAGACTCCTGGCGCTGGGTGCAACAGGGCTCCCAGCTGAAGGGTGGGCCTGGGTGATGTGAAGGTGCTAATTGGTGATGTCTCCTTCCCTTAGTCTCGGTAACGCTCTGCAGTAATGATGTGATGCTCCAATGGCTTTTTTATCATATTGTGTGTAACAGCCAGTACCGTTTCCTCTTATCATACTGCATGCTATTTTCCTTTATTACATTGTAATATAACAAACCGCATTTATTCTTCTATTTGATTTGGAATTCGTTTTTGCTTGGTATCCAGTCAATCAGCAAAGCAATGGCATGTCTGGAACCTTGCCATCAGGGCCGGTGGAGAGCAGGAGCTCTGTGCCCCATGGTGCACACGAGGGTGCTTTGGGGGCTGCCTGGCTGGGCACTGGAGCTGTGGGGGGCTGCGCAGCCTGTGCCCATCCTGCCCCCCCAAAACCCACCCTGCAGGGCAGCTGCTCCGGCAGGGACCCGAGTAGGGCTGCATGAATGTAAAAATACCGTCATGTTTGCAGCTGCCACCATTTAGAGCATCAGTATCCAGTGAGCAATTCCATTATTTTAAATTACTAGTGAGTATGGACTAAGGTTTTCCAGCTGTCCCTCCACGTGTACATACGTGCAATATGCACACATATGCCCATGCCAAAACCAGAAAAATAGGTGAAGGTGAGAGGTGAGAACTGAGGCAAAAAAAATCCATTTGACTTACAAATGAGACTTTGGTACTTTTGGGGAAACTTTGCTGCACAGGCACAGCCACTGTTTCAACTTTTGCTTCAGGGTGGAACGGGGCAAAATAAACCACCAGCAAATGGCACTGACTGATGGAGGTGGAGATTTTTAGCAGCTTCATCTCCCCACACACCAAAGCTGCTTGTTTCTTAGGAGATTTAGCAGGACTTGGCTTTGCTGCCTCACACCCTGTCCCCAGAGCTGCCACATGTCCGCATCCCCGCTCCCGGGGAAGGACCGACTTTGCCAGGTTGGCGAGCAGACGGCAGCCCCCCGAGCTGCACTAAGGCTGATGTCCTCGGTGAGAGGAGGGCAAAGCGCAGGGTGATGCTGCGGGTCTCCTCAGGAGGTGCCAGGTGACCTCTGAGCAGCTCTGGCTGAGGAAGAGGAAGGGTACGGGGTAGAGAAGGATGCGTGCTTCCTGCAAATGCAGCAACAGCACATGCTCCTGCTAATTGCTTCTGGGAGCGAATTTTTTAAAATGCAGAAAAAAACGCCACAGATGTCAGGAGGAAGAGGGATTGCCACGCAGAACTGGACTCCCTGTTAAAAAGCAAAAAAGAAAACAAAACAGGAGAGAAGAAAAGAAAACAAAACAGGAGAGACAAAAAGAAAACAAAACAGAAGAAAACAGAGCAAAGCAAAACCAAAACTAGAACAGAACCAAAGTGAAGTGAAGCAAAGCGAAGCGAAGCGAAGCGAAGCGAGCGAAGCAAAGTGAAGCAAAGCAAAGCAAAGTAAAGCAAAGCAAAGCAAAGCAAAGCAAAGCAAAGCACTGCAGCCCCAAACAAGCAGGCCAGGTAAGTCTGGGTTTCGGCCGTGCTGCCTGGGTGTGCAGCTGCTGAGGCTGGCTGACGCATCACCTCATGCGCGGGGAAGCACGCCGTGCCCTGCTGCTCCTGGCTAGGCCATGGAGACCAGCCTGGCATCCGCGCTGAGCTCTGCCCACCCCCAGACCACGGGGTGAAAACCCAGCCCCGGCGGGGCACCAGGCTCTGAGAGAGCCAGGAGCTGCCTGTGACAGTGACAGCACCGGCCATGGCCACCACCGCCGGCGCTGGAGAAGTCAAACGGGTCGCTGTGCAGGACGAGAAGATGCGCGGCAATTCCTCTGCATCCACAGGGTCTCCTCAGGTCCTTAGGGATGGCTCGGAAGCCAGGCTCTGGCTGCCCTGGTCGCAGCTCCTTCCTTTTCAGCAGGAAAGGGCAGGTTTCGCCTGGGATGCTCGGCCGGGCTCTGCCGTGCCCAGCAGGTGCCAGGGGAGAGGTGCCAGCCCAGCTGCGGAGCTGCCCCCTGCCCAGCTCTGCCTGCGCCTCCACCGCCTCCCCGGCACCCCAATCAAGCAGCACACCGCTTGGCTTCAAAACATACAATATACTTTATTGCCTGCTAGATAATCAAAGTGAGGAGTAAACACCATAGCTGGAAAAAGCAGAAAAGGACCAGGAGAAGGAAAAGAATATCCAGTCACCAAACAAGTTATCAGGCAATAAACCATACACAATATAAATAATCTGTTTCCCAAACAACTAAATCTTTATTTTGCTAATGGCCGTTATATGGTTAATTATCAGTAGTAAAATCTCTGGATTTCCTTTTCTACACAGCATTAGTAGTAAGAAATATATAAGGGACTCTGCAGAAAGCAATACAAAGGAGTTATATACACAGGCACCTTCTGTGGAGCAAGAACAGAACCTCATCTAATAAGGAGGGGCTATCTACAAACCAGAAGACCATGGTAATACAATATTAGCTCAGACTTAGTTTAGCTGCAGCCTTTCCATAAGGTAGGCTAGCCAACTTATGTATACATATATATTTTAATATAGATATATATAGAGATTTATTATTTTAAAAATAATGTGAACTACCTGTAGTTCCTAGACTAATTTTAAAGAGGCAGTGTACCTTTCCGAAGCTTCATTTCAGGAAGTATATTAAAAATGGTATATAAAAGACTAGCAGACCCAAGCTCACACATCCCCTTCTGATATCTTCCCTCCACATATTTTTTTTTTTCTAAACCTATAGCTGCCATCTGCATTGACAGCAATGCCTTTAGTCAACTGGATTGCTATTTATGTTGCTGTAATTGCTACCACTAACTTTACTAGATTATAGTGTTAGTAATTGTTGATTATAAATAGCAATGATGCTGCAGTATACTGTCAAAGCCTGGCCATGTTATGAAGATCTAGTCTGTATGTGCATGCAGAGTTTTGTTGTTTAATCTAAACATTTCTCAGCCAAACTGCTTCCCCTGCCAACCCTCCTGCATTGTTCAAACCATGTCGCAAGGGCTCCTCTCTCTAAGGAAGATGTGACGCCTCTCACTCCACACCAAACTCTCACACAGCATCCATGCACGCACCCATCCATCCATCCATAATCCATTCATCCATCCACCATCCATCCATGCATCCATCCGTTCATCATCCATCCATCCATCTATCCATTCATCCATCCATCCACCCATCTATTCATCATCCATTCAACATCCATCCATCCATCCACCTATCTGTCCATCCATCCATCCACCCATCTATTCATTATCCATTCACCATCCGTCCACCCATCCACCCACCCACCCACTCAGTTTTATTTTCAGGACATAGCCCTTCTCTCTCCCACAGCTAGTGTCCTGAGAGCTACTAAATATAACTTTTTAAAATTAAAATTAAAACTGGGTATTTGAGGAAATGCTTTTAACACATTCTGGGCCAGATCTCCTGTGGGCTAGTTCTGCCTCACGCTTCCCACAGCAGGCAGGCAGGCAGGCAGGCAGGCAGGCAGGAGCACACTGCCTGGTGCCGCTGCCCGAGAGCCAAGCCCGAGCCACCAAGCCGGGGATGGGGAAGGGAGAGACTTTTGCTGGGGACCTGCTAGGACCTGGTAAGACCATGGGAGCCTTTGCGTGCCACTGGTTTCCAGTCTGCTCCCTGTTTGCATCTTGGGTCCACTTGCAAAGGCAGAGCGGGAGCAAGCGCATGCAGACAGGCAGCGCCTCTTCTGATGGATTTTTCTACTAAAATCACAGATCGAGGAACAAGGTCCCTTTCGTACATGATGCTCTCAGCCCAATCCTCCCCAGGCTTTGCTGCTCATGACGTGCTACATCACTTCTGCTCGCAACATAGATGCCACTTAACACACTCCTTGCCACAAAGGCTTCTAGGACCCTCTTCCCAGGTCAGCGATGACACCCTGATACGCAGTGGCTCTACTTCAGGTACCACCCCAGCGCTGAGGAGCTGGATGTCCACGAAGTGGCTTGGACCCAAGAAAGACCTGAAACACAGCAGCGCGAGCATGGGGGTCTCCCACTCGGGCAGAAAACCCAGTGGAGCCAGCTGTCTGGGGGGATAGGAGGGACGTTTCTGGCTTCAGCTGGCACATGCCCAGGTTATTCCACAGCCTGCGATGTTTCCTTGTGACTGGTCAAGGCAGGGTCAGGCTGGCACAGTCCCAGCAGCACAAGGGACCGCTCTGCTCCCCAGAGACCCCCAGCCTGCCCCAGGCCACTGGGCAGAAACGACCTCCGGTACCAGCACCGACCCCTCACCAAAAGTGCACAATGCACCCTCAACAGCAGCCACCTTTTGAGTACAGCATAAAACACGCGTCAAAAGAACCGTGGCAATAAAACCCCAACTTGTTTCCCACAATAATTCTGATGTGTTGGTAGGGGAGCTCAAAAACAGGTATTTTAAAGAAGGACGCCCTGATGAACAGGATGTATTTGCCGTGTTGGAGAATGACGGGTGGCCTGTACTTAAAAGCACACCTGTCACCAGCGCCTGGCTGGGGAAACCCGTCCTTGCTGAGTTCAGCACTGCCTTCTGCGTCTTTGCTTAAAGAACAGTAAAGCTTGAAATTTCCTCGTTGATTTTTCTAGTGACCTCTGAAGCAATCTTGGCGTTCCACGCCGCAGGTATCCTTCTGCCGCATCCCCGTGCCCACCCAGAGCAGGCAGGTAAGTACCGCAAGAAGAGAGGCACACACAAAAGCTAGAAGCTGACCTGTACGGTGCACGATGTAAATTCTTCTGCCTATATGGGGAAAGGCACTGCGTACAGATGCTGTTTAAAACTCAGTCGCTTCAGCCCCCGCATTGCCCCAGACTGTTACTGCTTTCTCTCCTTGATGTATCTGGACCTTGCGCTACCCCTGGTGTTACACAGACGGACACACCCGCACAACAGAAGGGAAATGCCCCTTGGCTTGTGTTCTGGTGAGAATTTTGTGCCTGCAAGGGCTACAGGTTCAGTGTTACTTTTCAATTCTGTTAGTAATTCCTGTTCAGCTCTACAGGACTGAAAGCACACACTGATACTTAACAGTAGAGAAAATAGGAGAAGCACCCTGCTACGCTGCGAAGGAGGAGGCAAAAAGAGGGCAAATTTTAAGAGGGAAGCACTTACACTGGATATCAAATCAACTACAGATACCTCTTCACTGGCTGCTCTTGTGTTTTTTTTTACTATGGAGGAAAAGGGTGTAATTTGGAAGTCATGCTCCAGCTGATCTGCTGTGAAGCGCAGCCTTTTTGTCACTTTTGACTCCACCACAACCTGTTTTTGCTTATCCTGGGCAGGGTTGCTAGGGCTGAGCAGGAGCGAGGAAATCAAGGGGAGCACGGGCGATTCAGAGTCTATCAGAGTGGGAGACAAACTGTGAAACACAGAGGGAAACGCTTTTCCTGCTCCAAGCATCGCTGGAGATTACATCGATCGGGAAAATTGCTGAACATATTGGTCAATCTGCAGCTGCAGTGCAGTTCGATGAGCACCCACCATATTTCACAGTTTGTGTGTGAAAGCAGGAGCCAAAACCTCCCTTGCCAGGGTGATGATCGGGCATGGGGAAAAACAGTTCATCTCTTCCCCACACCTCGTTTCCCCTTTTATAGTGCCATCTCTTCCCCTCCCAGGGCTGCTAAGGAAATGGCATTTTCCGAACTGCTCTGCTGCACTTGTTTCCTTTTAAGCCATCAAACGCTTTTGCTCTCAACACTCCTGAGATTGCCAGCTACTGCAGGAGGTTGTCCATGGAGGTGCTGCCCTTAAAGCCAGTCTTTGGCTGGTACGCAGTTGTACTGGCTCTTATGGGAGCCAAACAGCCTTGGGTCCCTCACCCATCTATGCTCCTTGGTGTATCCATGCCCATAACTGAGCCAGCATCACCTGGAGCAAGAACCCGTAGGAGACCAACGTTTCTGGGGCCTCTGCTTTGCATCCTGCCTATGGTATCGCTCAATTCAATTTTTCAGTTCAGCGCCCCATCCCTGCTTTTCTTTGTTGGCCTCCCCTGGTGTCAGTGCCTGGGTCCATGCCACCACGTGGGGTGGCTTAAAGGGGCACCTGATGGGCATCGCATGCGCCTGGCAGCACCGGCATGGCCACCTCTGCCGCTGCCTGCAGCCGTTCCTCACTGGGCTTGCAAAGACAGGTGTGCACGGCTGGTGCTCAGCAGCACCCAGCACCCTGCGCAGCCCTCGGCTGCCGCTGGTCCTTGCCATGGCAGCCGGGGGCTGACAAGGGGCTGCTGCACATTACAGAAGGTGCCGACACCACTTGGCACCGGGCCCAGGGGACTTTGCCGTTGCCTCCCCTCTG
The DNA here is from genome assembly GCF_023634155.1 of Falco peregrinus. Taxonomy (NCBI): domain Eukaryota; kingdom Metazoa; phylum Chordata; class Aves; order Falconiformes; family Falconidae; genus Falco; species Falco peregrinus. Next base: position 3,479,323 of record NC_073724.1, on the reverse strand, counting down.
AGCTGCCTGGGGCCATGCAGAAGACAGCAGGACTGGTGGGACCCGGGGCTAGGTCCCAGCGGCATGCTGGCACAGCCAGGGTGACCTTCACCTGGTGCCTGGACCCCTGGTGTGGAAGAGGTTTGCCGACCTGTTTCTTGTGAGCTCACAGCTTCTGCTGAGCGCGGCGAAACCCTGCCCTGGCACCAGGCACAGCCACCGGGAGTGCAGGCAGGGAGCCTCCCGACAGCCCAGGCCGGGCAGAAAACGATGGGAATCACACCCCTTGCTTGAGGGATGTGCTCCCCTTTGCTTCCCATTGGATGCCTATTCCCAGTAACGGCCATTCTGCATGGAGAAAAGCACAGTCTGTCCCTTCGAGACTCCTGGACAAACTGGCACCACGTCGGGGTAAACCAGTGAGCTGCCAGCAAAGGGAGCACCCCGCTCCTGCTGACGCACCGGCCTTGCTCCATTCGTCTCCCAAGTGCTCCCGAGTCATTGCCCTAGCCATCATTTTGGAGCTGGAGGGAGCATCGCAGGTACCGCCACGGGTCTCCATCCCAAAGCGGAGACCCAGGGATGTCCTGGTCCCTGTGCTGCCGACACCATCACCGGCAGCTCTTCCCACATCTCTGGGGCAGAGGCTGGACCGGGTGCCGGCAGGGACGTCACCGTGGGCACAGGCGAGGCATTGCCTGCAGCATCCCACCGGAGGACAGCCAGGAGAACACGTGTTTCCAAGCCTGGAGGCAGCTGAGAGAGGATGGCTGTGTCCAGCCCCTCGGCGCGGCTGGCACAAGCGCTGCCTAACGGCATGGATGCTGTCCTCCTCCGCCTTCCTCTGGGCAATATGGCTTTAACGGTGGGCTCGCAGTGTCTGCCAAGGGTACCGAGGAAACAGCTGGCAAGCTGGGTTGTTTTGGGTTGGGTTTTTTGTGGGGTTTTTTTGGTTTGGTTTTCCGTTTTTTTGTTGGTTTTTGGTTTTTTTTTTTACTGTCAGAACTCTGTATAAAAGGAATTAAAGGCAACTGCTAGACAGAAAACACAGCACGAGGAGAAAGGTCTCTTAGAACCTTTCTGGTATGGCTATTCACTGTCAACCTGACACACCCTTTGAAGGAAGAGATTTTCAAAGGCATGGAGGAGTCCTGTGGCTAGCAATAAAGCTGGGCTGTTGCTTCTTGAAAGCCTCATCTCAGATTTTACCTGATCATTATTTCTAAGGTTGCATTTGTAAGAACAGCTAAAATGCTTCTGTATCCAACATCTTTTGAGGACACCGTCTTTTTCTCCTATACCCTAAAATTTTGTACTTAGGCACTGGGGGAATAAATGACCCTCACAAAGTTAGTCAAGCACGGGAAAAAACAGCAGGGGGGACATGGCTGAGCTTCTGGCTATTACAGGCTTTTAAGGACAGGTTCAACACCGACCCATCAGGAGTGTGGTAAGCACAGCTTAACCTGCCTTAGAAACTCTCCAGCTGACTCTCCAAGTCCCTTTTGGCCCGGTGACGCTGTGCCAGGTAACCACTGCCAAGATCTCATCCTGCCATGACCCAGGATGCATTCAATATCCCAACAGGCTGCTCGGTTTTCTGTCTTGGCTCGCCGTTTGTCCAGGAACACACCCTGACTCTTCAGACATCCTATTCAGTCAGCTTACATCTCCCTCCCAAGCCACCGAAAGCCTGCTGACGTCTACAGCCCCCCTGAAAAAAAACCTGGACAGCAGCAAGCCAAGAAGGACGCAGAGACAAGTTCACTCTAAGATTTCAAAAGCTGCCACAGAAAGCTTTCCTTCGGCCTTTAGTCATCTTGAAAAATGCTGACCGAACCACTGGCAAGCTGACAACGAGCAAGAAAACCGCACACAGACAAGAATCGCTGCGTCCTTTAAATACCCTCCGCTGGCTCTTGCCAACAGCTGGGCATTCAAAGAGCAGCTGGTTTTTACAAACCACTAGAAGCAGCCCAAAGAATTACCTGGTTTATATGAAACCTGACTCTGCCTCAAATACAAAAAGTAAAAAAAAAAGAGAAAAAGAGTTGAGCTAGGAGCCCGGGACGTTTTAAACAGGCACTCACAAACATCGGGATGAAACGCCCCCACGAAACACCAGTGCTCCTGCGACGAGACCCTGCGATGCTGCACATCGCGCAAGATGCTGGCCCAAAGCTGACCCCGCACACCGAGCTGCCCTCAGCCGGCGCAATTAGTGTAACCACATTAACAGCAATCGACCTACAAGGAAGGGAAGGAGGCAAATAAACAGCGGGAGCGCAGCACGGGTCTGCTGCACACACCTATGGGTGGCCGCAGGAACCCATCTGCTCGCCATTTCTGCAGCGAGCAGTTACTGTAGCAGCCTGCGACCTGCCCTCACCACAGCAGTGCAAGCAGAAAGTGCAGAATTTGATGTCTGGACATGCTGGCCTTCCCTGTCGGTTTGTCTGCACCCTGATTTATTCCCCCACCCCCCACTTATAAATTTCACATGGAAGAAAAAAGCCCATCTAGTGACACATTCAGCTATGAAACTCTGTGACATCCTTCCTGAACTGATGTTTCTTGATGGCATCAACGCCCAGTAACAATACAAGGATAAAAACGTCTTCGCATCAGCAGTAACGCCAGCTGCACAGGGCCTCGAGACAACCATCGCCCCAGTATTTCAAGGTGACAGCCGGCGATTACGACGGCAAGTATCTGGTGATGCTACAGCCGCGTGAAACCTTCAGCCGGCACAAGGTCTGGCACGCCAAGCGCCTGGCACAGCCTTCACACAGAAGCAGGAGGATACAGAAACGAAAAGCAATGTTTTACTGACCGCCAGGACATGCAGAGCAGCAGCCCTTCCTCTGGCACGGGGATGCTGGAGGTGCAATCCTGCCGCAGCGGGCCCTCGGCTGGCACCCCCATCCCCATCCCTTGGGATGCAGGGGGGCTGCTGCACCGCGCTTCCCGACAGCCGGCGTGCCTTCTCCACAGGGAAAGCAACGATCCTTCATGTAAACGTGGTCCTGATCCCGCAGGCTTTCCCCCCGGACCTGCTGGCTTAGGCGAGGCTGTATGGGCGAGGTAACTGGAAAAGCTGGCGTTACATTTATTACATCTGAAGTTTCTCCAGTAATTAGGGAGAAAGAAAACATAATTAACTGGGGACTTTTTTCTCCCCTCTAAGAAAGAAATTTAGAAATGTGGTTAAGAGTTTTATTTTGCAAGTTAAGGCTTAGTATGAGTTAATGCAAACGTAGGTCTGATATGCTGAAGGGGGTTTTGGTTTGTATTTTGTATTTAAAGTTTGTATTTTGGGGAAAAAAAAAAAGCACATGACTTCAAGGTACGTTAGTTGCTACAACAGGCCATGCTCTGCAAAATGAACCAGGCCAAAGCTACGTAAACTGTGAACCTGTTCTCAACAATATACTGTTAGGAGGAGGGAATAATTTATCGTATTTCAAAAGCCTGGCAGGTTTCTGGCACTGGCGCTGCTTGGGCTTTGCTACAGCAAGCTGGGGGCGGGGCGGGGGGGGGGGGCCCTTTGCTGCTGGATCCCACCTCTGGTGCCCACCTTTCTGCAGAAGCTGCGTTTGATGCACAGCCCTGGTTGGGCAAAAATGTTGAAATACCACTAATTAAAAAAATACTCCCTGTGGGTTTTTCAGTTGTGCAGCAGCTCGGGAAAGGGTGGGGTGCTGCCGTCCTACCGAAAAGCACCGGGACATTTTGCTGCTGATGTCCATTGAGTTTTTAGCCACTTGAGGAAAGAAAGGCAAGGCAAGATGACTGAAAAGGAAGGTGAGACATTTGTAAGCGAAGATCAACAATCCAACTTCCAGCAACATCAGCAAAGCCATACAGCAAAGAGGTGTCTCTAGCAAATACAAAGCATCTTCAGTCAGGCAGCAAATTTGACTAAAGTGACAAACCCAACCACTTCTTACTTGTAATAAGCTTTTATGCTGTTTATGCCCCCTCTATCTTGACGGCAATGGATTTCCGCCGGCTGAGATTTATGGGATGGCGGTTTGACGCCAAAGGCAGCTGCACCCCCCAGACGTGCCACCACATCCTCCCCCCAGCACTGCCAAGTGCGGTGGGCACTGCTGCCAAGGGCTCCTTCTAGGTCTGCGGCGGCACGTGGCATCTAAAAACGGACACCTGTCATTTCCTAGATATTTGAGGATTATTACACTAATCGTGGTTTTATTAATCAAAAGTAGTAAAAAAATCACTCAACTTGAAAAGCACTTGGGAGTATTTTCTGAATGGTCTAAAAGCCCAGAAAAATTGATTTAAGAATACATTTTTATCTCATTACTAAAGATGCTTTTAAATCCCTGCTGGCAGCCCTTGGCTGTCAATTATGGAATCACTTTGCCAAGGTAGAACAGCATGCCTCTATTTTTTGTCTACTACAGTACAGAAAGTAAGTTTTTTAAACCACTTGCAGATTAACAGCGTCTGTGAATATGCAACTACTGCTTTGATACTGATTCTTACGTGTTACGGTGTTTTCATGGGTCTCACACACGAAACATGCTATGAGTACAAGTCTCAAGCCAGTTATTTCAAAAATGCACCCGTGTGTTTGCTCTCCGTTTGAAAATGCTGACATAAGGACATCTCGTATTCCAGGCAATTTTCATATAAAAGCTATAAAAGACTGCACGGATCCTGTTGCTATGCATGTGTGGGTGCAACCGAGTAGAATTCTGCTTCCCTGTTTTAGGGGTTCTGATGAGCACCCTCCGTTTCTGCTGCCCCCGGAGCTCGGCCCCAGCGCATCCCTGTGGACAGACGGCTTCTCCCCTGCCCTCCTGCAGCGCTGAGCACCAGGGTCCATCCCAGGGACCCCCCCAGGCTCGCCTGAGCTCCCACCATAAACCCACCGACCGTTCTGCGACGCAGGACCTCCCCGACCGCCGGTCACCACTTTGCTGCCTGAAATCCACAGTGGGGCTGCTGCACCCGCCGGCAGTGCCGGTACTGTACCGGGTACCACCGCACCACAGCTGCGCCCCAGGCGTCCCCGGGACCAGCTCTAGAGCCAGGGAGAAGGTAAAAATGCCGAGCTGCAGAAACCTGACGAACTGCAAACACGCGGGACAAGCAGCACGGCAACGGAGCCTCTGCCACAGCAACCCCCCGGCTCCCTCCGGCAAGAGCACACAGTGCCGACGACCATGAGTTGGACTCAGTGAATCAAATGGGTTTTAAATACGATGTTTGAGCCACAGCCTCTTCTGCTTTCCCCTCGTGCGAGTCAGCACAACTGCACTGTGAACCGTCCCGATCCCTGCCGACTAGGCGTGCAGTCACACACGCTGTGCGTCCCACGCCTTACGGGATCCAGCCTTTGCACGCGGCATCTTTCAGCAGCCCTTCATCCCTACGAGATTCCCTCAGCTGTGGATTTCTGCATGAGAATCAAGTAGTTACTTTTGCGTTAAATGATCCCAGAGCTGAATTAACTATATCCTACATACAGTACGCTACAGGTAAGTTACTAGTAAAGACGTTCTGAAAATAATTACCTACTGAGATAAAACAGTCACATAGCAAATGCTTCCCTCCGTTACTTCCCAGGGCAGAAGTATGCCTTGTGTCTGCCAAGCACAACAGATTTTCTTGAAACACAGCAGGAAGAATTTTCTTAAGCCCTGATTAAAACGCAGATGAGCACTTGCTGTTATTTATGACGTACATGCAGGGAAGCACTCGTTAGCAGCACTCACGCTCCGTGCCAAATGCATTTGTCATCTAGAAGTGAATGGGATGGTTTAGAACTGCATCACACCTCAAGTAGCTCACACATTACTTCTGACTGAAGAATTTATCACTACAGGCACTGAAGCAAAACACAGCATCCATTCCAAGCCACAGACTAGAGTGGCAATTTCTCCTCTGGTTTTTGTTTTTTTTTTTTTTTTCAGACCAGTTGGCAAACCTCGCTCTTGAAATTGGAACCTCTTGAAGACAACAAAAAAGTCCATCTGCTGCGACAGCAATTTCCCTGCCACCTTACTTCCATTAGAAAACACTGCTCCTCACAACAAAAGGAAACCCGGCTTTGTTGCCACAACCTGTCAATCTCTGCACACCATGCATGGAGCTGCTCAAACCGAACACACATCACCCCCCTCGCCCCCAGGCTCCCGCCTATGGAAACCTGGGAGCTCATCAAGGTCCAGCCTCACCGGCGATTCCCAGCTGGGCTGGCTTCATTTTGTTTTACAACAAGTTCCTGAGCAGCTGCGGGCAGGAGGAGATCCCGCTGCACGGACAAAGCTGCTGCGGCACAGAAAACCTTCGCCACCCCCACGGGGAGAGGCCGGGAGGCCGCAGTGAGAGGGCCACCCCGGGCCGGAGCCCTGCTCCATGCCCAACGTCCGTGCCCGGGCTGGGAGTCCCGGGAAGCTCCCTGGTGGGCAAGCGCGGCTCCTTGCCCCAGCCAGCACGGGCCAGAGCAGATGGAGCATCTCGGAATGTGAGAGGGAACCGAGCGGCAGCCTGTCAGAGAGACACGCCATGAGCTCACCTCAAACAGTGTCGCCCTGAGCTGCGCTAACGACAACGGCGCGTCTGAACCAGGGTCACCGCTCCCGCGGAGTGAAAATACACTGGCTCGAGGGCCCAGGCCCACCGTAACGTGCGTAGCCCAGAGCTGCAGCCAGCCTCCGCGGCATTACGAAAGCTGCTATCGCTAGAGACAGACACCAACACAGAGCATCTTGAATTACTGACAGATTGGAACTATCTCACTTGCAAATTCTCCTTAACTACTGAAAGATGGCAAGATGTTTTCATAATCCACAGTGATGAGACAGCAACATTTAGAAGGCCCCGATTAGAACAGAAACCCCACTAAGATAACCTTTCTGAGGCTGGTATCTGAGATACTAGACCTCAAAGCTTCTGGTGACATGCTGCTCAGTCTTAAGCCCTCCAGCAGCAATATCATTTTAAGAGTATCACTCATAAAAACACCCAGGAATCAAGATTTTTCTTACGAGGAAAGCCTGAAATGAGATTGTAACTCGAGGTGTGGACTGGGTGTGCAGGGGACCCACCCAGACCTCAGAAGGGAACCGATGCCCAGACTGATCTGCCCAAGCCTGCTGCTCTGCCACGACTGGGAAGCCTTTGGTGGGCCACGTCCCTGATCTGAAGATGTACTCCAAACACTTCTTTTGGATCAGGAGGACATCTCCCAAGGACTCTATTTTTTTCTCCCCCCCCCCCCCTTTTTTTTTTCCTGAAACTGGATGTTGTTTGATGGCAACACTGGTCTGCTTAGTGTGCAAACCACAAAACCACAACAAACACACCTGACACTCGCGATGGTTCCACTCCAGATCCAAACACTAAGCAAAACAAACAAAACCAACACAATGCTACAGAGGGGATTAAAGCAGAAGGTGTTCTCATTCAGAGAATTACAGTTCGGTGCTAAACCTGACATTCTGACTCAACCGGTTTGATTTTGGGGTGTACTTCAACCAGTTCCTCGTGTTTCATGGGCTGATGAATAGGTTGAAGTGCTGCTCGGCACGGAATGAACTTTTTGTATCGCTTTATGTAGGCTGGATCTTCAAGTGGGGCTGAGCGCGCTGCATCTCGCGCTAGCTTGCTGCTGCTGAAGATCTCCTCCTTTCGGAAAGGAGCCAAGGAAGCCTAGCTGAAGTCTAGAGTACGTTTTAGATACATTAGAGCTCAATTTCTTACTGCTGCTGTGCCAAGAACAGTCCACAAAAAGAAGATGACACTGAATAGATGGTAGGCGTTATATCTTACAGGTTTTATTTCTGAAAACAAAACAAAACAGAACTTTGCAGCAGATATAGGAACGCATCTTGTATTTTGTTACAAAGTGCTAGTGTCCTACTGAAGAACCAACAGCTTCACAAGCTGGTATATAGCATGGTTAGGGTATGCTCAAGTATACTTTGTGTCTCACTTAACATTGTCACATTGTAGGGAAAAAAAAAAAAAGAAAAGAAAATAACCTATTTGAAAGCGGCTGCATGTTAAATAACTCCGGGATGAACAATGGAAAGGACCCAGCAAACGGTACCAAGGGGAGAACATCAGCATGCCTGCCAGAAGCACGGCACTCGAGGAGAAGGAGGAGGATGCCTTTCCACCCCGTGTTTTTCCAAAATATTAATGGAAATGTATCTTACCTGACAATTAAGAAAGTGTCAGTGCAATGCCACGCAGCTGCAGGAAGCAATGTGAGCTGGCTATGAAGCACACCTAGATGCACCAAGAGTCAGGGAATTCAGCGGGTCTTTTGTTGGAAGAACAAAATGACAGCAGATGGGAAAAGATGGGAGTTCGAGGAATCGAGATGACTGTCCTAAGGTAATTCAGTAATGAAAAAAAGCCAGCATAGTGACTTCAATGTCCCTGACTGGGCATACTATACTGAAAAAATAGGCATTTCTTAAGATTTTGTCTGTCTTTTTTTGCTCGTGGAAACAGAGCTTTTCTCCCCCTTCCCCAAGCGTGACCTTTATGTGGCCTTTATCGCTGAAGCTCTTCCATTCCTGGCGTTTCTCTGCAGACATACTGACGCATGCCCAGTAACGGCAGTGCACGATTGTACACAGTTCTTCTTTCCTGAGTAAATGGCACACAGTTAAAAAAAAAACCCCAAACCCCAAACAAACCTAAAGGCTTCCCCCTTCTGCTCCTTTTGATTTGGAGACAGTTCTGCTGCCACACAACCAACCAGTGCCTGCTGGCTTCATGAAGTCTCTGCTTGGGTCTTCTGTGGCCAGAAAAATTCACTGTGACCAAGGAGGCTTCAGGCATCCAAGGACAGGTAAAGACAAGATCCCCAACTGCCCAATTTTCAGGCCTCAAGATGGTAAAAAATATGGGCAGAACAGAGTCCTGATTTAAGTTTCCAAAGTAGTCAGGACCTGTAAGTTTAAATATTGACGACCCTTGCCACTTATTTCTAAAAGAGAATCCATTTCTGAGCAAGTTCTCTTAGTGTCCAAGGACTGAAAACACAGCAACAGCTTCTTCACGCGGGATGGTGTGGACTATACACGAGCTTCCCAATTGTGCAAAGATGACAAAATCCAGAAACACAAAGCGGACACCTGGAAAGCTCAGAAGAAAAGGCAAACTTTTCTCCCAGAGCCTAACTGCACGGAGTCCTGGCTCTCTCCATCCCACGGTCTCCAGCTTTATGCCGATATAAATCCACTGAATTCTGGGGCACTCGCACGGGTCTATGGATCTTTCCAGCAATGTCAACAGGGCTGAATCAGGCTTGGAAGTTTTGAAACTAAAAAATGGAAGCTCCCATAATAGACAACGTGTAAGCAAGCACAAATGGGCAGAAGTTCTTTGCAAAATACGTGACACTCTTTACAGTCCCTGTGGAGAAGCTGAATGGATGAGCTGACAGGGAACTACAGCTCACAGTTCTGAGGCTCCATCTCTGGGGTTTGGCATCTTCCTTTTTTGGGTGGAAAATGAGCTTGTTTCCTTTTAAGTATAAGAAAAGCCAACAAATTCATACTATCTCTAAAACCAAACTCTGCAAATACTGCTAACTCAGTGGTATGTTAAAGTAAACAATCATGTGATAGTAAAGCAGGTGAAGCATCAAAGAAGCTCCATTTGAATAGTATTTATTTGCAATCATTAGTTTTAAATGGGAAACTGTTTACAGGCACACACTAGATAACCAAAATAGAATGAACATAAAGAAATCTATTTAAAGGTCCTTATCAAATATTTTATTAAATATTTTATTCAGTTTTATTATCACAGTTTAACGTACTTTAGCATGTTATACACATGACTTAACATGTGCACTTAAAGATATCAAATTAGAGGTTTTTGAAGAAAGTATGACATTCTATAAATGTGCTTATTGACTTACTTTTAACTACACACATCTAAGAAGGCAGTAGCTCTGTTATACCACTGGTGGAGATGAACTATTGTAAGGCATGTTTACACCAAGCTTTGGAGAGAATAAAGTCAGATACTAGGTCAAAATTCAGTGGAATTATGTGCGAGAATGAAAGTTGCAGGACTGGGCTCTAGGAAGAAAGATCATGGCAAATCAGTTGTGTTAAAACTATGAACAGATACTGGTTATTAAAAGCAAGCACTGCTGAGAAAGAAGGTTTGCGCAGCATCTAGGTTAGCAGGAACTGTGGGGTGGTGGTTTTTTTCAGGTGTGATTTTCACAAATCACACCTTCTGGTGTAATGTGAAGGGAAGAGACAGAAATCTAGCAAGAAAGTTGGAAAACTATCGTCTGAGAAACCTCATGCTGTTTTATCACTGAAGACAGGAACACTTTTGCAGAGAACACGCTGCAAGTCATGGCACTCCGATGTGCGCGTGTGGACGCGTATGTACACACGCATGCAGACACACGCACATACATGCCTCCTCTGCTTCTGTCACCTTCAGAGCCCCAACCGCTGGTTAAGGTATAGCAGTGCATGGGGGAAAACCAGGTTTCAGTTGGAGGGGTGCAAAGAGCAGGTGAGAGCGTGACGTTCAGCAGCCTGGGCAGTTAGCCTGGGCAGCTGTGGGGTTTGCCAGTAGAGTACAGGGTGGGTCTGCTGGTATGTGCTAACAGTCAAGACCCAGAACCTCCAACGTAATTATTTGGAAGAACTCAATAAATGTTAAGCTAATTGCAGTCGTTTTCACGTCACTGAAGGCCCTAGGGTCAGGACGTGCCGCCCCCAGGAACGTCACGCAAGCCCAAGCTTATCGCCAAGAGCGTAGTGGTCCATCATGGGGGCTCTGCACTGTCCCGGTGCAAGCAACAACTCTGGCCCGGCAGTAAGGATGGGTTTCGGTGTAAGCGTAGGTGGGATGCTGAGTGGAGATGTCATGCCAAGTCTTCCTAGATTTCTGCCTTAGAAGAATTACTAGGGGAACATAAAATATACATCCATCTCATAAGCTTCTTCAAGGTTGTCAATTCAGTAGAAAATACCGAGTATATAAATGAATATAATAGTACTTAGGTGAGAGCATAAACCTCACTGTGCCTTTTTATTGGGGACACCGGGGGAGGAGGCAAGTGACTCCTTCACAGCCTAAAATGCACTCGTTCACGGCGCCCAGTGTCCTGAAGTGCCTCAGCATCCTGGCAGCTGTAGGTGACAGTTCCACACTATGTACAAGGTTCGGACGCCCCAAGCATCACAGAACACGGCAAGACACCTAGGAGCTCTACACACTACCCAGCAAGCACGGCAAACGAGCAGTGTCTAATGGGTAACGCATGGTGTACTAGACACAAGCTGCACGGTTACGTTTCCTTGTGAAATCAAACATAAACTTCCACAAGAAGTTTCAAGAGCAGCGCTTGGCTTACTGCGTCACCTCTGGCAACCACTGAAGCCCAGCGCCCCACCAGCACGGCATTTTACCCAAAATGACCTCACTGACCCAACCAGAGCCAGTGGGCCCGCGTCCCGCAACCCACATGCCTACGGCAGAGGTTAAACAAAAACGCTCCAGCAACACAGTTTGGGCACCGCTGTATATTCAGCCTTTACGCTGCCTGCGCTATAGAAACGCTGCTCTTGGAAAGTGAAGCACACAGCGATATACAAATGGTACCAATGGCTGAAAAGATTACGCAATCAAGCCTGAAAGCAAATGGAAGTCAACAAAAGTAGTCTTTTAGGAGAGGTAGCCATAGTAGACTCAGCATCCAAAAAAAGGGAGTGCACTCACAGGGTCAACGTACATTGTAGTCTCTTGTAGACCCATCATGTTTTTGTTTTTCCCACCTTTTTTTTTTTTTTTCCAGAATGTACACACCCAGGCGCACATGCACACACGCATACACACACATATATACATCTATCGTTTTTTCTAATTCCCCTTTGTTGCCGTAACTTTGCCATACTGAAACCAAAGGGCAGCTCTCCTTCCCTCCTCTCTTAGCTGTCCCACGTCTACGACTGTTGCCTTCAGTCTGTTCAGTATTCGTACAGTAGCTAAACAGGCAGTGGAAATTAAAACTGCTTCAATTTAATATCCTGTTCCGAAAGATAGCATCCCAACTATAAGGCAAATCCCCTGCTCTGATATGAGTTCCAGCTCCCTCGGGTTTCCACTCGATACAAACTGCAGAGTGCTCCTCAGCCTCATGCCACAAAGACAGCTTTCACCCAAATAATAAAGACCAAAGCTGGAATTTAAACACCGCAAGTTCACACGCTTCTACCAGTCCCTCGTTCCTGCGCCCCTTTCCGACAACGCTTACCACTTTAATTTCAAAAGTCATGCACCAATGCTATAAAATAGAAACCCAAACTACCAAGAAGTCTCTTGCTCATGACTTTGGAATATTGTATTAGTATAAAAGAGCATTCAGTCATCTTAAATAAATATATTCTATTTCTGAAATCACAGCACATTCAAGGGGTAGTTACTGCCATAAGCAGAGCATTAAGTAATCTCCATAGATGTCTTTTGAATCATAGAATCCTTTAGGTTGGAAAAAGACCTTTAAGATCATTTGAGTTTTGATTGATTTGGTCTAATATTGGAAAACAACCTACTGTGGGGATAAGAATCTGCATCTCAAATGTTGTGCAGAACGTTTTTCCCATATTTGTATACAGTACTACAACAATTAAGAAGACATTAAAGTAATTTTCTCCCAGCTGCTTAGATCTGTAGCTTCGGCTACGACAACATATTTTGTATACCTCAAAACTACATATGAAATATCAAAGATCACTAAATAAATAAAAACCAAGGAAAACTGGGACAGTACTGCATTTTACACTTGAGACAAGATTCCCCCCCTCTCCCATGGATAACTCACAGAGGACAACTACGGTAAATGCTTTTCTTTTTTTTTAAAGAAAGATTTATACACAGGTTCAGATCCAGAAAATAATGTGAAATGCATAAATATCGATAGCTTTAGCTAAGTTAAAATGGGTTCAGTAAAGTATGATACAACATATTCAGAATAAACAAAGCAGAAAAGCATCATATTTTGGTTTGCTTGAGATATACATAAGGTGCAACAATTTCTTCTCTAGAGGCATTTGTGGACAATGTGTTAACGGGTAACAGTGTTTGCTGGTATACTGAAGTACACACAATAGCAATAGATTTTCCAAAATGAAAGCAGCTGAAATTAATAAAAATTAAAACAAAACAAACAAGGAAAAAACCCAACCCCAATACAGTAAGATATTGGTCTGAAATTTTTGTTGTGCTAACAGACTTTGTTACCTGAAAATACTGATACCCCTTCTAGTAGATTCAGGGAAATTTCTAGCTACTCAAATCAAGACGTCACTCAGAGAACCAACAAAGGCAAATGCCTAGTGAACTATAAAGCTTTGCAGGATTTCTGCTACTCTCAGTGCCTAATCGCTTAAAAATTAAGCATATCTACAAAAAGGTTTGTAAGTATCTGAAAACAGTCATATCCAGTAAACTGACCCAACCCTACCCCCTCTCTAAGGGAAAGTCAAGGAAAAGCAGATCAAGTAAGATATTAATTCATATAGAAAAAAGTAATTTTCTGTTTCTTTTAAAAAAGGTACCATTAATATACAGAAATATCTTCAGGAACAATATTGAAATTTAAATCGAGGAAGGATGGGGTGCTTTGACAAAAATATATCTACTCTAAAGGTTTTCTAGAGAAATAAGTTAGTACCATTGTCAACGTGAACGGCCTGCACTGTAACGTATTTGGATTTCAGCTAATTATAAAGTGGTCCAAAACTCCAACAGCCACCTTGCTGTGACCCAACAGTTTTAAGTCTTTTTAAGTTTTTCCTGTCTTGTTAAAATAACTTATAAAACTTTACTAAAATCTTATTAAAAATACTGCCATAGGCTGCAATGGCATTCTAGGGGCTCTTAGTCATATATTCACCTGAATTTTTAAAAAGCCTTTTCACTGACTCATTGGCTCGTAAATTTTGTTGTTCGTTTTTGTCGTTGTTCCCTTCTTCCAACACATGCATCCTCGATGGTGCTATTTCAGTGACACTTCCCAGCTACCTGCCTTTCGTCAGACCTTCACTCCTTTGTTACAACTCGTGTGGTATGTTGTATATTGTTTCCTGACACTGAACCAAAGACTTTCGCTTAGCTACAACGATGAAAGGCTAAACCTAGCAAGCGTTAATAGAGTTACTGTCCATATGGCTATTACATCAAATTAGTTACAAAATAACCCCCAAACACATTATCAGTTCAGTCAAGTATAAATAAGAATGCCTGATAGAATGATGTAAACTCGCATCATTTAAAGACTTAATTCAAAGAACTTCAAACTCAATCTAATACTATCAAAAGTTCAGCCGGTATGATGAAGACTAATAGAAAATTATTGCTGGAGTCCAATTTGGTAAATTGTTGTGCTACAATGCAAAAAGTAGGGAAACATCTTGTGCTATTGAAGAAGTACCCTGTCGAATTTGTAGCTTTAGATCAATTAATAGTGATCGTTTTGCATCTATTGGTAGGAATTAATGTTCAGTTGTACAACAGTGTAAGTCAAGATAGCAAAGGTAACAGGCCAAGTGATACACTCCGCCTGCTTCTGGGATGCATTTATGAGAGCAAAACACAAAAATTCGACATAAGCAAGGACAGAAACTGGCAGATGGATCTGTTTGGTAGTCTGAATTCAGTCAAACGTTACTCTTCGGTTGTAGTTTTATCTGCATACAACTCGCCACTTCACCAACGCAAACTGTAATTGGCCCTTTACGCAAATTCTGAAGCCGATTTGGACCGTGCATAGTAACTACAACAATGCCAGTGTCTGTAGAATGTAAAAGGTATGTGTATTGGTGTACATGTATATCGAAAAGTCACGGGTTTAGGTTTTTCAGAAAGGTGAAATAATACTAAGGTCACTTTTGAAAAACGCATTTGCAGTACTTTTTTGTTTACAGGAAAGTTTCACCAAGTCGCTCAGATATCTATGCAAAAATAAAGGAACCCTCCAAGGCATGAAAGACAAGTCAATTATCTGCAGTATTTTCTTTTCCATACACCACTCCTTTTTCTAATGCACATCATCCTGGTTATTCAAAGCTAAATTAAAAAGAAACAAACCTAAACGTAGCCTGTCAGAATTTTTCCCAGTAAACTCTACCACTCCGGTGGCAAATATAAAAGTGCAGAACATCTGGACCACGTGGCTGCCCAAACACCGCTAACAATGGTACATCTGTCCAGGCTGCCTTGAGTTCTCTGGAACAGGTTTTAAATTCATTCTACAATATAAACGTAGGCATAACCTATTAATATAAACCATCTTAGAACTTAAATCTTCATGTACAAAAATGACTAAGAATATCTAATAATAACTAGTGCAGTGCGTCAGTGTTTTTGTTGTTGTTGGTTTTTTTTGTTGGTTTTTTTTGTTTTTTTTTTTTATTTTCATTTAGAATAACTAGGTATTATACGAAACTAGTTGCCGTACTCTCTGGTTGGTAAAAGAGATGCTGTGTGAGCTAACAGTAAAGGCAGCCTTTTTCACACCAACCACCTGTGTACTGTTTAAAAGCCTTCAATAGAAAGCAAGCTCTGGGATCATTCCATTTCTGTTCATTAATAGACAATTAATATCACCCTTCTACATACTGGGTTCCGATTTGAGGACCTGGCCCAAGTTGCTAACGTCTGGCTTCCAGTGAATTCTGGGCCACTCAGAGCAATAAGCACTTGCTTGCAGTCTATAGTTTCCATCATATGGACTGACTAGCTTCCCTTGATAAAAGACAAGGCTAGGATATTAGGTAAAGCACAATGTTTTACAATAAAGTGGAGCTTCACTGGTCAGCGCAGGAAATAAGCACTGGAGCCTGAGACATTTCATTTGGCTGTCCGTCATGTGGGAGAGGCGTGGCCCTCTGACTTCTGCAAAAGAAAAAAAGAAAAGCCACCCATCATTATTTGAAGCACAGGAGGTGCTTTTAGCAGACCAGAAAGGATGGGAAGCGGCGCATGATAGGACTGAACGTCTGACAGCACGGCACCGTCACTGCCCGCTGCCGCAGTGCCCCTACACTGCCGTTACAGCCGCCTGTAGAGGTGTTCCTGCAACAGCAACACGGCGTCCCGAGGACAACCTGCAACACGATGCAAAGTCAGGCAAAGCCATGGCGCAATGGTGTTTGACTTACACAAACCAAAATGCTCAGCTGACGAGTAAGGCAGGGGCACACAAGGACTGTTACTCATTCTGTAAGGCAGCGGGGCTTCAGCCCGCAGAGGCAGAGTACAGCTCACGCGTGGCAAAAGCAGGTAAATGCACACATCATGGTAACGCGAGCCAGTAGCCAGCTTTTCAACAATACGGAAATCTACTCATCAGCACGGTCGCACACTGCAATTACTCCAGGTTTCATGACTTAACACTTCATCAGCCCAGCACATCTCTCTCATTACTACAGCGGTGTTAATTTACAAATGATCCCCTGGCACAGGGGATCATAAAAATAAACTGCACCAGAATTAACATGCTCTAAATCAACATCAATCACTGTAGCAGATGGACTTGGGAGAGCTCCTCTGCAGCTTGCCTTTTAAAATACATACACAAAGCACGTCACTGCCTGTTACCTAATCTCACAAGTCAGGTTCTATTTTGGTTGCAGTACGTGTCGTTTGCAGCAACGCAAACCTGGGGCTCACTTTTTATTTACACAAGGGCCACTTCTGCTCCCCCTGGCACAGCCAAGGCCCCGGCGGGCGCGGAGGTACCGACGTGCTCTGCAGAACCGGAGGGCAAGGGAGTGAGTGACCTTGGCACAAAACGCAGCTCGGGCTCACAGCTGCATGCTGCACTGGGGCATGCACAAGGTAAATACAGCCAAACAGAAACCTCCGAATGAAAACCACGCTGCTACTTCCAGACAAGCTCTAATTACAGTTAAAAAGGAGTTTGGCTTCCATGGCCCAAGGCTCTGGGAAATTATTTAATAATTAAATTCAGACACTGAAGAAACACATCAAGGAAACCTCTAATGCTGTTGTTCTCCTTTCTGGCTGTTTGCAAATAAAGAAGCGAGTTGCACAAGATAACAAACAGCTGACAGAGTAGAAAACTGAGAAGCCTCTAGTGCATCAGATCCAGGTTTCTGTTTTGATTTCCATTTGCCAAATCTGCAAGATGTGGCTAAGTTCCTACTGACAAAGAGTCCTCTCCTGCTGTCATCTCCCCCCCGGGGGCGATTACAGGCCAGAATTTGCAACAGCTGCTGGACACGTGCCGGTTTGGTGTTTTCAGGCCTGACGGAAGGTGCTGCATTGCTCTAGCTGTATGGTGAGATGACAACAAGCGGGACTAAGGCAGCCCCAAACAAGAGGCTATGTAAAACATCTCATTTCAGTGGGGAAACAACTGGGAGGACAAGAACTCTTTGAGGAACAAAGAGGGGAAAACCACAGTGAAGCAAATCCTGTTGCTCTTGTGTGATTCTGGTCAGCGTTACTGGAAATCAATGAAACCACAAGGCTGTGAGTGAGGGCAGAGCCTAGCACAGCACTTCCCCAGGTCCCACTTCGTGGCTTCTGACCACAGAAGATGCCAGAAACAAGGTCAGACTTTTGCTGTCTGGATAGCAGACACTTGTTCGGCAATGCTGGGAGGAAGGGCCAGGCTGGCTGCAGTACGAGAACACTTCTGACCCAGAACGGTGCTGCTTAGGCAAGACAACAGCCGCTGCAGGGAAGAGCTAGCAGGCTGGGGCGAGCCCACTGCTTCTGCTAGGGCCCCCGTGCTTCTACGAGCCTTCTGGCGTCTGATGCGCAGCCTCAGCAGGCAGGGCTGGGCTGGCCAATGGGGCCCACGAGACCACCAGTAAACTGAGGCTGTGAACGGTTTCGTCAACCTTAGTCAAGCCTTGTGGAGTTTCTCAGGCAGTCAGCAACCTGCCAAATGCCATCTGCAGAGGCTGTGATGCTTTCAAACTGGCCCAGCATGTCCTCGCTGACTTTCTACTGCAGGGAAGGACGGGGTTTCATCTCCAAGAAGCCGCAGCATCATAAGGACAACACTGGACAATTAGGAGCCAAGGAGGACTTGGTGTGATGGATTTCCTCCCTTTGCACATCCAGCAGGCAGGATCTGACCATGCTGGGCTGATCCAACAGCCCTAAGTAACCTGCACATTCTCCACCTTATCTGTGTGGAGGGTCTACTCAGTAACTGAGAGGACCAACACAAACTAATGTGGCTTTCCACCACCCAGAGTTGCTCTGCCCCATGTCATTCTGCAGGCGCTTTGCCTCCTACACAGCAAAGCACAAGAGCAAAAATAACAAGTTAGCTTCCTTCAGCCATGGTCGACATGAAGGCTTCTTCAGCTGAAGTTACATGAAATTCCCTCCATGGTTTCAGGCCACTGAAAACGGCAGATCAGCATGCAATAGCTATTTAAATCTGCTATTATCTGACAAATAGCATCTCATAATAATTAGAAACCCTCATTCGTTAGGATCTCAAGGAGCACATGAACCTGTTTATAAGCAAAAATAGGTAGGTAAGCCTACCAAGGAGGATCACTTCACTGATGACTGAAATAGATTACACTGTCATTTGGGTGAAGACTTAACACTACTAAGCAAGTGGTGCAAAACAGACATTCATGGAAAGCTGCGGAAGAGGAAACACAGGCCAAATTAAACAGTCTGCAATTCACATGCTTTCCGAACAAGCTGGCTGCCACGTACTATTCACTTAGACAACAAGGGGAAAAACAAACCATACCTGTGTACATTTTCCATGGCTGCTACTTCTGCCAGAGCAGCTAAGCTAAAAAACGCAGACACCGCCGGCATATCTGACGTAATACTATGATTTTCTTCTGTCTCTGCATTTCTGGAGCATTCACCGTTGCAATCTGTTTCTGCACTTGATGTTTTTTGAAGAGTACTTTGTGGCAGCTCTTTTGGCTTCTCCTCTGCAATGAAAGAAACCAAAGTTTGCACATCTAGCCCTTAAATTCACAGCAGCCCATCGATACGCTGACTAGTCTGGTGTTAACCTTTAGGACTTTGATTTCTGCAAGTGTGGTCCGATTCAGGCTGCAGCCTCTTCTGACCCAAGCTATTGGCACAAGCACAGTACTAAGATTTATGAAGCAGTTTACTGATTTTGCTTTCAACTGCGTTTAGTATTTTAGGTCAGGCAAGAGAGCTTTTGTTTAACAGGAGTCCTGAAAGGTTACTTTAAGCGCAGAGGACTCCTGCAAGGACTGGGGCATTGACCATCCCATTGTGGAATTTATTTTTACATCCTATAAATAGGTGCAGTGTAGTTTCTTCGCTGGCTGGAAACAAACTATGAAAGGTAACCATTTTCCATTTCTCTCAGTATGAGTCCTTAGTTCTTAAGAGAGAAGTACCCACAGTGAGGACAGATTTGGGCATTCCAGCAAAAGAAGTTGGCCATCACAGACTCAGTGATTTCCCAGTTGATTAATACCTGTATTTTACAGAATGACCTAAGCAGGTATGAAAACAAGCTAACTGAGAACTACTTCCCTGACCGGCTGCTTGCAGTCCCAAACCTTCTCCAAACATTCAGTTTTAACAAAATTTAAACGCCAATTTCCTTACCCAGCGTCCCTCCTGCTGGTGACACTCGACCATCTGCTGTTCGGACAAGATGTGTGATCTTAGTTTTCCTTGCTTTCCTTTTCTGGCTGCCAACTAAAGGTTCATGCATCATTGCTGGCTCTGGAGTGTTTAGGGCAGATAGAGAAATTTTATTCTTCCAGGCAGACTCGCTGGAATTTCTGTCTTCTGAGAGTATGGCTGAAAGAGGATAAAAACACCATTTCACATATCGAGTAAGTCAGCTACTAGCTACACTCATTTACCATTTTGCATCTATCTGCATAAAGCCTTCCCTCACAGGTACTTGGAGCATAACCCACAGTAAGGTATGTTCCGAATGCTGCCGATGTTTGCAGGGGAACAGTAGCATCAGCTCTTAAAGGTATCCTGGAAGGTTCAAGTTTCTAATATTTGCAAAGAAAACTGTGAGATGGGCAGTAGCACTTCGATGGCAGCCGGGTATCAAACAATCTGTATAAAACACTCTGCAACAGAAGATGCCAGCAAGTAGCTAAGCGATGAAATGTATTTAAGGAACAATAATGGTCCCCGTGTAAGCTTATCTTAGCTCACAGACGGACCCACAAGCAGGATTCAGGAATTCCTGACTAAACCCCAATCCTTCCTCTGTAGTCACTCTACATCGTCTCCTCCAAGCAGAGGGAAACACTGCCTTTTACAAAAGAACAAGCCTTAAAAAAAACACCCAAAAGGCAGCAAATATAAAAGCAGAGCTGGATCACAGCTGAAGACAAGAATGCTAAAAAAAGAAAGTAAACATAGGATAAAATACCACGATGAAAACACTGCCTACATAAAGTCAGAGAGGGAGAGAGGAACAGTTTCAAATCATTCTCAGCAAGTACCAGTGTTGGCATTTCCAAGTCACCTTCTTCCCTGAACTGGAACTCTATCACAAATTTTCACCTGAACAGTCACTTTGATCTTGTTCATGAAGAAATTGGTTGGACAGCAACCACAAAATGTATTTAAGCTTCCAAAGTCTGAAATCAGCGCGCAGTTGCCAATCCTTTGTAATTTCTATTGACTTAATAAGCCATTCCGCTGATACCGTAGGGTATCACTAGTCCATAAATTCCATCTGTGATGTCTTTTTTCCTCCTGTGATAAAAGTACTCTGAGACCTACCCCATCTGCGGCCACTGTGAGCTAGGGTTAGAAGGAGACTACAGGGAGCAAGGGGAATGCCTAGGTAATTTCTTACATATGGCCGTCTAACCTGCTTTGAAATTGGGAGCGCTTGTAGCATCTGCACCAAGTCCTTGGGGTGTTTTTTCCCAGTACATTGCCATCCTGAATGATTCCCCATTTCTTCCTAAATGCCTGCCTCTCATCTCCCCTGCTACGTTTACAACTCATTTCCTTCACTACCCATCAGGTTACGCCCCATCTCTTTGCAACAGTCCCTTACATATTTCACAGCTGTTACTGTGCCTACAGTTAGCCTTCTCTTCCCCACAACTCCATCCAATCCTTCCTTCCGTTTTGAAGATATGTTTAAGACCCATTTGCTCCCTTCCTGAGTTGAAGGACCAGCAAAAATTACACGCACAACACTCAAGATGCAATTGCAACAACTGCTCTTTCAGGAGGGCTAAGCCCTGAAGGAGACCAGCCGCCGACGCCGAGCGTGGCTGCATCCCACCCAACCCCACAGACCATGCCCAACAGCCAAGCGGTTTGCAGGGACACCTCCCTCTTTCATTTTAACGTGTATTTACCGTTTATCTATTACTTGTTTTGTAGATGTAATGAGCTTCCTATTCAGAGATATGGTTAACATAACCTCCACCTTTTGCTAGGTTCTTTATCTGTTACACGTGCGAGGATGGGGACTGGATGTAGAGTACGGCTGGAACATGTTTCACCTCGCTAGCTGTTGCCCTGTGCCCTTTTCTTTTAAGCAAGAAGGGACTTTTTAATGTTTTATGGCACAAGAATACAATCAGGTCTAGTACATAAGCATAAAAACATTTGGAAACGTTCCAAACTAATTTGCTTATGTTCTTAACTCACTTTCATACCTTCTCTTGTTTAAAACATTGTTGAACGTGTGCATGCTCTTTTATTTTGGAAAAAAGCACCCAGCTCCAATTAGCTTTTCTCAGTGCTTAGCTACAGCTGCTAACCTTTCCAGAGCAGAGTGATGCTGTAAAACTCATTTTCTTTACGGAGAGCAAGAGAAATCACAAGCAAAGATCTTCCCCACAACACTGCAACGCTCAGCAGAAGCACTGACGACTGCACATGTGACTTTCAAGTAACTCAACTGGGCTAATAGGAAGAGGTTCAGACAAGCTCACTGCACTGACTGGGGCCAAAATCTTAATTGGAATGCATACTTAAATGGGCAGCTTTCTCTCCAGATTTCTTATTTGGGAATTCATAAGCATTGATTATGTATTAATGTAGTGGTTTGGTTGCAGTCCAATGCCATTTGTTCATTCTGATTCGAGGATTTGCTCTAATGAGACAGTACTTTGACAGCACTGTTTAATTCTAGTCTGATTGAGTTTATAATGGCTTTAACCTTAGTAATACAACTCTTTTTTGGTTTTTTCCTCACACTTAAGAAAAACACAGAGACATGCTTTCAAACAATAAACAACATATAATAGAAAGCAACCTGATTTGGTATGCTTTTAATTAGGTGTGTTGTGTATTTCAAGCCATGTCAGGTCACTAGAAATTAACTGGATCGGTCAATACGTAAACGGTTCCCTTTCACATTTGTTTTTTTTCTCATAGTCTACATGCCAAAAAGCTGAAAAAATTAAAGTTTTTTCTTCCTTTTGAGAGGTAAAATAAAAAGAGGCAATAGTTCCTGAAGACATAAGAAGGAGTACACGATGTTGGCGTGTCTGACGAAGAAATAGCAGAAGGTGGCTGACAAACTTGGGATGCAGCAAGTATCTTCCGTCTCCATGTTCTAAGGTTTTTCAGTCCTTGAAATGAGACTTGAGAGTCCTCCACTTTTTCCCCCCCCTTCTCTAACTCCAAAGTAAGCTTTTTATCACTTTGTAAGATTGCTGCCATACAGTTTTGAAGAAGGAAGGATTAAAGGTGAATAATGCATGAGTATTTTTGCGGGTGGGTGTGTGGGCGGAGGGTGGGTGTTGAAGGGAAGAGCTTCTTTTTTGTTCTCCAGCAGCCTTAGCGGACGCTGGGATAAGAACACATTTCACTGACTTCTTTACAGACCGTTATTCAAGCAGGCACAAACCCACAAAACCTGACCTGGAGGAAACCACACAGAGGCTTCACTCGCAGGACCCTTCACCCTGGACTCCAGAGGAGAACGGAGTCTGTGCTTCAACAACTATGTAGCTACCGCAGGTGTCCTCCTGCACGGGGAAGGAGCACCCCACTGCTTCAGCTGACAGAGGTACAGCCGTACAGGTGCTCCAAACCAGCCCTTGGTTTGCTGTGCCACAAGGACAGAGCTGAACAAGTTTTATTCCCTGTATTTTTCTTTAATGATTTCTTTAATCCATTCCACATCCCTTCTGTTCCCACACAGTCCAGTGTCAAAGAGCTGTCCTGTGCAGAGCTCAGCTCATTTCCAAGGGAATGCTGCCCAGAAATGCCAAGCGGCTCAGCTCCTAGGGTGCAGTCCTGCCAGCAGGTACTTACACGGTCAGTACTCACTGCGCAACGGCAGCACGTGTAGAACCACTGGGCTACTTCTGCACGCAGAGCCGAGCACGGTATGAAGGTGCGGGCCTTCTGGCATGCTTACACCACAGTGACAAAAAGGACTTGGAGAGAAAAACATCTAGAGCTCTGTGTCAGATGGTTTCCTGAGCTAGATTCATTAGAGGTTAGCATGGCCAGTTACCCCTGTTCTGCAGGCACATGGAGGGCACGGAGTCTTGTTGCCCCCCATCTTCACAAACAAGAAAAATAAAGTCAATTGGACCCACTCGGCACCCACAGAAGAAGACAAGCTCTTCAGACTGAACCCCAGCAAGACAGATTTACAAGCATTTCTTCAGCAATGCCTATCTGTTACAGGAGAGCGCTGCAGAAGTTAGGCCACACGTTGTGGAGAATGAATGCTCTGCGGGGCTAAGCATGCTGGTGCCAAGAAGGAAGGTGGGCTTAATGCCTTAATGGTCTTTAAAAAGTTAAAAAGGGGAAGCCTAGCAAGGCAGAGCAAAGGTTCAAGTCACCAGTGCCTGGGGAACTGCTTCACCAAGGAACTGATGTCAAGCACGCTCTGACCTACACCCTGGTGGAAATTCCAGCTCTTCTGCCAACGGTGTGCTGCTGCAAGGGCTGGGGACTACCACGCCGAGAGACACCAGCTGACAAAGCAGCAGATGGTCAAGCCAGGTGTATGGAACAGCTGCCTGGATGGGAAGCCCTGCTGCATGAGCCCGTGCTGACCCAGCGCCCTTCCAGCCTGGACACGTGCCAAAGGCAGAGCGGCGCAGAGCCGGCTCCCTCCAGGCTGCAGGCTCCACACAGCAGGGCTTTCTCAGCAGAAAAAAAAGAAGAGAGGGGGGGAAAAAAAAAAAAAAAAAAAAAAAGGTAATTCTGCTAATTTTCTGTGCTTTCTGTGCTTTCTCAAACATATGTGCTAAGGCTGTACAGCCTGATGTGCAGGTGGGAGAGCTGACGGAGGATCAGCAGCAGGCAGTTAGCTCTGCCAGCCATGGGGCTCCTCCACGCGGCAGCCCGCACCGAGGCCAGCACACATGTTCAGCTCATCTTCTCCCCTTCTGCTGCGAAGGCCAGCATCGCATCTGGTCGCGACACACACCACGCCAAAGCCCTCAGCACAGCTCACTAGATGTACCTGCAAGGAGCCCACGGTTGTGACCTCCCCCTGGTTATTTGAAGTATCACTTCCCACCAGGAAGCCTTGACGATGTGGCAGAAAATAAATCTCTCAGCCGAGTGGTGCTGAACCTCCCCAAACAGGGATGGGTCCAACTGTACTTCTGTCAGCCTTCCTAAGGAGGTGACATCTCTCTAACAGACTCAGCTGCATTACTGGCTGCACTCTGCTAGGAGCAATGAGGGCTGTGGCATGCCCGCTGGTATTTTACTGGGCTCCATCTCTCTATAAATACCCACAAATTCGTGCTACAGTGATTTGCACTGGTGATGCTATGGATGATGTTATCAAGCAGAGTCAAAATTCACTCAGATACTCACACCACACCCAGACAGTATGATCCAGTCACGTCAAAATCTGCCTTTACTGCACTTAATTTTCTTCGTTCAAAACACAGATGCACACAGGCACACACACACACGTTTCAAGACTACAACACAGGAATTCAGCATGACCTCTGCTGACAGCAAGGCTTCAAGTGTCTCCTCTCCAGCTGTAAAAAATTCGAGCTGTTTCTCCAGCGAAGTTAACTCCATAAAATCCAAACCCCACACATTATAGACTTTTGACTCACCACGAGTATAGACTCACCACAAAAAGGAGTTGAAATCTTCATTTGCTGTTTGATTCACTAAATCCTTGTATACTGGAATTGCAATGAAGATGCTAGGATTCTCAGCTTGAATATTGCAGTATATAAGACAGTGGGGTCAAAGTGTTCCGGGCCCTGCTGCCTCAGAAGTCACGCAAGGATGAAGTTAAGCAGGCAGCACATGCTGGCGAGGCTGCGTGCTGCCGGCCAAGGCCATACCCGCACTGCACTTCGCTGAGCAACACTTGGCTTTCAGTGTCACTACATGGGGCACTTAAAAGCAGGCAAGACCCCAGATTTTTTTCCCCTTTTGTATCTCAGAGAAAACGCAGTCCCCCACCAATACATTTATCCACTGTCTTTCCTTTGATGACTTCTACGTGGGCTGCTTAAGACTGGTAAGTTCCTCGAGTTGTTGCTTTAGTCTTGGGAGGAACTGGGCAAACTGGCCCTACTCCAGCAAATGCACAGCCACAGCTTAAATGTTTAGACACGATGACATTATTCACATGCTTAACTTCCAAGGACATGCCTCTGTTGTGCTGGAACAAGGCCAGGGTACTCAACACTTGCCAGGCTGGAATCTTTGATCATAGTGCACACTTCATATCAAAACAGGCTGGTTTCTTTTAATCCAATGGAGGTTTTGATGTTTTGTTTAGCCACATTTTAAATCTGCAGATTTTAAGATATTTACATTTTTTTACTCTATTGTGTCTTAAACACTTTCTGTTTCTTTTCCCCACAGGAGAATTTAAACACCCATTTTTCTTGGTAATTTGTCTACACAGTCTATTAATAATTCAGGAAAAAGAATCTGAATGGCACCCAATGAAAGCTATGTTAATGTATGATGCCTTTTTCACACCAGCATGGAAGCAAGATAGTTACTTCTCACAAGCGACTCCCACAACATGTTTGTTGTACAAATACAACGAAACAGAGCAAGTAATTTCAAAGTATTTGCACCAGTGAATGCAGCAGAGATGGCAGAGACTGTGTGGGAAAACAGTGCATGTGCACCACAGAGGACAGAAAACACAGCATCAGGAAAGGAGGGGAAATAACATGGCCAAGCCTTGGGGGAAGACATTAAGCATAAAGGCAGCTGGGGGAACTGGCCACGGGGATAGCCATTTATTATCTTAGAGACAGGTATGGATAGGGGGAAAAAAAAATAAAAGGAAGAAATGCATGGAGCTACCCAGTAAGCAGAACCAGAGGGGCTCTTCTACACCACAGGGATGATGTGGAAGACAGCTCCACTGTGGAAGGACTAAGGAACAGCTTGGGAATCATTTGGATAGCGTGGACAGCGTGAATACAAGCCAAAAAAACCCCAACAAAACAAAGACGGGGGGGGGGCCCAGGGAAGCAGGTTAAGCTATAAACACATACATACTGTACACTTGAAAATGCCCCCCAGAGCTGTGAACATGTAGGTATGCAGGACCACAGTACTGCAACAAGAAAAGTCTCTGGAAAGCTACCAGCAGGACAGCGGGCAGAGCAAGTCCATTCAGCACGTAACTTAAAAAACTGTCAGCTGTCTTCAATCTGAGGCAAGCAGCCAGCTGGTTACGATTTCTGCAGAGCGAGGGTTGGTTTACGTTAGTATTTCTGAGATCTGGTGCAGAAACAAGCTCTTGCATCTTGATCGGCTGCAATCTGCAAAGTTCTACGCGGTGGGAAATCACAAGGAGAGGAGACGGGGACATGGATAACTGCTCTGGCAAAGGGATAACTAACACGGTCTCTGATACAGAAGGGATGAAGGTATGAGCAACCAAAGGATTAAAGAGCTATGAGAGCTGTGGAGGATGAAAGAGTTCAGGGCTAACTGCAGAACTGCCCTTGCTTTGTCAGCTCTGCTGCATGGCGTCTGGAGCAGGGAAACTGTAATTAAGGGAGATGCCAATTAAAAAAAAACCAGCATCATACTTAAATATGGTAATATGATCAACTGGAGCCAGGAGCTAATGGAATCAAAGCAGACAGGGAAATAAGGGACCAAAGCAACCACAGACTAGAGAGCTGAGTAGTCTCTGTCTAGAAGCATTTCCCCGAGACTGATTTGAGAGAGAAGGCGGCCCAAAACCTTAACTAAGTAATGCACCAGTACCTGTGTCCGGAACATTAAGCTTCTCCTTTCTGTGCTTATATTTGCTGACAATTTTGTGGAATAAGTTCTTTTTCTGAGACTGGCATGAACCTACAGACAACATTAATAATACACACTTTTAATCAGCAGTTTTAAAAAGAGTACAACAGTCACAGTACGTACTATATTAACCTCCCCTTCCACTAACACAGGGTGGCATTTCATGGGGAAGCACAAAGCCTGACCCCCCTGCCAGAAGGGGCTCTGGAGGCTTTCAGCAGGCTGTACTTCAACCCACCAGCTCCCAGGGCTTAAGTGCATACAAAGCATTTTGGAGAATCGTGACCTTAGGAAAGCTTAGCCATAGAGCACAACAAGGCTTTGCTTGGTTGTTTAAAGATATGCTCTCTTTTGCAACAGGTGCTGGGTTTGGCTGGAATGGAATAAACTTTCCTCCCAGCAGCCTGGATGGTGCTGTGTTCTAGAGCAGTGACCAGAACAGTGCTGGTGACACACCAATGTCGCCGTTACTGCTGAACAGTGTTCACAGCATCGTCATCTCTCCCCCTCTGCCACCCCAGCCAGTAGGCTGAGGGTGTGCAAGAGGTTGGGGACACAAACACGTAGCTGAACAGCTGGCCCACACTGATCAAGAGGTACTTCATACCACGTAATGTCATGCTCAGCAATATAACTGGGGGGAGAGTATTTTGCAAAGGACTCATTGCTCATGCTGGGTGTGAATTCGGTGGTGGTGAGTGCTTTCACATCACTTGTGTGCATGTCGTCCCTTCCTTCTCTCATGAAACAGTCTTTACCTTGGCCCATGAGGTTTTTTCCCTTTTTCCCTTCCAGTCCTCTTCCTCATCCCACCGGGGGAGAGCAAGCAAGTGACAGGGTGGGGACCTACCTACCAGGCAGGGCCAGCCCTGCACAGGATGGCAGCTACCTTTGCCTTTTTGGTGACCAGGAATGAATTTATACTAACTGCAGAAGTAAAAGCTCCAGGGAGACGAAGGTGAAGTTATGCCCAGCTTGTAGTGTCTTTCCTACTTTGATAGCAGACTCTTTACTACTAGTAGTCAGAAGACATCTTATGTGACATCGGACCACAAAGTATGCCACTAGTAGAGGTCATCAACCGGCTATCCTTTGTCTCACTAACGGAGTAAACAGCGGTACAACAGCAACACAGACATACCAGACCACAGATACAGCTCAGGCATAACCTCTACACTGCAACGTCGTTTCTATGGAGTTACTTTTCAGAAACTGCACTTCAAAATCCTATCTCCAAAGACATAGCAGGCAAGCAAATCTTCAGGCTAGCTCAGAACAGACTGGCCCAAACATGAAAAAATGTTTGAAAAAATGAAATGCCCTGCAGGTGACGAGGCGGCTTATAGCCTAACAAGAGGGTGTCCGTCCCATCTGCGGCTGACTCGGAACAGAATTCTACCCACCACGAATACCAGCCTCCTCCGCTCCTCCTCATCCTTAAGAGGAACCAGACACACACGTCGGCTACTGAGAGACACAACCAGAACTGTGTAGTGACACGCGATCACACAACTGCCCTTGGCCATCGCTGACTATATGCAGGCGAAGGAGAAAAGCGTGTAGCGCATGGAAGAAGGACCTAGTCTTACAAGGTGAAAACCATTTCAGAGACACAAGGCTGTTAGAATAGTGAAAATTACTGAGAGAAAGCTAAAATGCAGCCAGAATCAGGCACGGAAACCCTAGGGTTTTGTACATGTTGGTTTTGTGACTCACTGATGCTTAGTTTTTACTACTGAAGAAATCAAAACTCTGGGAAAACATTAATAATCTAGAAGTCAAACAACAAACCAACTGAAGTCCAAGCAAGACACCACCTTAGGCAAAATCGTCTTGACGCTGAATTGCTTCACTAGAACTCGTACAGCAAATATCGGAGAGTCCAACAGAAGGGGCTACATTCACTCAAACTGATTCAAATGTCATTCTGCAAATTTTACAATAGCTTCACGAGTATCGCAGAGTTGGATAAGCAGTCTAGTGTCAGTGCAAGAAAAATGCAAAACAAGGAATGAAAAAGCTCAGGCCGGTTAAGGGAAAGCATAAGTGAAAAAACTGAGCTTTCCTGAAGACTAAGGTCAAACACTTCATCCACATCAAGAGAGACAAGCCTTCCCACAACAGTTCCACAAGAAGAGAGAGGTACATAACTAGATGAGTCTTACAACTTTTTTTTTTTTTTAATTAACAAATCAGTGATTTTTTGCAGGTGTTTGGGATAACCGACAGGTTACACAGTAGCACAGAAGTCTCCATTTCTACAGCTCGACCAGCACCCTATAGACTTTATCAATCAGTATCACAGGCTGCCAGCCAACCCTTAGCAGAACAGCTGAGCTGAAAAACTCACAAAAAAGATGACAAGCACTGCATGTAGAAGGAAACCCGTGTCTTTCATCTCTTCTCTACCATCCAAGGCACATTTGTCATAAGCTTGTAGCTGCAACATGTAGGGTACTCCGGGGCACATGCCACTTGCATGTACAATTTTGATCCCAAATGGAAAATCACAGGACATTGACTTCAGTAGGATCAAAAGAGAAGCTGCCTTTTCACAAGGAAACTTCCAGCTTCCTTCCCGTCTAGCTGTCACTGCTGTGAGATGGTGCCCGTTGACACCTGAATGCCCTCTGGCCACAAATGCAGAGAAAGGGAAGATGGGCTAAGAGCTCAATAGGTCACCATGTCACTCGGCCCTGAGGATGTAACTTCTGATTCCGTAAGAAATGTCATCCACAGTCCCTGCCCCAACTGCTGAGCGTGAGCTAGAGGATATGCTCACTGTCCCTGTGAAAAGCCAAATTACAATCACGCTTACACGTACAAATTGTCTAGTAATCACTGAACAGACTGTCTGGTGGGTCTCTGGAAGTGGCCACATCCCATCCTGCCTTTAGATGAAGGTCTAAGCCAAGGAGCTGCCAAACACAGCATCTTTGCATGGCATATTCAGGTATGAAAAGCAGAGCTTTTCTTTTAATAGCAATTAACTGAACTAAACCAATATGGAGAAGGCAAAATATAGTCTGGACCGGGCAGGACACCTGGAGGTAGGGCAGGGTGAACAAGGGGCCATTCCTGAGGCCACAGGCTGGTTTTGGCTGGGACTGAGCTAACATCCCTGGTCCAGGCTGCCACTAGCCCGTGCCCCAGGGGCACAGCTCAGGCTCTCCCACCCTCGCAGGAGTTTACGGGAAGGCTGGCTGGGGACAGCAGGCAACTGCTCCAACGCCTTAAACAAACGCCGCTTGTTCACGTTCAATCCAGAGAAAATCAGTGACTGAAAAAACTAACTAACTAACCTAAAAGGCTTGCAGGGGACCCTGGATGTGACCTCCTATAAAGAGCTGGAAAAAAAACTTTTCATGTTAGTTTACTTGGTATTGTTACACAGCCAGCCGCAAGCATAAAGTCCTTTTCTCCTGCTCATAGGTCTCTACTGGAAATGTTCTACATGGCTCTCCCTCTCCCTGGCACTTCAGCAGCTGCCATAGGATTTAACCACCTGCTAATCCCTGGCTTGCCCATTGTGCTCACGGAGGGCGGTGGGATTTCCTCCTGGGAATCCTTGCTATGGCCAGCGGCAGCTGCTTGGGGAAGCAGCAGGCAAGAAAACAAACCCACCATAAATAACGAACCGTAACTGCATTTCTTCCACATTTCTAGGCACATGCCCCCTCTGCTCTCCAAACTGCCTATTTTAAAGGGCCTGATCAAAGAGAGAACGCTTGAATCTGATCCAGGACAAACAGATCTGTCTGTGCATTTCTGCATCTCTTGGGGGGCAGACACTGTATTTTTAGGTCATGATCTTTGGAACATTACAGCATGCGATCTCCAGGCATGTGAATGCTTTGAATTGAGCAAAACCAACCCCCACCCCCCCCCCAAGCTAAGACCGAGAGGAATGCCACGAAGAAGCATCCGTTCTAAGCTGATGCTTTATTTCTAGTCCTAGAGGCCACAGACCAAAAAAAAAATTTTAGACAATCCCTTTCCCAAATAAAAGCACACTATGCATTCCTCTCCTTGCCTTCCCAAAACGAAAGCTTAAGTGCTTAAGTGTGTAAGTGAGCATTTCTTCACAGCACAGGGCAGAAATAATGACTATGCCTGTTGCTCATTTTTGCATACAAGCGGATTAGTGACTCACTGCAGACTGCTGACTTCTGTGTGGTGGGATGTTTTGGCACATATGCCATTGGAAAGGAGAAAAAAAAAAAAAAAAAAAATCAGTCACAGCTCCAGCAAATGTCAGAGCAGGCCATCTGCACAGATTCAGTATAGCTGTATTTTTCAGCCATTTTGTGATATTATTATTGTATATGCACACTCCCGGTTCAAAATGCCTGAGGTAGAATTTGCCACAGCGTTTTGGTGTGCCCAGCCCTGCTCCCGCTGAAGAAAGACCCTCGTTCGCTTCAGTGGGAGCAGAATTTGGACAATTCTGAAAGGTCTGGGGGAAAATTTGCCTCTCTTAAAGTTCAAATTTCCTCTTATACATGTGGATTTGAAAGAGCTTTCATGTTCCAGGGTTCTCCAGGTGTTTTCACATGAAAAGAGCTGGCTGAAGCGAGGACCAGCCATGCCAAGCACGATGGAAGGAGTCGGTGGGCACCGACCCACGCATTTTCCACTTAGGAGAAAGAAAACCTCCCGACAACCCCAGCTGTTCAGGCTGGACAGCAGAGCAGGCCTCTCGTAGGTATAGGTTAATGATATTTGACAGAAAATCAATCTGGCACCATTTACCCCAAAATAAAACACATTAAGACATACAGCCCCAAGTTGGGAGCGTGTGTGTTAAACAGAAACATTTCTCCATTTTTGTTCACCTAACACCCCGGGGAACTTCTCAGTGCCCAACACTCCAACCTATTTTCCAAGGTCTGAATGTAATTTAGTGGGCACTGATCTGCAGACTGCAAAAATTAAGCACTTGTCTGAAAACTGTGAACGCCTGGGAAGTTTAGGATCCTGCAGATGCTCCTTCAGAAAAAGCAGGGAATGATTTTAAAGAGGGTTTACTAAACCTACCCCGAGAGATTATGATCTGTTTGGAAACATCCAGAGGCCCCAGCCACGAGCAGGCACTATTTGTGCTGGACTTTTCTTTGATTTCTCTGATTACCTTACAGCCAGGGACCACCCCAAGGAAGAGCAAACCCCCCATGATGTGACACAGTAACACAGGGCACAGCAGAGCCGAGTTACGGTCTCCTACATCCCAGCACAGTCACACCCCTACAACTATGACGACACTTCACAGTTCATGCTCATCACATCGCAAGATGTTACTTTTGTTTAATTCTGATGGTGTAAAAACCCATGATAACTCAAAAAACCCAGAACCGTTCCAAAGCAAGCTCCCTCATCTTGCACAATACAACGTTTTCACCTCCTGCAATCCTCGCAGGAGCCCAGGACGCAGACCTGCCTGCTTAACACCTTTGGAGGTCAGTGTTCCCTAACCGTCTCTGGACTTGTCCCAGTCCACAGGCAAGCTGACAGCATGATGAGGCTGAGTGGCTTGTCAGTACCCCGCAAATTAAATTGAGGATTCAGCCTAATGAATGTTTGGCTCAGCCAGAACGGTTTCCCCACTAAGCTACTAAGCCTGCTTGTACGCCGTTTGGCTCAGGCCATTTCAAATCCACAACTTGCATTCTAACAAAATAAAACAAATTAAAATCAACCCATTGCCATGGAATATTTACTGTTTTAGCAATCTTTCTTTTCCAAAAGAAAAATGGTTTGTCGGAGAGTTTTTCAGCTACCTCGAGAGCGAGCTCCGCTCTGCAGGGCGCTGGAATGACTGACACGAGCTGACAGCTCGCTCAGCTAACTTCAGTGAATTCAACATTTGTTGAAATTAGAGGCAGATATCACTAGCTCCATCTGGATTTAGTTTGGGGCTGTGGTTAGATGTTCACTACAGAAACAGCAGTGTCACTATCAGATATTCCTGCCCTGGGGCTGCTTGTTGCAACTCTACAGCTCTGTTGGTGGAAAAGTTCATGTGCCTGTTTACCATCTGCTTCCGTGCAGTCAGCTGCCTTGGTTTAAAGAGCCCTTATCGTCAGCAAGAGGTAAGTGCTCCACGGCCTCCTCCACAGGACTGTGCCAAAATACTTATATCAGGCGTGTAACCTGCCTGCAGTTACATTTCTGACCTTCCCCTGAGACACAGCTGAATATAATCCAAAGCTTTTTAAGTGATGCAAACAAGGATAAAAATTAAGCTCCTGCCAATGGCCCTAGCCAAAAGCAGAATGCAGTTCTGGGCTACCTGACTGGAGGCAGCATTCTAGCATGCCATTCTCACACAACATAGGGTCCACAGACATGTGAACAGGTAAATTCTGTAGCGAGAAACCCAAGGAGCTGCAACTTCAACTGCCAGACCACCACAGAGGAGGAGATCTCATCCCCAACAGGTGCTGCTTAACTAACCACTGCATTATCATACTGCAAAACAATCCATTCATGCTGACTGAAGAAGTTCTGTCAAATACACACCACAGAAAAAATGAAAGGCATTTAAAGCCAGGACTCATTTGGTACTAGCACAAGTCTAATTTTGCAAAAGTGACTGTTCCACATCTAATTATATAAATACAAAAAATCAATACCAAATTTGGCGTGCACTAGAAAAGAACAGCTGCTCAATCCTGCATACTGTAATGTGATTATTTGTGAAGCATTCAAAAGGCACAGATCTAATCCAGGGTCACCTGGCTAAAATAGCCGTATTAGATCTGAAAACCTGTCAGTCAGTGGAACTGCCACAGCAGCAAAAAAGGAAACCAGCTTCACATTGTGAACCGTGCACAATGAGGATTCTTTTGAGCATCCTTTTGTCTTGCACAATTACTGGTACATCATTCCTTCATTTGGTGATATTTCTGTACCATATGTGTGCATCAGTATTTCTGCCACAGTCTAAAAGCAGCTCTCCCTACCACGCTCTCACTTCTCTACCACCTCTGTGTCACAGGCTGTCTGTATATAAAGCAGCCACGTGTCACGAGTTTCTCCCTCCAAGAACCTCAGCAACAGAGTTGGATATGGAATTGGTTTTCCTGTCCTCTAACCTTTTCTTAACCATGTCAGGACTTAGGATCGAAAGTTAAAACCTTGATGGAAAAATAATCCAAATGTTTCATTCTGACATCTCTGGGATCTTATGTTTTAATTTATAGAGCCTAAAATTACAGTGAAATGCAAACCGGCATAAAGCTACGTTTTGAAAAATACCAAAATGTAACCTTTCGATCACTTGCCATATCTTCCCCTTTTTCTCCTGGGAAAACTTGTCAAATTCACTCACCTCACAAACATTTGTGGTTTTGGTAAGTTTGCTTGCTATGAGGAATATATTTCCTGCACAAACTCCAATCAGTCCTACTCAGCATGAAACCCAGGAGGCAAGGGTACAGCCTGAAAACTTACCCACTGAGAACCAACTAACTGCAGCCCTAGAACATTTTTTCTTTGACTTCCCACTTTCCAAAAATCACAGTAAAGTAAGAACGTCTGAATTCCTGAGCTTGTCGTAACACTCTTGTTGCTTAAGAATATATCACGCGTGGTAATTTACCTTTGTTGGATTTTGGTTGTTCAGATGAGCCATTTCCAACCTTCCTCTTTTTCCTCGGAACAGCTGAATTTTTCCTGTCAAAGGTAATAGGACTGTATTGAGGGAGGCTGTTGAATTTCTTTTCAAATTCTTCTTCCAACTTTGCTAAGCTAAAGGGGAAACAAAACCAATCAAATTAAAGGTAACTCTGTTTTTGGAGAAAAAATATATTGTTTAGGAGCACGTGTGCGGTGTGTGTATATACATACCTACCTACACAGAGGGAGGGGGAAAGGGATAAGCACAGACATACACTGTAAACATCACACTAGTATGTATTAATCCAGCTTTGGGATGAGAGTACTCTCCAGCTTCTGCATTTGTAACTCAGTAGGCATTGATTACATTAGCTGCACATATTAAAATTGGAAAAAATAAGCAAATCAATGTCATACTGGTGACATGTAGCTCTGTTTGCTGCACAGATTCATGCAGGAGATTTGTCTGTTCTGTGAGGAGAATGAAAAAAAGACAGTAAAGCCAATAAATAAGCCAATCAATAAAATAACTTCACATAAAAGTCCTCACACTGGGATGAAAACAACTACAATTCAAACCAGAAGAAAAACGTCAAACTGTTCAATCTTCTGGGGATACTCTCAAACCTGATGCTTCGGGGTGGGAATTAGCTTTGTGTTTGTTTTGGGGCATTGTATTTTCTCCCCTCATATTTTGTCCTGAGAAGAAAAATGCAATTAGCTCACGCTTTCAGGCAGCCCAGCACCGCTCACACCTCAGCCCCCCGAGTGGCTCCAGCCGGATTACCTACAGCTGAAGAACTCCACCGACACGTACTGCTGTTCCTAACAGCCAGAGGGAACACAAACCACTCCAGCAGGGCAGTATGGCTGTAATGGCTACGCTGGCTTGCGTAAGGACTCTGTTCCAGCAAATTCTTGCAGCCAGGCAGGAGCATAGGAAGGAATTGTATTTTAATAAAAGGCAGTGCACGCAGCTAGGCAGATTATAAATAGCACCATCAATGACAGGGGAATAATGACATTTTGTACTTGCCTTGAATTCTGTTTGCTACGGAAAACCTAAACTTGACAAAAGTTGGCATGACTTCGGAGGGGTGGCCCCTGCCCTGCACACTATGCACTTGGAAGTATCACAAGAAGCACAGCATTTCTCCCTGCTTGCTGAAGCAGCACTTGAAGCAAATTGCATTCTGAAAGCTTTGGTACACAGAATGATACTTCATTTTATCTCTGTAATCATTACTTCTTTCGGTAAGCTATCTTCCATCTTAAAATACAGCCTGGGCTCCTGGCAGGCGTCTGCATGGTGGGGTTGGTTTATTTGGATTTTTTGTGTGTGCACACACGCATACATGCTTTGTTTTGGAATCACAAAGATACCTGATGTGTGGTGCTTGGTGCTGCTACCTTTCCCTTCCATGTGGACGCTCCCCGACAGCCACAAAACAAGCTGATTTTCTGCTCTGACAGCTGTCACGGCATCCCATCCCCTGCCCCTTCCCCACTGCCTGCTGCCACCTGCTTCACTGTCTGCCCCCAGGGCACACGAGAGGTTGCAGCTCTAATTAGGAAGGTCCAACCCCGAGAGCAGACGAGCTGCCACCCTGGAATTCATAGCTTGTGTGGCATGGAGGTGGTGGAGAGCACCGCTATCGCTAGGTCAGCGATTAATTAGTCAAAAATAAATAATCATTCACATTATTATGAATTTTCGGAGCATCTTACAAGCCTGATTAGACGCACGTAGCTGAGCTGAGGTGTTCGTGCGGTGCAGCCCAGTCCTGCCAGGAGATACATGCGGGCAGAGCTGGGCAAAGGAGCGGGCAGCAGGCGGCCAAAGAACACCTGACCGACCCTCGGGAAGCGTGGGCAGCTACTGATGGAGAAGGTAAGAGGACATGGGGAGAGTGACATCATTCCAAAGGGACGCTCCCCCCTATACGCACAAAAAAAAATGAGGCTGAAAGGTGATGCTGAAGGGAGCAGAAAGAGTTAAGAGGCGCAGGCAGAGGTAAAACCAGCTTTTCAAGCAGCCAGAGGATCAGGTAGTGCAATGAACAGGGATAATGGATACCTGCTCCAGCACTCATGCTCCTCAGACCACTGATTCTGCCTTTAGAGTTCATTAAATAAGATCCGTTAATGACATGACTAAACCAAGAAGCAAGACTGGCAAATATTTCCCCATCCAGCCAGCTAATGATGGGAGAACATTATTTCTCAAGTGAACTAATTATTTACACAATTTGCCTAGCTACTTGGAATAAATGATTTGTAACTGTTTTTTTTTTTGCTAGCAGAGGCATTTAGTGACATCTCTTATTAGACACCTAGTGGTTTGAAAAGTTTTCAGTCTTTCAATTCAAATTTAAAGAATATTTACAAAACTTATATACAATGCACTAAAAATACAGGAAGCGTTCCATTATTTTTTTTCCTTGATCATTCCAAGCAAAGAGCACTTGGAGACTGTCATCAATTTAGTATCTTTGCTGTAAAGTGAGCTGCAGCTAAATTTCACATAAGACCAGGTTATAAAAAAAGGCTACTGCAAGCCTGCACAAAAGAAACATATTACAATTTTAAGCATGAAGTGTGGAAAATCTACTCCTTTTTAATTCATTTTCACCCTCTGAATTCAGATAATTGGGAGTCTTCAAGAATTTGCAAGTACGTACGAACGGCTAAGCAGATTTAACAACTACGCCTGCAGTTAAATAAATCTGTAACACTGACAAAAATGGTTATTCATATACTAGAAAAGCAATTCTGTGCAGCCTTGCTACATTTGAATGCACCTCTAATCATTAATTATTCTTCTGAAATATTTAATTTCTTCACAGCATACATGAATGATTTGAGTATCTTTCCTCTACAATGGAAAAATGATACATTTATCATAATTATTTGCCAACAGTAGAACACTGTTTATTCTTCCTCTGTAAGTAATCCCTCCAAGAGGGCAAAGGGATCTATTCTTTCTAGTCTAATTCTGTTTATGATGATTGAACACCTACACTGAACTTTAAATACTGCTTGCAAAGTGCTCTGAAAAGACAAGTAACCCTCTTCACCGCCTCTTAAGTAGGTAAATATTGCACATTTATTTTAGAATTAAGCAAATAATGTAATTCAATTCTGTTTACAATAGGGTAAACCAGGAAAGATCTCCAAGGAATTACTTTGGTATATAAACAACAGGTATCTAGAGCACGACTCAGCCCATCGTGGCTTGCAACGCTCAGGAATTCTGCGTAACTGTGATTATTTGGGTGCTGGATGCAGTTCATGCAATGAGGAGGACTCACTCTGAAGTTACCAGGCTGACCTAACTAAAACTTTGAACAGTGTTAAGCTGCAACTTACCCAAAAACAAACTCTTCCTTTGCCTTAGGCTTTTTCAGTTTTTTGTTCCCGCTTGTCCCACTTTGGGAAAAAGCCCAGTTTTCTTCATTCCAGCATCCTTCATGATCTGAGGAGTTGCCTTTTCCTGAGCTTCTTTTTCCTGGGATGAAGGCAGAAAATTGTTTCTCATCTTTAGAAAAATGCGCCAAAACAAAGTGGGCTCAGAAGGAACTTGTGTACCCATTCAGTAACGCAACCTATGATGCCTGACCTTCTTGAAGGGCTTACAAAACATTTGTTTATTTTAAACGGGCTAATGATATTGGCAACTACTTCTGTGCACTCCTCCCTCCCGGTTTTTATACTACCTCTTAAGTCAGGACCTCTCCAGATAGAAAGGAGGAGAAAGAGAGGAGTAGATTGACAGTAATAAACTTCCCTAAATTACAAACATCTTTTCCTTTTCTGACGTTCCAATTACACATATAAATCAACTAATGGGAAAAACACATTTCAAGACGTCTCACTGAAAGCTTCCAGAAATTATCTCAAATTTATCCTTCCACATGGCCACCACCTACAGCAAAACTACCAAGCAAAGCAAAAGCACAACACGTTTGCCTCTTGTAAGACTGAGAACTATGCTCGCAACCACAAGAGTCGTTATACAGAAACAAGCTAACTGTTCAGGGTTACATGCAAGGCAGGTCCTGCGTACATCTATCGGCAGGCTGACAAGTCAACCAATAAAGCCTTCAGCCAAGAAACCAAATCTTTGTTCAGATCACAAAGGATAAAATGGGAGAGGTTAAAGAGTTTGTGAGGGAAGTAGGAAGACGGACCACAGGGCTCCAGCAGAGCTGCCCTGGACCACGCAGCCTGTCCCCTCCACCTGCCCCCAGCATCTCAGGTGACCAGACACAGCACCCCCATCACACACCGCTCACGCTCCAGCTTAAACACCGGCTTCCGCTTCTCCTCCTGCTCCAGGCAGGCTTTTGCGGTTCATGCTGTAAATAAAACACTCAAAGCCACCCACCTCTGTCCACGTTAGCACGCAGAGATGTCAGCATGCCCTCTGACACCAGAGTTTTATAAAGAGCACCTTTGCAAGATCTCTCCGATTTCCTGGAGCCACAGGTTTCTATCTTTTTAACACAGTCACTGTCCTCAGTTTTGACCTGTCCTGGTAAGCTCTGGGGTACCACCTCCTCTGTTGGGGTCAGTGGTTCCACTTTAATGTTATCAGAAGCCTCGCACGGTACTTCCTTGCTGGCTGCAATACTAAGGAAATCAGGAGGCTTTGATTCTTTGGTGGTCTCCGTGGGTTTCTCCTTTGATGTCTTCTTTTCTTTCGATTTCACTTTTTTCTTTGGTGATTTTGTATCCAACACGCTTCCCTTCACATTTGAGATGGGACGGGGTTTTTTGCGGGGAGTTTCCGCGAGTCTCTCGGCACCCCAGTCCCCCTTCGCCACGGCTTCAATGGTATACATCACGCTTTCAATGTCCGACTCTGAGGACTGCCTCTTTTTACAAGGTTTCTTGGGGGTGGATTTCTCATTTGTGTGCCGGTCCAACTTATTTTTTTTCTTTTTCTTCTTTATCTTTTCCGGCTTTAGCCCCAGGATATTCATGTCAGCCACCGACAGATCTGGAGAGCAGCACATGTGATCCTTTGTGTTATCACTTCTCTCAAAAGGACTGTTCTCCATTGCAAGACTAGTAAAATCTCTGTATTTTGCAGTTTCTAATTCCTCAGCTTTTGTCTCATCCCAGTTTTGCATTTTCTCTATCCCCGATTGTTCTACTTTTTCTTTACAGGAGTCTTTTGTTGTTTTCTCCAGTTCTACATCCATCTCCTCTGGAACTTCCCCTCCCACATCTTCCGGTGCTTCCACTTTTGTTTTTCCAGGTTCCTTCACTTTTACTCCTTCTGAAGCAAGGCACATCTAAAACAAGTTTAAAAACAGTCCCGTGAAACAAACAGCGACTGTTAACGTCACCTACCCATATTTACAGGAGCATTACAGAGCGAACCTCTCTGGCATCTTAGTTCCGCAAACTACGCTAAGGACTGTACCGAAAACACGCCGAAACCGGTGTGGCACGATGATGGCTAATGCTAGAACAAGGCTGGCGGGTTCTATATTCTAACAGCAAAAGGCTCCAACTGATCTCAGTGGCGTTTCCATCATCTTTTTAAGTGCCTTTTACATAACCTGGAAACCCACTGCTTGGTTTTCACAATACCCTCAATGAACGGATCAATGCCGTATTTCTCACTACGGCCACAGACAAGTTACTTGATGTCTCACAGACATACCCCCTTCAACTCCCAAATGTCTCGACATACAATTTTTCCCTTTGTTTTCCAAATGGCCCTGAAGGAGGTGGGGGGTAAGTTAACAATCTCAGTCATCGAGATGGTTCTCCTTTACATGAATGCGAAAAATAATTTGGAAGGAAGTAAAAAAAGCCTTCCAAATCTTTCTTCTCATGTCACAGACTTATTTTGCGAAGAGCTGCAAAGCAGCAGTGGTTGCCATGGTTATCTCCTCCTGGAGATAACATTAATGGAAACCAAACCCCTCCCACTGTCTAAGGAACAGTGATATTCAAAAAAACAGCTGTAAAAAGGTCCTCAAACTGCCATGTTCCCACAGCACTGACTTGGGAGACCCGCTCGGGTGTGGATGACCTGTAAGCTCTGCGGACACTGCTGCAGAGGGCAGTCCTTCACAGCACCACCTGCTCCTGACAAGCCATGCTCCTTCTTCTCACTCTCCCTCTCAAAGCCCCCAAGCTGAATTCCAGGGCTATTTGGGATCTTGGTTTTAGAACAAATGTCAACCAAACAGCCACCCGGAGCAAAACCAGATGGAAGAAGCCTGCTCTGAACCAGACATCAGGGGTTTCCCTGTCCTGAAGCTCAGCCCACAGGCCATGTGGTCAGTATGGATGTGCGCTCTGGATCACTGGCTTCTCTTTAGGTCCGTTCCAGGTTTCTCAAACTGGCAAGGCGTTTTATCCTGGCAAACTAAAAATAGCTCTTACACCAATATAAGTATGAGCATAACACCAAGGACAGAATGTTTTGCAGTAAGTTTGCAAAATTCTTGCTGCACAGGGTAGAAACTCCTGATCTGGTTCAGGTCAGGCTGGGCTGAGCACTGCAAGCACGGCAGCTCGGCCGGCAGTGTCTATGGGGAAGCAGGTTCAACGAGGCAGCGGGGCAGCTCTCAGCTCTGCCGAGGTGGGTTCTTGGTACCAAGGTACTTCTGCAACTTTTTTACTGCGCTGCAATGTAAACACTGTCTGTGATTTTCAAAAGGTAAAGATCAATCTTTAAAACACAACTCGCTGGACAGCAATATTTCGCTAGTCGAATCCATGCCACCCCACAACCAATGGAAATTTTTTTTTTCTTGATACCTTTCTTTCTTCTGCAGTAGCCTATAGTACAGAGGGCTATGGATGTGGCTACAAAAACGTGACTTCTGTTTTGGTGGGCTCTAAATAAACTTGCAATCCAGTCTTTAAGACTGGGAAAGCTTAGAAACACATGAAATACAGCATTTCAGTAACGGGCCATTGTTTTTAACTGTTCCCAGAAGGAGGATCTGCTGAGAGTACCCGTTTCTGTAGAAGTTATTGACCTGTTTATTCCCCATCTTCAAGAAACAGGATACATGAAAAGCAAAAATAAACGAAAGTAACTAATGACCTTTAACAGGAATTCGTAATGGCAATGACCCAATCCGAGTAACAGACTAATCCAGCCCTCCCTCTCATCTCCCTGCACCCCCCCGGCCAAACCAAACAGTTAAAACTCCAAACCCCAAGCCAGGAATTTAAACAATTCCCACAGTGGTTGGAAACTCCCTTTGCCACCAGGGCCTGGTGGTACTTCTCAGCTGCAGCACAGACTCCTAGAAACCTCCAAGGTGACTGCTAGTTGGGAAATCTTGACTTGTGGCACCCAAGCCCCCGTAGCCTACGCTTCCATAAGCACCACTGTAATTATAACTGTAGCTCTGCTCTGCCTTCCAGGCTTCCGCAGTCACCATCATTAACTTCTCCGCCCCACTGCACCCGTGGTAATTAGTCACCAGTGTTTTAATATTACCTCTGCCAGCTGAAACAATGCTGATGTTCCACACTGTTTTGTTAAATCGGGACCTGAATGGGAGGTACTTGAAGAAATCTAAAGAAAAAAAAAAAAAACAAAAACAGAAGGGGAGAAAAAAAAAAAATCACAACATTCTTTTACCAGCACAATTCTTTTCTGTTTACCACACAGCTTTTCAACGGGTTGTTCCCTCCCTTTTCCCAAAATCCATTCATAAGATTATATATTGAAAAAGAAGTGCAGACCCGTGCATGCTGGTATAAATAACCCCCTGCTCCACCACTGCTCTGGTGGACAGTACCACCGGGCACTAAGAGGTATTTGCAGATTTTGGGACCTTCTGGTCGGGACTGTCTCTGAGGAGCAGGATGAGCTGAGGCACACGCTCTCACATACGGGCAGCCTCCAGCAGCTGAGCACCAGTCTACACCAGCGTGTGATGCAGCTGCTGGTGGTTTTGGAGGCTTGGTTGCAAAACCATTTCATTGTCATAGGTTAAGCTTACTCCTGTCAGGCTACAGCACTGCCTGCTGGTGTGTCCTACAGGACTCATACAGAAGAGCTGGTATGAAACCAGAGTGAATTGGGAGCCTTCAAGCCTTCAGTAACTTCTGTGACCCCTCAGGGTACGGGAGGCTGCCTGGCAAGCAGGTAGCTGATTATTCTCCAGAACCTTTTTCCTGTATCAAGCTGTGATGCTCTGCAATACTTTAGTGTTTGGTTTCAATTTTGAACTAGGTGCAATGAAATGGTGTTTTTCTAAAAAAATGAAAAGCATCAGTCTCAGGATTGTACGAAGAAGAAAGTGTTCTATTTTTAAGTACATATCCCATAATATCTGATGAGGCTTGCAGGTTTCTTATACTTGCTTCCTTAGAGGTGGAGTCTAGGGACTGGGAAACTGTAGTGTTTACAACCTTTAGCTCCCCCTATCCCCCCTGCCCCAATCTCAGTTTTCACTGCTCTCAACCAACGGGAGCCCATTTTGCAGAAATCAACCCACCATCGCCATAAAGAAAATAAAATTTTTCTCTATGTCTCCTGGCAACCACAGCTCTTCACAGCATCTCCCAAGCTCTGACCATTACAGCTCCAGTCTGCAAAATGTCACTTAGTACTTTCAGTGCGTTGTTGTGCTGCTGGGACCCCGCGGCAGCAGTGGTCTCCTTGCCTTGCGGAGGTGATGCTCACCGCCCCCCCCACCACCACCCCCCCCGGCCTCCCTTTGCTCCTGTGCCTCCACACTGAAGGCTAAAGACAAAGCATTCACTCAGGCACTGCAAGGAATGCAGCAGAGCTGATCAGCAACAGCCTCCCAAGTTTCAGACTGCAGAGCGGCTGCTCCAACCATTTTTAGAAACTTAGATGTTCTCAGAATTTTTTGGAAAAACAATTTAACCCACTTCTGCATTTTATTTTATCACCTTCTGTGAAATACTGTGAAATATCAAAAAGGCAGGCACGGGGTGGGGGAGAAGACAGAAGTGGTTAATCCACCAAGCAGAAAGATGAAGGAGGAGCAGAGCGACCAAAGAGGAGCAGAGCGATGTGCCGAAGCAGACAGGCTCCCACGTGCCAGCGCCAGCCATGCCAGCGGCACGCAGACAGCTGTCCCGTCCCCTCCAGTGCGCAGCATCTGTGGTTCGGAGTTACAGTGGCACGGCACAGATGTCTGCCAAACCAGCTTGCAAACCTAAGTCACCTCGAGGTGATAATGAACATGGTTTATTTGGGATGCTCCAAATCAGGTCCTGAACTGCTATCTGAAAACTTAAGCTGGATCACTCGCATTTTACTTATCCAGTTACCATCAGACGTTATAAAGATCTCCAAAACTAGGGAAAAAAATTATAAATCAATAGCACTAATGCTCTACAAGAGCTAGAGACGAGGAGGATGTGCTTAGCACATCTGCCATGTTTTTCTCCGTTTGAATCAGAACCTTTAACATTCATTTTGTATAATAAATTAGGCTTGTAGGAATTCACCTGAGCAATCCCTGAGAGATCATGGAAACCTGTCCAACACGCAAGTGTCACACTGCCAGATCTAGCGCCACTTTTTCTGCCAGCTTCAGTAAAAACCCTGTGCCCCTGTGGACAAGCACCTGTCCTGCCCCCAG
This sequence comes from Falco peregrinus, assembly GCF_023634155.1. Classification (NCBI taxonomy): domain Eukaryota; kingdom Metazoa; phylum Chordata; class Aves; order Falconiformes; family Falconidae; genus Falco; species Falco peregrinus. Next base: position 3,434,885 of record NC_073724.1, on the reverse strand, counting down.
ATCAGAGTGTCACAAGCCCCACAGGCACGTCACCATTTTTAAATGCTCACTCCCCCAAGTCAGCCTGCACTCAGCAGCAGCCCCACTCCAGAACCGCACCACTCAAAGCCTGCTGCTGTCCTGCGAGAGGACACCTGGAAATAAAACTTCTCCTGTCCCTGACTTCAATATTAACAGCCTTTCTGCCACCCCAGGGCTGCAGTACTCAAGTGACCGGTCACAGTTAGATGTTAGGTGTAATCGCCCTTGCACACGCAAACTGCTGCTGCCAGGGGCTGCCCGTAGGGCAAGGCAGCTTTCCTCCACTCCTCTAAGTTCCTGTAAAGTCAGACAGTAGCACTACTATCCATGGAGCAAAGCATGAAACACTTTCATGTCAGTGCTTCCAATCTCTGTCTTTCCCCCCCCCCTCCCCGCCCCCGACAGGGATTAACCTCACCAGCAAGAATACACGGCTGGATGCCACCAGATGGGATCCAGAGAACCATTTTCCTCCTTGAAATAGGATGTGATTTTGAAAAAACACAACCCAAGAAAAACGTGTATGAGTAAGGTACTAGCATCCTCCCTTATCTACCTGGAATACAGCATGTACCTTCATCTTTCATTCATCAAAAAGAATAGTATTTGCACACCAAGCCTCAAAGGTTTTTGAGTGACTCATCCCCATCAAAGAGCAGAACTCTACAAGGTTATATTTAAAACTCATAGAGAATTTCTAGGACTTTTGGGAAACCTGACCTAGTACCCTTGATTACTGCTGACAGCTGCCAATTTCAGAACTTAATCTGCTGCTTCAAACTTCCAACTATTCATACAGACTCCTGATGACCCTGAAGTCTGCTTTTCCCTCCTGTCTGGGTCCCCGATTCAGCAGTGCGCTGTCCTTATAACCGAAGCCTTACTTCTTGAATCCTGGTGTCCAGCTCTTCATTAAGAATGCCATCACCTACTTCTCTTTCTTATTGACCTAAGCATTGCTTTTATTATCATTGTAAGGCTGATTTTTCTAAAAAGCAACATAACTTTCTGCACCATCTCCAAGGAACTACGCACATTAACAAGTGTATAAACAAAGGCCAGGTCCCTGGGGCCACTGCCACTGCCTCATTCTCCTGCTATGCCATTATTTACTAACTTACGCTTCTGAAACACCAGATTTGATACTAGAGCAAGCCTTAAACAATTCATACTTTTTTTGGGAAAAGATACACACACCTTCCCATTGTGAACACTAATGGGTAGAACTTTACCTCTGCCAACTGGAAGAGTGCCGACTTCCCACAGTGCTTTACTGGCTCAGGACTTGACAACTGGGAAGTATTGGAGGAGATCTAGGTTTTAATAGAGGAGAAAACATTTGTGGCATACAGGAAAGACAGAAAGGAAGAGAGAAAAAGAATGAGAAAAAATGAAGGTGTTAGTTAAATCTATTACTTTTACATCCTTCTGGCAGAAGACCCTATTTCAGATAGGCAATCCCATCCAAGAAATGCTTAACAGGCATTTAGAAGTCAGCGGGATGCAAGCAAATGTAGAATTTCATCCTTAGGTTAGTCTCATGGATTCTCTTCTCTGTTTGTGTTGTCCACAGCTAGTATTCTGTCATGGCGTGTGTTTTGTGCGTGTTTTATGTAATAAGTGACCATGACTTACCTGTTGCTTAAAAACATAAACTGTGGTGACCAAGGTTAAATAAAATTCTCCCTGAAAGCCTGGGCAGTATTTCGCATTTGGTTAGATATTGAAAAGGACCATTTGTTCTCATAGGCACTGCTTGTTTTGCTTTCTTTAGTTAGAAAAAAGTAGTAAGAACTTATGTCTGGAGATCAAATCTAGTCTTCTAAATCTAGCCTAGATGTTGGTGTGCCAGCACCAGCACTGAGTAACTAACTACCACCGCACTTCAGGGAATTGCTTTTACAGCCAAATTTTTCCTGACCTCCTTCCAAGTGCAGCGTGAGCTCACCAACACAAGAATTAATCATTATTCTTCATATTTGATCTTTTTTGGCAACGTGTTACATGGCAGTATTTGACCTGGAAGCCTTGAAAAACCCTAACTAAGATTAGGGGCAAGACCACCAGTGTTTCCATGACACCTGCCTCACTGCAAAAATCAAGCTTATGACCATGATTTCCAAATGCAAAAATCATCAGCTTAGCCCTTCTCTTTATGTTTAATGTCTTTCCTTTTGAACTAGATTATTGGAAGAGTTTACTTTTCATTTTTTGATGAGATCCATTACACCACCACACCCCCAACACAATCCAGGACATCGATTTTACTGCAAGGTATTTAAAATAAAGTGAGTAATACTTGAATGTGCATTAATAATTTTTAATATCGAACTAAACTAATCCAAAATCCCAGTTTTGCCTTAAGACAATTCAGTGAACCTGCTCAGGATCCCACTGGAGTAAATTATCTTGTACGCTGCACTTTGCAGGAAGAGGCTCTCAAATTTTTATCTTTCTACTGTAATAAATTCTCAGCTCTTAATGATTTTTTTCAGTGCAATATAAATGGCAGAAAAGGGACAGAAAACCACCCACATACTGAAGTATAACCTGAGAACATGCAGGCTTATCCTGCCTCCTCACGCACAACATGAGGAAAGAGTAAAGAATTTCCTTTCGACAATGGGTGCTCCTAACAAAAGGCGAGAACCTCGTAGTACTAAGAGGAGGAGAGGAAGCCAACATCTCACTTCAGCAAAAAAGTTCTTTTCATTGTCAAGAAAACAAGCTGCAAGAGACATAAACTTAGAACTCATTCTGCCAAAGTTGCTGGCCAAACTTCAGAAGAGGATGGCTGATCCATCAGTGAGATAAAGATCTCAATCCCCGTCTTAACACAATCTTCTAGTTTTAATTAGAATAATCAGAACCTGCAGTACTACAACCACAAATAGCCCCGTCTTACATACAGGTTTAACTCGGGGATCGTCAGGATCAAACTACTATCTTTTACTACAATGCAGGTCAGCATTTTAGCTACTATACTACATTCTAGTTTGCATAAGAAACATGCGCCATCGTACCACTTTTTCATTTCCCTCCTAGAATAATTATTTCACATCAACACAGACATTTAATAACTTCAGTATATAGGCAAACAGCAAATATATTTGTCTGTTTTCCATAACGGCCTTACCTGGGAAGGTTACAGCTTTATTTAAGGGAAAGCTGGAAGAGAAAATACTGCCTAGCTCTCACACAGCCGATTTTAAGGCATTTTGACTAAAAGTTTCAGATCCAAACCTTCTGCCCAGCACAGAAATGAACAGAAAGGATTGCACACAAGCCTGCTCAAAGTGAGAATGGGGCAGGAACAGCATCACCCTCAGGCATGCATTTTTTCTTAAAGGACAGTAACCTGCTGGACTGGCAAAGAAAATTCCACCTTGCTGCATGCAGCCTGTGATCGTTTTGGATTACATCACCTAGAGACAAGCCAGGTGGAAAAGCAGCTGGAAGTGAAGAGTTTTCGGGAAGGGGGCTGGCTTCATTTGGTTTTTAAGATGGTTAAACTAGCAGTTTCATGGCTTCCACTCTGCAGAATAATTTTCTTTGTTTAGTAACAGATGAAAGTTTAGCTAACTAAATTTAACAGGTACTCTTGTTTCTTCTCAATGAAGCGTCCCCACCATCTGTTTGCCATTGCCAGATGCATATCCAGTCAGACCAGGAGAGCTGGGGTCCCATCTGCTCTGCACCCCTCACACGGCACGGAGGGTGGACGCGGCACGGAGGGTGGCAGCACCCAGCCCATGCGAGCAGCCAGCCTGCACGCAGCCACCGTGCCAAGGAACACAGCCCGCGCTCAAAAATCACGGGCCTGTACAACAGCTCTCCATTGGAATGGAGAGGACAAATGTAGGACCAAGCAGGATCAGAGCAGAACGAGAAAGCCAAGAGCGTAACTGGGCCACACTCCAAATTTCAAAAAACTCCTACAAGGATGTCACATCGTCTTCCTGGCTGTGCACCCACAGGACCCCGCCAAGCCTCACCTGGGGTTTCCAGCAGCTCTTGCGGCAAGCCACGGGGCACACCTCACTAGCCATAGCCTCATCAGCTTTAATTGATGACAGACAACCAGCTGAAAGGCTAACTGAGGCTGTAAAGACGTAAAGAATCCCTGGCTACCTTGACACAGAAGCAGCTGTTGATGAGCGACAGGGGGCTTGTTCCCCTGGGGTGAAGGTGTCCATTTGGAATGACCGACCTGCTCGATGGAATCGCCGCCTCTGCGAAGAGGCACTCCTCCTCGCCCTGCCGCAAAGGCGGCAAGGAGAAAGGGAACATACGAAAACCACCCAGCCAGACCCAAAACTGAGCTGAGACAGTTGTGCCAAAAGTCCCCAGGCACACCAGACCACAGCACGCTCCGCATTTCTTCACAGGTCTGCTTGGCTACTGGCTAAATAACTACCTTCTCTCCCTCTCTTTTCTTCTTTTGTAGCACCGTACGCTGCTGACGGCAGCCTACTGCAAATTGCTAACCATAATTTAGCTACTAAGCGCGGCAATGCGCTCAGACAGACGGGACCTAGTAAAAGTGGCACGGTAAGGAACAAGATTTTTGCCAAACTTGACAAAGACACCCTGTGCAAATGAAAGCCCTTATATTGGAAAGGGAACAAGCAGCTTTAATAGCAGGGGGAGAAAACTTACTTTCCCCTGGAACAGCCTAAATGAAATCAGGCTGTTGTCTTCAAAAAATGCCACTTTTCCACAGCTATAGGTAAAACGTGGTTAGTCGCTGCCACTGAGGTCTCACCACAACAGTGTAACACAGGAGGAACAACAATGGCCAAAACAACCATGGCCAAGAAGGGTTGGTTTTTTTGGTTTTGTGGGGGTTTTTTTGTTTGTTTGTTTGTTTGTTTTCTTTTCCAGACTTCTGTCCTTTATTTCCAGACACTGAAAAAAACCCCAAAAATACAGCCCCCTCCAGATCACTTACACATTTTAGTATTTTTTTTGTCAGAAAAAGAGATTAACCCTGACTTTTAAACTGTCCTCAACAGTTTCTAATTAACTTTCTAAGCATCTCTTCTACCTACTATTTGATGATTCATACACGCACACTGATGTGCCAGATGAGCTGGCTCAGTGCAGTGGTACGCACCCCAGTGCATGGTCACATCCGTATGGTAATTTTCATGTTTGTCACTTTGTTGTTTGCTCAGTTAGGAGAGGAAATGATTTTAGGTTCTTTGAAATTTTTAAAGTGTGGCTAAGTCAGGTTTTACATGACAATTTGAAAATGCTGTACTAAAGGCAATTTATACCCTGTCCAGCTCTGCAGATACATTTTAATGAAACAGAAATTTTAGGTAAGATGGCTAAGATTTTTCAGACTAAGTTAGCAGATTCACTCATGCAATAAATTCACAAGAAATCTTCTCCCAGCTTCTATCTCTTACTTGGTTTAAAAGGTTGGCTTCAGCATATGTCTTCGTCCTGCTCAATTCCACAAATTTTCAAGAGAACTTTCCAAAGTAACTTGTAACTTAGAAAAGGTGGAACATACGAAAACATCTTCATGTTTAGAGATAGCAGCTCTATTGTATCTTTTATAGGGGTGTTTCTAGTCAGGTGTTTTATGGCACCTGATTCAGTACATTGATTTTTCTTAATTGAGCCTCTTAAGAAATGTATCAAGGCCCATCATAGCCAAGCTAAAAACCACATAGAACACAATTAGCTTAACAATTAACAGAAAGAATCGTGTTGTACGTAAAGCACAGAGCAACAAACGGAGCATCTTTTCATCCGTCATGTTCCTCCACACTAACTCTGGCTCCAATCCCAGCCTTTTCAGACACATCTTGAAGATACCTGCAGCAGAACGGATTCTGCCAGCAGTACCAGGCTCCCCCAAATGGGCAAGAAGAGCATATGTGTGGAAAGTCAATTCACAGAGGCACATGAAACACACGGGGGGAAAAAAAATTCTTAAAAGCAGTCTTTAAGAACTCCAAAACTTGAATACGTGGAGGAAGGAGGATAGCTTACATACTTAAGGGTAATTTATAGCCTTTGTAAGCCACCACCTAACAATGCTGCTACATATCCCTGCTGTGACAAGCTTCCTTTGACCCGCAAGGTTCTTTTTCAGAGGATTCCTGCCTCCAGGGTAGTTGCCATTTAGCACTGCTGCAGCCCCTTCCACAGGCAGTGCACACTGTGTCACTTCAGAGTGTCTTTTATTTGCTGTTTTCCCAGATGTAAATTAAAAGGCCATTTGGAACATATGTCTGCAGTGGTTCTTTGGTATGGAAGGCCAGGTAATATTCACAAACGCAGTATTTTTTGTATACATTACAGCTGGTAGAACTGGCCAGCATCCCATCCAGTCACTGGTTACTCCCCCCATGACTTTAACACAATGCTGTCATGAAGATAAACATCTACTGACTACTGACGGCATTCCCTGACAAGATAGGGTGCTTAGCCATTCAGTGACAACTCCTACCGGTTCCTTGCTTCCTCCCATCCTCCCCCACCATATTTCAGCCATTATACCTCAGCAAACTGAAATAACGCAGACTCCTCAGTTTGTTTTACATCTCCCGGGACTCCAGGTCGTGATGTACTTGAAGAGATCTGTCAGGAAAAGAGTTATGTTTGTATTACCTAACTCTTCAGTTGCAATATCAAACTTCAACGTGCTATGTTTCTGATCCATCACACAGAAACATTCCTGGTACCTCAGAGCATGCAAATGAGTGGCAGCACACCTGTACAAAGAATAGTATCTGCTTTCCAGGAGACACAATGAATGGGCGATCTGTGAAATGGTGATCTTGAATTATTTTTCACAAGGAAAATCTTTCCTAGGATCAATAGAACAGGCTAAGACTTTTTTGAAGGGCTTTTATTTGCCTGCTGACATGTCAAAACAGGGTTAGCAACAAAAACTTCATACTATATTGTATTTCACAGTTCAGCGAAAGACCTGAGGCTGCAGAATAGTGGTGCTGATAGGGCACAAATTGCTACTCGGCATGGAAGGTAAGTGTGGGCAGGGACAAAATGCGTGCAGGTACTTTGAGGTACCAGATCCATCCCTGATACAAAGGTATGTGCATTTTATACTGTTTAACTTGGTCAATTATTTTTGTTGCAGATAAGACCTTGGTACAAGTAGCAATTATTTTGCCACGGACACACATACCTATGGTGCGCTGGTTAGGTGCAGCCTCACTACAGGCTGTTTAACATCCTTGGAAAGTAAGACTAGGTAATACGCATTGCTAAGTACTGATCATTGGTGTTCCAATGTTTCAGCGGTGCAGATGAGCTTATTTCCTGGCACCTGCTGAAGTTCCTCCATGGGTAAGGAAAAGCCAGCGGTCACCACCCCTTAGCAAATTGTATCCTGCAGCACACAGTTCCTGCCTACCCCATGGCTCTGGCACTATCCTGCTTGGGCACTGTAAAATGAACTGAAACAATTAAGTGAGCAGGTATTTGCCTTACTCTTTAAAAAGATTTAACGCTGAAATTCAAGAAACAGACAGTTATCAAGAAGTAGTACACAAAGTGTGACATTGCTCAGCTGACAGTGTAAGTATACAGAAGCATCTCAGAAATACTGGAAAATTAATGTTGAATTATTACCATAGAAGTATCATAAGTGACACTGGAATTAACAAATTTTACAAGCTTCTAAGTATTACCTTTCATTGCTGGTACACCAGGCATTTCCTCTTTCTAATAAGAAACCCCAGCAGTGCTTTAGTTTGTTTCTAAAACATTTCGAAAGCCTTGAGTTCCAGCTTAAGATCTGAGCTCTTGTGGGCCGATGGTAAAACAAACAAACAAAATCCAACCCAACCAACCAAATAAGAATAATTAAAAATCACGTTTTCTGTGTGCCAGGACTGCAACGTATCTGCTCAAGTGAGGATGTTTAAGGAAGCATATGAAGGTGCACACAGCAATGAATACTGAAGATACAGGAGTCAGATTCACAGCTGGTATGAAAAAAGGTAATAATAAAAAGAAGCTCCTGCTATGACAAAATTTCCTTCCATATGCTCTTACTCAAACACCACCCAGTGTCCTGTAAAATGAATATTTATACAGCTAAATATTTATATGTCACTTGATTATGACCACTTCAGAAGCTGGAAAGATACCAACAAGAAAGTGATGCTTGCAGAGGATCAGGATTCCTTGCAACCTCCTTTTTGTCATGTTATTTATGTCATTTACATCCATTAAAACATGAATAAAGTAGTGTATACTTTAAAAAACAAACCCATCACAGTTGCACTTCTAGCAATAACTGGAAATATGTTAACAAAAATACCGTACCTTGCAAAGCTAAAGCATAATTGCATACAGAGATTTGGTAGTTAACAGAATAGAAGAAAATTTTGGAAACTCCAGAACTACAGTTAATTTTTGATGGAGTCAATGACTAAAGCAGCCACAACAGATAAAGGACACAACAGAACATCTAAATACACATGTTAAAACTTTAGTTAATAAGATTATAGTTTAAAACTAAGTGCAGGAATGACACATCTCGAAATTACTGCTTAAACCCCAGCTGCGTTATTGCCCTAGGGTTCCCACCATGCTCCTAAACACACTCCCCTGCACCATGAGTCTCACCTACCTACTTGATAAATGACCCAGTACCATAAACCCCAAAAGAAGGAATAACTAAAAGCACGAACTTCAGTTAACGATTTTTTTGATTTCTCTTTCAGCTGAACATCAGATGCTTCTGAAAAGGAAACACTGGGGAAGACAACCCCTTTTGAAGAAACTCACCTCTGCAAACTGAAACAATGACGACTTCTGACAGGGTTCTGTAGAATTAGCTGCATCAGACTGGCAAGTACCCGAGGAAACCTGAAATAAGAAGTGTGCAGAGTAAGACCTCAGAGGTGCTTCTTTCAAACTAAGAACAACAGTGAGCAAAATGAAATACCAGGCAGCAGTAACAAGCAACAGTGTTTAAGAGATGATGGGCAATCTAACATTTCACAGTCCTGGACAGGTTAAATCAAATTTAGACATGAAAACACAGTTTAGCACCCATTTTAATGCATTTGAAAATTGCCTAAGTAGAAAGACCACAAAAATATCAATGGTTTTATTTTTCTTTTGATATTCCTAACTTTGCAAAATAGTTTTATGCAACAGAATACTAAGCTGATGATACTGGGCTACACACATAACTGCCTTGTATTGGTGATGCTATCAACACTGCCGTATCTGTAATTTGCACTACCACTCTGAATAAGAAAATTACTTGGAAGCTAAAAAAAATAATTTCTGAAGACACTGAGGGTTGCTAAGTGACAGAAATACCTATTAGAAAAATAATCCCCAGTCACCTAACAGCATGAAAGTAAGTAGTTAAGGGTACCACACGCCTAAAATTGCTCAAATAATGTACCTAAACATCCATTTAGAGGTGCTTATGAGAAGCAGTGCAACAAAGAGTCAAAACTACTGAAAACAAAATACAAAGAAATAACTGTTCCAAAACAACAGCCTTGTCTGAATTAACACAGAGCTTAGCTGTACTGTTATTAGCCAGAAATGTGTGAGTCAAGCACCATTCTGTAAAGGAATTCTATCAAATATGATACATCCAGTAAATGTCACATTTGAGTGTAAGAAAGGTTTATATGTGTAACTCTTAGAAGCATGAGGTACTGTTAGTATCAAATAAGTTATGTAACATGGCTAATAGGAATTGGAAGAACAGAATGTGGCATTGTGGGATTTTAGGACAAGTAACACGATGGAATTTTTTCCCTAACTATTTTTAATTTTTCACGAAACTTCAGGTTCTTTAAAACATTTTGCTGCAGATATGTTCTTCCCTTATTTACTACCACAACAAGCCTGTCAATAGCATTTATCAGTGAACACACACATGAGATTTCGTTAGCAACTGCATCTGTTGCCAGTAAGCACAGAGCACCGCAGAATAAGCAGGTTCTACAGCACATGCTGGTTGTACTGCTGCTCCTGCTGCTGTTGGTCTGGGATGCTTAAGTGCCGCAACAGCACCGGCGGCATTTTGTTTCAGGAATCTGCTCCCCTGAAAACACTAAATCCAAGTGTAGCAACCCACAGGCCAAGGGGAATCATAGCACATGGCAATTTGCTTACGTATACAGTCGAACTCATCTCTCCCCTGCAACAAAATCAAGCAGTAACAGTGCCTCCTATGATCTATGCTTCCATTATATTTATTAAACACTGAGCAGGATGTTTTATTAGTGTACTATGGGAGTATACTAACCCAAAGGGTTATAAAGAACGTATTTTTAATGCCAGGGTTTTGCTTTTTCAGTGGGCTGCGTAACTGTTTTCACCGATGGAATGTTTATTGCTGCTTTTCTCACGTTTCTGTATGATCCGTTTAAGATGTCTGTGCCTCAGCTGTGGTGTGGATTGTACCAGGGATGCATACCAAGCTTGCTGCTCTTGGGTGACCTGTCTCTGTAGGTCTGAGCCTCTGCACTGCTGTGAAATATATAAGGATGCTGCTTGCATTCCTGAGCACACATTTGGTTATTTCAGGCCACTTCACTGGTGGATTTCTCCCAGGAATAACCAAATTTGGGATTTGGTTCCCCATATAACTTAAATTTTCTGTAGTTTGACCAGCTGCCTTACGTAGCTTAGTTTGCGGTGTCTGTTGAAGCAGTTTGTTCGCAGGCGAAGCATTGTACGAAAGGACACCGCTTTGCTTAGGAGAAGCGATGTGACTGTACAAGGTGGGTGAAGCCCCTCTGCTCACTGGGGTGGCCACACGCTGGAGCTGGCATGGCACAAACCAGCTCAGAGCCACTGACCCACGCCACCCCGGGAGCACTGTGCCGGAGCGAAGAAGCCCACCTGAGAGGGGCTATCACAGCTCAGCCCCCGCACCCCAAGTGCTGTGCACGGTACTGGCTCCCCCGGCAGGCGCAGAGACGGGCGATAAGGCTTCTCGCTGCTGGGGGTCGGGCACAGCTTCTTCACCTGGAGGTGCAGGAACCACAAGCCGTGGAAGGTGTGAAGCCCAGTCTCCTACAGCTGTGCGTGTAAAGGATAGATTACTAGTGCCCAGTAACTCAGAGGCGATTTTGTGGTTGGAACAACTATACTTTTCCCATTATCTTTAAAAAGTTCATGTTGTTGCCTTTGCTTGACAGAAGCACTGACCTGAGCTTGTTTCTTCTACTCAGCTGCTCCACACACACTCCCAGCTGTGGGAAATTTACGGTCTCCAGGACTTCTAACCTCTGCTGGGCTGAACCTGATCAAAGCACTAAAACAACGACCGGAGGGAATGGATGCACATAGAGCCATTCCATAGGTCTCACTTCCTGCCGTAACAACACATCCTCAACATCTCTGTTCTTCTCCTCTTTCCTCCCCCCAGCCTCCCCCCAGCTGCACCCACAGATTTTTCACTTCTGGTTTACACCCCGGGCAACACTACCCTGCGCAGAGCCAGCATCACACGCAAGACAACCTTTTGCTCTCGAAGAGAAGGAAACCGCCCGGGCAAGGGCTCCGTCGCCTCCCTTCCCTGCAGGTTGCCGTAACCTGCTGGGGAGCGGGGCAGGCGGGGGCAGGCGCTGGGCAGCCGCAGCACTCTCCGTACGGAGTGATGCCGATGCCAGGCTCTGGCGCCCCACTGGCACATCGGGCAGCGCTAACGGGGGGACAGTGGTAAAAAGCCACGTTTTGGACTACATGACGCATTCTGGCGTTTCTGGGCAGTAAACCACAGAGAGGCCACTAGGTGCTGCTGTAAGGCAAGCAAAGGGCCTGACGGGCCAGTAGGGGAGACGCACGGGGAGGCGAGCGGGCAAGCAAGGAGCACTGCCCACCCGCTTCATCAGCCCTTCTCTGTGGCGAGTCCAGGCTCTGCCCAGCACAGCCACAGCAGCTGGGCCAGACCCGTCCGGCGTTTCTGCTCAGGTGTGCAAGAAAATACGCTCATATACACACTGCAGCCTTGTGTAAGTGCCGGAAGGACCCCAGAGCCAGGCGGAAACTCGCTGCATATCCAAGTCCTTAGTTTACTGCCAATAAGGTCTGTAGCATCACTCACCTATCTGCTCAGTACCACCAGCCGCTGCCTGGAAATCAACCATGTAGTCACAGTTGTAAGAAAAACAACTCTAGTCTATTGAAAAAAAATGACAAAATAGGAACAAGACCAGCAACATAGAGAGATGGCAACTGAAGCCTCAAGGCAATTTTGTAAATATTGCTGCTGTGTCTCTTCCCATCCTCCTGCTGGCAGGTCACTTTGTCACCTGATGTCTGGGCTTCTGACAACTTGAAGGTTAAACAGCTGACTTGAGAAGTCCCTATATATCAATTTAACATGCACCTGACAGTAGATCAGCAGGCGCTGAATGCGTTGACATGGGATCAGCAGACCTCTAAGTATAATTTCCCTCATCTTCTTCCAAGTTTTGAGCAAACTGTGCTAGTGCTGCCCTCCTTCCTATGCACCACTTTTAAGATAAAGAGTATTTAAGACCTACGCTTACAAGGCCACAACCATAATCATACATGTGCACAAGCAGTCAAACTGCATGTTGACAAGTAATCTTACGTCTGGCAGTCCCCCAGTTTAAGAACCATATATATGCACATGCATCTTACATGTACACACACATGTTTTAATGATAATGAGGACTACAGGATATCAATTAGGGCATTCTTTAAAAAAGTGACGCTGCATGTGTCCTTTTTTAATAGAAATGCCAGGGGTTTAGAGATACAACATGTATTTATATTCTTAAATGCATATAAAAAGAATACCTATGTTTTCCATAGATAAGCAACTTCTGAACCTCTTCACTGACAATACCTCAGTGGTCACCTTAGTACCTCCAACCTCTCCCCACGTCAATACCAGCTCTAACACAACAGAACTAACACCCCTCCACTGAAGAGGAAAACAGCTTACCTGTTCTGCAATTAATTCTTGAGCTTCTTACTGAACCCGTCACACCACCTCCTAGCACATTTTGCTAACCTCCCAAACGCTGGTTTGCATGCGTGACACTGTTTTCACACATCAGGATGGAATCTAACCACAGGTTGTGCCACAGCCACACAAAGATGAACATCTTAGGTCTCCTCCGTCCACACACCCGAGGATGGGAAGCCAGAAGTGTTCAGTTACCCAACCCTAAACTTTAGGATCTTTACTGCATTTGGGGAAACATAAACCTAAGAAATACTTGCTCTGTACCGAATCCCCACTGAAATACTGAGTCAAAGGAAGCAAAGGAAAATGGAAGACACACCAGGGCTGCCACACAAAGAAACAGAGGAAGTTTCCCAATACACAGAAACACAGCTGGAGACTTGGTGCCTGCTGATGCACAGTTAGGAAGACTGAGCTCCATCTATTGGAGTCCCTTTCAGAATACCAAGCATCCAGATTGTTCTGCAGGATTTATTTTACATGGGGGACCCTCCGCAAGAATACAAGATGTGCAGTTTTGTTCCCTAGGGAAGTGCTCTGACACTTCCCCATTTCTCAGATGGCAAAGGACAGTTAATATACAGTAACCCAATAGTAAGTATAGGCTAATTTCTGGCCCATCATGCTTCTAACAACAGCCAACAATTCCCTCAACTAGTTTTGTTCAGGCTGTATTTATAACAATTATTTGCTCTACATTTTGGGAGAAAGCAGATTACACAGCTTACTTCTTTGAAACAGGTGGCCAGGTTTCAACAGAAGACTGCAGGCCCCAAAGAGTGCAGCAAAGTATGGCTTATACCTAAAGTAAATATTGTATCACAAGCCATAATAAGTGCTCCTATCAGAAAAAATGGGGTTTATGTAGGTGCTTTTGCTCAAAAAAAGAAAGTCCCGATTAAAAAAACCCATTAATATACTAAAACAATCAGACAACATCCATTTTGATTTGTCTCTAAATCCGCATGTAGAGTTTATTCCTTTGCTGCCACCTGGAATTGTGACACTTCCCATGTAAAATCAAGAAAGGTCAACTCACAAAATCACAGCGAAGACCCTTCTTAATGGAACGGAGTATCTGTGACTACAATTATCTTCCCTCTCATTTCAACGTAGTACATAATAAACAAGAGTTTTTAAACTCCAAGCCAAAGTTTCAAAGTTTGAAAACTACAGGACATTCTCATTTTGGCATGAAATAACCAGATTCTTTTCTCTTCTCTGCCAACCTTACCCTAGTGCTCCTTATTTTTCACGCTGCAGCACAGAAAGCCAGCACCCACATCTGCACAAAGATTCCTCCTGCTCAGACTGCTGCGCAACACATCGAGGAGTCTTGGCTCAGTCTTAGCAGTGCAGCAGCAATCCATCTCAAATGTACTACACGTCTTGCTTTTGGGGGTATAGTTAATTATTGCTTTTCCTCCCAATTGCCACCAAAAAAAAAAGAAACCCTCCTCACTTCCACTGTTCTTTCCACACTAGAGATTTATGGCAGCAACCACCTATTCTACCCAACATGTAAGTCACCTCTTGAACAATATTCAAAGATGGCCCCCAAAAAGATTATAAATAATAATAATCAGTTTAAGGAAAGACCAGAGGTCTCTGGACTACTAGAGATATGCAGGATAAACTCCTTCATAAAAACAAAATGTTTGTGATGGCAACTGAACTACAAACTTGTTTTTAGACATAAAGATTTAGTCAACAGGAGTAGACTGCAATACTCTGCTTACCTGTCAGCACTTGCATGGTTTCAGAATGCATATATGATGACACTGACTGTGTATGGAAATTATTAGGTATTTATTTTGCTATTAGTGCCAAGGCCACAGTTGTGTGAGGCATTGTACAAGCATCTGAAACCCTCCCTGAAGGAGCTTGCAAGCCACCTTTTTGTTAACACAGTTGCTATATTTCAACCCTTCTACCTGTGACAATCTCCTCTCCAAGGGCTCTGTCTGGTCAAATATTCAGTCAGCGGAGTCAATATTGAACGGATATTAAAAACTGGGCCCAACGTCTACAGTCATGGTTGGAATACAAGACCCGTATCGCAGGACTCACACCTCAGCCCTGCCTGAGGTGACCTGAGGTGCATCTTAAATTTCATTTCCCACTGGTCAACTGTTCTTCCTTCCCAGCTCCCTTTAACAGAGGGCTTGCAGTAGGGCAGAGAGGAGGGTTCCTTACCTCCTGCGCCGTCAGGGCGTGCTCCCCTGCCAGAAGCAGCATGCTCAGCCCTCCCATTTGCGTAGGATCTGTTAAAAGAGTAAAACCAAGGCTTAAGTTCACTCATTTCCTTGTTTAAAGAACCCACCATTTGCAGCGTTAAACCCCCAGAAGACTACTTGTCACAGACACTCGAAGCAAGCTGCCGTAAAAGGCAGTTCAAGAGAATCACAAATAACCATTTCTGTACCCTCTGGGAGAGGCTTTCAAAGCTGTTTGAAGGATTTAATTGGATTTGTGTGCTTAACACCCCATTGCGTGGATTTACAATTTTACTGCCAAAGGTTTTATGTACTACAGAGATGGATATCTTTAAAACAGCAACTATAATGATCTCATACATAAATATACACAAAGATGCTCTAATATCGCACACGTTTATAACTCAGTGGATGCTCTGACGGAGGGAGTGGTTCCCTTCCTTAGCCACTGAACAAGTAAAAGGACTGAACAAAATGACATGATCAAGCTCTGAAGCAAAAATCTCTATTTTCATTTAGCTGTAATTTAGGACTGCATTTAGTGGTGAAAAGTGCCAGCCTGACAGCTCTGAAGCTTGAAGCGCTTGATCCGGTGTGCCAGAACCACGCAGGCACTGGCCAGGCAATGCTTGCCTGCCTACTTGCTGCCCTGCCAAGACAATACATAATTGAGCAAAGTAAAATGGAGATAGAAATGTGCTTTCTCCAAGTATTTGATGCTGACAGCTTCTGGCCTCCAGCCTTCCTACACCTCAGGAGCTCAGAAAATGACAACGCGAAGTGAAAGCCATGGATGCTGGCGCTGCATTACTCATGGAGTGGCTTTTCCGCTCAGAACAGTGGCTGCTCTTCATCATTATGAAGACTAATTGTCTGACTTTGGTGGGGGGGTTGCCTTGGAAGCAACGCAGGAGCCCAGTTTAAGCCCAAGTGTCACATCGAGAGGGAGACAGCCTGTGGACCAAATGTCCCACACAACAGCCACAATGGGAGAGAAAGAGACATCAGCTTCAGTAATGACGAGACACCAAAGGCAAGTAACCTTCCTCAGGTTTCACTAAACACGTGCTCACTTTTTCCAATCTCCTTTCACTAAACTACACAAAAACTCTCTCTACAACAACGAATTACATGTGCCTGGCTCCATTCCCTGGAACGGGAGGCCAACCGACACAATGACCCTTGGCCACGTGGTTGCATTTTGTTATGCAAAATTTAGATGCAAAACAGCTGCAACCAAAACACAAACACCCACTGGGAAATCCCCTGGCCCATTATTGGTCAGGAGTGGTGCTGAGGAATTTGTTAAGCTTTTCCGCTGACACGGGCCAAACCTGCACCTATACCTGGAAACCTCCGAACGACTTAGTGCTACAGATGATCAAGGTACAGTCCATGGGAATACTCAGTGGTGCTGTTTAAATTAATACCGCAGATGCTGCCAAAAGTTCTCCCTCAGACAGATCCGCACCGACACTCACAGGGTAAGCTTTTTCAATACTCTCTTTAAACAGCAATAAATAGAAGTGGAGGAAAACAATGTGAATAAACCATTCTCATCTACTATCTCAAGGGTAGAAGAGTGTCTCGTTATTGTAAGAACACAACCTAAACAGCATCTGGCTTCGAACCCAATGTTCAACTGGAATTACCTTTTTCCATTACCATAATCAACACCTAGAAGGTGTGTGGTTTGGGGTTTTTAAATTATTTTTTATTTTAATTTTCTTTTAAATAAGAAAGAACAAAAGATATTAAGTTCGTCCAAAGAGGCGAGGCACTATCAGAAGTGTAGGACCTAGGAACAAGAAGTGGTTGAAGAAATGGAGACAGAAAACAGGAGGGGCCAGCAAGCGCCTAAGCACAATTCGTAAGTGAAGTGATCCTGTCAGCACAGCACTTTTTGCCATCAAAATACTTGATCAGAAACCACTCAGTCCTTCAAAAAAGTGGACGTGAGAGCAATTAAGAAGTGACAAGTGAACACGTATCTTGAAAGATAATGCCTGAACAGGCGGTTAATGTGGAGGAAGGAGAGACGGGAAGAGATCTCCAGGCCCATCATAAACTTTCTGAGCCCCATATGAAGCAGTAAGGGCTTGGTTCGTTGCTTTCTACTTACTTTATTCCCACTGGAAGGTTGTTGCAGAATGCAAATCTTCTAAGCATTAAAAGCTTTCTTCCAGTTTTCAGACGAAATTTACTCTGGCCAGGCAGCACCATATTTTCCGGTGCCTGCACCTTTACGATTCAGTAACTGCTTTCCCTGAATGGTATTTCCCCCTTCTGTGTTTACAGCCGTTGCCCCGCTTGCTTCCCTAGCCTGAGCAAATCAAGATACCCTGATGTATCTCCCATCTCCCACGGTCCCAGCAACCCCTGTGGCTCTCCTCTCGTTATTCCAGGTGGCGTTCATCTGTCTCGTAGGTGAAGGACCAGCAGGGCAACCATGCCAGGTGAGCGGTGCTCTGCGCAACGGCATCAACTCCACAGCTCCTGAAACCACTGTGCCTGACCCGCTGCAGTACAGCACATCCCGCTGACGGCTCTTGTGCTTCACTTCAGTTACCTGGGGGTCTTCTTCCCTCTCCTCGGTTTTGGCCAACTGGAGAACACCCAGTTTACGGCTCTAAAATTCTTCCCCCTCTTCTAAATGTCTTCTTGGTGGTCTCAGCTTTCTGCCCTTCAGACAAGTAGCTTATCATAACAGGACAAGGACAGGACTGTTTTTTCCTCAAAGTAAGCAAATACTTAAAACTGTTTATTTAAATATAAAAATTAAGAGGCAGGAAAAAAATGACAGCTAAGTGGAACAGGAAAGTTTAATTTGGTGCTTAAATAACTTGAATACTTATGCTGCAGCTGTAGCAGAGGGCTGGTGCTTAGATGTCTGATCATGATAAAACCAAAAATCCTTCCACTAAGGTTTCCAATTACAAAATAACTTCATCTAAGGGAAGACAAATGTACACATGCAGCCACTGCCATATGTTCTCAGCACAACAATGTTCCTCTTTGGCACTAAGAACTTACTGGTACGAAGAATTCAGAATTTTAAGTCCTATTTTAAAGCAATTTACAGTCAAATCAACAGAAGTGAGAAAACCACACGCACGTTTGACTTACAGAATGGGAGGCGATTTGTGACTTTCTCAACAGCTTTAATACCGATGAAAATTAAAATTCTCTATTTGGGAACAACATACTTTGTTAGCATTGCTCTGGTTAGATGCTCAGCAGGCTGGCTGGCTCATCATCACAATTTTTGAGTCAGAGGAGAGAAAGAACTGAGGAAGAACTAAGCAGAAAAGCAGCCAGCAGGTACCAGTTCCAACTTTTACCTAGGTGCGGAATGAAGCTTCTTTCCTGAAAGAATAAACCGCATCTCTACCAGGATATTGCCTAACTCTAGGAAGTGTCTTTTTTCCACCCTCTGCTTCACTAAAAAGCTTTGTGGCTCAGATGCTTTTCTTCTGATGCAGAAATGTGGAAGTACTGGGAATCTTGCACATCTGTACAGCAAAGCTGCTGCTCGCTTAGCTCTGCGGTGGGGAGGGTGGATGCTGCAACGGCCACGGTCACCTGCAGACAGTCGCTGCCTCTGCCCTGTGCCCTGCAGCAGCGCGCAGGTCTGCAGGTCAGGAGCCCAACACTGGTGCCACACCTCACCTTCTTGACATAATGACAGGTCAAGGCAAGACTTAAAAGCGGGGTGGTTACTGTTGGAACGCCAAAAATACAGCAGAAATATGGGCTGTGTGGGACTTAAGAAAGGAAGATATTGCTCTCTATATATTACATTTTCCAAAATGAAATGTAGTAAGTAAAAAGCAATCAAGACAGGATTAACAAGCACCAAGTAAAACAGATTTCCTGGAATGGTTCTGGAATCATATAATCCCTGTCCTAAGGAAGCTACGTGCCTTGAAGATGCAAGGCAGTCAGTGGCATTTCAAAGGTGAAGTGTTTCTGAGGTGGTTCGGCTACATTTTAGTTCCTCGGCTAGTTCACAGCCTGGATTTTAAGAGGTTGCACTAGAAGAGTCAGAGTTGATTTGAACTATCACATGATGTCAAAGAGAGAAGAACACACCAAAACATATTTAGCATGAACTGGTATATAGTTGACAAAACAGTAATCCATTTGGCACGGCAGACCTGTCATGATTTGGATGCTACTGACATCTCTGTCAGAAGCTGTCATCTTATGAGCGATTGTTATCTCAAGAAATAGCCGGTCTTCACTGGCATGAAGACTGGAGTGACACCCTATGAATTACTATGCTCATTGACTCAGTCTGCAGTTAAAAAAAATTAATAAATTAAATCACATGTAGCACAAAAGGGCCTGTTTCATAAATGAATGGCTCTGCAGATAAACAATGGATTCGACTGGCTTCTAATTAATTCTTAAATTCTCTGTCCTCTGCTCTTGACAGGTGTTGAAGCAAGATCTCTCCCTACTCAAACTCTGCACTAGGGCAGCCCGGCAGGAGCAGGACGGGATGGCAGACAGGTAGAGCAAGACCTATTACTGCTTCTTTATGTGAAGTCAATAAACCTTTAAGGAGCACAGAAGCTACTCCTCTGATAGCAAAAGCTGAACAGGATGCAGAGGACTGCAGTTTTTAGAACTGTTCTCCCATACATCATAATTATGTAGCATGAAAAACTTTATTTTGATCACATTTCACAGTTCCTTCATAACCAGAAGGAATTTCATTACAGGAAATTTCATACCACTACACTACTAGCAAGAAGGTGTACATGCCTTTTTATCCTTTTACACTTGTTCCGTAAAACCATTTTCCACTCTCCAGCTCATGATCTCTCTAAGCAGGAAAGTCCTGTCTGCCACAAACTTGTCATAAATCAGGTAGGGTATGACAAAGTTTCAAATACATCAGTATTTATAAAATCAGAAACTTTAAACCGCAAAAAAAAGAAGAAAAAAAAAAAAGATTGTGGGGAAAAATAGTTTTCTACCTTGACTGTTAGGTTCTTAAGCTGCCGGTATTTAACATTAATGTCTCTCTATTTCAAGGTCATGATTGCAACAATTCTGCTATTTGTGGATATCAGTAAGAGATTATCTGCCCTTCACCAGTTCAGGCACTCCACCTACACTTCTTCATGGATTTGATTTTTCTATTATTATTTTAGAAACGTTTAAAAGGTTAGAATTCTCTCCTCCAAGGTATAATGGGCAAAAAAGCATATTTTAAGTGAAATTTAAATTACGCTTCTCTTGATTTAAATAGAAAAAGTTAGCTTCACCAGTACCTTCATCCACAAGAATATTAACAATTCTAACTTCACAGACACCCAAAAATTTTGTTTGCAAACAGCAAATTACTAAACCCAGTACAACACTCAATGAAAGAGAGGAAGAATGCACACAATCAGCATTTTCCTTTTTGACTAGAAAATGAAAATCTCTAGCAGCAGATAAGCCGGAATTAAAAATCAATCAAATCCAGACCCCGAATGGGGTATAGGTTACGATGCCACACATCTGGACTCGACCCTTGAAAGCAGTCATGCACTAAGGAAAATTTTAGAAAGTTGTTATGCAAAGGTTTAACTAGAGTCTTGGCAACTTAATTTGGGACAGGAAGGGTATGTGCGCTACGGTACCATGTGCAGTAAAGGAAACTGGTATCACAGTTCAATTTCAACACCGCATCCTCAACTGAAATGGGGACGCTACATCTGGAGTACCATAGATGGAAACCTCACCTGCCATTGCAAAATTAAGCTGTGGCATCTCTTCGCTTTTTGCTGCTTTCCTCGGGCTTGGTAGATCTTTTGTGGAGTCTGATGCAAAGGCCCATAGCTTTTTCCGGTTTGTAACAGTTGAGGTCTGTGTTTTCACAGGTTTATTTGTCGTAGGGCACCACTTGTACCCTGGATTTGCCTTCATAAATGCATCTTTATACTAGAAAAGAAAAGGAAAATTACCAGTCATGCCGTTATACTATCCACAGGGCAACAGAGTGCACTGTAAGAGGATTTAATACAGTAAATAATCCTTAAATATCTTTATTTTTTAACAGTTTAATCAAATGCTTAGAGTCTGACCACCACCACCACAATTCAGTAAGAAGAAATACTAAGATAAGTAGAGCTGTATTTAAAAAACTGACTTTTCTCGCCTCTCCTGAGGGTTTATCACCTAGAGCATGTTTAAGTTCTGATCCTGCCAACTGCTGCCCAGTGCCTGTACGCTCACTGAGAAAGGGACAGCTTTTTGAATTCTTTTGCAGATACAGTCTTTGTTTACTTCCTAGTTTGAATGAAAAGAAAACATACATTTAGTAATAAATGCAGCATGATGCTCCTTACCTTGCACACCTTTTTCTCTAACAGTTCTGTATTTTAGAATATTTGAGTGTATACTTTCCCACACCAGGCACCACCAGTATCATCCCACTATCAGTAACTTCTGCTACATCATCCCAGTGTTCCTTCCAAAATGTACCATGCTGCATAAAATAAACTGGGACCATTTAAAACTTTCTTTGTCCTTGAGCACATAGCACACGGCTCAGTTGTTTGCTATATCCTTGGTACGAGGCAGCGAAAGGAACAAAGCCAGACTACACATGGGGGGTGGGGGAGAAGGTCTGGATCCTACAGTTTGGGGAGTAGGGGGAAGGACAGGGACGTGCTTTATTCACAAAATGCAGTAGTGATGTTTTCCAAGTATCTCGCTGACCAGACCAGACCAAGATTTTTGAACGTTAACAGCAATAAAAGGAGCATATTTCAGTATTTTAAATTTGTTGCTATGCAAGGTGAAGACCGGGTGAATCAGAGGAACATGCCACGCATTCCAGCTGCGAATGTTTTCCTAACAACTGATAGGGGTGTACAGCCCTGGGAGCCTACCCAGTCTGCACCAGCGCTCACCGCCCGAAGGAACCCAGCACCTCCTCGTGCACTAGGGAGCTCTCGATGGACCAAAAGAGTGGTTGTTATCCCAAAGTACATGGCAGGGCAGCTGCAGGAAGTTTCTTCCATGATTACACACATTCCCACCCACCCAGCTGTCATCAGTCCCGGTCAGGCAGAGAAGCACCTACGTTTCATGCACATGCCTGTGCAGAAACACATGCAGAGGGGGGAAAAAGAAATAATCCCTTGAGTATCAAATACAGAAATAGCACTGAAAACCTCATCCTCAGAGAGAGTCACTGCAGTGCTGTCCCCGATCAGTAAATGGCATGCCTTGTGGCAGGATCACCATCGCACGTGTATCGCTTAACTTTCATCCCCATCTCAACCTGTCAGTTGGCGCTTGCTACCTCCAGACTGTAGCAAGGATAAAAATGGTTCAGTTTGCAAGAAGCGCAGCACCGTGTGAACCCGCTGTATGAAGTCCTGTATTTATAGAAATGGCTATAAATAATAAAAACCTGCAGGCACCGCTGACCCACATACACGCTGTGTTTTCCGAATAGGGCATACCTATTAAATCTGCAAACTAAGGACTGCGACACCTCTCACCTCGCCCCTTTCCCTTCCCTTCCCTTTGGTTCGGGAGCTCAGCACACCACAAAAATAGCCTGGTGGAGGGAAGGGGAGGGGGTAAGGGAGGAGGCGGAAAGGAAATAACACAGAGCAGCAGCTTTGCCTTCCGCCGTTAAAGCCACAGCCCACTCACAAATCACGTTTCCAGCCTGCAGAGTGAAAAGCACAGAACCGCTCGCAATGAGGGACATAAGCTCTTCGTATCAGCGTTGCTGCTTGCAGTAATTGAATTATTCTGTGGAGTAATTTGACAAGCCGACAGGCTGCCCATCAAATGAGAACCAGAACGCATGCCATTTGCGAGACGAGGCAGCAATAAGCTTTTAATCAGTTTCCAACAACAGCAATTCAAGCGAGCTGGTGTATTAATGGATTTCCCCCCCCGCCCCCCCCCCCCCCCCCCCGTAAAGCCAAGAAGTAAACATTAACTGTGTTCCCCGAAGGGAAGGGAGCAAACTGAGGGAGGACAACTTATCAGCCCCTTTCACAGTTTCAACACTCAAGATAAATGAAAATGTAAAACAATGGCCAAGAAGTATTTCTATAAAATGCATATCAAATGCAGGGACCGGATCCAAGTCTCAGACAGACACTCAATATTGATTTCGTGACTACTAGACCAAAGCCTAAAGCAAAGTGATAGGTTCTGCTTGCCAGGTCATTAGAAAACAACTTAAATGAGCAGTAATAAGAGAATGCAGAAGACAGTAGTGGAGCTTACTGCTTCCCTTCATCTGACCAACTGCACAGTAAACCAACCTAACGCAGCCACCCTACAGACATCTCTAAAGTCAACAAGTCCCTTTCAAACAAAAAATTTTAAACATTAAGTCTTTAACCTGGAATTCAGGCACAGCCTGGCAGGATCATGTCCTGAAGTTCCAGGAAAGATAAAAAAGCAGGGGATATGTTTGTGGGATGATGTACCATTTCTGTTTTGTGAAAGCCTGCAGAAGGATGAATTATGCAGCGGGACTGGTGCTACTTCAGAGCTGAGCTTCAGAACCATGCTGCACTGCAGCACACACCCTGAGTTGCTTTCATCATCAAATAAAAAAAAAGTATTGTTTTCTCCAGTGTGGTATGAACAGGAGCTCACAAGTGGATTCCAGCAGCACCTCAGGGTAGCAGTTAGCACGTACGTAACTTTACATATATGCTTAAATCCCACCAACTGGCTATTAAATGTCGTGTGAATCCCAGAGATCTAACAAAAAAAAATAATCCCCAGAACATACTAGGAAGCTACATTAGTTTTGACTCCTGAAGGATGCCAAGGTTTGCATTACACGTTATGGTCCCCATGTCACCTAGTGAACTTGCCAGACTCCAGCCAGCAGGCCAGAATGTCTGTCCCCCACAGCCTGAGGTGCTGCCAAAGCAGCAGCATCGCGGGGCCAGCAGGACCCCGGCACCTGCGGAACCGCTGGCCGAGCGCTCACGGGGAGAGGCACTGGGCTCTGCCATGCAACCACAGCAGCCTGGACTTACCAGGCTGCATCCTACAGGAAACAATCCTGACTGCCCCGATCTTGCCAACACCAAGACGTATTTACAAACAGAGTGTTTTCTAGCAAGGGAAACAGAGCTTGAACAATAAATAATCTCACTGGGTATTTTCCAAGGCAGCTGAATATTCCCAGTAAGCCCTGTAAGAGTTAACAGAAGAACAGTACCCCTATTATTGCAGTAACTAAAAATGCTGGAGCATGTTTATGAGTGGCCAGAATTCACTTTCCCCTTGACGAAGGGAAACGCTAACGAACAGCAGGAACACTCACGGTTCCACTTGGAGTATTTATCAGCTACCGGGCTTATATCCTTGACAATGAAACTTTCAAAGTTCAGTTGATCTGGGAACTCTGCAGGATACAAACAGAAAGCCTGCTCCTAAAAACACCAGCAGAACCTGACGCGGGGCTCTGCAGGCGCAGCGTGAGGTCTCCAGGGCAGGTGTTGCTACAAAAGACCATAAACCGCAAGACTAAAAATAGAGGGAGCGTGGGGCCAGTTTTTCTAGGTAATTAAGGCACCCCAAGGTGGAGGCAGGTACATAATGGGATTTTCCAAAAGTGTCTAAATGAACTATAGACCTGATTATCCTCTCAGTGGGAATCAGGGATAGAAGTCCCACCCACCAGGAAACCTCTCGTGATTCAGTTTGCCAAAATGTTTGGGTGCCTTGCTATATTCCAAAATCCTTGCATATATCTAGATGTATTTAAGCCAATATATGAATGCGTTGATTTGCACACTGCTGAGATAATGTCACCTCTGGTGCTAAGCAGGTAAGAAACCGAAAGCTTCCTGCTTGATGCTTAATCTAAGCTAACTGGCTTTGCAAGCTATGGCTTCAGGTAGCAAAAACATTCTCAAGACCGCAGAACAGCAGGGGTGCTAGCTGCTGTAGCAGCGACCACTTCTCTCCGGCCATCTGTATCCCTGGACTCAGATGCTCAGGGCACAGAAGACATGTTTGGGGGGCAGCAGGTATGACACGGGCCCTTTGGGAGGTGGCAGCCCTGCCAGGGCAGCATAGAGGCTATGTGGTGAAAACTGGAAGTCAAAGGGCGCTGAAAAGCTACATGTAAGTAACAGCAGCTTATCCCCTGTATTTTAAACCTCAATAAGCTTAGACATACAGATACTCAAACAGAAGATTATTGGCACAATGGTAATTTTATGCCCTTTCAGAGGCATTCACCTTCTTGACATCTAAATGAGCTCTCCTTAGGAAAACTTAGGAAGAAGAAAAACACCAATAAGTGGTTCACACTGGAGTTGACATTAACATTTTTTTGACAGGCTCAGCAGTAAGCCTAATGACAAAAGCAGGCGTTAAAACAACCGATCCACACACAGAGAATAGGTCTATTGGTGAAGAAGGCCCGAATACATTCAATAGCACATTATAGTTGCTAATTATTGTTGTAACATAGAACTGTTTAAAGAACAAAAATTACACACTATCTCTCTTCTACACATTCTTGGAACTAGCTGTAACGATGTAAACTACTTAGATTTATTGTTTCACTTCGACCTTGAATATGCAATTTGTTCTTCATGCCAAGAAAAATAAATAAATCACTGCAGGAGCAATGATTTCTACAACAATATGATTAATAGTTTCAAATCTGTGGCTTCATACAGAAGTTCTGCAATTATTTTCATTCTTAATGAACGAGTTTCCTTCAGCAAGACAAAAGGCTAAGAAAACCAGTCACACCAGGTTTGTTTCTTCCAAAAATTATTTCTTCATTTTCATCTTTCCTTCCTTTGTATCTGTGCTGGATCTCCTAATTGCCTTTTCCCCACAAGAAGCATCGCTAATTTGTACGTGGGAACGCAGAACAAATGAGGAATGGCAGGACAAAGCTGAGACTCAAGTATTTCAACGCTGTGTCACAGACGGGGAGCTACAGAGGTACCACAGACCTTCAGAAAGGCCCTGCCATGCAGAACAGTTTGGTTTTCCTGGGGATCCTTTCCATGCTCACACACAGTGCGGAGCAGCCAGGGCTTATATATGCATGTTAATGGCTGCAGCTGACTCAGGTGACAGGGCAGGCACAGTTAATAGTTCCCCTCATTGTTACACAGCTGTCTGTACTTCTTGTAGTGCGCTAGGCATTACCTGACAAGTGAGAGTAATTCTTCCTTCTCACTGGCCCTCCATTTTTTTTTTTCTAAGACTGAATGCAATGGTTACCCGTAACCTACATCACGCAGGTAATCACAGGGATCTGTTCTGGGGTGATGTTATCAGCCCAAGTAACTGGCTGTGTGTGTTTCACTCTGCTATGGGTATTCGCAGCCGCCTTGGGGCCAGCTTACCAAGCAAGCTGCTTCTTAAAAAGCCTCATTTAAATTTTAAGTTGACATAAAGATACTTTGTGAAATATGGGGATAAATCTCTTTTCCTTGCTCCCAGTTAAAGGACTCTACGTATTGCTCTCAGATTTCGGTACTGGTCTCTGTGTCACCAAAGGTTGCTCTATCAGAAACAAGTTAACAATACCTAGGGAGAGTACTTCATGTAATACTAATAATTCTTTAATTCTTGAGCATCAAAGGTAAAAAGGCACTATATTAACTATACTTTTGTTTTGGTCCACCTGTATTATCCATAGCAAATGCATAGCTTGAGCTAAGTGTCCCTAGTCAGCTGACACTCAGATGTGTGTTATCATTTTCAGTGGCCATTATCCACACACCACCCACATGTTAACACTTGCACTGCAGGAATTACCAGGTGGTACCTATCACAAAGTGCATATATTTGTACCAATGACTACTACAGCCAGGTTTGCTTGTCAGACCAATTTCTTTTCATTCTGCTCCAAAGGACCAAGTGAATCCAAGCAAGAACAGCAGCTTCTCTGAGCACGATAATCCCACGGGTGAAGCCGAGGGACTCCGGGAAGAGGAAGACCCCACAGAAAACATTTAATACACAGAGAAACACAAGACAACTATGTAATGAACTCCATTTACATCCACCACTCGGATAGAACATACCTCCTTGGCCATGTCAGTGTATTTCTGCTTTTCTTTTGGATCTAAAACAGCCCACCAATCTGCCAAGATCTTGGTTGCGCCACGGTTATCGAGGCGAGGGTGCTCTTTTCGCACGAGAGAGCGATGGCGTTTGCAGAACAAGAGAAATGCATTCATTGGTCGGCGAGCTCGCTGCTCTGAGGACTCGTCATCTTCGGTTTCATCAGCATCCTGCTCTAAACCGTCAGCGCCAAGGAGAGGCACCTAGCAGAACCAAAAGGAAACGGGCATAAACTTGTTATCCACGCTTCTCACAGAGACTGAGAACCTGTGTATGCTGGATGCGAACGAAGGAGACGCAGAGGGATACACCCAGCTGCCTCCAAAGACCATCTGTTCCACCCAGAAGACCTGGAGTTCTACACCAGATCCCACCTGACAGCCCAAGGTTCCTTTGCAGTCTCCACAAGACTTAAACTCCGACTTGCAAGTGGAGCAGATTTCTGGGGACCACTCTCTAGTAACAGTCCTAAAGGTGCTGGAGGGAGGAGATCCTTCCTAGCCCCTTCCTCCAACCCAGAAGTCATCTCCGGGGGATGAGGTGAGCAGAGTTACCTTGGACCTCAATCGTGTGACTGCAGCTACAGAGTGCACTGGCAGGAGAGTGCACAGTTAACAGCTGTTCCCCCCCCTTCTGCCCTTCATTACTCAGCCTGCAAGCTGTGTTGCACTGCAGCCACTGCCCAGCTGCCCAGCTGGAGACAGAGGGCAAATCTCAACAGAATACACTGCCAAAATCTGCTCTCTCCACTTACAGGCCAGTGTATCTCTCCTACAAGGGCACACCACAGAAGACTAGTTCCAACTGAACAAAAGGAGCTGCTGTATGAGACAGAAAAGCATCTGCTACCCAACTGCAACGCTGCTCTCTTATACCACACGGAGAAAGTGACCTGTAAGGCCAACAGAAAGCACTGTTAGAGCATCAGGCTCCAACTCGCTGCTCCTTATCCTTGTCAAGGACACCCTTCCTTAACAGCATGTGCCTCAAGGCTGTCTCGTCAGCACTGACCTCCCCCTTCCCGCCTGAGGAATGCATCAAGGAGATGCAGATATGATATCCACACACTGGAAACATCATGTCTCTGCAACCCATTCCCTTTTCCTGTAACAGAGGATGAGTCTAACTGTACATGTGTGAGGCGCCACATTGTGGGGTCCTTATGATAAAAGGGTAAGGCCAGCGTCTTTGTGCAACACCGAAATACCAAGCATTGAACCAGAGACAGATTATTCTACCCATGCTCTCAATATTCTGGAACAAAAGTTAAATTTTACATGCAAAGACAGTAAAAATTGACAGCTTTTCCCTTGTTTCTCCCTTTTAATCTCTGTATTTTTTTAATCTTAGGGGAAAAAAACCCCACTTATAAGCTTGGTATGTCCTGAGAGTCATTAAAAGCAGATGTCAAGCACAGGCTAACTTCATATCTAAAGTAAACAACTAAAAAAACATGTGAAAAACCCACCTTGAGTAATCAAGAGTGCGATGCGCAACATGTTATTAAAACTACCCCATTAAAACTCTTACAGTCTAACTCTAAAATAGAGAGTTTTGTCCAAGATTTTAAAAGCATGATTGACAACTGACTTTTTATTTGTTATTTGCTGCTTGCCTTTATAGCCTATATGGGCACAACATCACTTCTTTTTATTGACTAGGTTTGTTCACAAAAAGAGAACATCAAGAAGCAAGCACACTAAAAACACAGCTAGGGAGAATCTGACCACACCATCAGCCTTCTACAGCCAAAACACGCAATGAAGTCTACCTTATCAAAATCTTCCTCTTCTTCTTCCTCTTCCTCCTCTTCAGAGAAGTCAAGGAGTTTCTTGGCAAGCAGGGGATGCCACTGAAGACACTTTCTTTTTGGTCGCTTCCCAGTTCCTTCTCCTTCTGTCGAATGATCCTTATTCCTACTACTGCCTTTCATTACGGTGACCTGTCATGCAAAAATAGTCGTAAGTTCACAACAAACCCTTAGGTATAAATGACCAGCATATAGATACTTAAACCACTGACAAGTACATGGGGCACTAGTGCAAGACACTCAGTTTTTGGCAAGATAATAAAGATTTATTCCAATTATCAACAACAGCATGGATGTATCTTTTCCAATCTTAACATTTCCACCTAATGCCCAGATTAACTAGCAACATACAATTTAAGAGCACGAAGCAAGGACACCTGACAGCCCAACTCTCAAATGTGCTCCGATCGTAAGGATAGCAGAAAAGCCCTCACACATCACTAGTCAAGTGAGTGAGAGACTCCACAGCTCTCCCGCACCTGTGTCTACCGTAGTTTTCCATATTTTGCCACTAAAAGTGTCAGGATATCCCTCTTTTTAGCGGTGGAACGTATCGCCAGCTACTCATCTGTTAATCATGCGCTTATATATAGCGATGTTGATGCAGAACCCCATGACACGATGAGCTAGGATTTCCCAATGCCGCTAAAAGGTGCAATAGGGAAATCTGACTCCCTGCCTAAGAGAAGTGAATTTTAATACACGGATTTGAAGCAAACAAACAGAAAGTAGTTACCCTGACACTTCCAAAGTACTCATCAACCACAGCCCCCACACAGCAAACAAAAACCATACGCTGAACCAAGTGCGTGCAGAAGGTAAATCATATTTACTTGCACACCTGCCTTGTGTGTATCCTTATTTAAGAAATACTACAGAACTACCTCTCAGTAAAAATACATGCTTAACACATGCTAACTACCCATTTAAGGGATGGCTTAAGAGATCTGCTACTTAAGTAAGGGGCAAATGAATACATTAATAAATAAACCCAGCACATCACATCCAAGTACCAAAGCCTAGAGCAAGCAAGTGCTGCCAGCACAGTCTGGTCTCTCTTCACACTGTGTAACGTCAAGGATAATCCTTACAGGAGTATGGCTGGCTTTCCAAGAAAGTGATGCAACCATCAAAACAAACTGAACCTGGAGAGCAGTTAGCCAGCTAGATCTTTATAAAGCTGACAAAAAACGATGAAGTCTCACAGGGGCTTCTTGCCAGCTTGATAAAGAAGCTGGGCTAAGTCCTGGTCCCACCAGCAAAGCCAGAGGCAGCTCTGTTGCTGACTCTCAGGAGAAGGGCATGAGAAGAGGTCAAGCCTCGTAACTGCAAGGCCATGTCACGTTTTTGGATGCTGCTTTCTGGAAGATGCCTGCGCTAGTATTTCATCCTGCAGCGGCAGCAGGGAAAGCTGAATCCCTCACCAGAACCATCCACACAGCAGCTACAGCCTGGACTGCCCTGGCCACACTCCTCCGTATGCCCTGCATTCAGCGACCGCTCAGCCTGCTTTTGGCTGATCTCTTCTGGGTGTGTTTCTTGCTGGTTAACTCACTGGCATTTTGGCAACGTGCCCTTGTTTGCACCAGAAATATGCATACGCAGCCGCTTCCCCCGCCAGCTCCAACAGCACAGAAAACTGAAGGACCTTCAGATACTGCTGGCTGGAGGAGACAACCCTGAAGGAAGCAGGTTCAGAAAATTTAACCTCCATTTAAAAATGGTATTTTCCTGGATGTCTATTAGATTCTGTTAGTTCCCCCCTGCTCACCAGCAGGCCCCCACTGGTGAAGGATGCCCTGTAAATTCACGGCAGCTTGCCATTAAGCTGCACGCTTTGTCCCCATCACACCACCTCTACCTTGAGCACATATAAACTTTGATTCTACGGCACCCGCTCCTCCGGTTCATTTTCTGTAACCAGCTCCTGCCTTTTCAGAGATACTATGCGGCACAGAATCAGGCACCCTTTCACCTAGATCTTTGTCCCTGACTTGCAAAGTGGATCCAAACATACAGAAACAGCTTTGGCTTTAAAAGAGCATTGAAGTATGGAAAATCAAGGTGCAATCCAGTATTGTGAAAAGCAAGTTTGAAATCATTTCTATCCCACCATGACCTCCACCTCATACCACACCGCACCACACTCCCTCCCTCTCTTCCTAAAGTGCTGAACCACCATTTGCTTTTGTTTGGGGTGGTTTTGGACACAAATCAACAAAGCAGCAGAGTTACCGTTTGAGCAGGAACTTCAGCTCGTGTGGGTAGCAGAGGTCCATTAAGTCTCGGAATGTGTTAAATGATAGAGATCTGCTTATTACTGTGATCAATAAGTGCGCGGATTACGTCTCAGCAGGATAAATACACTACAACAGGGAGTCCGCTGCTCCAGCCCTTACCACTGACTTATCTTGGTGAGCTAATCCTATGGGTTCTGCCTACAGGCACTCCTAAGTAAGCTGAGTATTACTGATAGCCTTCTACCGCGTTAGTGTGAAATTAAATTAACATTTGAGGAGTGCTCCACAATCCTCCCTTACAAGGCTCAGCTGAAGTCTCAGGGCTATTTCAACAGCATTGCCTTTAGCTGGCACCTCTCTGCCTGCTGCCTTTGGAAAGATGAGCAGAAGAAAACTTCAGAGGACTGAAGCGATCCTGTGGTGTATTTTAGATGTGCTCTCCATCGCCCCCGAGGCCCTGCCTATGCTCTACGCCGAGCTTGGCACGGCAGCACAGACCCTGGGCACCGGTCACCCTGCAAATCCCTAAGGGGCTCTCAGGACATTGTATTTCTTTAGTACCACCCAGCTCCCAAATAATATTTTGTTTTCCATGCATGAAGGCTAGGTATTGAACACCCAGTTACTCCTGAAATACAAATTAACCAAAGGTCACTGCACATTAGTGCTGAAATAGAAACATATATTCAGCTCTAGGAATTCAAGTGATGTTCTTTAGGCTGCTTTCTTAAATCATGAACTGTTTCACCCTAGCTGTCACCCCAAAGCAGCAGTGCCACCATAAAGAGGCTTTTTAGCAAGATGGGCTGTTAGCCCACCAGCTGGACAAGCTCAGGAGACCCAAGGCCCAGAGCAAGACCCTGGCTGTTACACAGGCACACTCACTACAGAAAGACAGGCAGCCGCTCTTTGCTTTGCTTCCACTTCGCAGTGAATCTCTGCCAGGGTCAATGACAAAACCCCTCCTGACGTAACCCCGCTGACAGGAGAACTGAGGCCACAGGCTGACTTCAAACTTTGTTTTTACAGTATGGCTTGGAAGCCCCCCACCCCTTCAGTGTGTTGAGCTACATACTCTATCCTCTGCGCCCTTTCTTCTCTCCTATAAAATAGGGGGCCATTCATAGCGTGGACAGATAAACTACTTCAGCCCCTATTTTTCAATACATCTGTGTTTCCAAAACCTTTCTCCCCATTTTTCCTTATCCAAGTTCTTGTAAGTTTTGACCCACATTTCAGAGACTTTTTTGGTATTCACTTTTTGCTGATGCCTCTCTCCATCATATGCAGGATTGGCATAATGAAAAATGTTCTAATTCTCTATTACATCACATGAGACTTTTCCTCTTAAAAAACGGATGTTGACAGAGTGCAATGAACTTTTTTTCCTTGGGATTGCTTCATCTTCCACGTTACTACACCACACGTCATGGACATTTTTGCCCTAATTGCTGATATATTCACATACAATTATATAATTATGAGAGAAGCTGTGCCATAAAAACCCAAACAAGAGTCAAATGCAAAACTCAGCAAAACAACATGGGCACTTTCATTCATTTTTTTTGTATGGAAGATTTTGGCAAGACATAGCGTAACTACTTAAGACACTCCACGGCCAAGTTAATGTATGTATGACTAAATGACAGTGGATGTTTTACTGGCATTATCCACTTGTTGAATGGCAAAACATCAATGGAATCTGTTCAGTGGACTCTTCAGATTCTGTTTATTTATCTGATTTTTTTTCCCCCTTGACACATCATCAATGGCATGTTAGCTGCTTGCTTTGTATGGGAGAGGGGAAGCTGGCAGCCAGAAGCAAGCAAAAACATGAGCTCCTTCTCTCCCTCTCAGGGATCCCTGAGTGCTGGCAAGCATCCCTACCAGCCAGCTTTTGAAAAGAGAGCTGGCCTTGGACCCTACAAGAAGCGAAGCATGCGTTTACTCTTGGCAATGAAATAGTTCCATAGCAAGTCACAGAACAAGCCATGGGCAGCCTTTGCAGGATTTAGGGCTTAAAAGTATGGAAGATACACAGCACGCAAAGTGCAAAATTTGCAATAACTGGAGTTTATAAACCATATCACATACAAAAGTAATTTCTTCTACACTTTCTAAAAATATCATGCGTCTTCTAAGGCATATGTAATGGCTATTAGAGGCTAGTAAGAGGAAAAACAATTATAACCAGCTAACAAGATTTTACAAGATATTTCTCAGCTTAAGGATGACAAAAAAGTGACAGACACTAGGGAGAAAGTAGGAATATTCCAAGAAGACAAGACAAAAGCATGGACAGTTTTGTTTAAAATGAGCCACATATGCTCTGTAGCATCACCAGAGGATACCTGTCAGGACTGACATTCATGATCCACTGACAGCAAGAGACACCCTCAGGGCGATGTTCTACACCTGCCTTCCGTGCAGACACAGATCAAACGTTACAGAGCTATTACACCAGTAAAAATTTGAACAATATTTTTTTCTTTTTCTTTTGTGCCCTGATTGTATTATTTCCTTTCTGGTCCTGGAAACATTAATCAAAGAATTACAGTTTTCTTGGATGTCTTATAAATCTGTATACCAAATAGGCTTCGGGGGGGGGGGGGGGGGGGGGGAAAGATTCCTCAAGAAAAGAGCTAGATGATGCAGGGAAGCAGGGGAGAAGAATGATTGTTTAGAAACATATACTGTAAAAAGCTATTTCCATTACACAACTGTGCGCAGGTCTTCACTTCTTCACTTTTTAAAGTGTTCATTAACAACAAGTGTTTGATTAGCTTCATTAATGTTAAGTTTTGGGTTCCTCCTGTCTTCCTCTGTTATTTACAAAACCCAATACAGAGAGATGACCGACTTCTCTCACCTCACGGCTGATCTGTCAGTGAGAATGCTGCTAGGGCTTGTGCTCAACAAGCTGCACTCACTGGGAGTTCCCCAAACTACGTCCACAAACACCAAAATCCTTATAAAGGTCTGCAAAAGTAACCAAGCGCTGTAAGGCACGTGCTGTGATACAGGCTGGAAAGAAATCCAATACCTGCAAAGGCAGAACCCCAGAGGTGCGAACTGTGACTATGGTGCAGTCCCTGCTGGAAGTTTCTCCGTGGAAGAACGGCTGAACTTCAACAACGCTCGTCCTGCTTCCATGAGGACAGTGGAAATGAACTTCTGCTGTCCTGTCACCTTCAAACCACATTCGCTGGAGTCCAGCTGGACCCTCAGCTGACTCCATGGGGATTACTGGTACCAAGGAGCAAAGGTTCAAGTGGGTTTTCTACACTTTCTGCTCGGTTTTACACAACGGAAATCCTCTACTATTTTATAACAACAAATAACAAAAAGAGAAATGGGGACCGAACTATGACACTAACGGCTTGGTGTTTTGGGGGCCACCAATTCAGTAACCTCAGCGGTTTCCACAAAGAAGCAAGGGACTGAGAAACGAGTTCATATTCTTCCAGATCTAGTGGGCTGAAGATGTATTTGAATTTTCAAATAAAAGCAAAAGGATATTTCTGGCAGTTAAATACACCTACACAAATACAGAAAGTTTTTGAAAAAATAAATTTCTTTTAGCTCTGGAGTAACCGAGCATTTCTATAATGAAGGGCAAGAACTACTTGGCACTAATTACTGACCAGTCAGTGAATATATTCTTTATTGCTTCACAGCAGAAAGCCATTAATGAGCTTTCTAATTTTCGGAGATGTGATGGTTTAATGGGGGACATGCTGAGACTCAATGGAGTCCTGTTTGCGAGCAGAGGTTTGGGACAGACTGTCACCACATGGAGCTCTTAGCAACACAACAACAAGTCTTACTGAATTTTTCATGACACACTTTTCTATCTCCATAAATAATTTTAAACTATTCCTTACTCTCTTAAAACTCAGATCTGAGTTGCTTGCTTTGTTCCTTAATACATAAAATTAAACACTAAGATCATCAAATGTCAACATCACTTTTTTGCATTTTTTTTTTAAGTGAACTTTTCAGGCCTACCAAAGAGGAATAAAAGCAACATATAGTAAAAGTCAATAGATTTTAAACTTCAGCTCTACTCTTTCCCTGCTCATTCACACATCCACAAGAAATAAGATGTTCTTTGGGGTTTTTTTAATGCTAAGAAATAACCAGGTTTTGTCTAGCATGAAAAGCACTTGATAGTGAACAACTGTACTCACCATTAGCATGGTATCAGGATGCTTCAATTAAAAAAAGGAGGGGGGGTGGGGGGTGGAATCTGTTGCTGATGTTCACTTGCCTTTTTTTATGCACGTCTTAGTTTTGGTTAATACCGTCCTAGTTAATTCTCCAGCAAGAATGTTTGTAAGCACATTTCAACTGCTAGCTCTTTCCAAATCTGCTTTTAAAATGGGAAACACACAGACAGCAAGCGCATGTGTTGGCATAAGAAAACCTCACGCTGAACAAGCAAACCTCCTGCATTCAATACATAAAAAAACCTTGCCTATTCGGTGCAAGAAATACGCTGCCCAGATGCACTTGTGTCACCATTTCAGGCAACTGTGTTTTAAAACCTGTCCGTGAGACTTAAGCATAATACAAGAAATAAAGCTTGAAATGTTATGAGGAGATATGTAATCTACTGCAAAGTCTTTTAATGATGATTGAATTTCTCATTTGTTTTTCTTTCTAGTTCTCTTTTCCCCCCTCTTCGCAACATGAAGAAATATAATAAAATATTATATATTTTACTTTGTACGGAGTTCTGCAGCCTTTAAGAATCTCTTCATTAAAATAAGTGAAAGACAGGCAAATCCTGCCCTTGAAAGACACACGTAGGAACTGGATCCTGCACAGTGCAGGAGTAAACGGGTAAGGAAATCGGAAAGACAAAACTCAGCGTAGGTCTTGACTGTTGGGTTTTCCTTACGCCCCTGCCAGAGAACAAACACAGCTAACTGGACCTTACTCAGCCAACAGAATATTTCAGCTAAAACTCAGCCTGAAATTCAGGATGTAACCCAAACGTGGAAGCTGCATCAGCTACGATGCTGGAAAACCAGGGTGTGAGTGTATCACAGCTAGGCTGCCAGCAAGTGCTTGGTGTCAGTAAGGCAAACTGCTTGTCAAACTACAACTTGGGAGTTTTAGTCTAGAAAATACACTAAAAAAACCCCAAACCAATCAGTAAAAAGAGATGGAAAGATGGGGGTAGGAAAAAGAAAAAAAAAAAAAAGTGAAACAAGGGCAAAGAAAAGAAAGAAGCAGCAAAAGGACAAAAAAAAATAAAGCTTTGTGAAAACTAGCATCATTTAGTTTGACAAAGACAAAATAACAGGCTCTGAATACATAAAAGACATCAGCAAATATTCTATTTTCCACATCTGTAATGCAGAGCCCAAGCGGGCAGCCCATGCTGACAGGAAGGAAAAGGGTGGCCAAGCCCTGGGACACGCTCCCTCACCAGCAGCGGCACCGGGCACCAGGGCCGTGCATATCGGGGGGTCCCCCAGCGCCCTGGACCCCCGCGGCGGCAGTGGCACTGCTGAACGCACCACCCAAGGCATCACCCCTACATGCTAAGCATCAAAAGGTTTAATCTGATTACAAAAACTAAGTGGTACATGAAATTTGAAATACGTAACTAAAAAAAGTATTTTAGAAGTGTACTCAAAACGT
Source organism: Falco peregrinus (assembly GCF_023634155.1). Taxonomy (NCBI): domain Eukaryota; kingdom Metazoa; phylum Chordata; class Aves; order Falconiformes; family Falconidae; genus Falco; species Falco peregrinus. The sequence continues at coordinate 3,397,889 of NC_073724.1, read as the reverse complement.
ACTGAATGCAAGTAGGATGGTCGGAGAGAGTTTGGATAAATCAAATGCCAATAATTTGTAATAATAGTAACAACAACAAACCAACAATAGCAAGAATAAAAAAAATAAAAATAAGTAATAAAAATAATAAGAGACCACCCCTCAGCTCTCAGAACCCAAAGTCAAATTGAAATTGTCTATCAAAAAGAGAGATGGCCTGGAGTTCTGCTTACAGCCTTCAAAGGGCAAAACTCTCTGAATGGAAAAAATAAAAATAATAATAATAAAAAAATCAATCTTTTTGACTTGCCACTCCCAAAGCTTCATTTTTATCTTTGATTAGGAGGCACACAAATTGCAGTAGGGTCCAGCCGTGGCAAAACCACAGCCAAGTGCCTTTGCGCAGCACGGCACACAAGAGGCGACGTTCCTGCAGCAGACGTGGCAGGGCGAGCGCAGCTGAATGGGAAAATTGTTCCAACTCTCCTTTTCACCTCTTGTTGATTGTGTCCTAGTGTCTTCTAGAAAACTGGGACAATGCAGCTGTGTCCACCGCCACTGTAAGCCATTCTAAGGTTTACCATGTGCGTAACGAAGCTTTCATAATAAAATTCAGTCATAATTACCACCAGTGTCAGGGGAACCATATACAGCTGTATGAGCAAATGAAAGAATTAGTTCCTTAATCCATATTTAATAGGCCATAAAATATCCTTGCACAACCTGGTATTATAGTGTGTCTACTCTTGCTCTCTTCAACTCAAGTACAATAGGCTAACACAGTTGTCCAAACAACCCCTCGAAAAAGCTACTACCCACGGCTCCTATGGAAGAATAATCAAATTAATGGCTACAGACAGTATTTACTCAGCTTTGCTCATCTTCAAAATTATTAGCTCATAAATCATGGCAACGTAACTCTTGTGTACCTCAGAAACAACAATAAAGAAGCTACATGAAAATTCTAAATAAAACAGGGATGTGCAATGATCACTGACAGAAATACCATAAGACTGACTTGATAATAAATTCCTACTACTACCTTATTTTCTGAAGAATCAAATTGTCAGCGCCTCCTTCCATCCTCTCCCCCTACCAAGAGATAATGTGGGTAAAGCAAAAAATTTGTGAAAAGTAAATCCTTGCAGTCTGTTCCCTGTCTGACCCCCCTCTACAAGATTCTGGGTTAATTTCCAAGCTACTGACCTCAAATAATTCTAAAAGAAATATTAAAGTAGCAACACCTTGTCAAAATACGTTGCATCTCAAATTAGGCGTAACCCAAGAAGGTAAACAGAGTACCAGGGCAGAGCAAAATTTTGTTAAAAAAATGGATACAGATCTCTTCTCCCAAGTAACAAGTGATAGGGAAAAGAGGAAACTGCCTCGTGGCACCAGGGGAGCTTTAGATCGGAAATTAGGAAAAACTCTTCCCCAAAAAGAGCTGGCACAGGCTGCGCAGGGCCGTGGCTGTCACCGTCCCTGCAGGTCTCCAGCAGCCGGGCAGCCGTGGCGCGCAGGGGCAGGGCCCAGGGGTGGGCTTGGCACTGCTGGGTTCACGGTGGGACTCGGTGACCTTAGGGGTCTTTTCCAGCCTAAATGATTCTATGACAAGTAAGTGGAGAACAAACTAATTCACATACATTTATCAGTTATTCATGCGTTTCTCTTCTTTCTAAAGGCAGCATTTTAAGCATCAGGAATGAGCTTTTAATGCAGACCAGACTCCTTAGTGCAGTGGTTTTATTTGATCACAGAAGAAGGAGACTCAGCTAAAGGAACTTAGAATTTTGGAAACACCACCATCTCTCGGAACTAGGCAGATCCATATAAAATCCTTTTTAAGTCTATCAAAATTTGTAATGAGATTGAGAGCAGATGTACTACCTCAATACACAATTTTAAAGTGCCATCTAGTGGTTACTCTCCTTTTTATTTCAATTTGGTATTTAAAAATAAGTTCTTCCCACTTTTAAAATTTTAAGTGTTATTTCTACCACTTACTGGTATTTTATTATGTGACTCTTGGTCCTCTCGTGGTAAGTAGATGCTTAAATTAAGCCTAAGTTTAAGCATTCTGATGGACTGAATTTGGGACAGGAGAGTGCAGATTTCAGGACTAAGGAACTGGAAGAAAAAGGGGCAAAAATATATCTTATTTTTTCTTATATTCCATCGTACCCATGGAAACAAAAAAAGGCACAAATGTCAGTTCATCATTTAGAGCTTTTTCAGTACAACTTAATGACTACTTATCACTAGAAAATTCTGAACATGTTTAAGTCCATAAGCAATCAGGGCCTCAACTGATCATATGAGAAAATCCTGCAGAATAAAGCATGTTCTAAGCATCCCTCCCATCAGATAAAGCCAAAAATTCACCATGCCGCATCAAGAGGTTTCTGGTTTACACTCAGCTCAACCTGTGATCTTACACAGACCCAAACATTTGATACTCAGCCAAGTTTGGTGACTTAACCGATTAGTCTCGTAACGGGAACAATCACTTCAGGTCTTCTGCCTCCCACCTCAAATATCCCATTATTCTCCATGTGTAAGGAGTTGGGCTGATGAGGTACCCCGAAAAACTACTAAATGCGCACATGCAATACAGTGTGCCCCAGAAGGCACCAAACCTGTTGTGTATGCCATGCAGACAACCTGTACGAATCATGCTAAGCACATCAAATCCTGAATTCAGTGCACGTGCAAAGACACGCACGTGTGCTTGTATATCCATCTGGAAATCTCCAGACAAAAATATGGAAGTCAGCATCAGATAGCTGAGCAACCAACAAAAATATCCGGGCTTCTTTATAATGGACCTCTGAGAGCCTAAAAGGAAGATGATCTGCTTCTGTAACACAGTTTGATACAGTTACAGATATTAAATTGTATGTATATTGCTATCTATCTCTATAAAGTAAGAGTCTGAGACAGAGCTGAAGTTAAAAACATACTGTTACTAAACATCCTCTTCTATTATATTTCTACTGCAAGACTTGTTAGCTACCTTGCTGTGGCAGAATCAGATTCACTAGGGGAAAAGAAATATTTAAAAATGCTTAGCCTTTATTCATTCTGTCTTGAATCTAGATTTTAATCACTTTAATAAAAAGGTGGGAACATTGATATCATCCCAGTTTTTCCAGTTAGGCAAGAATCTGAGAGATGAAGTCTCTTGAAAAAAGCTCAGGAACAAATTTGTGGTCAAACTGGGAAGACAGTCTGTAGCTCAGATGCCAGCCCCTGCTCCCTTCTGCCATCTCTCCCTTCCAGAAGATGTAAGCTGAGAAATTAAAATGAAAACTTTCACATTCAGCAATCTTTTTGTGCACTTGTTACCTGGGTAATTACTGAGACGTTAAGCGTCCCCAGCAAGGGACGCTTCAGACCCACCTCCCGGTGGGCTCCCCGGAGCCGCAGAACTCAGACTCCAAGCGCACACCAGAGCCCGAGCATGCCCGGTGCATCACCCCAGCACCACACTGCAGGGAGGAGTGCGCTGGGCAACCCAGGTTGCTTGTGCCGACAAAACACTGCATGGACAAACCTGCAAGCATCCTATTTCAGACTCCAGTGCTGCCTCCCATTCATAACACGTACAAGCCCTTAAATGCACCATGGAACGTGTCTACCTGATTTGGGGCTTATCCAACAACCTCAGCATAATAATCCATATACAGGTCCTGGAAAATTTACAGGATACCTCCAAGCGATTAGATAAAAAGCAATGCAAAGATCTGGAGATGCAGGCAAACACAAAGCTGCCCGTGAATACAAGAATGGGTCATAGACAATGCCAGAAAGAGCAATCAAATTTTGCAACACAGAGATTTAAAAAAAAAAAGGAATAAACAACACTACTTAAAAACCCCTGAAAAGGAAGAGTATTAGCTTACTGCATGTCTAGTCTCAAAAAGCAGCCTCAGCTACTCAGCAGATTAAACTCTCCTTTTAACACCCATCAAAATAATTTTAAGTCCCACAGTTCCATATCTCATTGCCTAAACTATTGCACTTTGCTATTCAATTAATCCATTATATGGTACGTGCACTCAATTTGGAAGGCAGGGATGCTTTGCCCTGGATGGCTACTAGCCCTTTTCAGGATAAGCGCATTTTGTGTGTTCTCCCAGGTGTACACCCACTCAGAGCCCATGCACCAAACCGATGGGAGCCAAGCGAACAAAGCACCTCCCCCAGGATGCAGGATGCCACCCAACACCAAGCCTAAGTCTATGGCTTTTTTTGTGCATGAAATGTAGACGCAGCTGAAACGTAAACTAAAATTCTGCATGCAGTCTTAAGCGACTTTATTTGATGGAAAAGGTCTAAAGGTCAAACCCACAGAGCTTAAGACAATTAAGAAGGAAAAAAAATTACTGTCTTTCATACAATAATTTAAAAAACTGCTTTAATTGAAAGCTACATGGATACCAGTATGAATTAGAAAATCCTGTATAATGGTAAACAATATTGACAAATCTCAGAAGCGTGTAACTGAACGCACCCCTATGTAACATCCGGCGTTTCACTGCAGCGTTACAGGCACATTCTCCTGGGGCCCAATGGATGTTGGCCATGAATGACTTCAAACTCCTGGAAGAAAACAAGCTACCAAGAAAACCTGTCCTTTGCTGGGAAGGTAGCTTTATGCCGTAAGACAGAGTGTTCAGTTTTTCTTTAAAAATCTCTCTCTCAAACAAGCTTCAAACTAAATCATCGAAAGTAAGCAGGGCTGTAGACAATGCTCCCATTCTTGAGCCATATGCATGCTCACTAATGTTGCAAAAATGCATCACCACCTCGAGCTCTGCTGAATATAACAGTCTCTTTTAAGGAGAAAGAGACTTGGCTCATTTTTAATTCATGGAAAAACAATCACATGATTCAGCAGTGTCCACTTCAAAAGACTGAGAGCCAGGAATTTTACACAAGCTGCATGTGAAGGATTTATGGCAAATATGTTTGCATTGTTCCCCTTAAAACTAGACAATGTAATTAATTTTCATGCACTAACAAACTATTATTTCAAGAAAAAGAAAATATTAAAGACTACATTCATAGCACCAGGAGGATTCTAGTCCTGCTCAAGGCAGGGCTAAACTTCAAAGCTGGGTCACGCTACTCAGAAGCCTGCCGAGGGATGGAGAACCCACCACCTCTTTGGGCACCTGCTCCAACACCTTCACAAGGGAAGGTATTTTTCCTCATGCTCAACCAGAATTTCCCCTGCTGCAACTTGTGACTCCTGCCTCTTGCCTGTCCTTTCACTGTCCACCACTAAGAAGAGTCTACCTCCATCTTCTTCCCAATTGTCCTACAGAGAGCTGGAGTCATTTGGAGCCTTTCTCAGCCAAAACACAACCAGCTCTTGCAGCCTTTCCTGGTATGTCATGTGCTCCAGACCCAACCTCAGTAGTTCTCAACTGTGCTCCCTTCAGTTCTTTGGTCTCTCCTGTATGGGGGTCCACCGTCTCAGAAATGCAGAGTAGGCAAACCCCTTCTTCTCAGCCTGCTGGCTATGTTCTTGCTCACACAGCCCAGCCTTCAGTTTGCTTCTGTGGCTGCAAGGTCATGCTGCCGAGTCCTATTCAATTCACTGATACTGAATTAGGATCCCCAGGTCTTCCCCGCAAAGCTGTTTTCTGCCTTTCTTTTTGAACTTCACAGGGTTCCTGTTAGCCCTCTCCAACTTTCTGGAGATACTTTGAAGAGCAGCTCTGCCCTCCTGCATATCCACTACTTCCACCAATTTGATGTCACCTTGACTTGCTGAGGGTGCACTCCATCCCATCATTTATATCAATGAAATTATTAAACAACACTGGCACCAGTATCAGCCTGCATGGAATACCACCAGTAACACTGCCAGTTCAATGCTGAATGCACTTGTTCAGCCAGTTTTTCATACTGTGTAATCCTTCCAACCATCCATCCCATCTGTATCCAGTCTGGCTCCAGGGATGCTAATGGAAGTGTCAAAACCCTTGGTACCACACCGAAGTAAAGCAAGGCCCCCTCTGCTCTCCCTCTGCCCACCACACTGTGTCTCCATCACTTCATCACATCCATCAGGCACAATCTGCCCCTGGTGAATCCATGCTTGGCTGTTCCCAGTCACCTGCTTGTCCTTCATGTGCCTCCAAACGGCTCCCTCGAGGACTAGTGCCACGGTCCTCCCAGGGACTGAGCGGAGGTCAGCCAGCCTGCTGTCTCCCAGATGTTTCTTTGTGCCTTAGAGCACAACTAAACACCTCAGGGTCTGATTTCTTCCTCTTGCATGACCCATGAGAATGATGACACTGTTTCAGTCGACCTGCAGTAACCTGAGATTACAACCGTATTTGCCAGCAATGTTAAATGCAGAAGAGCTGGAAATACCGGTAGCTGGGGAACAGGTAGCACAGCCTGCGTGGCTCAACGCTTCCTGTATTTTTTCAGCAAGCTACCCAACATTACAGACCCAAGTCTGCAAACACCTCTCCCCCACTCAATAAAACCAAACCAAATAAATCCGTGAGACCTAAACACAGCATGGTATTTTCATTGTGTTTGGAAATGTGAATCCCATTTAGTCCAAGCCTTCCTTAGCACTTTCATTTTTTAAAAAGTTTGTTTTTCATAGGGGGAAGAGCATGAAGTTACTGGGATTCTGAGGAAAGCCCTAAAAAACCTCAGCCAGTGAGAGAGCAAACAAGTTAGCTTCCTGCCCAGGTGATGTATGCAATGTAAGAATAAGACAAGAGCAACCTGGCAGAAAATTCAACTAATTCCTTCCAAAATCCAGATGTTTAACATCTTCAGTGATCTGCTGTGGACAGGCTGGTTCAGAAATCTGTTGCTCTGTGCTCAAAGGTCTAAACACAAACAAGTCCTCCCTGACAGTCCAGGTCCCTGGTGAGCTGGCAAGCAACTGGACAGACAACCCCACATGATCTGCTGATCAAAAGCTTACTGGAAGCAGTGAAGATGCCCAAGGACATCAGAAAGCTTGGAGCAGACTTTCCAGTTCAAGTTTCAAAAAGAACTTCCCATGTTTTCTGCAGTTTAGAGTTTGAGAAAAAATAGGTGGGAGATCTTTTAAATACTCTAGGATTGCTATGGGATGCATTAATTTGGCAGCAATCTCCGTGATACACAGGTCTTTCAGAAGCCTTAAGTGGGGACATGAAGGATCTCATTGCCAGGGACCAAAATCAGCCTACTGAAGAATGAGACAGTTAAAACCAACTGAGACAGTTCCTTCTGTGAATAGCTCAGGTTTGCACTAAAACATCCTCAGGAGGCAAGAGAAGGGCTTTCTTTTAGGCTTTACAAGGTTTTAACTGGAGGGGCACTCGAACACAAAAAACCTCTCAAACCTCACTGTGGATCCTTGCTTATTAAATGCTGGGCTCTTAATGAAGAGCTCGCAGAATGGATAGATGCCATGCGTATGTGAGCGCAAACACATACCATTCACTAAGCAGCAACTCGGAAACCTCTGCTTTTGAAACACTGAGTAGTCCTTTGTCTTTATCTTCCGATGCCCACTCACAATGGAATGCAACTCACAAAGCTGGACACTTTTTACCATTTAATAAATCAAGATCTTAAAAGAATCAGTTAAAATAAAAAGCTCTTACAATACCAGCCAACAAGCCACAACTCATTCAGGCTCTCAGCACTCTCCAAAAATTATCCCCATGTGTATCCAACGTTTTCAAAAGCCTGGGGAAACTGATGATTTGTCCAGAACATTTTCCAGTATAACTAATGGCTGGCTCCTGTGGACAGGGAAATACTCATTACGCACCTTACTGCTCCTAGTGCTCCTGTAGAGAGCACTTCCTACCGCCTATGCTGTGTTCATTATTTATGACCTGAGTTCCTCCACCGATTTAAATTGTGACACTATGGTAAGGGAATGAAGCGGACTTAACCGTGGATGTGCCGTGTTATCTGAGCAATCCTACCACCTGCTTCATGCTACTATACGAACTCAATAGTGGAACTCCTTTAGCTCACTAAACTCTAAGGACGTTTTCCCCACCAACAGAGTCCTGAACTCCTGCCCTTGGAGACACACCACACCTTCATGAAGTTACACTACAGACAGCTTAAAAATTCCATCCTGACTGGAAAGACTTCCTCTGAATGTGAAGAGTGGAAGATGAACTGACACCACTGTGCTTCAACATCTTTCCTGCTTTTCTGTTTTCATTGCTTCAGATTAAATGAGTCATCCCAGCTGTAAAGACTAGAACTGGATTTGTGAAAACTGGCTCTTGGTAACTCTTTCTGACACTGGCATTAAATACCTCAATTTGCCTTGTATCAGTTAAATTATGACAAGTCAAACATTTGGCTAAAGCTTAGGAAGAGCAAATGAGTTCTCATCATTGTAAATATTCTCAGTGCAAGGGCAAACTCAGCTCAGAGGAAAAAGTCCGCCACTTCCAAAGTCAATTATCTTTAATTCACACTTTCACTGCACAAGCCTACTACCACTGAAGAAGAAACCCATATAGACAGACTGCACAGACAGATTCCCAAAACGTAAAGACGAAGTACTCAGCAATATATTTACACACTGAATGTTTTCTTGAAAAGAAGGACACCTCAAGTCCACCCATGGCAGCAACAGCATCTTCCAGTAACAACGCAACCAATCAGAATGCTGATTTAAAGAAAAAAGGAAGAAAAACCTGTAGGAAAACATTTGACACAGGCACTGCTAACTAACACCGAAGTATGGAAAGAGAGCACTAACACATAACACACAGGTTCCCTCTGCTGCCAAGTCCCATGGCCTGGGATTCAGCAATTTGTGTTCATTATGAATACAAAGTGTGGAAAATAACTGCTGTTTCATTTGGGGTTTCGTTGTGTTCAGTTCTTTTTTAATAGAGATTAAAAAAATAAATTTAGAAAATATTTTTTAACGAAGCCTTATACACCTCAAAAAGCTGGAGCGAAATGGTAAACTGGATGCGCTGCAGTCAAAAATTATGTTGCCACAAATATTGGATCTCAGCCTGTGCTTTTTCGTTTTATCTCCTTCTGCAAGGTTTTCTGGAGCACCACCATGAAAGCACCAGAGGCCCATAAAAACTGAAAGGAGAAGTCCTCTTAGTAAGACAGATTATTTAAACTTTGGGTTCTCATTCTGTTTACATTACCACCTATTTAAAAGTCCCATTTCTTCACCAAGAGTCAAAGAAGAAGTGGCTTCATGTAAAAAATCCCAACAGTCTGGCTCCATCTGGGTGGTAAAACTGCTTATGTAGCTCTCCAGCAGATAAAAACAAAACAATAAACTTCCAACCAACATAAAAAAGCCACTTCACAAGTAACCCACACCTCAAACAAGATTAGATAGTTAAGATTACAGGTAGGCATTATGGATTTTATCTTCATATCTTTACGACCACAGAGAAAGAGAAAAGATGGAAATACTGGGGTGTTTTTCCCCTAGTTCTTCTGATCACTGTTGGAGATCTTTGGGGATTAACACATGTAAGATTCAGTACTCGTGAATGCCTGCAAAGTTTTTATGAACTTTATAAACTGTATTATTATGCCTATGCAGATATTCCTAGATGGAAATACAGATACACAGTTAGACAATATACATCTACGTTTAACTATGAATACATGTTAGGCCATAAACTCAAGGTCTTACATTTAGCTACTCTGCCACCAGCCAAGGAGAAACTGCAGCTGTGCCCACAGATAAAGTCCAAATATAGTTTACTGAAATGAAACTATTAACACAAAACTATTTCTGTGAAGAGCATAATTGCTGATGAAGCCCCTTCCTCTGGCATTAAGGATGGGACCTCTTCCAGTGGAGAATTTCTCATTTTCTCGGTTGAGTGGCACAGCAACAACATCAAGGTTTGCCCTTGTAATACTGATTTCCTGCACAGTGAGCCATCAATTAAAGAACCAATCACGTTAAAGTAGTTGTAAATGATACACCGAAGTCACTGACTGTTGTATAGTTCCTATTTGCTGTTATTTTGGTTTACTCAAACAGGGTAAATCTGCCTTTAGCTTTTTGCCAAAGCCAGTCGCACTCCCTCTTCTGTTTGCATCATGAACCAAAGCAGATAGTTTTAAACTACAGAGCTGAACAGTAGGAGCCACGCTCCACCTTTTCACCTTCCTGCAGGGAAGTCATTTGTTGCACCAGGAAAACCATTTGCCCATCAAGCCCCACCACCACCACACATGTGCCTTGTCCAGAACGTCTGCCCAGCCCCTGGAGCAGAAGCTTAGGACAGGGCACCGACCGTGCAGTGCTGACAAGGAAAGGAATAATCAACACACCACCCCGCACCCAAACAGAACTGCTGAGCCTTCCTGACGCCTGCTCTGTCCTTGTGAGCACCAATTTCTTTAAAAAACACCCAGGTCAATGCAGTAGCACCACCTCACAGCATCCCCTTGACCACACCACCTCGTGGCAGGCTTTGGCCACCCAGACACATCCCTGCCTGCAGCTACACAGGGTGACACAGGGTGTTAGAGCACGGGCATCCCCCAGTATCCAAGGATGACAACTGATGTGGCAGAGCTGGCAAGTGCCTCCTGCTACAGGATTAGCCTTGAGGCGTTGTGGGTTTTGGTGGGGGTTTTTTTTTGGTGTGTGGTGGTTTTTTTTTTTTACACTGCAGATTCGCCGCCTCACTACATAATTCAATGCTCTTCCTACGTCACCTACATTACAGCAGAGATCTCACTTGGAACAGCCCCAGCTGCCTCAGAGCAGTGCCAAGCTCCGGGCTGTACACAGCCCCATCAGCTCCACAAAGCCCGCTCCCGGTCCACTGCCAGCCTCCTCTCCAGGAGCTCCAAGTTAGAACTTCTGTGCACCTTCCCCTCTGCACGGCTCGCACCAGTAACAGTGCCAAACTGACTACAAAACAGCCTAAAATTATTAGGAGAGAAGGGGCTGTGTAGTGAGTAAACAAACAAAAAGGCCCTAAAGACCATCACCTTCCAGCTGTTATTATTTAGATGTTTTCTCTAAGGTTCTTAAAAGAGTGTGTGTGTGGAAATAGGGGATGGTGCAGCCAATATATTAGACAGCACACCTTGGGGATCATCTTTTTTGTAATAAAGGCTGCCATCAGTTATTGTTATGCAAGTAACAGCACTCCAAGTACAGAAAATATCCGCTAGTACTCAGGACGACTCCAGGCAAAACTAGAGGATGTCTCCTGAAGTCCCAAGATGACGTTAGGTTTTTGTCTCACTGAGAATTGCAGACTAGAATTTACTCAGTTCAGCTTCAAAAACATCTTTAGAAAGCAGTGTAATGCCCGAGAAGACTTCTCTTACTAAAGAGACTGTGCATTTAATTAATTTTTTTCCTTGACATTTCATTAAAAGAGAACAGTATCCTCACACACAAAATTATAAACAAGCTGCGTCTGCCATAACCACCACAGACAAAACACCCAACCCTGCAAAGACATCTCTCTGGAGATAGGGATCAAAACAAATAAAAATCCTAGGTTTGGTGTGTTGTGGGGTTTTTTTCCCCTCCCCATCTTGTTTTGCTAAGGAAGCCCCAAAGTCTCCATTGTGTTATCAGAGAAACCCCATAAAAATATCTAAGGTTACACCAAGCTTAGAATCAAACCCAATTTAGATCAGCATGCACGAGAGATGGGAATACAGTCAGACCACTCCTGCACTAATGACGCTCTTGCATTCAAAGAGTTTTCTTACTCATCCTCTGACAAGCTGAGATTGTGCCTTCCTTGTTACATGGAAAAGCAGCTTTTACAATTCAGATAGTGACACACAATACCTATACCAGGCTACGAAAATGAAATCTTATTGAAGGAGAAAGATCCAAAAAAAGTGAAAAACTGACAGTTGAACCGCTCTGTGATGTTATTCTGGAGCATCTCTTTGCCATAGAGTCCCCAAAGCCAAAGATAAATAAGGTAGAAGTAAGATAGCATAAGATAAATACATTCAGGTTTGTAATTTCATATTTTGCAGACTCTACATTATAACCGAGCATCCTGTATGCATTGTTATCACCTTGAATGGGTATTTAGTGAAGAAAAACTGACTTCTGCTGGTTTTTTGACTCCTACCTGATAAAGTTCTAAAGCATTTTTTATTGCTTTGCACAATAAAAGCATACAGAAATGCAGGGAGTGTTTTAAAATAGTCTCACTGGAGAAAGTAAACAATAAGTAATTTGCCAGAAATCATACTTTTTATTCAGTTCTATTATACATATAGTGAAATAATGTCTAAACTGAAACAGTTTAGCATATACAACTTTTGGATTTTGTGCCTTCATCAAACGTCTAATTTACTGTACACACATACTTACAAGAACTAGTAAAGGGAATTTTTACCCTCTGAGAGAGAGAAAAAGAGACCCTTCTGAATTATGGACTGCTTTATGGCATTAATGCCTAGCAAGATGCCTCTCAGAAGACCATTTGTGCTGCAGCCTGCCAGAGCTCAGTGACAAGATGCACTGTATGCAAGCTCTACATCAAATTAGATGCCTGTTACATCCATGAGCGAGCGTCCAGTATTTGACATTTTGCTTTCTCCAGATTACCTGTGTCACATAACTTTTCACAGCCCATTACGGAAATGCAAATCAACAAACCAACTTCTAAAATTTCCTACTTTTTTAGGCTATGGAAGTTACATTGCACGTGTAACAATAAGCCCTTATTTACACAGGAACTCACATTAGTAAATTAAAACCAACTCTGAGGCTTCCTATTCTTATTTCAGCCTAAACTGTTCATTCTCAGTTAGCATAGCCTGGTTCCTCAACACCACAAAGCTCAAAGGATGCCAGAGGAATAAAGCTGTTCTGAACTCTGGAATTTAAATCCATGACATATGTGACTGTCAGTGTGTCACAAAACCCAAACTGATTTCTGATGAAAGAAGACACAAAGCTGAAGCCTCACAAGACAAATCATTTTGAGAGTTCGCTACTTTGATTTAGGTTAAATGGATTTATAAGCTTAGAAACAGGACCAAGTCACTGCAGTCGGAGTAGCTGAGCTGTGTAGCTGACCATACACGTGCACTTTAACCCACAGCAAAAGCCAGGTCAAGCACATTTTTTGCTTATGAAAGCCTAGTGACAGGAGATTTGAAGGGAGAAAATGCAATGAAATGAGATTTGTGGAGTCTACCTACTTTACCTGACCATTGGGACAAGAGTATTCCCAGTGGAAGCTGCAGACACCCAGTTATCAAAACCTTCCACTGAAACACATCCTCACCCAGCAGTCTGCTGCAAGGTCTGTCCCACCAGAGCCCCAGACTGCTGTTCGCACTACAACACCCCCATTCCGGAGACCACTGTGACCACACAAAAGTCTCCACGTGTGTCCCACCACACACTGACCAGCTCTTCATGCATCTCTGACGATACAATGGGGGACACAGCAGCAGCTGGCAGGTGACCGCAGTAGGTTGGCGGCCACCATGGTAACAGAAAGCCATCCTACCACAGCTGATGTCCCAGATGTAGGTTTGCAGATCAGTGGCATCGCCCAACCCATTTGTTCACAACTGAACACGCTGTTAAAGAGCTCAGACACGGAATCGGGTGCTGGCCAGATACCAGTTACCCAGCTCAGCCTAACCCAACAGAGCTGCTGCCCAGAGGCAAAAGCGAACAAGGGCCGTCTGGAGCTCAGCGTGTGCCCTGCTCTCCCCAATTTCTGCATGAAATGGCACAACTGCATTCACTGAGGCTTAATCTAAGGCGGTATTAAAAATCTAAATATCAGCTTGAATTGGAGGAAAACGGGGAAGCAGGCATCCTCTTGAACGATGAGATAGTATTAGATACCACAGCTAACCACCACGCTCTGGGATCTTGTTACCTGTTTTAAGTCACAGGTCACAGCCTCAGCAGGACCACTTCAGCTGACTACACCGACCCACAGTACCTGTGGTCTCTCCTGGTGCCCCCAGAGCCCCACAGACCATTACCTCTGGCTTGACAGGAGTAAAACTGACCCACCTTATTCCCATCAGGACTCCTGGATGAATGGCAACTGCCGCCAAAAGCAATGTTAACTAGACAGAAGAAGCATTTCAAGATTTTGAAATCACCTAATCTCTAGCAAAGAGATTATCCCTGGCGAGGATGTTACATTCTGGAAGCGCTGCAGCACAGAGGTGCCTGCCCCAGCCTGGGGACAGGGGCTGAAGAGCTCCCCAGGACCCAGACAAACACCATCCCTGTGGAAACAGAATCACCATGGAGACACAAATAACCATAAAGCAACTGGTTGCTCCCAACATCGGGATTCCGCTTACCTGTGTGCTTAGCGTGGAAGCAATGAATGCTCCTGCTAGTGCTTCAAATCCTGTCTCCTTTTGAAGGGATCATGTTTGAAACATACCACCAAGCAAGTGGCAACTGTGAGCAAACCTGCAGCTCACAACAGCCATCATTTACAGCTCGCTAAGAGCCACTGATGCAACAAACATCATCCCCCTAACAACATCCCCCTAACATTCTCCAAGCTGGCAAGCAGCTGTAGATCATCGACACAATCCACAGTCCAACACATTTTGCACTGAAAAAAAAAGTTTACCTGGAGCATGAAATGTTTACTGCATACAAAGGTTAATCACTTGATGATACCAGAATACCTGAATGTAAGGATACTGCTTCGTTCCCTGAGCACCATTTCTTAACAGTGCATTAAATGCATACAAAAAGGAACTGTTCTTTTATTTTCAGCCCTGATTCACCCAAGTTTCATCAGTCCTTAGAAATGTCCAGGAGAACCAGAAATCAAGCAAAACATTAAACCCAAGCCTTCATTAAGGAGGAGAGAAGCATACATCCAGCTTCTTGTAGCTACAGAGAGGGCAGTCAGAGCAAGGCAAGTGAACGCCACCATCCAAAAAGCAAGGGCTGAACCACCAAACAGAAAAAAAAAAAAAAAAAAAAAAAAAATAGGGTGCGAGGGTGGAGATAGAATGGGAAACAATGAGATCCAGAAAAGACAAGCTGAAAATCAAGTGTCAATTAGTCTTCAAAAGCCTTTGAGGCTTCTCAAGTGTTTATTCAAATGAAAGTGGCTTCCTGATATGTCTCACAACAGTCACCCTACTCAGCAAATGCCTTCTAAAGACTACAGTGGCAGCTCTTATCAGCCAAGCACAGTGCTGCAGTCTAGTATCAACTTCAAGTATCGTAATTTCAACCTGAGTGTGTTGTACCTGCTATTGTCACAGGCAACTGGTAACTTGCTTGGAAGTGGGAGCAGGTGGGGAAATACCTTCTATCTGCATACATTCTTCTTCACTGTTTGTCATCTCGCATTTTAGCCCTTATCAATAAGGCACACAAATTTAGCGTCCATTCACCCAAGCTGCAGGAATTACTCAGTTAAGAAACAAAGGCAGAAAACAGGAGGTTGAAAGAGCTCTTTGTACTACAAGGAAGAAATCCCACTGCGTTTTAAATCTTATGCGTGAACAATGTGCATGTCCTTCGCTTCGTCTCTCTTGGAACACTGCAACTCACAACAGGTCTTTGCCAAACTGAGAGGTATGTTTGTGCATAATTGAGGTCACTGCTCTTTTCTCAGGGCCTGTGCAAGGAGATGTTTACCAGTCTTCACACTAGAGTGGCTGAAAACAAAAATGCACCAACAGAGAGTGAGCTTGGGGAAAAGGAAGATAAGAGAAGGTCCTTGCAGTGTTGCTGCTCTCATCTATCAATATACTTATACTATTAATAAAGTAAGTAGAAAACAAAATCTTAGGGAGATATAATCTTTACTACAACATAGGCACATCCCAGATATTCTCTTGCTGTTTCTGAAATCTGCGATAATGAGCAATAAAATAGAATTATGTTTATGATCCACAAGACAGTGTTGAGCAAGTCAATTCCGTTACTGTATTTTATTAACATACCTGCTATTGGGGGATAAAACAGGGAACGTGCAGGCAAGGTAAGTAAGTAGGCATGAAATTCTAAGATTGGGAGAGGGTTGCTTCTCATTAATTTCCATGTCGTTTAAAAGAAAATTACTAAGGGTTTACGCTAAGATATTTGCTATGCTGTAACTTAGAAAGACAAAGTTTGGCTTTATTCTCTGTTGGTGCATGTCATCTCTTACACCACTGCAAAATGCTTCCCACCTGCATGGTGGAAGAGTCTTCAGAGTGGGAAATAAATTAAGAGTGCAATAGGAGTTATTTTGGCCCCAAATATGAGGCAACTCATTTCTGTCTGTAATACTCTTTCTTTAGTTCACTGAAAGGAAAATTTAGTGGACTCAGTGGACTTTGAGCACAGGAAATATGCATATACACAGTTTCTGAAGGGGATCAAGCTTGTCCACCAACCCCACCAATGTTATTTCAAATACATTAGACCAAGCAAATTTCAGAGCCCTGAAACAATTCAGAAAACACAGCACCTACAAAATTCTTAATGAAGCATCTTTAAGTAGAATGAAAATGGTAATCTTTCTATTTGCTTTATTAAAAAAACCAATGCAGCAAAAATGTTTATTTTCATTAGGCAACTCTTTCTGCTTCTTTGGATCTAATTAATTAATAGTTTGCAATTACTAATTTATTCAGAGAAGTACAAGTCTGCCCTCTAGCGACTAAAATATGCAAATTGAGTGATATTAAAGCAGGCTCTTCCCACCGCCCCCATTCCACCCCCCCCAGCCATTTGAATCCTGACAGTTTCCTGCTTCTAGAATAAGGTGGGACAAAACTGTACGTACGGAAGGTGGATCCACACCATAAAGGTAAGTTTATTAAACTTGTTCTCATCAAGAACAAAATTAAGCCAGTCCAATTTGGTCATCTTTGGCACCATGTGAGCTACATGGTTTGCTAGGGGAAGACAAATGAACAAAAAACCCGAATCTTACAGGAAAGTCTTGGGCTGCAGGGAATGCTGAAGACATGCAAACTGCTTTAGGTAAGACAGACAGTAAACGACAGAACAAAATCCCAGCCAAACAAAGACCCCCCAAACATACACACACACACCCCCCACAAATAAACCCCACCAACCTGCAGGTGGGATTTACACTTTTTTAGTCTCTGAAACACACAAATTCAAACATCAAAAAAGGAGATCTGAGGAACTGGGTTTTCAAAGGGAGTATATGATTGGTGTGAGATTGAATCAATTGGGGAGAAGGAAGTTACCTCTTCACAAATTATAAGTATGTATTGCAAAAGCAAACATTTGGCATCCCTATGTTACAGGTTAAGGCCAAGAATATTAAAGCACTACTGGATGAGTCATTTATTCAGGTGTCCTGCAGGAGATTACTGAGGAAACAGTTCCTGAACCCTGATCCTCTTAAAGAACCTCCTCGTGTGATGGAATACACCTGGAAGGCTGAAAAGCCACCCTGGGAATGGAAACAGAAACACCTGCAGCCGTGCTGTCAGATTAGACAGCTTTACAGCTTGCTGCATGTATTTGGGGAAGCAGCCTTTCATACCTCCAAATCACATTCCATGTTCAACTCAGGCACACAGATATGCAAAGTTAGATGGTATGATTATTCCATCAGCATGTCGCAAATTCTTGAAATCCAGTGGTTTCTGCTTTCCTTCAGAGGAAAAGATGACAAAGCTCATAGCTGCAAACAAATGCTGAGAAAAACCTAAGTGACGTGCATGGGAATTGAAAAGCACAAAGTTGAAAAGCAACCTTGTCCACCTTTGTTAAAGAGAAGGGCACACTGATAAGCAACCACTGTTCTCAGATGCCTGGTTTTGGTGTGGTTTGGGTTTTTTTGTTGTTTTTTGTTGGGGTTTTTTTGGTGATGATTGGAAGCAGCCCTGTGCTAGAATGAGAAGGTTCAGCTGCCCACTGTAACACTGCGACATTCGGAGTTTAGGATGACGCTGTAATACAGCTTTTACAAGCCATGGTCATTATTGTACCCTGACACATCTGTAGTAAAATTACCCAGGCAGGTAAACTGCCCTCCTCACCTACTGAGGAAGGACCAGTGCGTACCAAAGGATGACATGGAAACTCCTGGCCTCCTGGTACAGTAAAGTGTCAGGCACGAAGCAAACTCCCTGGCCAGTTTGATGCAACCACGAAGATATTTAGATAAAAACACTTGTGAAGGGCTCAGAGTTCACTTCTCTAACCTCAGCACTTGGGGGGCGGACAAGAATTTTCAAGCCTCCTATTTAGTATGCAAGATACAAAATTATGTGTATAGAGTTACTTACTATATACATGTTGTTTATATTTAATAGAAACACATAAAACCTGAACAAAAGACTGCAAAAGAAGGAAAGTTAAGCTTTCTGTGAAATTTGTTATACTGCTGCTTTATACTCCAAGACACTTTCTTTTTTTGGTTAAATTGCCCAGTCCTATGCACAACAGTAACCTACATGTTATTTAAAAAATAAGTCAATAAATCAATACACTGATGTCTCATGAATTCTGCAAATGGAGTAATGAGCAACTTTTCAACTCCAGCACAGACGCACAGGTACCCCTTTTAAAATCTCATCTGGATTTCTTTAACTACGTATATTTCAACTGGATTGTCTCAAATTAAAAACTTTGCACTGCCAAACTGCTATTTCCTATACAAAATGGAGAAAGTGCATGTATGTGAAATTGAGTTAAGAGTAAACATCCTTACCCTAAGCACACACTCCCAAAAGTAGCCATGTAAAACTGACATTTTCTAACTCAGCTGGTAATCTCCCCATCAGCGCTCACTTTAATGACAGAAAGAGTTTTATTAGTTCTTAGTCCTATTACCACTGCCGAGCCAACAGACCAACAAGCGGATAAACAGATCGCCGCCTCAGCTCTGCGTCAAAGCCAAAGGTTTTGTCTGCAAGACCAGTTTCTGTGCATGTGACCCATTCTCCCACACTCAGCCGAATGGGACAGCGGAGCTCCATGGCAGAATGAGGCCCAAACCGAACTTCATCCAGCACAGTGAAACCTCAGGAAGAACCCAATTAACTCCCCTACCCCAAGCCGGAGCCGAGCGGGACAAACAGTGTGCATTCCTATCATTCTTCCAGCTTTTGCGTTCAGCCCATTTGTCACAGAAACCCTACCAGCCTGCAGCCTAACTGGCCTTTTTCATATGATAACGCTGGACTTACCAGGAATTCCTGAGCGTGCTCTCCCACCTCCCACCGGCACCCATCCCTCAGGGCACACACCAGCCACCTCTGAGCCATGCTTCTAGTTTTGCAGAAGCGTTTTGGTGGAATGGACAGCTGGACAGGCAGGCGTGCGAAATCGTGGCAGCTCTCCTCCATCTAGAGCTCTAACCACACCATTCAATAAGCTCAAGTAGCTGCGACTCCTAGACGGCTGGTGCTCAAGGGTACAATTTATCTTTCGAGGCTCATTTGTGCTATGTTCAGCTCAACAGGACCCTTATCCTTATTCAATTCTCTCTTAATGCCAAAAATAAATTGGAAAAGCATGAATATGCCCTCAGAACAGAAAGAAAGAAATAAAATTAATGATAAAATCTTCTCCATTGTTTTGTTTTTAAATCATCTGACAGGCTTTGGTATTAAAAAATTAAGAGCTCTTTTACAAGAGGCTGGAAAACAGTGCAGTGAAGAGAAAAATTATGACTACTAATTCTTCTTAATTCTACAGAACACTATTAAATACTGAATGATGATGCATGAGGGAAAAAAAGGAAGTATCAAACACATTTTGTTAAATTCTCATTCAACAGAGTCTTGAAGCAAAACAACCACGCAACAACCCAAACATCAAAAACACCAGAACAAAACTCCATTCCTCAAGTCATAGTGTATGTAGCAAAATACTCAACACTACAATGTCTCTTCCTACACTGCAGCTTTCAGTTTCAAAAAAATCAACTAGAGTACCTACTTCCACTTTCACACCTTGTGATCAACCGGATCATAAAAGTCTAAATAATGGGCCCAGATATTAAAACTATCTATATACATACATACATCTGCAATTTAGCATTAAGAAATTATTTTGCCCTCAACATGCTGTTCCAGCTTGAGCCAACAGCTTTGCAGTCTCCTATTTACTGGTGTACAAAAATAAATAAAATCTCCGAAGTGTTGCCTTAACAGTTATCTTCAAGTTTTACTGGGTAGACTTACCACAGTAGCCCTGAAGTGGAAAAAAAAAAAAAAATGTGAAAAACTTAGATGCTAGGCACTCAGAGAATCTAGAAAAGCCCAGAAATATATACCAAATAAATTGCAGGAAAAATGTATTTCCTAGTTAGTTTAGATAAGACTTGTATTTTGCAAGCTCTACATTTACCCACACTGTTGTGTATATTTAGAAGACTGCGTGCATACCCTGTATCAGGCTGTTAAAGCCAGTCGCTATACACAGAGAGCAGCAGGATTAACCCACGTACAAAAAGGTTATGATCAAGGGAAATGGCAGGAAAAGAAAATTATCCTTTTCTAAATATATATATGGTATGTTTGTATCCATATACATTTTCAGTGTATCTGCTCTGACAGAGCCAATGACTAAAGAACACCCCTGAAGTAAGACTGCTGATGCACACTGCAGGAAAGCAGGGTCTCTCCCAGTGGGGCTGCCTTCTATGCAACCCCTCCCCAGTCCAATTTTGTCTCAAAATGGGAGGCACTGCATTTAAATTAAGGAAATACGGATATTCTAAAAGTGTGATCACAAGTCCACAAAAACATATTTAAAAATGGACTTAGAGGTTTTAGAACAAAGCTGTTTTTTTAAAGGTAAAAAATAATCCTAGTTGCTTTTGCTGTTTCACGTCAAGAATACAACATTAGAACTATACCACGGGCTACCAAGTTTTACACACAGATTACATAAACTTGCTATAAATGCATAGATTTGCCATGCTCTGCAATCTTTGATAATTTTCATCCAAGCGTGCCTTCAGTTACATTTTCAGTCCTTTCCTTCCTCTTCAGGTCTGTGGAAATTAGGCAGAATATGTAACAGCTCAAGGCAGCCCTGACAAATTTGGGTGCAATACAAAGGAGGTATGCTGGGATGGGAACATTGTGGATTGACTGGAGCTTTGTTGGCAGGAAGCCAGGCAGCCCATATGCCTTATGTAGGGTCTCATGGCTTTCCCAAAAGCTTTTCCTATTTATATCACAAACCCAGACCTGTTTGGATGCTGGTCAGTGACAGTGCCCACCCCTTTCAGAAGCCAGCTGTATGAGGAAAGCCTTCCTACACGGGAATCCTCGAGGAAGTGTACTATCAGTAGGCATCACTCCACTCTCTTTCCCAAATTCCGGTTCTTAATTAGGAAAGTTTGTTGTATTTTAGTGCTGCAGGTCATAACTGGCTTTTCCTGTAAAAAAATAGTATCAGGAGGCCATGTGAAACTGGATACAGCACTGGAGGTGTTCAGAGGGCTCTACTCTAGCACCTACCTAGCTGGCATCCCAGGACATCCATCCTATTCCAGCTTTCTGGAGAACAAGGGACAACACCCATTAACTCCTCTGTGAAGAGTCCCACTAAAGCAGGAATAAGGAGCTGACACGTGAGGTGTCAGCTAGGGATTAGTGTTCTCCATTGCTAAGTCACATATTGGCTTCTGTACTGTACAATAGGAGGTGGCTTTAAAGTCACTGCAGGAAGAGCCTTTTACAATGTAACGAATTCAATTATGGTTAGTTACCCCAAATTAGTTTCACCATAATGGTGAGCTTCGCGGTCAGTTATGAATCCCTTGAAAAACAATTCGAACTTACAAAGGATGAAAAAAAAAAAAAAAAAAGAAATCTACTTTTTTTTTTTTTTTTAATGCTGACGTCTTGGGTCCTTAATTGGTTTGTGCAATCATTCAAAGATATAAGTATTTATTTTACTATGTAATTACAGAAAGCATCCACAAAAGTACTTTCTCCCCTCCTCATAAAAGGCATTTACAGATACCACACAGCTGCTTCCTAAACAACGTTATCAGCTGGAGGGCTGACAGAGAAGTGAAGCAACCTGGATGGGCTGAAGGACAATGGTTTTTTCCCCTCCATCAATACCACAGAGACCAACTCAATGACTGCCATCCATCAGCCCTGCACCACCTCCTTAGCACGACTTCCAACACCATGAGCATCCCCAGTGTATTACAGGAAACCACCCAGGATAATCATGACTCTCTTGGGAGACTGATGCAGCGGCTGGTTGTGACCCTGACAACAATTTTGGTAATTACTGCGTTTTTATTAAGAGCTTCAGAATAGCTACTTGGTAAAGTCCATGAGGCAGTGCCTTCATCTCAATTTTGCCTGTTCAGTAACAATTTCATCACTCTGCAACAGAGTCAAGCTCCTTAGGATGGGATGCTGCTGCCTAAAAACAAGCCCTCAGTGTCTGTGAATGCGTGAGAAGTGCTGGAGTACCCGAGACATCCCCAGGGGCTGGCAGATATGCCAGTGGACCCTCAGAAGACACCTACCCTACTGCAGCAGTAGCTGGAGGCCGGGTGGACCACCTGGATGGCCAGTTGATATCCTGGGGATGGGAAGATTAATTCTACCCTTCACAGCAGCGCGTTTCCACCCTGCCTCCCCATACTGTGGTCATCAGCTTGTGAGCACTTACGTTTGGGCTCCATTTCAAACACACAAGTAATCCCTGAGGTCAACAGAAGGGAGCTTTGGTGGAGAAGTTATGTCTTATGTCTAGGTGTAAATACTCTCAAGATCAAGTCTTAAGAGCCGTGGCCTTTGAGCCCTCACTCACTGCAGCGCACCTGCTGACCTTGTGAAACTTTGGTGAGATGGGCTGCACACAGAAGTCCCTGCCATACAAGCAGAATGTTTTGGGGTTTTTTTTTTTCAGAATATGACTTTCAGAGAAGGTGCAAACCAGTAATAATAAAAATTAATAGTAGTATTATAAAAAAGGTAAAGAGGTAAAGACCACGAGATGAAGAACAGACACATTTTGTCTTGGGGGTTGGGGGGGGGGGGGGGCGGGGAGAGGATCTGCAGGAAAGCCAGTTCTTTGTTCTGCCACAGCCTCTTATTTGAGGGCAGAAAGGCAACATAAACAGGCTTTAAGAATTAATAATCCTGATTTCACAGGGGCTGTCCTAGAAGAGAAGGAGAGTCAGAAGCAAGCACAATACACTCTTAAATATCACACCTTGGTGCACAGCCAAGAGATACGCAGAAACCAAAACACACGATGCCAGGAGCAGCCTAAAGTCAACTCTAACAGGGACGAGCTCCCAAGTAGTTCCAAAACGCATCACGAGAAACTACTTCTGTTCTACGCGCTGCTGCAGGGCCAAGCACAGGCAGCACACTGGACAAGCTGGCATCATTGCAGTTAAAATGGGAATTCTTTGTTAGAGCTATGTATATGAAACTTTCACTGAAGGAGATGAGGCTGCACGTTAACCCAGACACCACCATGAAGGTGCTTTGGTGATTTTATAGTGAGGAACAGTATTTCTGTCTTAAGATGACGCTGTAATACTCAAATCCTTTTCCTAACAGCACATTTTGAAGATACAGTGTATATTCTGAGGATATCGCATTGCAATGCACCTGTATCATCTCATAATTAACTATAATTACTACACGCTCATTTCCAGACTTACACGCAGTTAACCATTAACCTGTATTTGTAGACTGTATTTGCTGAACAGCGTGGTACATTTCTTCATTCCCCCGCGCTATGCAATCATGCAGCTATGGACCTTATCAGAGTGGTCAACTAAAACAGGTTTTGTGGGGGTGGGAGGAAAAGCCACAGATACCTAGTTATTATTTAAACATTTTCTGATTTAAGAATGCTGGGGTTTTACAAAACTTTGTCAGGAAACAAAATAAACGAACATGGAACTGCTAATATTCGTGCTTTCTGGACAAACTCCCTCAAACATCCAGTACCAGTCGCTGTGCGTACACCAGCATAAGAAAAACTGGTATCAAGACAACTTGTCAAGCTCCCAGCTGAATTTCCTTACTACACCTGATCTGTATATGTACATGTCTATTAGAAGAAATAAAAAAGCATACTTCGAGTCTCCAGCAAAGTAAAAACATAATTTAGTTGTTTCTCCCACAATAACGACTGTATTGTTAACACATCTGTAACACATTTGCACTAAGATTCACCTGTTGTGAAAAAATACTACAACAATTCCGTATAAGGACACTATTCAGTATTTATTACCCATTCCGGTGGGGTGGATAGTCAACAGCAGAATGCCAAAGATGGCTGCAGAACTGCTGCATACACAAAACTATGCATATTAAGTCTGGAATTGAGGGGTTCTTGTTGTTTGGTTTTGTCTTTTTTAAATGAGTAACACTGAACAGGTTTGTGCAACCACATCTCTGGAACTTGCTCTGTATTCTGTGAGAAGCTGAGGTGTTACAGACCTCTACCGGCTTTAAAGAAAGCGCTTGATGGAGAAATATGCCATGAGAGAAATTGAAAAAAAACTGTCAATCACACAGATGTAATGGCTATTCAAATAAATATCAAGTACTGTATATGAAGTCTGTTTTGCTGTTTCTTTACATTTGAGAGGGTATAAAAGAAATTACTTTGAAATTCAGAATACCTATCAACTAGTTACCATAAGGACTCCGCTTCTACACAGGATCTGCTGTGACCCACCTCCAGCTGTAAATGGCCTGCTACAAACAGTTCATCTCTTTGGAAACTCAATCTACAACTTTCAGCTGCTCGAGTGAGCTTGGCCAGTGTGAGTGTTCCTTTGAGGTCTCCAGCACCACCTTATGCGACCTACAACCTTGGTTAGGGAAACAAGCTTTATTAAATAAACACAGATTTTTTGTTTTTTCTTCTCCTTACTGCACTTGCAAAAAGCAAATATGTCATCTTGTCCAGCATGATGTGTTGGCACAAAGCACAGATAGACTGTTGAGTTGCAAATTATAAATATATACAAACTTATTTTTACAATATATTTAAATATAATATATTTATGTATTATATAAAAATGTATATTAGATTTATACATATAGAGCACCTGTCACCATATCAATAAACATTTTTTGGAACCACTCTTGATGGAAATACCATGCCAGAAAGGAGACTGACTGAGATTATGATTGACTTCAAGAATTCTCAATAAATCAGTGAAATCAGCACCAGTACCATCCTAAAATGAGGTATTGGTACTAACAACCACTGTTTAAGTATCTCAGCACTTTCTTACCCATAGGTTTCCTGTTCTGAAGACCTGAAAGGGTAAAGAAGATGGCAGGGGTTTGGTCGCCCTCACTGGGGAGAACTTCTTGTGCACCGTAGGGTAGCCTAGGCAGCTCCTACACAGTGCACTGGAACAGGCTTTTACACCAAATCCAATTCTCAGCAGTAAAAAAAGCATTCATCTTAAAAGAAGCTTTGGGAGGATGAGGAAATTCAATCCTAGAGGCAACCCCCATCCCCACGTACAATAGAAATACCACCCACACCAAAACAATTTTCTGGATGCACATCAAAGAACATGCCCTCTTTCAGAACAACTGCTAAATACAACCCTCTCAGAACTGTGTCAATATTGGCACTAGAAAATGAAACCTGACTTCTAAAACTGATGTTGGGAAAGACTCCAGTTGCCAGGAACTCAATGGAAGCACTAGTGCAACGTTACCTGTGCTTCAGCCGATAGTGACACAGGCACAGACCTCTGCAAAACCCAAGGTTAAGGCATGAAAATATCCTGGAGTTCTGAAGGACCAATTAAAAGTTTAGGAGCCCTTATGACACATTCAGTTTACAGTTATTTAATCCAATACGTAAATGAAAAAGGCAAACTTTTTCAGACATCTGCAAAGAGAATTTCAAGTTTGCAGTTAAATCCTACTTCATAATCAAATATTTGTATTTGAGGGGAAAACTGCTGGAAGTGTGTAAGAAATAGCTGAAGCTTTACTACTTAATCCTAAATCCAGTAACTTGTGTAGGTAAAACTGCTGTACAACTTTGTCTCACAGAAAATTCTCTTCTTCATTCAAAAAAGTTTCTCTGCCTCTGAAGGACTTTGTTTTGTGGTGTTTTGTTTTGCTTTCCTAAATAAACACAATGCAACCCTCATTATCTGTCTTAGCCCAACTACTGTCAGCACTCCCTTCCCTGGGTCTTTGCACAACAAGACGTTACATTACAAAGTATGCCAACTGAGCACAGTAAATTTTCAGGACAGTGAGGGCTGGAACAAAGGAATCTCGAGGGGACTGGCTATGCTACCTCCACGTGATGGCCGGTGAACAAGGAAGAAGCAGAAAGGTAGGCAGGCAAGCAGCGTCCTGCGAGCTAGAGGTCTGCAGAGGGGTGATGGCACCTCGCTCAGCCTTTCCCTGCTGCTGTCAGTGCTCACCTGATTCAACTCAGCTGCTTGAGAGAAGAAGCTGAACATAAAACATAGCGCTGTCACTTGTGCTCCTGACTGCTGCAGCAGCCCAAGTGATTCCTGAAATGCCAGATGCCCTCGCAGCTGATAACCCGTACACATCCCAGCACGTCACTCGGGGCCCAGGAGAGTGCGAAGAGGGACCACGCAGAAGCAAGGGAGATAGGACCGGCACACATGCACACACATGAATGCCTCTCTCTTTGCATAGTTCTAAATAAAATTAAGCCGCTCATGTCATTTCCACTGCCAGATTAGCTCAAGCATAGTAAATTTCAATTCAGCTCATTCACCTCACTTTGATCCATGCTACATGCTGCCTTCTATTCATATCTACAACCATCACTGACAGCAGCAGGAAAAGTAGCATAAATCCAACAAAACACTTTAAGAGTGAGAAGTTAATGGGAACTACAGATTAGGGTTTTTTTTCTTTAATTTTTTTTTTTCACTAGTCTGATATTAACATGCTGCATCACGATCTTATTTCTCTTGCTGCACGTAAGAGATTAAAGCACTGAATTCACCCAAACCAACTAAGTTTAAATACACGACCAGCTTCCTCCCTAGCATTGCCCCTGGACCTTCCTCCTTGGCCTTTCAATTAAGCCAGGCAAGGGACCTCCTTGAAATGATGGCTTTTAAGGAAATAGATAAAAACATGGAAACCTCAGAAAGCAAGTTAAACACAACATTCAGAGTAACAAATATAATAATGAAGTACAGCAAGAAGCATGGAAATTATTTAAGCAAATGCCAGAAACCAGTTTCCTTATTCCAGTATTTCTCCTCATCAGCTGTGTCATATGTCATTTACAAATCATTAGTCTAATTTGAAATTATGGGTCATGCAGTCTCCCTTTAAACCAGTACAAAATTGCTATAGCATAGTTTTTGAACTTACAAACCCCAAAGCATGGGGGCTGGGGGCAGAAAAGAAGGTAGCAACGAAGGGAAGGATTCCTGTGCATGCATGTCAAGGTATGCGTATTTTGAAAGTGAGGGTGCAAGTGAGGGATGGGGATGTTTGCATATATATATATAAAACTGTATCACATACACACTCTACATGCATAAATAGGAAGTAGAAGTCCCATATAACAGCTGCTTTTATATCATGTATTTGTGACACATCCTAAGAACTAAAAGCCAACATGCCACCAGGTAAACATAACCCTCAAAAGGGAACAGGTTTGGGTCAGGAGAATTCCAGTCCTGGTTTGCAAAGACTCAACAATCCAGAATTGCATTTTTGGCGGCTAATTCAGAAGGAGGTTTGGATTTATCAGTAAGTCTTAAGTATTTAAGAGAGAAAAGAGAAAACTTTAGCTGAAGAGGACTTCCAAACATGATAGAAGCGGAAAGACTGGTATCCTTGACCCTTATTTAAAAGCAGATACACATGCTCAATGTGTAGTAAGTTTACAAACAGAAATAGCACTATGCTTACCATGAATGCATGCACACTCAAACATTACAGTTTCAAAGAACGTAAAATCTTCACAGATCAAGCCATAGTTTATAGCCAAATCTTATCTCTATGGGATTCTTGGCTGACAAAAAACATTTTGAAAAAATAAGTATCATCATCCATGTGCCCTGTTGTTTTATCCAGCACATACTTTGCACCAGGAACTGGTCATATTTAATGGCAACTAATGATTCACTATTACATCTCAGAAATAAAAATGGATGCCAAGAGAAACACACTGAGCAACAACAGTACCACCTCATCATCTAATTACCTTGATAAAGTGACTACATGCTTAGTACAGACATTGGCAAATACAAGTCTATGAAACCGAAGCATTGCTTACACTGCCTCTAAATAACAGGAAGATTATTTAATCCTGAGCATCGTAGGGTGAGTGGACCCTGAGTATGCAGTGAAATCTGTAGAGAGTTTGTGGAAAATCTGCCTGGGCCTTAGTTTCAATACAGTCTGTCTGAATTTTTTCCGGCCTAATGGGATTCATTCATCCATCTACAAGATGCAAAGAAGAGGCAAAGATAGCATTATGTTGCTGCTGGTTTGGGTGTGGGGGTTTTGTGAGTTTTCTTTTTTTGAAAGCTTGCAAAATAAAGAGTTATAACAGCAGAGCACAACATAAAATCAAGTATCGCTTGTAGTCTAGTCAAGTAGTACAACTCTTAAAATTAGCTTCTTCACATATTGTTGTTTCAATAAATCCATCCTGACCTTAAGGAGGCCTGGACCTTTGTTTTGCAAACCGTATCAACAAACCTCACTAATTAGTGATTTGTAGAGGTATATTATCCTGTAACTACTTCAACTCAAACTAAAACCCACGTTAACATGCCCTTCGATTGCGAGATAGCCCAGCTGTTCATTGCGGTGCACCTCACGCAGCGAGACCCAGCGCACCCTCTCGGCCCCCAGCTCTCCCCAGCTGCCCGCTGCCCCACCAGCAGGCTGAAGGAGTCATCTAGTGGCCAGGCTCATCCCTGCAGCAGCCCCAGCCCCGCAGCCTGGCTGGCAGCGCAAGACATGGGACTTCTGAACCCCTGAAGCACCTGCAGCACTGACAAGAGTCCACTGAAGGTCCAGTAGCTGAACCATGATATGGTCCCAGCATAGTCATGATGTTCCCTGCTCATCTTCCATAACCTGCCCCAAGTGTTCATTTCCCACTTCTGGCTCGTGTCAAGGCCAAATCCGAGTCTGTACTCTTTAAACAGGCTTGGCAGTAGACACGGGGGGTGTTTCTCAGCTGTATGTAAGCTCGCTGTTCCTTTTCAGGAAAGGGCAAACAGATTTTCTGAACAACGTCGCTGCACGTGTGAAGCACCGGGTCACGCGGCAGTCCTGCCCACCGAGCCAAGAGCACAGCGGCGGCACGGCAAGCCAACTCATCTCACCGGGGGCCCATCCCTCCTCTACCACAAGCTCGCCACGTAGGGTGGGACAAAGCACCTACGCATCCACGCAAGGCACCTCAGTCACGGAACAACCACCTGCCTAATGACATGCAACACGCAGGAAGAACCGCAAGATGTTAAAACAGGTATTTGAAGTATGATTAAAAATACTACTCTGATAAACACTGTTACTATCTATAAAAATTCTTACTAAGCTTCATAAAAATTTGTAATGCTTTGTCAATTCTCTGTTCAACACCCGCGGTCAGGTAAGTTCCAGAATTTTAAGGCAATATGGTTTTATTTTAAACCTCAAATATCCATCCTCAGATGAATGGTCATTTCAACTACATTAGAAATAATAAATAAAAGTGAACACCTTGGTTTGAAAGAAACTTGGATTCATTTTTGTTAGTCTGCGTTGATTTGTGTTACTTCCTTAAATCCATACTCGGCCTCACCGTGAGTCGGAGCCTCTCTCGGCCTTGATCGCTTCAGTCAGGAAGGTGTCACCTAGCTTCTGCAATCCTACAGATCCCCCGGGTAATTCAGGCGAAAAGTGCTGTAAAACTGCAGATTACTATGGTGTGGTTAAGGAGCTCGGACCTATTTCAAGGCGCAGCTGAAGGCGGAAAATGGTGGTACCATAACTATACCAACAGGTAAAGAAAAACGAGCCCTGCAAGCCTTGATGTCAGAGCTCGACAGAGAAGGTTCCTTCACAACAGTGTGGCCTGAGCAGCAGGAGGTGATGTGTAAAGCCAGTTACAGAGCTCAGCCACCCTCCAACTTCTGCAGACATCAACCCCCACCTTGCTTCACAGGTCTGGCACATTACCCTTGGGTCCTATCTGCCTTACAGGGAGGACCTGGAGAAAGACAGGCTCTAAAGCACATTTATTTCTGTAAGGTGGGGGCCACCTTACCCTTTTAGGTCAGTAAACTACCAAAGGCTGATCCTTGCCACTCAGTGCTCTGGGGCCCAGCCACAGAGGTGCCTGCAAGTTAGGAAGCAGCTCCGCAGCACTCTGAGGTTTGCACAAGCACACCCCAGGTCTATTTTTCTAGGTTTTAAAACAGGCCTAATTTGTATCAATAACATCAATATTCTGCAGCCTTCTGCATTCTTCGCTCTTCTACAGGCCAACATCACTTGAATGGTAAGGCCACTCTTAAGGCTTTCACACAAGTTTAACTCGCTCTGATTTTATTTCTTTATATTATTTTGGATGTTAGGAGCCTCTTTGGAAAGAGCAATGAAAGACCAGGTTCACTACTGGTCTAAAACAGCACGCCAAAAAATTTCACTGATGAAATGAGGAGGAGACAGTAGTAGAGGTCTGCTGATGTATATCGTGTCAGGCCAAGTCACATTACCCTGTCTCATACCACACTTCCAGTGACCTGCAAAGAGTGCAGGAGGATCAGTAATAGTGACTCAAGCCCACTTTGTCCCGCTGTTACAAAAAAGTTGCACATACTTTTTGTATTATGTATTACACACATACACACACACACAGACATATGCGTTTATGCGTGTATGTATCTATACATACTTTTTTGCAGGTACATACAAGATAGAAAACAAGCAGCATGTAGTAAACTGGTTTGCAAAGTAGCCATGAAGAAGAAAAATAGTGGCAGACTGGAATAAAAAGATGAGAAACTGCAAAACACCACAGCCACTCTTAAAAACACAGCCTGTCTTTGTGCACTGAAATTAAAATGTGAGGCTCCTTCGGGAGCTTCTACTACTTCTTAAAATGCACATCAGCCAAAACATGGCTGTAATTAGTCAGTGCTGCAAATATTTGGGTTGATAAACCTTTTATCAAAAGGGAGTGTATTATATTGATCAGGCTTTTATCACCCCAAAAGACAGCCATAATTTGTCTTTCCTAAAGGTCTTGCCACAGACTACCTGAGAACTTTGGTTAGGTGCCCCCCCACACCAAAATGTTTCCCAAAGGGAGGATATTACACTAATCTTCCAGAGATGGCACAATTTTCCAGAACTATTTCCAGGCATAATTCAAGGAGGCTGACCATCTTAAAACGCATTACTGACCAAAGCCTATGCATCGCAAAACACCCTTTCCCCCCCTTTTTTTTTTTTTCTTAAACTCAGCAGAATCAGCTAACAGTATCAACCAACTGAGGATACCTTTCTGTAAGGGCCCTGCCCTCCTATCATCCCTCAGCTTGCTGACCTCCAGGACAAGCTGAAATATCTCTCTCAGAACTGCCACGGGCAAAGGATTTATCTGCTTATATGTACATTTGCCAACCCATCCTGCAGGAAACTTAAATCAGAAGCAACAGTGTAAATTGCTGATAATACTTGAAATACATTCACTTATTCTGCAAGCTCCGCCGGAAAGCACCTCTTTTCCCTCTGCCTAACCACCACCTCACCAAGGCAATTTGGATTCCTTGTCTTGCTAGAGCTCCACCAGCAAGCAGATGTCCACACCTGCAGCCAGCATCTCCAGGTGGAGATTCAGAATTCACAGAGCAGCGACTCCAAGTCGGATATTCAGTGAAAGCCCAGCACCCGATTCAGAAAGCCTCTACATCATCACAGCCTTATCCCTGTGATCATTCTGAACAAACCACGAACACCACCACAGATGGGAAGGCCTCAGCTGGGTCATTAGAATATGTCACAGTGTTTTTCAAATGGGATCTGGCTATTACTGCAGCCTTCAAGGGAGAGGAAACAGCTTAAATCTAATAACTCGTTATTGGCCCTGACTAACAAGAACGTGCCTCTGGAGCCAGCTCCCCCGACACGGGGAGGAGGTACTGCTGCTGCCAGAGTTTGTCAATGCACACAAGCCCACATAGAATCTGCCTGCCGTTTCACCAAAGAAACTTGCAGGTGTTTACACACCTGACTGCTACTTCTCAGTTATTCCATAAGACTAACAAGCTTCAAGGGGCACCATTGGTTACACAAAGAAAGTAATTTAGCCAAGCCTGGAACACTTACAGCTACGTTACTGTCATTTTGAACTTTTTTAAAAAAAACACCATACATTGTCATAGCCAGCTGGGAACAGGAAAACTCAGTTAAATTATTTTCACTTCTCTTGCAGACAGTTTCACTTTTGAATTAGTTTGGGAAACAAATATTTTGCTTTAACATCTGCATGAAGATATCCCTTTAATCGGAAAGTATTTAAACTTCCAGTATCTGAAAAAACACTTCACTGTACAGTCGTGATCTAACAGATAAATGGGGAGGGATCCACTTTGAGTAGCTTTACTCTGCAGTGGATCCTGCTCATCTTTACTTGAAATGTGCAAGTTTTTCTGGTAGCATCTTTTGGGACTGCTTTTGAATAAAAGTCAGTTCCCTGTGAAGCATTAGCCCTCATGACAAGAATATGTCCTGCCATACTCAAGTTTCACGTCTGAAAGAGGTCAAATGCTGCCAGCGTTTCAACTCAGGTTAGCTGGCCACCACGGAAGACTATGTCCCGACACAGGACACCACAGCACCTTCCTGCACCAGCCCCCCACAGCTGTGACAGCACTTCCCAGGAAGGCTCTCCCAGTAACATCCTGGATGGAAATCTGTGGAGAATGCCGCTGCCATTACACCATGTCCGTGTGGAGGGTGGACACAATGCTGTTAGAAGGTGCTGCAGAGGCAGTAACTCCCAGTCCTCACCAGCAGAAGCTGTGTACTTACAGAACTGTGGTCATGGCCCAGCTGCATCAGCTCTCAAGGTGTTAGGTCACTTCTATTTTGCTGTCATTTGCCTAACAAAGAAAGCATTATTCTTGTGATTTACTCTCATTAATCAGCTTCTTCATTAACAGCAAGATGACGAAGACTTATTTTTCCCTCCAAAAGAAAGTCACAACCAAACAAAACTATTGATATTTTTAATTTATTTTTTTTTAAAATGCTTGCGATTCTAGGTGGTTCTTTCAACCCTTCTGGCTTTATAAAAAAAGCCAACTGAATTTTATGCTGTGCAAGCTTGATAGAAAACTTATTTAAAAGCTCCTTTCTCATCCTGGAACTGCCATTCCTTTTGTTCCTCTCCCACAAATTTAAGTTTTATTTTGTATAAAGTTTTCATTGGACAGTATCTTTTTGTAGCTTAAGGTACTCTCAAATATTACTCAAAAATCTGAAGAGTCAGTGTGCCACATTTTGCTAGGGGCTTTCAGTTTACTTTGGTAGGGCAAGGCAACGAGTAGAGATGATGTTTTCAATCTTAACTCTACTATTGGAACAACTTCCAAGCAAAGCAAACATTGATCCTTTAATCCCTTGTCAAAATCGACTAGCATAGATTCCTGTACTTGCACGGAGTCTCACAGAGGGTAACAAAACCCTGAACAAATGCACAGGTCTACACTAGCAAATCTCAAAATAGGATCTTTATCTTGGGATGTAACATTCGACTACCCTAGCCAAAGCACAGCCCCAGGGAATTAATGCAGAAATAGTTGTTGCTGCTTTTTGCCAGCACCTAACACATAAAAGCTTCAAAAACCACTAACAAAAGCTTCCTGAACTCCACAAATCACACACAAGCAACAATCACCCTGCTATTTAAAAAACAAACAAAAAATATTGAAGTACCGGCCTTCCACCGGAGGAAAAGCTGCTTGTCTTCTTGAGATATTCCACCACCCATCAAAATCCCAAGAGTAACCAATTTACAGCACCAACTCCAGACTTAAAAATTTAACCAGCACCTTGAACCTGTAGTAAACTGGTATTACGCATGCAGATGGAGCTATCTTGCTAAAATCACCTATCACCACACTGACTGAAAGTCCCTTGCAACTCTTCCATAACAGCCTGACTCGTAGCATGCTATGCTGGGTCACGCAAAGGAAAGCTATGCAAGGAGCACCTACTTCAGAAAGGATCACAGGAGAAAGATAAAAGCAACATCACAATTAAGACATGTTATCTTCAGCATCAGTAACTAACTGATGCTATCTGCACTGGAAACTATCCAAACTGCAAAATCGTGTTTAAAAGATGCATATAAGTCCCCAGTAGAAAAAATATTGACAGTAGTGGTCTATTTCTGGAGATACCAACTTCTTCTCTTGCATTTTACTTAGCCTGCTCTTAAGGCTCTAGCTTGACAAGCAGCAAGATAGCATAAGCCAGCTCTGAAGCCAGAAGCAGTCCTGTCCCCTGCCGTGCTTCTATTCCCCACAATCCTGGACCCCTTTTTTGGGGCAACAGAGCGTTCAGTTCTCCAGTGTGATCCATGACATAACATGACCCACCCAATGGTGGTCAGCTCTCTCTCTAGTGGACAGAACGAGTTAAGGTAATAAAACCCATCAGTCCCCCAGTCCAGTTCATTACACAACTGCAAGAACACCAGCACAGCCCCATGGGGTAGGGCACAAGTGTCTGAGGCTGGGACTGCTTCTTTTAGTGACAGTGCTGTCATTTAAACATGGTGCGTCACTGTTACCTCTGCCAAGCAAGCCTTATACACTTGTCAGGGAGCTGTACTTCGAATAATGCATTCTATCTACTACGCTGATGGTGAGGTGAGCGTTACACATGTAATGAACTGAAGGTGAAGACAGGCTCCGGGAGACATACCCTTCACTCTGCTCTTCATGCCTACAAATGCAGAGCACTTTATTAACACCCTTGTGACCTCTCCAACAAGGAAGGATCCAACGTGCAGACAGAGCTTCCCATTCCTCCTTCACTGCACTATGAAATAAATTAACAAATTTCCACAAGTTAACAGAAGCCCAGGTTGTCAAAATAAGACAGAGAAGTAGCAAATGCTTTGACCCTAGCTGTCAGCAAGGCTGCAAATCAGTTACAAGCACAACATTTAGAGCCACTGGTAGGAACACTTGACTCTGCCAACACAGGTTGGATCTTTTTACAGCAGCCTCCTATCAATCAGAATGAAAATTTTGAAAATAAGTACAAGATGAGTAAAACAGCACAGAAGTCCAGCAGATGTTGGGCTTGATGCTTAACATCATGCCTGTGTTCTCAGTGTTGCAGAGTTTCTGTACTGGTAGAATGCAAGTAAAAAGGTAGTAACTTTGGCAAGTAAGAGTTGAGTACTTGGGCCCACATGTGAAATATATTTGCATCTACAGGATAAGCACACTTCCCATGCATTTCTTGTGGAAAGGTTAGCATTTAGAATTATCTTTAGAACCAACACACTGAGGCAAATGAGTATGCATCATCTTTCTAACATATTCATACAAACAGTACATAAGATGTCTTTACCCATGGTTTTATCCCTCAGAAAAATGACATAACCCAGGGTTAATTCCCTGAGCACAAGTCTATATCAAGAAGTAGATTTAGCAACAATGAATTTACAAACTGCATGGAGGCAAAACTATGCAGTGTAGTATACCCAGCATCTGCAACCAAATACAAAAGATGCAGGACCATACATGACTGGAAGTTTTATTATTACTTCCTATACAACACTTCCACCACTAGCCCAGTGGAGGCCACAAACTGGACAATAAAAGTGGTTTGTTGTTTTTCTTTTGACCTTATACATTTATCTACAAAGCTGTTCAATTACAAGCAGTAAATGTGGCTCAGTAATACAACACATTCTTAAGAAAATACACTCCTACCTGCCCCGCAACTGAAAACAGCGGTGCTGATTTCCACCAAGAAAAAAAGGAAAGCCAGTCACTCCCAAAACCAAACCCCAGTTTCTAGTTTACTGTACCTCTCTCATCTTCTAAGAAAGCGATCAAACTTTGAAATCAAAGTTTCCCCAGAACGGCTTTCAGCACAGCTACTGGGGAACCTCACTGTAAAGCAAGTATCCCCCACTCCCACAACTAATCAAAGACTGTATTTGTTCCGCTTTATAGCAGAACTAATAAATTCAGCTCAGCATCATTGAAAACAGCTACCCAAAGTGTGCACTCTGGTCTGGATCACAAGCAATTCTGGTCAGGCCTCAGAGCCTGGGGTATATCACATCTCCCATGATCCTGAACCAGGTCCTTGATTTCTTCCTACTGTCCCTTGCCACCTGGGGAGTAGCTCAGACCTGTGGCAGTGCCCTGTAGCTGTGGCTGCAGCATCCAGCACTTGGCTGGCCCAGCACAGCAACACATTCTGAGTGGCTTCTGATGAAAAGTCCTCTGTAAAACCACTTAGGGCACCCCAGTCGGAATGAACAAAGTTGTTCCATTAATGTCCCATTAATTTGACTGTTAACAGGCAGTAATGAGAAGGCAGCAAAAGAAGGATAGAATATGAAGTAAGCAGCAACCTGCCACCAGTTATGGATTAATGATTTTAGAGTTCCATTAAAAGGTATACAGAGAATGATGCTCACCTGTTAAAAAAGCTGAAAGTTAGTTAATGAACCTGTGGCATTTACACTCTTCACTCCATAAAGAAAAATAATTTAAAAAAAAAAACACAACCTAAAATTTGCAACAACCTAAGAAGGTATGTTCCTGTACAAGTTGCCCATTTGTTGCAACTAAGATATTGTTCCAAACAATCTGCTTTTTCTCAGCCAGCGTGGCTTCCATCCTGAGGGATGCTTGGCAACTGTAAAAGTATTTTTTCCCCCTTTTTGTTTTTCCTGTCTATAATTTTGTTTCCACAAATTATAAAATCATGTCATTCCCTCATAAACAACACATTATTATAGATACACAGTTATGACTAAATCAGTATAAAGTCTCTTTCTGGTATTATTTAATCTATCTAAAAGTTCTGAAACCACCTATCTTAGTGTTTTTTCTGTCATAAATTGTTTGGAGTAAATGCTACCTTTATCATCTGTCCTTTTGGCTGTATTTCTGTCATACCTATCTACAATTTTCAATGAAAGAAAAACGAGTTTACACACTGTAAACTTTCATTGACTACAGTTCTTTGCTACAGCAAAATCCATCATTTCCTGAGTATACTCCATTACAGCATTAGTAGGAGCAAAAGCATCTGATCAGAGAGCGTAACAATGTAATTGCTCATTTCTTGTTACTGAGCCTGGGCAGCTTGTGGCTCTTGGTTCCACGTCCAACAACTCCCCGGACCTACGCGATGTAGAACCGGCACTCACCTCCTTCGCCTTCCACGGTCACAGAGCTGGCACAGAAATGTTTTCGGTGCAGCAGTCTACCATTCTGCCTACAGCTCTGGTTCGCTGCAACAGAACAAAATCACCATGATACCGCTTTTCCAGCTTGGCGTGTTCGCCTGTCAGAAAAAGAGCCTGCAGCCACCCATAAAAATTAACTCCAGACCGTTGAAAATAACTCTTTCAGGGGAGGAGTAACAGCGTTTCGAGGAAAACGAGAAGCAGGAAGCTGATCTCAGCGGCGCGGGGAGCACGGCCGGGGCGGAGCGGAGGCGCGGCGCGAGGGAAAGTGGAGCAAAGCCCCGCACCGCGCGCCGGGCCGGGCAGCGGGACCGGCCGCCGCAGCGCGGCCATCGCACGGCAGCGCGCACACAGCCGCGCGGCGCAACGCTGCCCGCCCGCACGGGCGCCCAGTGCGCGCCCCGACGTCAGCGGCCGTGGCGCCCCGCGCAGCAGCCCGCCCCGCGCAGCAGCCCGCCCCGCGCAGCAGCCCGCCCCCCCGGCTCCCCGTGCCCCGCGATGCCTCCCCGCTCCACGGGCCGGGCCGGGCCAGGGCCGAGCCCGCTGGCACGCGTGAGCCGGGCTGGAAAGGCACGTTCCTGCAGGAGGGGGCCAACGCTCCTGGCTCGCGCAGCTGGAGGAAAGTCTTACTGCCTGTTAAAAACAACAGATGGTGGTGGTATCTTCTACAGGATTGAACTGCCATGTTTTGTGTGTAACTAACTTCTTTTGATGAAGTTATACAAAAGAACGGGAAAAAAAAACCCCACAACCACAAAACGGGGTGCGGGGATTCTTTAGGCACACAGCTTCAAGACCTGCAGGCTTTTCAGGCTCAAATCCAAACAGCCACCAAATGGGGTTTAACCTGGTAAGAGCACCTCCCACTCCGTACAAACCTCCTCCCCCCAAGGCCCCCCTTCCCGGGAGGGCCGATTCTGCTCTGGCAAGCAGAGTCTGTGCCCCGGCCTGCCCTCCTGGCCTCCGCGAGAGCTGGGCTGCATCTGCCGCTTGCTGTGCTGTCCCCGCGTTCCTCAGGAGTGAGGTTTGTTTGTACCATTAGGATGGCATTACAAAAATGCACGTAAAACAGAATGATACGTAACATTCGAGATAAATATAAGCTTAGAATGTGAAGTGTCCAGGTAAAGGCAAAAAGATACAAGGCAAAGTGGACTGACTGCCATGGGAGCCCTCAGCCATTCTTTCTTTCAAAAGGAGAATTAAAACCTTTAAGGGGAAAGAGCATATCAATGGATCTTCCTGACACTCACACTGCCAGGATCAGAACTCCACCTCTCTGCCAAAAGCAGACAATCCCTATCCATTTATGGTTTTCCTAAATGAGACCCTGGAGATAAAAATGGACAGTATTCCTACTCAGACACTTGTCTTGCTCTCTTTCAAGCCTGAATGTTTTGCCTCACTAGCTCTGCACAGCAAGATCTGCAGGTATTTTGCACTGGTGGGTACAGAGGGGACACAAGACCAGACCAAACTAAACCAGAACAGTAAATCAATTTAACTCAAGTTCTTACTCTTTGAAAATCCTTTCGGATGTCCTCTACACTGGTACTGACAGAAGGGAAAAGAGAAGCAAGGTGGCCAACCAGTTTTAACTTTATCACTTCTTTCATGTATTTTCTCTTGTCCGCTCAATATAGGAACCTATAGCATGTCTTTAACTCACACGTGGGAGATTCCATTCCAGAAGATTATGAAACCCAGCAGTTTTTAACAAAGTTCAAAATGACTCCTTTGAAATTCACTGTGCCTTGTTCACTTTTTGCCACTGTTTCAAAGCACATCCTGTGCTCAGCCTGCAGTCAAACCCAGGCTGAGCTGAGACACAGGGAGACCTCTCGCCCTACCTCTGCAGAGCCCGATGGCCTTCACTTCCAAAAGTGGACAGACAGACCCATGCCTTCATCTTCAGCCTTCCCAGCTCACAGCCTACCTTTGGTGACTGCAGCTACACTTAACTTCTCGGTTTGCAAGTTTAATGGAGATGGAGACATACATCCGTATCTACAGCTACTCTGATGGAGTAGTCAGCTGACTGAATGGATGCAAAGCCTCATTGCAGCCTATCTGCAGGTGCTGCAGCAACATCAGCAGTGCCACAAGGAGACCAAAGGCAGCCTAAATCTCAGCATGCAGGCTAGGCCAGACAGCATATAAGCAGCAACATGCCAGACCCCATCCACCTTAACGTCAATGCCATTTCTGCACTACAGCCGGTGTAGTTTGGCAGCTTTATCCTTTTCGTTCATATACTGAGACACTCTAGTTTCACTCCCAGGAGAACTTACTCATTCTTTTTGGGGAAACTATCAGCACTGAAGTGACATAC
Organism: Falco peregrinus; assembly: GCF_023634155.1. Taxonomy (NCBI): domain Eukaryota; kingdom Metazoa; phylum Chordata; class Aves; order Falconiformes; family Falconidae; genus Falco; species Falco peregrinus. The sequence goes on along the minus strand of NC_073724.1, from coordinate 3,358,176 downwards.
AGCTGCTTCCTTACCAACAAAACATATAGTTTAAAGCCAGAACTATATCAGAACTAGGAATGTCATTCATACACTCAGCTGAACAGATTTAGTGAATATTAAAACCAAGAATCCACAAAACCTGCATGGGATATTGTGCTGGTGCTGCTGTGTGGACCAGCAGCAGTCAAGGTTAAAATACAGGTAAGAGCTCAACTTAAGAGAAACAGCAAATAATCACAAACCTTTTCTAATATAAATACTGCTGGATAAATGAGTCCACCACACCAGAGAGAAATGAGCTGACAAGCACACCTCCAATCCCAGGATAATTCTGTGCATTTCAGAGAAGCTGTTTCCTACCTGCTTTCTAGAAGAGAGATTCTACAGCGCTGAGTACTGGCTTTCCCCTGCTATTCAAACTGATACTCGAGTTTTGAAAGGGCATTTCTCATTTCTCACAAATACCAGCCAGGTATACTGTTGCTACAGCGTTCTAGCCTCCTTCCTCCTTTCTACTTCTTCAGTTCAAGTACGTATGTACACCAGTCACAGTAGTTCATTAGATAAAGAGCAGCAAACTCTGGCACGCTTGACGTGACAGCCAAGGACAATTCATTCCAGAAACCTAGAAAACACCAGAAGCACTTTAAAAAAACCAAGAGTATTCTTAGCAAATAAAAATCATTAACCAGTTTATGAGGTTGACGTACAAATCACTTAAGGTCCATCCTTAACATCTGCAATGCACATCTAACAACAAAGGCACATCTTTAACTTCAGTCTATCTTGACTTAGTAACGACCTAAAACATTCTCATACATGTTTTTAAATAACTTGCTATTACTTATTTTGCAAACAATTTTATAAGTGTTCTGAAAGACCCTCCTCTATCAGTCCACTTCAGTCTTACTATTGAAAAGGCTTCATCCTTAAGATAAAACAGGTCGTACAAGGAAAACTGGAGAGACACCAGTTAAAGTACTGCATTGTTTTCAGTACAAAAAGCTCCATTTCTTTAACCTTGCCTTTCTACGCAAGCAACTTCCCTGAGAAACTAGAGTAGCATCTACTTGTACTTCAAGTAATTACTCTCTGCTTCTTTGCCTCTTCTAAGTTTCCTTGACTGAGGTCATCAAAATAACAAGTACATCTTCAAATCAAAGTTTATCATTTGTACGATTTCAGGGGCAGGACCGTGAAAGTCCTTCTTAGGCAACCACTGTTCTCAAAGTGAAACAGCTTGTACTTAACGCTACCAAACAGTTAGATTTCTGTCACTCTCTTTGCTGGCTAGTGTTATTACCCTGCCCAGAGGTCTCCAATTTCCGTATAGATACAGTGTTCAATCAGCAGTTTTTACACTGCTGGCATTACTTCCTATGGGTCTCCAGAAGTAACTAAGAAGATCAGCCCATTGTTGGTAGGCTTACATTCATTCTTCAGGCATCTATAGGACATTTTTTTAGTGTTTTTAAAGTAATAATAATAAAAAAAAATGTTGAAAACCCACTACTTTAAGTTGTGTCAGCTTTTTTCTTGCAGGGAAAAAAACATGGTCATGAACAGGGATCATCTAACGTATAATCATCCTTTAGCTACTAGACAAGATAAAAACCCACCTCTGAAAGAAGGCATGAAGTAGGAAGGAGCAAGCACCTACAGGTGTATGCACTCCTGCACTTCAAACTCATTCACATACACTTAGAAGTCCAGGCACTTTCAATCAAGTAGTTGTTCTGCACTGTTTTAACATTAACTTGAAATTTTTGTATTGCTTAAACTACAGTTGTCAAAATTCATCTATACATGACTATTTCTGACCTCTCATCTCTTATATTGAAGGCAAATGGAGATTAGGTACCAAATTGTCTCTATATTTATCTAAAATAAGCCAACCTGGAGACAGTCTGATCACAAATTTACTCACTCCATCAGTATTACCTATCTTCTCCTGAACTGACATGACATGACGACTTTTCCTGGCTTGTTAGTCTGGTAGTTTATGAGCATTAAAATTTGTTTGAAAGTGACCAAGATGAGGAAAACCTGGTGAAAGAAGATACAAAGGGAAAAAGTAACACTGATGAATCTTGCATGGCTGAAAGCTTTCTCCTGCTAACCAGCAAGGAAATGTTAACAGCAAACAGTCAAGGAAACATTCTGAGAGGACATTTAAAATGGTCCAAAACTTAACCTGGAAGTGACTGTCAGTGAAGACATCCGAACAATTCCCCAATCAAATCTGCAGTACCAGTCTACTAGTGTAATCTTGCCTCCTGCAAAATGCACAAAAGAACTGTGCTCACGTATACATACCGAGTTTGCAGCAATGTCAATAAATTATCATCTCCAGTGAAGCTCCGTATTTTATTCCTATCCCACAAAGAAATAAAATATTAATCACTAAATCTAAACAAAGTCACTACTCGGCTCAAAATGGATACAATCTCCCAATCCAACGCTTATATAACTCTGCAATACCACACAGTTAATACAACACTGAAAAAGATAAATTCAATCATAAAACATTCCAGGAAACACCATCAACAATTTGTGTATTCAGAAATCGCAGAATCATCATTTTAATGATTCCTCGATCTCAGCACTTCTTAGAGGTTGGATCAAATGTTTTCATATATGCACATGTACACACAAAAGCCTTCTGAGCTATGTAGTATTAACTGCATACAAGCAGCTGCAGATTTCCACCACCAGAAAGCCACTGCCCCGCTACCTACTACACACACCCACACATCGCAAGTGTCAGAACAACTTCAGGTACAAATGTCATACATAAATAACACATAAAATACCCAAGCCAAAAATCCTACCACAAGCAGCATGCTGTCCCTTCTTAGCCCTCCCCCACACTGTTATCCTGAGAAGTTAAATCCCAGCTCTCCTCTGCTATAGGTGGAAGGCATTCAGATACTACATACAATGCGGCAGAATAAAATCCTAACACCTTTGCCCCCTCTTTAGCTTTATTACCAGAACAAGACAGTGGCAAGTTTAGAGATGCAGAAGTTACTTCTCACAACGTGCAGATCATACATTGCATGTAGCACAACCCCCCCCCTGCACACACACATTTCCAATATCAGCATTTATTAAAATTAGGAGGATTTTGTCTGATTTTTGCTTTAAGAACAACAAGAGCTGTTCTCCATGAGATTAAAATGCAAAACAGACTTTTAAAAAGAAAACTGCATTAGTATAATCTTCTTTATTTTCTAGTTCTATCAGAAACAATTTATTAGAAAGACACGTTTCTGGTTTTTCTAACAACCCAGTTTTCTTCCTAGAGGTACTGCTGCAATATTCTGTAAGCATATTCTTAAAAGAGATGCGAAGGTTCAAAGAGCAGTTGCAAAGAAAGCTATTTCACTCTGCTAATTTGCATCAAGTTTTATGGTTCCTATCCTCCCTCCTAAATGGAAAACTGTGATAAAACATCAAGCTCAATTAGAAACAGCCACTACACACAACTATTTATCTAAATGATTTCCTTTAGAGTATGCATAATTGTTTTTACAGAATCCTTCAGTGTTTAGGCCAACAGTGTCACCTTCTCTTCAGAAAAAAAAATAAAATTCCTCCAGCTTCACATGTCATTCACCAAGTACTGAATTCAAAACTTGACACATACAAAAATAAATCTTTCAAATTTCATTTGTCTTAATGAAGTGCTGGACAACCACTATGGCAGCCTGAGTTCTGCACTCAGGATACACTTGTGATTTTTTCAAGTTACAGTATTAGCTTGCACATTAGAAAGCCCAAGTTCAGCACTTATCTGAATATTAATTATTAAGATAGTAATCAAGTGCAACGTAAGACTTTAGCACCAGAACTAGAGCTTAGATTTTTGGAACTTGGTCCCACCAGTTATCATGTTTGTCAAAATCCTGAAGTTTAGCTCTGTTTTAGAGTGTAATCTCCGATTCGTTCCTTTTAGATTTAAGGGCCAAAAGCCTGACAAGATTTCTGTAGGCACTGGAAGAAGCTGGGGAACAAAGTAGGCAAGATATAGAAAACAGGCAAGTGACTTGAAGTGTTTTGTCCACATCTGTGGACAGCTGACAACTGTGCCAGCCCCGGTAGGAGTGGAGATCAGTCTCTGTGGCAGCATCAAGCGAGAGAGGGAGTGAGCACAGAGAGGTCAGGTCCCTACAGGTGGGCTGCCATCCCATTCTTGGCACATCCAGGTTTTACTTCCCTCCTTAAACATGCTTTCTGGAAAAGTGAATAGTTTTCGTTCAGTTTAACTTAAGAACAAACCCAGACTGACCTTTCGCTGTGCTTACAGTGGTTTAAGCTATAGCTGCTCTCCCACCTCTGCAGGCTCCCCTCCCGCCCTCACTCGCTGGCAGAGGGGTCGCGGTAGCCCACCCTCCCTGCCGCAGGGGTACACCAGCACACACCGGGGCTCTGGCAGCAGCTGGGCCTGGCACAGCCACCCCCGGGAAGCAGGGCTGCTAGGAGGGTGGCTGGGCCCAGCCAAGGCCATTGCAGCCATCAGCAAGGACAGAGGACTCCTCCCTGGGAATGTGAGAGGGGTGGGTTATGCCAGCAAGAAAGCTCTGTGTAAATACAGTACCCAACATGCAAATCCAGCAAATAAAGTAAATTTTCCACCCTCCCCATGGATTTATGAGATGTCACCCAACCTTTAGCTGTTCTTTTGTTTTACCAACAACTAATTCCTCTGAATGATTGCAAACAAAATTAAACTCAAGGTGCTTCTGCAAAACCATTAATTAGCCTTGGCTAATTGCAAACTCACTTTAAAAAAAAAAAAACACCTTATCATTTCATCTTCAGTAATAAGTGTTGCTCAGGGTTTCATACACCAGAGCAAAACATTCGCCATAATGTCCTGTGATGCTGTCCACTCTTAGCCAAAAACCTGATGCCAAAGCCAGATGTGTGAATCAGTGGCTATGACATGGTTTTCTCTAAGAGTTTCTCTATGTTTTGTCAGCATACTATCCAGAACTAAATGAGTCATTTTTCTCATTCAATAATAATAATTAAAAAAATGATGTTTTTTGTTCTCTGGTCTGTGGTTTTCTCCCCAGTGTGTGTGTGGGACTGTAAAGCTAAAAAAAGTTTCTATTATGCAACACTTCACTAGAAAAGAACACAAAACAGATTACCAACATTCAAAATTCACATTTTACTTCAAACATGAACAGCCCCCCAAAACCCCCCGAACCAAACTTTTTTGTTTTTAATATTCTAGGTTCAGCCACCAAAAGTCAATGCTCTATGCAAAGTACTGATTGATGCACATATAAATACAGCAAGCCTCTTCATTAAGGAAACTCATATGGGTTTCTTGCATTGAAGTCTGAAACACATCTGTGGGACACCACAGAAGAGGGCGGGTCTGTTCCTGCCACTCCAGCACAAATGCAAGGCACAGATCCCAACCTACATGTTAGCTACCTGCCTGTATAAATATAAACACAGTAACAGCATTAATATATTGGCCCTTCTGTAATATACGAGCAGCTTTTTTGGGGGGTTTGTTTTGTTTCTAATTGACAGGAAGAAGAAGTTTAGGATAGGTCACCTGTTACCAAAGGATGCAATGCTTTATAGATCAAAACTGTCCTCGGTCTATGCAGAAGAGCAACAAACATGCCAGATGTAACAACACTGGCTCACCAGTAACACAAGGTTCACAGTAACAGCTATTTACGTGAAAACCTCACTCTGAAATGCGGCAGCTGCAGGGCTGACCCACTGCTACTTTTGCTACCAATGCATTTTGAACTGCCACAGAAAGGTACAATGGCCCATGGGAGACAGTAAAACTTCCAGCTGCTGCTGTTGAACTTTAGACAAGTCATTAGTTGCACCCCTGTGTCTCTCACCGAGCCAACCACCACTGCTGCTCTCTGGGACCCTGGCTGGTACAGCCCAGGAGGAGGAAGAAAAGCACAAGCAACGGCCAGCTTTGGTGCTGGGAAGTCCTGAGAAAGGGCAAGTGCACTCCTCTAGACGCAAGAGGCTGCTGTAACAACCAACCTGGAGAAGTTCAACATCTTCTCCAACAATCACTTTTTGTCAAAGCAACTCAACTACTATAATTTTATCTTCTGACTTGGGTGTAGATGTGGGTTGTGAACTTAACTGCATCACTGCGTACCCCAAAGCAGTATATAAACCACACAGACATAATAATTCCCTGTCAATGGGCACTTAATTTAAGTCTTCAGCACACTAAACGCTGTATTGATTTTTTTTTTCCCCAAATTCTACTTTTTTTGTAAGACAGTGGAGGAAGGATGGGGAAGAATGTTAAAAATGGCCTTGAAGGACTGTGCTGGTACAAGAGCACAAGGTTCGGTACAGTAGTCGGAGCATTAACTAGTCAGTCATCACATTTGCAGTTTCCTTTAATTTGGACTTACCTGCCTTGCTTGAAGTCACTAGAAGACCAGTTTGATCTATTTAAGCAATAGATACTAAATAGATACTAAATCAACTGTCACACACCAAATACTTTAGATAAACACAGGTAACTTGGCCTCAGTGCTGACTTACTTCTCTATTCCATATACATTCCCAAGGACTCTAGTTTTCAATTACGGCTTCTTTAAGGAAAGGCAAAGGAGCAGGGCAAAAATTCCACCCTGAGAACCAAAGGCAATACACTCATCCTCCCCTGCCTCCCCCACTCCTACAAAACCCATGAACTAGCCCTTTAATAAACAGAACTTTTCCCCAACTGGTTTTCACTTTCAACAACAAAACTTAAGTATCAAAATAAATACCAAGTTAATTGAATAATAACTTCCCAAGAGAAAGTACTGTTTTCAACATCCAGTGCTATAAAAGAAATCCATAAACAGGATTTGCAACCTGCTAGTGTAGGAAGAGTTATTACTGCGGACTAATCAGATTTTGCATCTTGAAGGAATGTCCAAGACGTGCCCTCATGGCATACAGCACCAACTGTCAGTGACTGACCCCAAAGACTCCAGATGGTTTCAGCAGCCCTACGCTCCTAACACACAGAAACCTGATTCAAACCAACTAATTGAGTACAAGGACTCCAACTACAGCAGGCCAGCCCAGCTCTGCATGAGCTAATTTGCCCTTAACTCAATGCAAGTTAAATTAGTGTGCACAGAGCTCCATGCTATCACTGCCAAACCACTTCTGATGCTTGTTCTACCCTACTGAAAGCACACTCAGATAATACAAAACACAGCAGTCTACAACGTAGACATACCCTTGAGGTTTTAGATTATGCCAGATTTTATTAATAGGTTGCATTTTTAAATGCTATTGCAACAAGGTGCTTCTAAAAAGTTGGTAGTAAAAAAATCTTTCTGTTTTTCTTTTACACCTGCAGGCTGCACAGACAACTCTCTAGATCTCAAAAGCCCTCAAATCCAGCTGCAGATCAGACTTGGGAGGGATGCAGAAAACACTTACTTTTGTTAGTAAACAGGCAGTATATATTTGCCTATTTGTCTGGCTGGACTCTTTAATTAAGTTGGGCATTTACCAGCAGCCAGTGATGCCCTGCGTTCCCAGGGAGGTCATGGAAAAGAGAAAGCACTCAGCACCTCCGTAGGGGATCTGGTGGATGGGGCAACTCCAATTGTCCCTGAATTAACTAGAATCAACAGAATTAGTTGAGACATTTAAGACAGGGTTTGGCAGATAGGAAGGGAAGACCCTGGGTTTCCTGGAAGAAATTTACATTGGAGAGGCACATGTCCTCTGCAGTCCCCTTCACCACCTCCCACCTCTATTTCCTCTAGTAATATTGGGATCAATTTGGAGTTATACAGCAAATGCCATCAACTGCCAAACTACTCAGTAATCTTTACTAGGCCCTCCCAGTCCACTGTAATAATTTTAAGTACACCACAAAGCAGAAATCTCCCATGATCATTTATTTATCATTGCTGAGAAACACCACCCACTGTCCACCATTCCCTGGAAAGCCACCACTCTGCCCAGTAAGACACTTCACTACACACTTGGGAGCCTTTTTCTATATTGACTCTGTGGCCAAATTAAAGCAAGTTGCTTGCACTACTCTTTCTACCCCTGGTATGATCATGATCACTGACCTTTTATGCATAAAGAAACTTAAGAATCAAACTTCACCACTGCGTGGTTCAAAATACTGTAGCAAGGTAGCAAACTCTGCAAGCCACATTAAGTGTAGTTCCTGTATGCTGTAAGCACGTGGACCTTAAAGAACACATTTGAACACAGGTATCTTGGCGATATATGATCTCCCATCTTAAAGTTTAAAACTTATTTCTTTCATCATAATTACATAGAGGTATGTGGGGTTTTTTTGAGTATTTCAAGTCAATGTAAGTGACCCGTTGCTTCTGAGTTACAGTGGGCACAAGGCGTCTATCTCACTCGCACGACTGAAAATTTCAAACAGAAGAATGACAGATATAGCTAAGTTTGTTTCAGCAAGCACCAACTGCTTAATCATTCACACCGATGGTCATTTAAATACTGACAGTCAGTCCAATGCTATTGGTACACAACCATGTAAATCATGCTCAAATCATGCATAAACCAGATTTCAGCTGTGTACTCATCAAATGCTGAGCCCTTGCTTAATTATTTACTTTCCTAATCATGACTTTAGGATGTTGATGTAAGAACTAAAATTCTTCTCACATTAGAGGCAAGTGAAAAGTGTAACCACTGGAAATCACAGAATTTTTACTTTGAAATTGTAAGTATCATGTGACTGCATCCACCCATATTATGTAGGTCAGCCCCAACAACAAAGATTTTCCTAAATTTCACGCATTCCTGCAAACAGGAGTATAAAAAGAAATTTTTTTTATACTTCTGAAAGGTATACAATTTCTTTTTTTTATACTTCTGAAGTTCCCGTATTTTGGCAAGACAATGGTATATGCTGCTACTTTATGGCAGCTGCTGAAAACACAAATCTCTACATCCTGTCAACCCTGTCAGCAAAACAAGGCAGAGGTATTTTGCTGGATGATGCACACTAGTGCAACAGGTCTGTATGTCACTACAGAATTGGTTTTAAATGTTCGTAAGTTGCTTCTATTGCTGCTAGAAAACGAAACACCGCTATTTCATATGTAGGCATTGAAGAATTTTCACTCAATTACCTCACGTGGCTATTCCAGACATCCCCGTCACAAATACTTACATTCTTTTTCTACAGCATAACGAAAAGCAATTGACACTAAATGGGATGGGAAAACTGAAATTTCATGTAAGAGTTGACTTATTTTTACTCTTAATATCCGTCTACTGGTTAAGAAAGCTACCTATTCACAATTTCACCTTAAGTCTTACTGAATTGCATTGTCTGTTCACATAAACAGGGTTGTCCAAATTCCTGAAGATACTTGGCTAATACACTGATCCATCCTCTCATTCAAAAAAATAAAAACAGACATTTACTGATCTAAAATAAAATCTCTTAACACAAATCAAGAGCTTCACAAGTCTCAAAAGCAACACTTGTGGTCCACTGAATCAGGACCAACCACTTTATCTTACTACTGTTTTGTCTGCTGTTACTTCTGCCAACTAAAACCCTAGTCCACAGATTTCTTCTAAGGTAGGCCCAAGAGATTTTACAAAAATGAGAGACTTCGAACTCGAAGTGCAAGGCTAAGCAAGCATGAACATGTAACAACAGGTCTCAAATCATGCCTTTGATGAGACATCCTTGATGATCCCCCTTGCTCTTCTGCAGTGCTTTACCTCCTGATGACGCGATGTTTCAGGAGAGCGCTGACCATCAGCAGGTAAGTGGGAACAAAAGCAAGAAAGTGAAACAAGAGCTTCAACAGCCTCAAGGAAGATCAGGGTGTTGGGAAGAGAAAGAAATAAATTTCAGCCTCGTGCTCTATATACTAGCCAATACCATGTCCCTAGTTATGATGAGCTGTTTTGATTACTTCCAATAATCCCCAAACTTGGATACTTTTAATGCCATTTTGAGTCTTCAGCATTTCCAAAGAAAAACATCCCTACGGCCTCACTGCAGCAGCAGAGAGCTCCTTCACTTCCGCAGCCCCCCAGCCCCAGCTGCTGTGTCCCACCTCCCGATCAGCATTCCCGCAACATCAGGGGGAGTTTTCAAGTTAAGAGATGCTCGCTGCCAAGTCGTTAAACTGTGAACCTCATATGCTAGCAAGTCCCCGCGTGGCTTCATCCTTGCTCTCCATTCACAGCAAGGAGGCACATTACAAGCAAATTGCCACCACAAAGTGAAAATAAAGATCCCTTTTGTTGACAAAGTAAGAATGCTTGAAATTTCTCTTTTGAAGTACGACTCTTGAGGATAGAATCTCGTTCGTTGGCCTGAATTACTCAGAAGTCCAAGGAACACCTATACAAGGTAGGTTTTGGAAATTCTGGTCTAACTTGCTCATGATTTGAACATGTGCAACTAGCAAAATCAGTTTATTACTTTCACTTTCCTTCAGATCACAACTCCAGCATAGAACAGTTAGCTCCTGCCACCTTGTGGGACTCCATGGATTTCCCTGAAAGCTTGTTTCAGCAGCAAGCTAGCCAGTTAAAATAACATTCAGGAGTTACTTTCCTTCTGTTTCAACATGGTGAATGCTAAAATAAAGAGAGACATGTCTATGGAAAGGGTATGCTGTTCAGAGTATTTTTCTGGTTCATTATTCCTAGCTTTGTTTATATAGTTGAACTGCTGGATTTAATAATCTTACGGAGGGTTTTAAGTATTTAAGCACCTGTCAAGAATCCTAAATTTTGGAAGCTGATCCATCTAAGTTTAAAGTAACACTGTGATCAAATATTTGTCACTAGTAGTAAATTTCACATATTTGAAATAGATTCCATGTAGAAATAATACAAATTTAGGTTGACAATCCTTGCAGTCAGGTGCAATTTTGAAACCAAATAATTTCAGTCTTATAAGGGATTAAACATGTGCTTAACTTTTAATATGGTGATAACACATGCCCAGTTCTTCCAAAAGATCTCATTCTTCATGATTACTTTTTAACTGCAATTTGACTTTCTATTTTATGTTCCTCCTCATCCCCATCATACATGGCACTTAATGAGTGAAGTTCTCCAAAGAAGAATGACACAGTTCAACGGAAGAACTTTTTCTTCAACACAGTAACATGCAGCTGAAGATTCATGGATCTCTGTTCTCACGTCTTACATGTCTGTCTAGTCCCCTCAGACAGGTAACATGTCACACCTACTTTGTGGAGGTGCAAAAGACAACAGTAGCTGCAAATAAAAGAAGAGAGATTAGATGAGGTTCTCTTATTTAAGCAAAATTTCTGCTGCTCCAGATCTCTAAAATGAAAAAGCACAGAGGGTGCAGATGATGTGACTCCATGAACTGTACCAACAGCCTCAATGAACCTGCTCCTTTCTATTCTCCGAGCTAAGTGATTTGTTACAGATGCACAGAAATGCAAGAACTGCTAGGGAGCACTTCTTCCCCACCATCAACCAGAACTGCTTCACTGAACCTGGTGGAGATCTACCGTGCTGTGTACTCGATGCCAACTGTAGCAAACTTAACTCCTTGGAACCTCCTTCTGGTAAATGAAAACTTGTCAACAGACTCAAAACAGGAACAGCTCTTCCTGATCTCACAAGCAAGCCATCTCTAATAAAGGCCTTAGTAGCTCATAAATAAACTCAAGAACAATAATTACAGATCCACAGCCAAAGGAAATAACACAAGGAATGTCCTCTTTCATCCATAAGCAGAATGTATTTTTGCTAAACAGTGAACAATGACAAAATGGCAGGCAATGAATCAAGCTGGCACAGAAATTCTGTATTCTTGAATAAGAAGTTTTACAATCTCACAAGCTTCCCTGGCCACTTCATAAGTGGGGTTGTCTCCAATAGCTGTCCCGTTCCTCCCCTGCGTTATCTCCTCCTATATACTCCTGTAGTCCTCTAGCAGCCATACAGTTAACTTAGAAGCCAAAGTTCAGAGATGTCTGTGACAACTTCTGATCACACCTCAGCTCCAATACTGAGGAGACCTCCCAGACTGAGTTGTGCCTTCATCCTGATTGTCTGGAAGATACTAAACTGTTCCTCACCGTTGTTCTTGCCCATTTCCATCTCCACTACAGGAAACCCAGACAGACAAACAGGCAGGGAGCTCTAGAAGAGAAGCCTTCAATCTGGATGATCAGGGAATCACAACTGCAGGGCATACCCTGCCCAACATACAGCTAACACCTTGCAAGGACAGCCCACGTACCACTATGCTCTCACCTCACTCCGGGTATTGGGAATATAGGCATGGCCTCGTCACGAGCTGTTTGGTTCAGCCTTTTCCCTGTTCTGGTGCACCATGATGTTAAGTCAGTCTCACTGTAACTGCAGACATGTATCTAAAAGTAAGATTCTGGCTACAGAGAAAAAGAAATAGCATGCTCTAGCACCAGAACGGATGAAATCTAACACCTACTGCAGGCCTCACAAATACCGTAAAGCATGAGAGGAAAAAACTAGGACCCTACAAGAAATTCCACTTTGATGTGAGTCATACCCTGCCATATCCTCTAATTCCCATTTTATTTCTCTACTAGTCCTACATTCTGCAGTATTACCAATGCAGCCAGAAGGTCCCTGTGCTAACTTTCTGCTTGCCTACACTCCCACAGCAGTCCAGCTGCAGTACCAGGGAGCTGAGCTACTAACCTACTCTTCAGGATGGTTTGAAACCAGCGGCAGCACAGAGACTTCTCGTACCCTGACCAGAAGTCCTCTTCTTGGTGACTGCAACTTAGCTGGACCTGATAATCACAGAACTCCCAAGTAGCAGCAGACTGAAAAGTACCTGATGATTTTCAGTTCTTGCTGTTGCCCACAGCATTCTGAACACCAGCAGCAAAAACTGACCAGCATTATGAGCTGTGCTTGAAGTTGTGAGTTCTCCAAGGAGTCAGGAGCATCTGGTCAAGGAAGCATCATGGCATGGCTTCAGCCTGGTTCCCATCTGAAACACTACTCCCTAGCTGTCAAAGTAAGGTTTGTTTCACTTTTTCCTCAGAACATTTATTTTTCCTCAAAAACATTATTTGACTTCTGCAAACTTTTGTTGAGGGAACTTTCCAAGCCATTAGAATAAATTACTTTGTTCATGTATTAACTGGAGGAAGGCGTAATTTAAAAAATAACCAAGACCACTCCACTACTGGGCCACTTACCCCTTCTGTTTTTATTTTATCTACACCCACATTGACGTCCTTTTGCTGTCAACTGTTTAGCCTTACACTTTAAGGAGAGGGAAGTTCTGAATGTAACTGTCTCCATTTCTTGAGAAACACATTAAAAAAATCACTCCAGTTACAGAATTTACAAACTTCTGTATGTAACAAGTCTTATCAGATTTCCAAGAGGAACCTCACTGCTTCATAAACCAGAATCCACAATCAGATCCATCTTCACCAACTGTTTCATCGATGCCAAGCCACAACAGCTTACCCAGAACCATGCACGTGCCCAAGTATCTGTGCCAAAATGTCTCAGAGCAGGATCAGGTCCCTGTAAGATTAGCTGCATGTAGGGCTTCAATCCTGCCACTGCAGTAGCTCAGGGAGACTGCTATGACAGACACAACGCAGGACTGGGCCCTAAAATAATCCAAGTATATAAAGATCTTTGTCCTCTCCACAACTGAAGCACAATTCTGAAAAAGCAAGCAGGACCAGCACTCTTCAGGCCAAGTTCTTTAAGATCTACAGGCTGGGTCCCCATTTGTTGTTTTGTTGGTTTACTTAGAAATTGGTTTTCAGGTGTTTTTTTCCTTGAAGACAAATATTTTTATTCTAGTAACTCTTTTCCATCTCCCTCAGATGAAAATCCCACATGGCCCTTGTCTTAAAGATAAGACCAACACAGGAAAAAGTCGGTCCAAAAGAAGCAAGTTTGGCAGGATTTTAAAAAAAGGTCAACAGTTAAAAAAAACCCAAAAAACTGACAGTGCTGGTTGGAACTGTAGAGCAAGGATGGGGGATAACTCCCTTGGTATCTACAGATTTTTACCGATTATCTTCTTAGCTTTCTATCATTTTATTTCACGATATAGCACACAGATGGCTGGATTTTAAATCAGAAGGTGAACAAGGTATTAAGAATTTTCTATGAAATTGAGTTCTGGTATGCTCAAGACTGTGTACCAACTGAGAAAGTGGAACATGTTTAAAACCCCAGGCTGGCACAGAAGTCCACAGGTCTGAACAGTACTAGCCTAAGAAAAGAAAGCACAAGATCCATGGATTCTCAGTCTAAACTGCTTTAAAAGACAGTCATTAGGCTTCCTTGTTACTGACCTACTATGAAACCACAAGTTTAAATCTAGGACCTGAACTACAAAGCGCCCCACAAAACCCCACACTGCCACAATGCTGACTTCCTTCCAGACCACCTGTGCCGAACCTTAGAGCCAGCAGCTCAGGACAGAGAGCTGAACTGAACACTCTGAAATACATAAGTACAGATCAAGCCTGGCCTAAAAACCCCTTTTGAGGAGTAGGACATTTTAGCTCATGCCTGGAACCAGCATAAACACGTTTCTATCATTTTCACACATCTTGGACAACAAACAGAACACGCTTATGCATCCTTACAAAAGTCACTTTCAGACAAGTAAGAAGAACAAGAGCAATATTCATACTGCACTGAATTAAGAAGAGACCCTGGGTTGGAAGAACAAAACACCAGGTCCAAAAGCTCTGACCTACAAAGTTTATATTTCTATCATGCAGCACAAGCTCTTAAATGCAGAAGAGGAATTCTGAATTGAACTTGACCAACAGATTCAGTAAGTCCACAAATATTTAACCCGTAAGCCTCAAATCAATAGATGACAGTTCACCATCATTTTTTTCACATACCAACACAGAAAAGTAATATGTGCACATATATAGGGCAGATGTTGTAGCAACAAAGAGATAAGTAGTGTAACAAATTTAACAGTGAGGTAGAAACTTGCAGAAAGTTCAGGAGTTCTGTACTTGGCTCTGCCACCAACCATTTGCTCTTACCTGAACATCCCTGGGTCTACTCTGCTAACTGCAAAATGGGGGTGTTAACACTGGTTCTGAAATGTTTGTAAAATGTAGTTAGTTGATCCCTGTAAAAGTATATAATAGGAGAGCAAAGTGTTATTACACCCTAATAATGTGCTGTTTTAACAAAATATGTAACAAATGACACCACCACCTGTGTTCTACAGTACACACTCTAAAACTTTGTTTATATACCTGTTTAGAAAATGAATTGTTTTGGGACTCTGGTAGGATGAAATTTTAGAAGTCAACTTGAAGCCCATTTCTCCAAAGAAGCAGGCATCCCTTCTAGATCTTCCCCAACATGAAACAGAACTAAGCCTCAGTGTAGAATTTCCCCCAAGTATTGTACCACCACAATTAATGTAACTGTTATTTTACTCTATGAGTCAACACACAGTAATTAAAAAAATAGTAATAATTATATCTGGATAACTCTTCTCAACTTTCTGCCCTGCTACTCAGTATGAAGTTTTTCCACCAGAGATTGCACAACACTTTACAAAGGAAGAAGCCATCACCATCCCAAGTTTGTAAATGGAGAAAGAGAACGAAAGAGGAAGCAATCTGCCTGAGATCATGAAGCAAGTTAATGGTAAAAACTGCAGCACCAGCCAGCTGGTTTTTTTTTTCTCTGTTCCATCCGGCTCAATTTCCAGCCTTTACCAGAATCCTAGAAGGAAGTGCTAACCTTCCATTTGCTTGCTAAAATGTAAGTACAGAGTTGGAACATATTTTCACCCATCCCTCCAAATATATTTGAGTACCAGATACAGCACTGCAGTCTTACTTCTAGAAGTTCATTCAGTGATTGGGACACATTTTACTACAAACTCACTCCAGGATCACTCCTAGCACCACCAGGGTATAATTTATGCATTATCCTATGAGCTTGTCTACCTCAGAAAATAAGTTATTTCAGCTGTATCAGAACACAATCAGTACAAGTACTGTGGCACCAGGACACGAGTCTACATCTAGCAAGTGATTCATGTGAGTGCGCTTCAGTTCTACACCAGTTAATGTTACCGGCATACCTTGAATGGGAAAAGCCCCTAAATTTACAGAAATACAAGCACACCCTTGTGAAAGAGATTTTACTGCTTTTTTTTGGTCTCTGTAGCTGAAAAAAGTTGCAGTGGCATACTGTACCTTTATTCTAAGATTACTGCATCCATGCTTATACTTTCACTCACATTTGCACAACAGCAAAATTCACATCAATCACCAGTATCATTATATTGGTGAAATAGAGATGATCCCTAATGAATCCTCAATGAGATTCATGAACATTTTCTTACAAGTCAGAATTTATTTCCACTGAAGTCAATAGCAAAGTTCTTACTGAACTCAGCATGACAGTGATTACACCTAACGGGGCACAGCTCCCGGGTAACAACATAGCCCCTTTTTGGACAGGGGGTGGGCAAATGACACTACAGTTAGTTGCCCCTGTCACTTTTGAGGGTGTGAGAGGAGAAGTACCTGGGAAACTAACAGAATTTATTTTGCAGACAGTGAATAATACACATGCACCTTGCAAAGGATGAATATCCTGCACCTTACCTTATACAAATTTGGAGTGCTCAGGCTAAGATAGCGCACCTGCCTCTCCACTCCTCCTATGCTTGGCTAGAGCTGCCATGAAAGCAGACTGCTTGGCAGCAACATTACTTTGGTTCAGCACTAGCAGAAATGCTTCTGGTTGTGAAGATACGATTTTCTTGAAGTTCCCAAGTATAAAACTGTTCCAAGAAAAAGAGTGGCCTGTCATCTAAATATGGACTGTTGGTGGGATTATTTCACTAAGTCGATCCATCCCACCAACTCTCCAAAGCCAAGGGGAAAAAGGTGAGCTTTAATTGCAGAGACAGAACCCAACCCCTCCCCCATAAATAAAAAACAAAAAGAAGTGAGGGTGTCTCATTCTTCCGATCAAGTGTTAGTGATGTAGTTACAGCAATATTTTAAACACGCGCTGCTCCTAGCTGGTTTTGCCACAATCCCCGTGACCAACGCTGCCAAATTCAGTTCAGCAGCCTCGGTGGAATTGCACAAGCTCACACCAACCCTAAATTCAGACCAAAGTGAATTTTATATCCAGATTTTTTAGCCTGACCAGTAGCCCATTTTAGTGTAACCTGGCAGGAAAACACTGCTAAGCACACGCTGAGTAACAGGCTTCTCTGAGACATCTCAGACAGAACACCCTCAAAGATACCAATTCTCCTGGGAAAACATTGGCTCAAATACTTATTTTCTGAAAGGGAAAAAAGCCTCAACATTTCACATGGCGGGGGGGGGGGGAAGCAAGTTAGAACAAGAATGGTTCAATCCTATGGAAACGCAGTAACTATAAAATCAGCCACATTAGTAAAGCATTCTGCTTAAACACTTAGGCTAAACAAGAGCTAATTGTTTTAGGGCAGCTTCATAAAACATGACTGCTTCAGCAATAAACAGTTTGCATCAGAAAAGTTCCCTAAATATGCAACTAGTTTATTTTCTTACTGATCTTGTACCAAATGCATGTGAAAATGAAAATTATGACCCTTTCAGGATAAGCGATTCATCTTACTTTGGTTTGTTCTCTACTTAAGAAAATGAATCGGTAATACTCAGTAATTTTCCCATTTCAAATTTTTAAGGAAGGTTTTCCTTTTTTCTTGCTTTTTAAAAATTGACTGTTCTAAACATGTGACCTACAATAGCATTTTGACCTTTGCTTCAGTTTTCTTCTAATTTCTATTTAGCTTTCTAATCTTATGTTTTTCTATTTAGTTATACAAGACCGCAATAACTGTTGAGACTTTGAATGCCCTATACACTGATACGAAAGAATATGGAAATCCAGGACAAGGACAGGATCATGAAACCTATGCTTGCACTGGGAAAAGGCGGCAATAAAAACACTTCTCAAAGTGTGTAACTCCTCCTTCAGGGATGGGGGGCAGGGGCACAACTGCAATATATGAGTAGTTTGTATAACTATGCCACCAGCCTCAGGCACACTCTCCGCTTCTGAAGCACAACCCTTCTACTACCTGAGGTCCAGCTCTGCATTCCATCATGGTCACAGGTGCTGCCACACAGTCCCCCTGCTGCAGAAACACTGCGTGCAGCTGCAGAGTCAATACCTGTTATCAAGCTCTCCGACTCTGCCCAGATGCTATTAATATTTTGGTAGGGTGGGGGTTAGAATTCTTTACCCATGTTAGCCCACGGAGCTGCCATGACATATTTACCGATTCTTCCCCCCCCAACCCCCCCACCCCGCCCCTTACTCTTTCTTCATCTAATACATTCAGCATCTAAGTAAACAACTTGGGTTTACTTTTTGGTTTCTGGACCCCAGTGGTGCTAGATTAATTCCTGGAAGTTGCAGAGTCCCCCCTCAATCATTAAAGTCACAATTACACATCAAGTGGTCAAGAGGAAAGTTTGCAACATTAATTTTAAAATAATCATTCCACATTTTTTTATGTTAACTATGCATTCGTGTAAACAGACAGGTATCTGTTGATGTGTGATGTGTATCTCCTAGAAGATACAGTCGGATCTAGCTCCCACCAAAAAAAAAACCCAAAAAAAAAAAACATCCATAGTGTCAGCTAGTGAGCTACTCTGCACTCCCTAATGGTGGAAGATACTGCTCAAGGCATCTGTTATTACAAATAGAAACTTTGGATAATGGGTACTGAAGTTGTCTGAGAAAATATATTCAGCTTAACAGAAATAGATACCATTACAAATGAATCCTTTCTGAACAAAGACAGCATATCCGAATTTCAATCAGATGTTATCGGTGCTAAATGTATTTTAATTAAAAAAACACCTAATTGTAATTCACCTTTAAATTATTACAAACCAATGTTCAATTCCACTGTTATAATACATAACTCAATTTATATTAAATTAAAATAAATTGCAAATGTTTGATGTGAAAACTGTAAACAAAGTTCAAATACTGAAGAGGCAGGTCTTCAAAGGACCAAGAACATGTATTACATTTAGAACTAAGTTACCTGAAAATAGCAACTTCCACTGCATTTGCAGAGAAAATGTCTTTGCTCCATAAGCAACTTGGTGAAGTTTGGTGTAAAGGTGAGAAATTAACTGGGAATTGAAAAAGCAAGATCACTTGTTTTCCTCCTCATCTGAGAAAGCAAAGCAGAGAAGTTTGAATTCTACTAGTTCTAAAAGCTTACTTTCTGTTACAACTGAATTAGTTAACTTATTAGGGATAATACTTTACTTACACTTTAAGTGCAAACTATTTGCATTAACTTGTATATACGTGTGTGTTCATGCATGAGTGTGGCTTTAATAAATTGGACAGTTCTGAAGGCCACGATTAAAAAAAGCATAATTTGTCACGTCCTAAATCAAAATTTTCTTAACAATTGCAATCTAAATAAATGTACGCAAGCCATGTAACCACTGAAAAGTGTGCAGGCATACACTGCATCCTCTGAACTAACAAAAAGTGGTGCCAAATGTAGTGTAAAGGCTATATTTAGCAACATATTTTAACGGTCATCTACCAATAGAGATTGCTTCTGAGAAAACAAATACAAAAATACCAAAGCAAAATGAGATTAAAAGCACCAATTTAAACCAAGTGTTTATTGACCAGAATAATTATTTAAATCAGTTCAATAGGTCAAACTGGAATGTCAAGGCAGCGCACACGTAAGCTCAGGTGCAGAGGGGCTCATCAGGGCCAGGAATATGAGGTGCTCTCACTGCGCCTGCCCCCACTCTCCCCTTCAGCCCGGCTCAATCTCTGCAAAGCCTGTTAGCACTCCGCAGAACACCAACCCCCACTCACAAAGATATTTTTTTCCCCCTCTAGGATCCTTGAATAAGGGAACACATACTGTCCTCACTGGAAGACCTGAGCCGTGCCCTTCTCTCCTGCAACTGACTGCACGGGAATGCCTGAGATGACTGCCTCACCTCCCGCTCTGACTTCTCCCGCCCTGCCTTCCTACGTGAAAAATAACGGTAAACTTCAAATGCAGCCCTGTGAGTCCATCCAGGAAAGCAAGACCGCGCACACAGGAACTACATCACCAGTGGCCCAGAAACCAGCAGGACAATTCTTAGACAAAACACAGCATCTGGCCAGTTTTCTCAGGTGCTTCCCTCCCTGTGCTCCCAGCATCCTCTCACTCACTTCGGCCCCATCACCACATGGTGCAGCGAAACAGAAAGCTCGACAGGGACATCCTCTAGAGTCCACTTCACTATATAAATAAATAATCTGCTTCCTTTAGACATGTCTCTCAGGAGGGCAGGATCTTCCTTTGCTGATTAAAATCCAGGAAGACTTTGCAGGCACGCAGGCTCAAAGCTTCGTTTGGAGCTCCCACCTGAACAACGGGCCAGCCCCAGGTAACAGCAAACTAAGCGGAGATGTCAAAACCTGCGACTGAGCACCCAGATCCCATCCACAGCGTCCTCCGAAGGAGACTGACTGTCCGAACCGTGGTGAGGACCCTCACAGTGTAAAATTTGGCTGGGTCACTTTTCACTGTAGACTTCATTTACCTTCTGCTGCTTTGGTACACAATGCTGAGGTGAGACTCCTAAGCACAAACAAGCGTATACAGGAGATGCCAAGGAAAACACTGATTTACTACCAAGGGGAACACTTAGAAGATAATTTTCCCCTCACATACGCAGAGGCAATGAGCTCTCATTTTAATAGGAAACAGACACATTCAACCAACCATTACACTTGGCTATCCATAATTTACCTCCCTTATTGAAGGTTTTCTATTCTAAAAAAAAAAAAAGTTAAAAACTTCCTTGCTTTGCTCTCGTTCTGACACTTGTGCTCTTTATTTAGTACAACAGTTTTAAAAGAACGGTACTGGAGCCTCAAGCTTACTCTTTTGATACTGAAACCCATTTTTAATCAAAAGAACAGAGGAACAGAGGAAGTAAATTGTGAATAGTTACGTGCATTAACATATCTGCTACCACTTTTGTCATTCTTCATTTTGCAGGCACCAGATTTCCCCCTATAAACACCTCTGCTTCTCCAAAAGCAGCTGGAAATTAATGATGCTATTTTTATTTTCTTATTAATTCGTATGCCATAGCTCTGTAATCAGTGCTGGATCATGCTGCAATTTTGCATACTTGTTTCAAAATATATTATGAGCACTTGATGACTGATGTTTAACACAATGTATGAAAGAGTATCTCAAACAAATTAGAGGGAAGAAATACAAATAAAGACATTTTCACTTAAATCAGAAAAAAAATTACTGACATTTTCAAACAAGAGGTAAACTCTGAAGCTCCCAAGTTTGTGTCACGGGGCACTCACTGATAAGAGCTGAGCCAGGCAGAAAGCCTGCACTATTCAACACGAAATCTGGGTATAAAGAAACCTTTTGCAAACATCTGAAGTTAGACTTACCAATGAAATGGAGGTGACAATGCTACTAGTTTCCAATTCTATCATCTCCAACCATTGATCTGCAGTACATCAGAATGCCTTTTTTTTTTTTTTTTTTTTTTGCCTAGCCATATAACCAACCTGGGAAGCAAATGTACTTGAACAAAACGGCACAGATGCCAAAAGAGGTAACACCTACCAAACCGCATTCTCACACTTTATCCTCTTCCACCCTCCTCTTAGTTATGGGAACTCTGCGCGTTTCAGCAGCATCTCTATTCCTAGCCCTTCCTGTGTTGCTCGTCATCAGGTCAGGGACTGCCTATAAGCTTGTGCACTGATCACAGAGTACAACTGGTGCATGACCCTGGCAGACCTATCTGCACATCAATAATTAAGAATAATGTGAAATCTGCAGCTTTCGTGAGGAATCACAGGCCACCAGAAACTTCACGCAGCAGATCTGCGAAGGGGTGCACATTGCTGATGCAGCTCTGGTTTTGGCTTTTTGTTTAGGAATCCAATTGCACAGTTGCAGCTGGAGGACTGAGCTCTTCAGTAGTTAGAACAAGATACATTTATGTTCCTGTACTTCACCCCATAAGGGGGTGGGGAGGAGGAACAGCATGATGTTGCTAACTGCAGACCACTGTAGGCATGATGTGGCTCAAAGACCACTTGTGGAAAGCAAATCATAACATGGCCAACCACAAAAATGCGTTTCTTATCAACCTGGCAAAAAAGAGCAACTTCCTCCCAACTTTCACGGACAGATTTTAATGCAGAACATCACAATGTTTCAGCTCCACTGCCTTTTGTGGAGCTACTTCACACTGAAGTGGCTGAAATAAGGTAAGAAGTCAAGCTCTCCCTCACTCTTTCCATTCTCTCACAAGGTTTTCTTTATCCAGCTTCATCTCCAAATCTCACATGATGTCTTTCTCTTAAATATTGCTTTGACAACCACAAAATAATGCATTCTCTCACATACACAAACAAAACCCTAGGATTATTTGCTTCATAAAAGAACACACAGGCTGAAGAGTGAAGACTTACTATTCTACTGCAAGAGATATAATCCTATCCATTATCGTGTGGCATGCTTTACCCACTGCCATTGCTGGGTAACTCCTGATTGTGAAGAACATGGGTACAAACAAAAACCAAAAAAATCAAAGCCAGAAAGACAGACAACTTCTGACAAGGGATAAGTTTAAAAGTCCTTACGTAGCTGGCAGAAAAAACATACTGGGAAAGAACTGAGAGGTAAAGGCTGAAAGCCATCAACCCAACGGGAGCAAACTACTGCCTGGCACACTCAGCAGTGTGGTGTAGTCACCAATCCACGACCCACTGCACCAGAGGCCCAGGACCAGGTTTAAGCTTTCCTCACTTGAATCCTGCCATGGACCAGTTCAGCTCTCATCAACAGCGCAAAGGAGCAGGGCTTTAATATGCACGCTTGGCCCTGCCACAGGGAACTCTGGGTTTCGGAAGAGCGGGATGAAGCCCCTCCTGGGAGTATGGATAGCAGAAATCTTCCTGTTGCTACACCTGCGTAAGAGGAGAGTAACCCCTCAGCCAGGCACAGTTATTCTGGTTTCACAGCCTCTCAAAGCAGACTCCTCAACAATTTGCTACATACATATGGCCTTTCAGAAAGAAAAAAAGAATTAAAAAAACCCAAACAAAACACGCCAAACAGGCAGAGGAAGACCCACCTTCCTACTTCCCCTCAGCAAGGGAAGGCGTAGACAGGACTTAAGAGTCTTGTCAAGAGCTTCCACTTGTATCAAGTTCCATAGGTCCCATGCCGTGCAATTCCACTGAATTACTTTATCTTTGCCAAATGAGGCCGTGACATTAAGGGTCAATAAAATGCTGTTTCTTACTTTCAGTGATTGCTACCCTTTATAACATCTCTTCTATCAAAACACCCACATGGAAGATTTCTGACAATAAAAATTCCATGCTTCCTAAGCAACTGATTTTTTTGTGTAGTCTCATAAAATCCTGTTAACTTTCCTCCCCCTTGCTAAAAATTGAAATTTTGTTGTACTAGCTTTCTTTGTACTCAGATATGCCTGAAGCTAGTTTATTTTCACATGCTGAATTGTCCATGCTCATAAGGACTTGCTATTATATTATGCATTAGTGTGCTATAAAGGAAGAGGTACAGCCACTGGAAAGTGTCAAATCCATGCCTTTCCTCTTTGTTGATTCATCTTCTATGTAATTGAATTTATAAATATTAAAAATAATAAAATGCTGCTATCATGGTGAGAATATTACAATTAGGTCCACACTCAAACATTAAGTATACTACTCCTCAAATACAACTCCTATTTTAAAATTAAAGTTAACTCATATTCTCGGTAACAAAACAGTAGTAATGAGCAAATCTGAAAATCTTACAGGATTAAATGTTTAGTGAGTTTAGAAATAAAAGTTCAAATTAGTAAGTTACCCTCGTTATCACCATACTACCGGAGTGCCAAAGTAGCCACTTCTGCCAATTCCACGTTTCATGAGAAAATTAGTTTACACTACATTATGAATATGAAAAATCATTCTTTGTAAAGAACTATTCCATATGAATGTGTATTTTTAAAACTTTGCTATGAAAACTTATTATCTTAGTTCATAAAGGTAACACAAGGAAGTTAGTATTACATAGTATAATCTAACAAATAGTGATACACACCACAGCTTAAATACCATGTTTAGTGGCAAAAACTCCTCAGTAAGCTCTCCTCCTACTTTAGCCTCTCCTGTCAATAAATATAACCAAACTGAAAGTCAGTAACTTCATACTATTCTGAAGGTGGGGTGTTTTTGGTGTGTGTGTGTGGGTTTTTTTAAGCAGCATTATGAATGAAAGTTGAGTATTAGAAAAATATGCCCAACCAGCACAGAATTCAGTAAGACTACTCACATGTCAAGACAGGCATTTATGAGGAAAGCTTCAGAGTGGTCACATACACCAAAGGAAAGCACACAAAACCAAGGAATCAGAGGCAGATTTTGTTCCATTCCCTGCTAATGCTAACCTGCTAAGTGACAGCATGCAAGCCTACGCTCCTTTACTGCTTTGTACCTCAGGTGCCTAAAACAGGGATAAAAACGATTGTTCCCTGGTTTAAGGTGTGCGATTACAGTACAGCTTATGTACTTCACCAGACAGGACATAAACACATGAATAAGGCAATGCCTACAACTGCCAAATACGAGTATCATTATTATTGAGATAATAACCGGTGCTTTTTTTTTTTTTTTTTTTTCCTTTTCCAAGCAATGAAATCTAACAGCAGACCCTTGAGCCATCCTTATGGTGGTACAGGTCTTATCCCTTCTGAAACTGTCAAGAAGGGTGGGTGACAGCTGCCTGAGTCTTACGAAATTCACAGGTCCACTAGTACCAGGCTCATCATATTGCTCTCAGATAGAAACTTTGTATCATCACTGATCTTAAAAAAAAAAAAAAAAAAAATCACTATAAGCAATAATCTTTTGAAGTAAAACAGAATGAAAAAGCTTCTGACAGTGATACTCCAGGGAAGGGGGGAAACATGGTAGAAGGAAAAGAAAAAAGTTAATACCATAGAAGTTAGAAAGTTGACTTTTTCCTGTTTCTTCTCAGGAATATTTTGAAATACATATGACTATTACTTCAATCCAGCTTTATAAACTCCTAAGTAATAAAGAAAACAAATTATTAAGGTTACAGTAAAAGAGCATCCATACTGCTTTAGAACTAATTCACTCAGGAAAACTGTCCCAATATATGGGTGCCATATGATTTAATGATACAGGGAAGTATCATTAGTTTCCGTTTGCAGGTGGCAAAGGGCTGTGCTTCCACAAGTAAACGCTGGCCCTGGAAGCCACCAGTGGGCCACAGCAGCACTGCTGACTCCACCAGTGGCTGCGACAGGTCACCCCCATGGCAGGGCACACAAGCCTGACTTGGGTGCGAGATTTGCAAAGCGGCCTCTGGTTTTGACTACATCACCTGCCAAAGCTCACAGAGGCAGCCTGTGACACACTCAGAAATTAAAACAAGAGTTTAGGTTCAGTTCCAACTTTAATTTGTAGTACCTTCCTCTACCAAGGGACTACCTTCAGATAAAGGGGGAGGCCTGAACGCTACATATACCACGTACCGTCGAAAAAGAGGCAGTTTCACTTCCCAGGTGTCCCGATTTCACAGCAGGTGCATTTAAAACCTTCACATTACAGCAGAGCCTTGCAGACTGCAGGTCGCGTCTACCTTACCTGCATCTTCCCCACCACTACATGTGGTGGAAGAGTAACTCTCCCCAGCTCACTTCGTTTAAATTTCCTTTCTTCACACCACTCCGCTACCAGCTCTATGCCAGAAGACTGCCCTGCCTAATGCCATATTAACTGAGCTTCAGAGATGTTGCGCATCCTCAGCCCGCGGACTACGGGAGGCAGCAACCTGGAATAACTTTGAGCTCTGAATGCGAGCAATCGTATCACTGAATTTAACAAGACTTGTCATCTGCTTAAAGATATTCACATGCTTACAGGATTGCAAGCTATGGAATCACTAATTTACAAAGTACATTAAGATCATTGTGGATGAAAAGGAAAAATGTTAGCTCTAAAATAACTGCACAATTACCTCTGATATTTTATGTGGACACCTGACATTTAATATCTTTAATTATTCACAAAACAGCTATGAAAAAGAAAGGTTTTCTTCCTTGAATGGGAAAACAAACATGGACTAATTCCTCTCGCCATCACTCCCACACTCCTTTCTGAAATTACCCTCCTGCTGAAACCAATGGAAGTTTTTCAGGCGATGGGTTTATGGAAAGCAGCGCCCCAAACACTCGAAAGCATCGAGGGCAAGCTTCTTAAATAAAACGTTGAGTTCACCTCAACACAGAAACCAGTCATGTTTCTCCTAAATTATGTGTCTGTCTGAAACAATTTATCAGCTTGCTGTGCCAAGAGGGACAGCAGTATGCAACGAACTTTTGAGACCACGGGGCAATTTTTGAAGCATTCACAAGGCCCCTTGCTAAGCAGCTCATCCCCTTTTGGCTTGTGACACACCAGCACTCACCCAGCACTTGTTAACCAAGACCAGAACCCAGGTGTCTCTCCTGTAGGTCAAGACTGAATTACTAAACTTCAGGCATGAACAGTTACTTTACCGAGAACTGTATAGTAAGATAAAACATCCCTTTTACCAAAATAAAAGCTCCCTAAAGTAAATGGAAGTTTCTACTCATGGACAAACCTAATGAAATCTCTATTGTCCCCTTAATAAGGCACATTACTTTTATTATCTTTTTTTTTTAGGCCATGAGGAAATGTATTTCTCAGTTTCTCCAAAGCTAGTTTTACACCTTTTTTTGTCAAAAAGACACCCTACCCTTCTTTTCTTCATAATTTGTTCGTGCCAGTTCAACACTGGGTGAGACCTACATGTAGTTCTGTCCACAAAATCGAGGTCCACTCCTCAAAAGCTGTGGGCAGATTATGATCACCACTTCATTTCTAGGATCAAAATTCCATGCATCCAAAAGACTTCAGCACACAAAACTAAAATCAGATAATGACTGAAGATACTACCTGAAGCAAGGTCCCTGTGCTATTCTTGTTCAGTACCCTTTCATATTACCCCAAATAAAGAAAAAAATCCTTGGCACTTACAGCACTCTACTCTGACTCTTACCTGAAAACACAGAAAATTAAGTTAAGAAATCAATGCATTTGTATTCAGCTCTGAACAACAGTCTGAAGCCTATCTGCCAGGTTTTGAATTTCCCAATACATTTTTACTTCGTAAAAAACTCTTGCACCAATTACTCTACACAGAACATGATCCTTGTCAGCAATGCTATAAAACTGAAAGAATACTCTCCTATGCAACATCTGCCATAAAGAATTTCAGTAATTTCATTTTGTGTTTACACTCTCAGACCTACACATACCAACCTCACTGCCCACAAAATCTGAAAAACTGAAATTAGGGTGTAATTCTACAACAACTGGAGAACAGGCAGAATCCTCCCTTTGAACCACCTCCCCTCAGCGGCTATCCCAATCTTAAGACTAGCGTTGTGGTCATAATATCACACCAGAACAGCTGCTCCCAACAGCTCCCTTCGAGACAGCATGTTTGGGACCATCACTTATCCTATGTCTGCTATACACTGCCTGGAAAAGGTCAAGGGTATGTTATTAATCATTCGCATTTATGAGTACTAAGCTTACCCCAAATACATGTCTCGTCTTGTTTTCAATTACATACACAATAGTACCATTAAAAAAAAAATAAAAATACCCAACACTTCCCCATTTTGGGCCAAATGCAGTTCAGTGCCACCATGGGTGATTGTGTGAGAATCACTCTGAGTGCCACTCGTTTTATGTCATCTATGAATTTGATCCCATAAATTTAGAACCTCTTCTTTGAACTACCACTTCTACTTCAGCCTAAAAGATGTCAAACGCTACAAAAGGTGTTAGAGCTCTTCCCAACAGACAGATTAAAAAAAAAAAAAAAAAAAAGGTTGTGTACCTGAACATTTAGGAATACTAGTGAATTAGTCACTAAGATTCATCTTTCAAATTGATAGGTACCTGCATTAATCAATGCCAAAAGAAAAAAAACAGTAATACCGAAAGAGCATGGATGGAATTCTAATTAGCTCTCAGTTTACATGTTAAAACTGAACCAACTCCTGTTGCAGTAGTATTACGGTTCTGCTGAACCTCCCACTGATTCTTGACCTCCAGAGATTTCTAATTGCCCATTCCATTTCCATTTTCATATTTTTCCTAGCACTGAATTTTAAAAGGGCTTTACATCCTCATTAAGTTTTCAACCTGTGTGTTTCACTTTGCATATTCTAATGTTGCTCTGGCTTAAAACTTTTACCCTAAGTCAATCAGCTGATCACCTTTAAAAAACAAGGTTTAAGAAAAAAGAAGGGGGAAAAGGGAAGAAGAGATATCGGAATACAGACAGCTTTTTAATTCTCAGGTTATTCTGACCCACCCCTACATAGAAACTTTGTAATCTAGCAGTTGCTGTAAGTACTGGGAGAAGACATGTTTTCTGAGGTGCTAAAACCTGGACAAGCATCTTCCACGTGAAAAGTAGCAACACAAGAACCTGTATCTTACCAACAACAACCGAGTTCTTTTTTCTGTGCATACAGTTTACATACTTACCCAGGAAGGCAAATGGAAATTACAGACAGATGAAGATGAAGGTGTCTCAAAGCCTTTGTCATGTGATAGTGACCTATAAGGTATCAAATAAAGGCACATCATCAGCACCCCATGATATTTACAATATTGCAACTCACCACAACGCCAACAAGAAGAGAGATCCCAAAACTTGAAACTTGCTTCCTCCTCACCCCCACCCCAGATAAGTTATCATTAAACCAAGATGACAGTCGCAGGAAACCGTAAGGAGCAAACAAAAGATGTACCATGTCTTTAAAGGGCATTAGGACTGGGCAAATGGAGCAAATCATCTGAGTGTGCATCAGCACGGTGGGTTATTTTTCCTGTGTCTCTCTCGTACACGGATGCATGTTTATGCGTGCACACAGCCATCCACAGGTACACGCAGGGATGCACCACGTACATTATTATTTACACGCACACCCAGCGAAGCAGGCGGGCGTTATCAAAATAAAAGGCAGAAAGTTGACCACCATCTGCAAGGAGGCATACATAACAATAACCCCCGGGAACTTACACAAGTGAGCGATCAATCCCCGCGCGTGGGGAAGCCAAACAAGGCAAAATTAACAAGAACAAGCCGCCAGACTGCAGGTACGAGATCCACCCGGGGAGAGAGACAGGCAGACAGGCAGAGGGACGGACGGCAGGCTGCAAGGCTGTAACACAGTTTCAGGTAATGCCCGTTCCCCCCCGGCAGAGCCCAGCCGAGCCGCCCGGAGTCCTGCGGCCGCCCAGCCGGCCCCTCCACCACCGCCGCCCGCGGGGAGAGCGGCCAGACCCCCGGCCGCCGCGGGAGGGGGCAGGGCGGCGTGTGCGGCCGCCGCCCGCCCGCCGCCCACCCCCGCCCGTGCAAAGTGTAGGGCCACCGGAATCCGGGCTCCGGGGTGGGGTGGAAAGAAAAGGTATTAAATATGGAGAAAGACCGCCGCGACCCAGGGTTTTCCCGTCTCCCCCCCGCGCCCCCGGTCACCATCAAGTTTGCATCTTAGTTACAAAATGTCGATCTTGAAGGCTGACAAGACACAGGGAGAGGGGGAGAGAAAGAGAGAGAGAGTGAGTGAGTGAGAGAGAGAAGAGAGAGTCCATCTTGCTTTGAGGGGGGAGGAGAGGAGCAATAATGCAGCGCATAAATCTCACCCTCCCGGGGGAAAAGTCTGCACAACACCTTTGGGGGCGGGCGGGCGGGCAGGGAAGGGGCGGCGGCGCGGGGAGGGGGCGCGGGGGGCTCCCCGGCCCTCCCAGCTGCCCTCCCCGGCGGGATCTGGCGAGGCAGGCTGGCAGCAAACACCTCCCTGCTGCTCCCCTCCTCCTCCCCGCGGGCCCGGGCGATGATCCCGCTGCTGCCGCCGCCGCCGCTGCCACCGGGGAGGAGGTGCCGCCGCCGCCGGGAGAGCCACATGGAGACCGGCACCCCGTCCCTGCCCCGGCGCCCGGGCCGGGCCCCTCCGCCGCCCCACCGGGCTGCGGGACTTGGACGTGTCACCAGCAGGACGGGCAATGGTTTCGGCGCCCCAGGCCCGAGTGACCACCGCCGGCCTGGCCCCGGCCTCCCCGCACACACTCACCTCCGGAAAAAAACTTTTAGCCACGGCCCTTCCCCGGAAAAAAGTGGCGAATCCGCCCGGCACACGGTTAAAGCCCCGCGGCCCCCCGGCTCGGCTGGCGGCGAGCGGGGGAGACCCGGGCACGGTCCTTCCCCGCCCCGGCGGGGAGGGAGGGAGGAGGCAGGCAGGCAGGCAGGCAGGGAGGGGGCGGGCAGCCGCCTGCCGGTGCCTCTCGCCCCGCCGCCGTACATGTCGCCTCGGCGGCTCTCGCTTCGCTTCGGTTTTACCTTCCTCATTCAGCGGCGGCGGGCTGCCACCGATATTTCTAACGCAAACCTGCTGCCGTGCGGCGCCCGGGATTAACGCGATTGCCTTCCCTTCCCCTGCCTCCAACCCTTCCTTCCCCGTCCTCCTCCTCCTCCTCCTCGCAAACCTACACAGGATCGGCTCTCCTCACAGCCATGCAAGTTTCATACATTGCAAATAAACCCGAGAGGAGGAAGAGCGAAGCGGGGGGGGGGGTTGGGGGGGGGCGGGGGAGGAGGAGGAGGAGGGGGAGGGCTGCTTTCTGTAATTTACCAGCGACCCGATCTCGCAGCAGCAAATAACAGCCGAGCACCCATCCGGCTCCCGGCGGCGGGGAGAGCCCCCCCGAGGCAGCCGCCCCCTCCCCGGGGCGCCCCTCGCCAAGTTTTCTGTCATCGCGACCACCCAATGTCACAACTTACCTTCAGAAATAGGACTTCGCGCGGCCGAGGCCTGCCGCCGCCTCCCCCCCCCCCCGCTCCCTCCGGGCCCCCGCCCGCCTCCCTTTCTCCCTCTCCACCTTAAACTTATTGACACAACATAATCCCACATCCACGCGAAACTCCGGCAGCCCCCCCCCCCCAGCTGCCCACCGGGGCCGCCGCCGCCGCCCCGGGTGCATCGCCGATGACTACCGGAAAACGCGCAGCCCAACTCTCCGGCCGAGCCCGGCCGCTGTTGTTGTCGGGGTCGGCGCCGGGTTTTTTTCCTCCCATTCCTCTCCCCCCCCACCCCGGCCCCGTGCGGCCGCCGAATCGGCTCCCTCGCCCTCTCCGCTGGTATATCCCCCCCACCCCACCCCCCGCCTTCCTCCCGGCGGCGGCGGCTCGCAGCCCCCCAGGCCGGCGGCAGCCCATACCGATCCGCGCACTCTCCCCCGCGCCTCGCCTCGCCGCCCCTCGGGATGAAGTTTCGTTTCTGCCTGCCGCGATTTTCCCTGTCAAGTCCCCCCCGCAGGCACACACCGAGCGGCGGCCGATGGCCAGCCTTCCTCCTCCTCCTCCTCGCCCTCCTTCCCCTTCCTCCCTCCGCCGCGGCCGCCGCTGCTCTTGCCTCTCTCTCTGTGGCGGCGAGAGGTGCCTGGTTTCAAACGCAGCCTGGCACTGGCTGGCCTACCCCCGCCGCCTTCTTCTTCTGGTGGTGGTTTGTTGGGGTTTTGTTTTTTTTTTTTCTAAATGCACTGCGCTCTATTGCAATTCACCTCACAACCCCCACCACGGTAAAGCACCCCCGGGCAGCCCTGCCCTCCCGGCCGGGCAGAGGGCAGGCGGCACCAACCCACCCGTTCTCCCCTGCCCAAACTTTCCAAGCCAGGCAGGGCTGACGACAGGCAGGAAAAGTGACTGGGAGCCGCGGCAGCCGCCGCGCCGGGCAGGGGAAGCTCCGCGCCTCCCTCCCGGCCGCTAACGCCGCGGAGAGGTGGGGGGGGCGGGGGGGGGGCTGCCCTGCCGCTGAGGCGCGGAGGGGAAAGTGTGGGGCGAGGGCACCCAGCTCCCCGGCCGCCGCTGCCCGTCTCCCTGCCGCCCGGCGAGGGGCGGCGGGCGGCTCGCACTCACCTCGGCGGGGCCGGCGGGCGGGCGGGCGGCTCGCCGCTGGGCCGAAGCGAGGCGCGGCGCGCAGCGGAGCCCCTCCGCCTCGGCGCCCGCGGAACGCGGCTCCACACAGAGCCATGCAACCCGGGCAGCGCCACAACACTCCCCGGGATATAAGGCGGACCGCTATTGGCCGCTGCGTTGAGGGACGGGCTCGCCAGCCATTCAGCGGCGCCGTTACACCCGCGGCCCGCGAGGGAGCTGCTGGCGCACACACTCACACAAAGATCGTCGCGCTGCTCTTCGCAGTGTTTGAGGAGCCGGCGGCGGCGGCGGAGCGGGGCAGGTAGCGGGGGCCGCCGCCCGCCGGGCCCCCGGCGCCGAGGGGAGCGCCGAGCCGTGCCGGCACCCGCGCCGGCAGCCGCTGCCCGTTGGCCGCTCGGGGAGGGCTGCGAGAGTAAACTACGCCTGCCCTGGGCAGCGCCGCGGGGTAACGGCCGCGGCGGGGTGCGGGCGGCGGGCACGGCACGGCCTGGCCCCGCACGGCCCCGGCCGCCCAGCCGCGCAGTCCCCCGGCGACTGAACTCTGTCGAGTTCGGTGGGTTTCATTCAGAGGCCAAACCACGGCGAGCGGAGAAGTTGAGGGCGGCAGCAGTGCATCCGCACAGCCCCTGCTCGGGGAGTAAACACGGGGAAGGCAGCCCCGCGGCGGGGCCCGAGCCCGGGCCCAGGCCGGCGGTCGCCCCCTGACCGGGCGGGGGAGCTGCGGGCAGCGGTGCCGCCCGGGGATGCGGCGGGGCGCCGGCTGGTGCCTGCCGCCTCGCTAATCCTCGCCCAAACGTGGCGGAGAGGCCCTCACCGGCCCAGCACCGACAGCACGGCGGCACATCGGCTTCCCGTAGGGACAGCGGGCGCTTGCTGGGCACAGCGAGTCAAGTAGAAGGCCGGCCCCGTGCCACGCCGCGGGTCCTGCCCGGGTCGCTGCCCTGCGCCTCCCGGCCGCTCCCAGCCACAGGGATGCGAAATGCAGCTGAGGATCTCTGCGCTCGCAGGCTGGTGCGGACAAAGCGACTGTGTGAGGCCAGCAGCTTTTGGGTGACTGCGTGGCGATTGTGCTGACCGGTGTTGGAAAAGCCCTGCAGAAATGTAGTCGAACTTTTTTTGGAAAAGCTCCTTTTTCCTGCGGGAACCAAATGCAACGTGAAAGCCTGCTGCATACACTGATCCAACACAGTAATGTTTGCAAGGGTTCAAATAGGTGCGGTGCAAGACCTTTGTGTTTTTTAAGGAGAAAACACGGGACATTTATTCTTACAGTTAGGAAAACACTTATTGTGGTGCGGCACTGTCTCCCGGTGGGACTCTGCCTTTCACTCAGCAGTTGGCATATTAAAAAAAAAAAAAAAAAACAACAAAACCAAAAAACCCCAAAACCAACACCAAAACCCAACAAACTGGTCAAAAGTAATAATAGTTACAATAACAATGGAAACTGAAGCACACACGTTTTTTCCAATAAGAGAACGATGTTTGCACTTCCTAGCGGGTTTACCTGTCCAACGGTTCAAGGATGCTGAAGGGAGTTTATTCTGTATGTTCTCTGTCCTGCGGGTTTTTTTTCCATTGTGGACGGTCGATTTCAGCATCTTCCCATGGCTTGCCTACGCTTCTTTCATCCCCATCCCCACCATTTTTCTTTTTGGCAGAATTATGTTAAGTAACTGTAAAATACTGTTTCTTATGTCTGAATAAAACAGTGGGGTAAATTACAAGCTGATTTTAGAAAATTAAATTGTATCCATGTTTCTGAAAAATCATTTTAAATTAGCCAGTGCATGTTTTGTTAAGATGTGAGGAAAGTGTTGTAAATGCCCCACCCACTTGCTTGTTGTAAGCAGGGGTGGGTTAGTCAGTGCCTGAATAATATGAAAACAACAGAACAAACATATTTTGTAATTAATGCATTCTACCTCGTTTTTTCATTTGTAGTGCTAAGAAATCAGAGCTGACCATCTGTCTGCCGGAAGTCAGGTGCATGTCAGGTGTCACAGGCTGGGACACTGGCAAGTGAAGGCACGCACATTTCAGTAGTCACATATGAAAATGTTGGCCTAATTTTTAGGCAGAGCTCCCTCCTGTCATTTCTAGATTGTGAAGTGCTTTGCTGTTGTAGGTAAGCAGCATTCTTTTCAGTGTGTATATGCAGTTGCCAGCAAGAGTAAGAGGCCTAAGCCAGACAGTTCAAACTTGCATGGGATAGTTTCTTACTTGTCAGTATTGCTGCCTCGTTTCTTGGTTTCTTTTACCCATATTAGTAGTAGCACATCACAGAGCCCTCATAACTCTCCACTGCTAAAATCCTGCCAAAGCAGGTAATCACAGAGCAACACAAGCGATGTAAATGCATGGTAGTATACATGAAGTTCATTTTAAAGGATGTTTCATTTTGTTGCTAACAGGACGCTCTAGTACACTTGATGCCTTTACTGGCCGTTTCAGAAAAGAGGTCAAGATAGGGGCACCTTGCATGTAATGTAGTTCACAGCTATATGAAATGGATATACAGTGCCACTAAGCAGAACAATTGTGTTTTGTGTCCACTTCGTACAGTTAGAAATGGCTTATGAGTTGCAAGGCAGCCACCTATTAGGCCTGTGGAAGCAGAAGTATTTTGTCACCCTTTAAGAGAGATGAGTAAGCTAAGGTACGTTGGTATGGTCAGAAAATAAAATGCTTGAGTTTCCACTGCCTTTGATTTGTTGTGTCTGCAGTGAAAGAGAGGGCTATTTTTCGGGGCTATCAATCCAAGACCACCTGCAAACACTGAGGTCATGAGGGGGAGAGGGAGAGAGTAGGGAATATTTCTGGGTTTCCATTTCTATTTATGATTCTAAGCAAATTCATCTCTTTGCAGGCCCACTTGCAGGTATTTCTGGCTTTAGTCAGTCACTGCTATCAAGAGTTATAAGGTGCTAGCCAGAGCCTGTGAGGAATTTTTTGAGGGGCAGTCAGTGCTGAAATTTTTAAAATTGCTTACTGATTACTAGTTGTTTTAAAACTCCGCTCAAGTTGCATTTCCAGATTTTTCTGCAGAAACTCCTAACGTTAGATGGCTCACTTGTGGTATCAGTTTTTAAAAGAATGATGCCCCGACCCTACCTTGTGGGCCGTTCATGTGTACTCCTGTGTACAGCCAGTGCTCCGCCAGAGTCCATGCAGTTCAGCGCCGATAAAGCAGTTTGCTCAGATGCATGCGCAGCAGGATTTGGGGCTTCGAAGTTGCATGTTTGTGGCATTTGTATGAGTTCATCTGGGTTTGCCTGCTTTGCGCTCAGCTGACAGTGAAGTATCTCCCAGCCAGGTGCCTGCTTTTAATTAATCCGTGGCACAACATAAAAGACATAAGTAGACAAGTTTCTATGCTCTGTCAAAAGGAAAAAATAATATATATATTTTCCTTAACTTTGTTGTTATTTAATAACAACAGGAAAAATAGTAGCAGCGATATAAATAATGGCAATCAGGGTTTGTTCTGTTCCCTTCTTTTGGGCCCTGCTGTGGAGCTCACTAACGTTGGGGTGGGGTGGGGGGCACTGAGTTTGGCCCTTGATTACCATTTTCTCTCTTCCTCCTCCTCCTCCTCCTCCTCCTGCCCAGGGCGGAAGCTACCTGCTGCCTGTGGAACTGAGCTGACCGCTGGTAGCTCTTCTGGGCTGAGATAGATGCGTGCTTCCATGGCCATTTTAAATGTATTCAGATAATAAAAAGGAAGCTTGGACTAGCCAGCTGCAGCCTGAGCCTGCAGGCCCCGGGTCCCTTTGAGCTGCAACCATGGCTGACTACAAGTGACGGTTGTCATGTGAGCAGGGAAGGAAGGCCATAAGGCAACTCTGGGAGCATATGTTTTATCTGCGTTAAGCTTTGCACACAGCCTGGGGAGAAGCATGGGGAAGAAAGGGTGAGGCAGATGCAGCCTTATGGAGCCTGTCCCACCTCTGTTGCTTTTTTCCTGTGGCTTGTGCCCACCCACAGTCCATGGAACAGTGTGGCATCCTCCAGGTTAAAAAACACTGGAGCAGGACAATGCATTAGTGGGCCTATTTTCCTCCCCAATGCACTTGTATAACATGGTAACATTAATAGCAATTTATGTGCAAGCACTGAAGGGAGGAGGCATTTCATCTGAACTGAAGCTGCAGAATATCCACTTTGGAGTACGAACAGAGCCACAGGATCAGTGCCGGACTGCCATTCTTCAAGAACCACAGTTTTAGGAAGTTATTGTTCCCACCTCAGCCCTTTTAGGAACACTTTCAGTTCCTTCAGAATTCAACAGGAGTGTGTAGAAGTCAAAGAAAGGGCCACCTTGTTCTGTAGCTTTCTCTGTAGGAGGGCACAGTTAAACGTTGTATTTCTTTGAGCCATTTCCTTACTCCTGCTGTTTCGCAGCATTCAAATCATGGGGATGTTTTCTTCTTCGTAATTTTGAGATGCTGCTTCTGAATGTTCTCTTCCAATACCTGTGCATCTAATTCCCGCTGTCTCCTATGAACACTTTTTCTAATTTTTGTATGCCTTTCTTTATTATTGGAGCATTAACAGCTTGCAACTCTCTAAATGAACCAGCCACTAAAAGCATTAGATCCAGCCTCTGGCCTGAGCTGTTTGATTTGACAAGTTAGGCAGGAGAGTAGGAAGGGGAACAGACAGGTGAAATGATTTGCCAGAAACAGCTAAGTCAGGAATCATATCTGGGCTTCTAACTTGCAGTGCGTTGCTCCATACATTTCTTTCTCTGTTGCTCTGAGATTTCTCTTTCATAGCGCCTCGCTTTTTCAGAGAAATATTACTGCACCTTGAGGAGCTGTTTGCCATTTTTTTCCTGTTTCAGAAGAATTGACTAATAGGTTAACCAGAGCATCCAGATCCGTTTGAGTCTATCACCTCTGCAAAACCTCCTTCTGATTCTGCAAGACATTTAGGCATATGTTAAACTAATATATATTCACTCTTTAACATACTAGCATATGTGAAACATACAATGCCTATAATAGTGAAGCAATTGTCTGCTAAGCTCTAAACTCAGTAGGTTTTCCTTGTCCTTAGACAAGTATACTGCATTACAAAAAATATGTAAATGGGGTCAGAC
This sequence comes from Falco peregrinus, assembly GCF_023634155.1. Classification (NCBI taxonomy): domain Eukaryota; kingdom Metazoa; phylum Chordata; class Aves; order Falconiformes; family Falconidae; genus Falco; species Falco peregrinus. The sequence goes on along the minus strand of NC_073724.1, from coordinate 3,320,929 downwards.
CTGCTCACCTGAGGTTGTATTGCCCATTGCGTTAGCCTAGTGCAAGCAAATGAGTTTCCAGAGCCAGCGACGCACAAGAGGGAGCGGGTCAGTCGTTCGCAGCCAGTAACTTGGGATTCCTTGAGACTTACGACGGTCCCCATTAAAATCTGGGCCAAAGGATAACAGCTTTCCCTCCACCTGTAAAAACCTTTGGGTTTTACAGTTGCTGCTCTAACTCTCATGTAAACTGCAATAATATTTAACTGCTTTAAGCATAAAAGGTAACTGAAACTAATTTTTAAATTTTAGATTGCTTGCCCCTTACCCTGGTTTAGTGCTATCAGGTAGCTTTCTCCTGCCTCCACCCAAGGGCTTCTTTTTCCTATCTCCATTTCTGCCGTTATTCAAGCACTTATTTGTTTGCTTCTTTTCCCTTTTCTATAAATGTTCATTTATAGAAATGTAAAGAATTAAATAAATTTAAATTAGAAATATAAATTAGAAAAATAAAGAATTTTAAATGAGAAATATAAATACTATAAAGAAATTAAAGAAATATTTGCTTTAAAGAAACTGCAGCTCTGTTGTAGCATCCTCCTCCAACCCGCAATGTACCACCAGAGGCTTCAGAGCTACCTCACGAATATATATTTACTTCTGCCTAGAAGAACAAGGACAATTAAGGAGCAAAAAGTTTTTAGCCTGCTACGTCCACAGCTTAACTGAAGAGGTTGTCATTGCACCTGAGCTTGACAAGTGGCAAGTTCCTGCAGTGGCTCGAATGAAAAAGCAGCGCCCATTAGGTCCGAGCATGGATTCTTACAGCTTGGTGAGCTTCCCAGGTGAACATTTCATTGCCCCGCTGCCATGCCTCTAGTCATGTCCATTCTGAGACCACAGCACACGTCTTTGGCCACACAGTGCTGCTACCATTTGTAAAGTAAACAAAGCAAGTGACCATTTGACCCTAAATAACACGAGTCTGCATTACTCACTGAACAACTCAAAGACAGGCTATTTGACTCGTTATATCCAGGGAAGTATGGAGCACTGCAGATTTAGTGATCTGGTTCATCTCTGCAAGGGAGAGGCTCCAAAGAGGCAGAGGTGAGAATTTTGTTCTTTCAGGTGGCAGTCCTGTGGGGATGCAGCGAAGGAGCCCTGTCTCAGCTCCTGGCAAAGAGAGAAGCAGCATCCACTCCAGTGGAACCCAGAGGCAGGGCACCCCATATAGCCTTCTCTTTTTAAGGAATTGCTTTTGGAATTCAAATCATCAGCTTTGAAGAATGGCGTAGGGCGGGGAACAAAACTGGATGGCTCTTCAGGCCTTCCAGATGAGAAAAAAAAAAAAAAAAAAAAAAAGGGAAGGAGAAAACAATTCATGTCTTGGACTAATGCAACCAACTATAAATATTCTTGCAGGAGCAAGGCTGTGCACTGCTTTGGTGCATCCAGGTGAGAGGCCTCGTGAGAGGAAATTAAGTCAGAATATTGGATTGTTTCTGTCCCACTGGGTTAAAATGGAGAAGAAGGTGAAACTTAAGAAGGGCACTTTCTGCTGCTCCTCCCTGCTCCAGCAGGAGAACTGCTGGCAGGCCAGCCTCTGAGAGCTAGCCCTTTTACAGATACCCCGTGTGTCCTCCTGCGAGCCCTCCTAACGTGGCTTTTCCCCGAAGTCGGCAGGTTCTTGTGGCTTTCCCCAGTGCCGGTGCTGTTGCAAGGAAGACATTTTACTCGATAAAGTAGACAAATTCCACGCTGGAGTCTGTCTGCCAGCTCTGCTTGGTTTAGCCCTCTAACACCGGCGGTGGGTGTGCGTTTTCCCTATTCTGCCTGCAGCTCTAGCTGAAGTGTTTGTTTGTGTCGAGATCTCTGCATCGTTAAAAGCTACAGCCTTCCCCATCTGTAATGCTGCCTCTCCTTATAATTTTGTAAAAGGTAAGCAGTAGGGCTGATCCATATTTTAGGTTTTAACCTTACCAGAAAAAAAATCAGTTTGATAATACCAGGCCACTTTTTTCAAATGACAAGTTTTGTCAGTTGCTGGTTTGGGGATTATATTCATGTATGTGGCAGGCAGGGGAGGTGGAAGTACCTGTATTTGTATGCAAAAGTTTAAATTTCCAAACACTTTCTAAATTAAACATCTCATGTTTCAATTTAAAAAAATCCCTAAAAATGCTCAAACCTGAAACGTAGCATTTTTAATTCACTTTCCTGGCCTTCAATGTCAATTTGCTTCATTGTAAGTTTTCGAAAAATAATCAATCCAAGTTAACACAAGTGATCTGTTGTCTCATCGGGGGTTTTTTTCAAACTTCCAGCAATGTGAAAAATTGGTGGTTTGCATAGCCCTGTCTGTGTTTTTTTCAAATGGAAGTTGTGGAAGGCATGCAGAGATCTACGGTGAGATTTACGGTCTGTGATGAACTGGGTTTTCATAAAGAAACCTTAAATCTGCTGAAGTCCTGCTGAGAAGAACTGAAGGCCTGCATGCTCAGCAGCGCTCAGATTAAGTTAATAATTATTTCCCCCTTCATTCTTAAATTTCCAGGCTGACGTGCTGCTTCCACTCCACTTTACCTGCACATGTAAAAACCTTATTTTGAAAAGTACTAGAGTGCCTTACATCCAAACCTAGGTCCTGGTCAGAGGGAGGTTTATATGCTCATCGATTGACTTTGAGGGAGCTGTTCATACTTGTAAGTTTAAGCCTCTGCACGATCTTGGTTTTCCCAGGAAGACCCACCTAGAGACAAGTAGCTACGGCTTCAAAGGTCTGTTGCTCCTCCATCTTCTTTGTGAAGCTGGAGCTTAGTGTGAAGACACATTTCTTGCTCCAAAACTATACAATCAGCGAGTGAAATCCTGACAGCATCAAAAGCGGTGATGCTGCTCTTGTTGACTAGAGCGGGATATTCTCCTGCTATCATCAGTTCGGAAGCACGTGCCTGGATCTCTCATTTTGCAACACTGATGGCAACAGCTAGACTGAAGACCTGGTCTGAGATTTCTCGTTCAGCCAGCGCTGCATCCCAGACTTCTGTTACTGGAATTGGTTGGTATAAGCACATTTGCTTGTATAGCATTGAGGTTTATGGTTATTTTTATTTATTTATTTTCTCATTGTGCTTCTGAGTGGGTATGCGAAATACCGAAAGCCAAACCAAAGCTGCCTCTCAAAGCCGGGCTCCGTGTGCTTTGCTAACAAGAAAATACTCCTCATATTCATACTTCTGGGGTACGAAGCCATTTTTATCTGAGGATGAAATGTGTATGATGTTTGCTAATGGGGCTGGAGCTAATGCTTCCTTAGGGACAAAGCCATCACAGCAGCGCTGGCAGATAACTCATTCCAAGGCGAGGTGGTGGTGCTGGCCACCATGCAGGGTGGCACGTGGAGGCTCACACACAGCATGCCAGCTCTAGGGCAGGGAACGCCACTGCTCTCACTCGGCTCCTCTTCTCTGCCTGCTGCTGCTCCAGAGGCCCCTGGCATTAAATATGGATTATAAAAGCAGATAAGGAAGCAGACAAATCAGCCTGGGCCCTCACCCTCCAAGTGTTTGAAGACAGCAGAATGTGGCCCTGAGGGTTTGGGGGGAAATCTGGCATAGGGGATAGGTTAAGTATCTCGAGCAGCTGAAGTGGCAGGTAATGGTGGTCCCTCTGCATGCTAACAGCAACACCGCACACATCTACGTGCTGGGCTTTCTGCAGAAAATAGCTGGCACAAAGGGCTCGTAGCAGCCTGGCAGAGGGAGTCGGCATTAGCTTTAGTGGGCTGTGAGGGAACCTAAAGGTCTCAGCAAGCCCTTGTAGGCTTGAGTCACTGAAGAGGTAGAGCAGTGTGCGGCTTTACCGCAGCAGCGGCTAAGGTTCAGACCAGATCCCGGTCCTGTGTCTGTTCTTCTGTCCATGGCGCTTACCTATAGGTGACTGCACTCCGAACTGTAGGCATTGTATGTTCACCTTGCTTCCAAATGGTAAGGAAGAAGGTATTCCTGTGTCTGTTCTACAGGTAGAAAACTGAGGCACAAAGAGGAACAATGCCTCTTTCCAAGCTACAGTGCAAGATGGTGGCCAAGCCAGAGATTAAACTGAGTTTTCTCCAGCCTGAAGTTACAGACATACACCCAGAACCGCCCCTGTGCCTGTGGCGCCCTGTGAGCCGTCTCAGGGATCCCCCAAGCCAGCCGTGACTCATTTTTTAATCTTCACATGGCTTTCAATTTTCTGGCCTTTTGTCACTGTTGTCACACTGAATCTGCGCTCAAACTGCTTTTTGGTCCTGTACGTTCATGCTCACAGTCCTGCACCAGTGCAGCCCCTCAGCTGGAAGCAGTTGAAAACGATTCATTTAAAATATACCTTTAAGGCACTCCGTGCATGCATTATTTCATGAATAATCATGAAATAAGATGCTGACTTGTCCAAAAAAAGTGAAGTCTCTCCCTGGCTGCACTCACAAACAGATACACAAAGTTAGTGACGTTGTGTGAACCCATTCTAAGAAGGGTTCTGTACCAAACCCCGTCCAGGTTACTGGAAAGGATCACACCCGTGCCAGTCGGCGCGGCGTGGTTCTGCTCTGCTGTTCTGATGGCATTGGTGTAATTTGGAGCTCAGCATCTTTGCATCTACACATGCAGGTGTAACAGGCATGCGTGGATGAGTGGAGGAGAAGCTGTGACCATGCACCCTCTTCTGTTCCCTTTCCTTACCACAGAGAGTGTTAACTGATGTGGGAAGTGTTATTTTCTTAAGGACAAATCCTCCTAGTCTTTCACATTATAGTTGACAATTCACCTTCCCATTTCAAATCAATATGTTTGATTAGAAATTTTTCGTATGTCTTGCGCAACATACACCAAGCAGAACATTTACCTTCGTTGAATTGTTTACATTTACTATCAACATTTTTTAAAAAAGTTGAAGTGGAAATGACATTTCCCCATGGAAGTTCTCATAAAACAAAACAAATCAGCAAACAAACAAAACCCAAGTAGAACCCATCCAGCTTCCTGGCAAGAGGAAAATCGGATGGGTAAAAATATCTGCTTGCTTGATTCCGCATGCAGCTCTTCTTTTCAGGGAATGGAAATGCTTCATTGTGGAGGCCTCTAGCTGCACATAGGAGAACCTGATTGTGTGAGGTGAGATTGTGGAGCTGTAATACGTGTTGGCAAGCATCTTCCCAGCGGGTACAACGACCTAAGTAAATGCCCACCAACACAAATAAGGTCTTCACAGTTCCACCTGCCTGCTAATATACTTAGAGATCGAATATTGGACTAAGCTTCATTAGGCACAGAAGTTTACGAGCAGAAAGAGCAAAATACATGGAAACAGGGTAAGCATGCAAGTCTGGATAGAGGTTGATTGTCCCCTGAACATCCCCTGAATGTCAGGGATAAGTTCACTTACACAAAATGTATGTTCACCTAGTATGTTTGTGAGGTTCATCCCATGCATGCAGGGATGATCATGCCCAGAATACAACAGTTTTTCTAAAACGGTGCCTTTCAGCACCGGAAACAGCATGGGTAATACAACATATATCCCTATGGATTTCAACATTTACCTGGCAAGCCCATTTCTAGAATGTTTTATCCTGTTTCTGAAATGGGGCAGGGAAAACACATTCAAGACACCGTTCAGATATGATGTACAGAAACATGAAATGTGGACTGGAACTATTGGATATCAGTTGCGGCTGGAAAAAACTTACTAGGAGCTAGGGCAAGAATCACTTTAGCTAGTCCAGTAATTAGAGATGTTTTACAACATTGACTTCTCCGAGTGAAGCATTGCCAGTCCAGATGAAGTAGCAGCAATGGCCTCAACATGGTGCTAGATGGAGGAGCCTGGTTTCTCAGGTGCCTGAGCTGCTTGGAATGTCAGTGCCTCCATGTCATCCCACAGCTGGACACAGTGTGTGTCCGGGAGGCTCTGAACTTGCATGGCTCTTACTGGCAGAACAGCTGGAGAGCACCTCTCCTCCAGCGCTGACGTTAGGTCTAGTATATCCGTAGTCCTACAGGAAGGTCCTCTATAGGAAGGTATCTTCTAGGCAAAGGAGAGCAAGGTAAGGATGCCAGGATGCATCGAAACTCTGTTATTGAAATAGGTGGTTCTACGCTAGGGATTTTTTGCAGTCCTTTTGTTGGTGTTGCCTGTGTATTAACTTGGTTTGATTCCTGATTATCAGCATTGCCCCCCGAGGGAAAAACTCTTGCTGACTGTTTCTGCGTTGTGTTTTCAGCTAAGTCGTTCCGTCATGGTAGGAAAGGCTGGAACACCCCTTGTCCTCCAAGACAGATTCAAGTAGGAATACAGGGCACACTCTAATGTATTTTCTCCACCACTTTGGCTTCTCCTTCTGTCTTTTGTCTGTGTTGGTTTCTCACTCTGCTTTCGCTGGGGTGGGTGCTGCCCTCATTGTTTTTCCCACTAGTTTATTTTATTGCTTTTCTTATTTCATGATCTACCCTTGCGCTGAACACAACTTTTCAGAACCTTTTCAGTAGCACTTTTAATCAAGGAAAAATGAGTTTGTTCACATCTATACTCCTTTATGATTTAGGGCCAGTAATAGGTATAGAATCCTTCCTCAAAAACAATTTTTATGTAATGAACTGCAGTCATTTAATGAAAGGACTGAAATACTTTTAGGCACTTTTCTGTTACCATAATAATAATGCACTTTCTCCAAGGGTATTACTTGATTTTGGCTAATCTGCAACACCAAGAAAATGGTGTGGTTGCTACCTTCCCTGTTAAGACCGTTCAGGATCTTCCTGAGAAAAGACGCAGCTGGTGAAGTCTCGGTGCTGTTATTGTTGGAATGCCAACTGTTATTTAAAATATATATATAATATATAGTTTTGACCTCTTTTGTTCTCCAGCTTTGTCCAGAGCTTTTCCAGTGTCACTGAAGGAAGTCCAGGTGTGATTCTGTCAGGTTGCCACCCCCACACCGGGCCCTGTGAGGGCAGCCTGCTGTCTTGTGGCAGTAACTGAGCACATACATTGCCACTGGAACCCATTGCTTTCTTTTTCCAAACTCTTGGGCTCTTGGAGAAATTTTGTGGATCACTAGCTAGTCAGTTTTCACTCTGAACGGGCGTGTGTGTATGTCTATGTGTGAAACGAGAAGGAGAACATCCTACCAAATTCAAAGGTTTCAGTATGAGGATGCTCCTAGTCCACTCTGGGACTCCTTTATGTATGGTGAAGTAGTATTTTAGCATAATAATAAGATGAAGGTCGAATTCTTCAGATGAATTAACTTTTAGAAGCCCTCATTTTCTCACTGTCTGTGGATGCAGAGATAATACAACAAGGATGCCAACACAGACTGTTTCAGCATTTACCCTTTTCCAGCACATGGTGCCTGATAATAGCATCCCGTTGATCTTTGTCCTCTGTATTAAGCTCTGTGAAAGGCTGTTAGGAAACAGTTGTGGTGCTGGGGACCGATGAAGCCATAGGATATTTGTGTATCTTCACTTCAACCACAGACTTTATGAAAGTATTAAAGGGTTATTTCTTATCTCTGACTAAATCCAAGGTTTCATTCCCCAGCACCATCAAACTAACACCTTTCTTTAGCATAATGCATACATGCCCTTACAAATATTTTAAAAACAGTCATCCATCATGTGTTGTAACAGAAAACTAGCCATTAAGAAGCAGACTTCCTTGCTTATTCTCCAAGGGTGGAATTCAGCTATGCAGAGGAACAAAACAAGGTCTATGCACCATCCAAGTCCCTCATAGTCCTGTTTGTACTGACTCTTTACACACGGGTAAACTCTACCACAAAGAAACAATTTCTGGGTGATGTCTGAGTGCCACAATCAATTAAATTTTGTCTGTAGGACCCCTGTCAGTATTGTGTGTGGAAGATGGAAGAGATGCCAAGTGGAGCTTTATGCCCAGTGGGCCTGGCTCTTGCCCAGCTGAAGTCAGTGGAACTTTTGCCACTCCTTCCAAAATCAACAGGATGGCTCCTCCACTCGCTCCCTATTTCTCTTTCTAAACCACAGTTTTCTGATATTTTCAGGCACCCGTGCTCATCAGCTTGGAATCCACACAAGGTTGGGTTTCATAACAAAAGGCGGCCCTGATTCTTTTAAATTCGAGTAGACCGAAGAGAGCCAGGTGAGTCATTTTTTTGCCTTGCTAATCTTGATGGGATGCTGCAGGCTTGCCAAAGACAACTTGAGTTTTCCCTGGCTAAGGTGTGCGGGAAGACGGCAGCAGTTTGAAGCAAACTGAGGTGTTGTTTTTGCAGGTTTTCTTCTTAATTCACTGGAAAGGATAAAATGCACGTGCAGTGCTATCCTAGTGCCACTCCCTCAGCTGTTTGCAGTTTAGCAGTGAGTGCCACCTACTTAAAAATACTTTGTATTATCCTCAGTAAGCGACTTGTCTCAGTCCAGAGCTATCTGTTGTTCCAGAAAGGTTCCCGTCTCCTTGTAGAGAATTTACAGGACCTTGCAGGTAACGCAGTCAAAAAGCACCTAATAACTACTGACAGTCAATGGGTCTTAGTCTTGACATCCCTTGGATGACTCTGAAAAGATTTATCCCAGAGCTGGCTATACATTCTCAGCAGTACAGAGCACATGCATGGTACTCAGCGAATAATAGAAAAATTCTTCTAAGTACAAAAATCTCTCTGTTTGGGAAAATGATAATTTTATGCTTTGCTATTTCTTTTGTGTCAATCCCTTTGTAAGCATCCCTTTGGCTATAGTATTTGCTTAAAGTACGAATATGTACTTCGTGTCAAAATAAAATATTTATTGAATACATTTACTTTGTGTCTGTTGAGTCATGAGTGGATTCCCAAGTGCTTCTGCGCTGCACCTGTTAGGGCCATTTTATATTTTCTTTAGGCAAGAGACAATGAAAACTAGATGCCTCACAGTTCTGGAAAAAAATAAATTAATGCTGGAAGAGAATTTGAATTAAAATTCAGCACATACACTGTTGCTGGCACTCCAGAACCAAACACAGGACCACTTAAATCCTCAGGTTAGAGTTAGTTGTCTCTACCAGAGCTGGTCTGGACTTGTAGGTGGGCTGAAACTAAATGCTTGAGGTGAACTACGGCTTTCCTGATGTCCCCAGAGGGGGCACGTCCCAGGGCTTGGTTGCTTTTCTTCTCTCTTGCAATAATAATCCAAGGAGAAGAAGTGTGAGCCAGTGGAGGACTGAGCCTCTTACACTGTGGCCTGCGTCACCCAGATGCTAAAATGGGTTTTGTAGATGACCTTGACATCAGTGAAGGAATGTACCACTACACCTCTGACAAGAAAAGTGAACGTACCTTTCCCAGCCTCCAGGGAGTCTGCATGGTAGCTAAGAAACTGAAGAAATGTCTGGCACTAGCAGAAGTTCAAAAAGCAGCCTTGGTTCCACATAGCTGGTCCTTTCTGTTGGGGAGATTTACTCCTGGCCAGGGGAGCAAGGTGGTGTTCAGGTACCAGCAAGAGCAGACTTGCGTTGGGTTTACCTGGTGGGAAGAGATACGGTTGATGCCAGCTCATCAGGAAACAGCGAGGCATCTTCTCAGAACCTCGTTGTTCATGCAAGCACCACCAACGTGGAGGTGGGCATCGGGAGCTCAGGCCTTAGCTCTGTGGGAGAATCCCCCTGGAGACACCAGGCACTGCAGCTGCTGCCCTCTTCTCTGGTTCTTCACAAGGAGTCCTGCAGCTCTCACTCGGTTCTTGCCCTGAACTTCAGCTCGGAGAGGCAGCCTTGGGGCATCTTAAGCCCTTTACAAGAGGTGAAGAACAAACAAAGCCATTGTTATCCAGCTAATGTGCTTTAATGCCGAGAAACAAGCAAAACTTGGGGCGAGTTTTCTGAGGAGAATCTATGAATGACTAACTGGGCTTGTGCACAAGCTCATGACCAAAGGGTTTGTGAATGGGGAGATTAAGTTCTATTGTAGCTGCCTCTTTGTTAAGTGATTGGGTCCTTTGAATATGTAAGCAATAGTTTCTGAGGCCTAGGGGAAGGAAAATCAGGTGGGGATTCAGTTTAGGCTAGATCTCCGCAGGCTCCTCCTGTGAGAGGTGACAGGACATCCAGGCTCCCTTGGACCTAGGCTCACCCTGGACTTCTTTTGGTGGTTGCTCAGCTCCCCTCACTGTCTAAGCAGAATGTGAGGAGATTGTCTTTTGGCAGAGGTGCTTAGGTGCCTGATGTTCGGTGGTGTCACAATTCCACTTAGCTTTCCCATACGAATATTTAGAAGAACAGAGAAGGTAAAAAAATGCTTATTTTCCATCCACCCGATTGAAATTAAGCAGCCAGGGACCCTTGCCTCAAATAATCAAGTCTGTTCACTTCTAACACATTCTTCAACACAAGCAAAAGACCCATTTTTACAACTATTTTATTTCTCCACCCTGTTACAATCATTGCGACCACCAATATGATGCCATTATTTTTAATGCAACACCAGAACATTTTTACTGATTAACTCTTTGCCTCCAGTGAGATACTGACTGCTAGAGAATGGGAATATCAAACCAAAGAGACTGAACAATGGCTGGTCCTTTAAATGATAACTCTAATCTCTTAAAAAGCAAAGAAATATCAAACCCTTCTTTTATCTTTGTGTCTTGTATCATACAGAAAGAGGTCTTGACACTCCTTGAAAGCGACTCAGAAGCTTCCACATGAGGCGTGCGTAAAGAGCTGCAGCTGACACATGAAAAGTTCTTAAAAACAATCCCGCAACCGTGGCTAGATCCACCAGGATTGACTAAGGTAGCCTTTAATTATACCTCCCCTGGAAAGCTATGCACATGCAGAACGTTCCCAGAGTCTGGCTACACCCCGAGAGCCCCTTGCGAAGACAACCCTTGCGCATGCCAAGAGCAGGATTTAGCCAAGGCGCAGGGATGAGCTCATGCGCTTGCCTGTATGATCAGATCCAAAGACCCTGATTTTGTAAAGATTTAATGTATGCGCTTACTTTGCAGGCAGAGACCTCTCCTGTTGAAATACATGCACCTCTGTGAAAAGTGAGACACATCCATAAGCTTTGGCAAGGTGGGGCTGAGTTCGGGAAAAGGCACCAGGGGACCTGCGTAGTGCCGTCTCGGTTTGCTGCGGTAAGAAAGCGTGGTGGAAAGCCTACCTGTACTGCTGCAGAACTACACGGTTCGTGTTATTAAAAGTAACACATTCTCGCAAAAATTTTCTGGTTGTTTTAGCAGATTTTGTTCTTTGACAGAAAATGTATTGATCTGATCCTGGGAAAGTGACTGTAGTGCTCAACAGAACAGTTCCTGCCATATAATTTGATGTTCATAAGGTTGTGTAATATTTCATATGAAAAGCCTCTGTCAACTTCCACTGACTGTTGAATCTTTAAATGATTCATCCACACAAATATATTTTTCAGGAAAGCTTCTGAAGCAGGAGGCTGACCTCATTGCAAAATACAATTTAATTGAGCATATGTTGATTTTAAACGTATGTACATATCTATATATGTTTCTTTTCTCTTGTCTGATTTATTTTTGTGACTCATATGGAAATCCAACATTCAAAAATACAGGAAAAAGGAAGTTCATTAGAAGTCATACATTTTAAAGAATAAACTTGCAAAAACATGTATTTCCATTTCATAACTTTTAATGTTTACATGTAGCTAAAGAAGTAATGGAAGTTAATATGTGCAATAGCTAAAATTGCCAAGATTTATCAGTTCTGAACTAAGAAAACTTTACATTTCCATTAATTTCAGTCCAAGTTGGTATCCTGAGATTTTCATCTCGGTATACCTGAATGTTGTTGCCATTCAGATTTCCCATGTATCAGTGGAAAATCTGGTTTCTATTCCTGCCTTTTACAATTCCTCTTGCTCTTAATTTAATGGGAAGAACCATCCATAATAAACTGGAAGGGGAGAGGTGGTTCCATCGAGAGCAAACAAAGGTTTTCCAGTCAGTTCACTGAAGTTAGGGGTTTCAGTCTCAAGACATAAATAGAGATAAGGATGGACATGCTGAGGTTGGTGGCTAGCCATTGGCTTCAAAGGGGACACGTTTCACCCTCAAACTCTTTTTTTTAACAAGTTTTAAAATACTTTAAAATATTTGTGAGGCTAGTTGTATACAAACACACACACACACACACACACACAGAGGTTCCTCTCACGTTTGATATGGGAGAACATGATACGCTCAAAATGAAAGTGCATGAAGATGTGTAATTTTATTTTCTTTTTAATACAGAAATAACTTGAAGTGAAATTTTCTCTTTTTTTGCTCTCACCCAGACAAAAAAAGACTTCTTTCTCATGAAACAAAGAGGAGTTTTATCAGCTTGTCTCTGACTCTCATCAGGACCACTGCCACGCTCATGTGTGGTGTTATGTTTTCCCATAAACCTCTGATAGGAACTAAGCACAGAAACTTGAATTCATTTCTTAGTCCTACAGCGGTCAGGATTTTACAAACATAGGACCAAATTTCATAGGAAGTGTCGCAAAGATCATTGTGTTGCATAAAGCCCCAGCTTCTCAAGCATAAACGTATTACTATTTAAAAATCTTCCAACCTTTGAGCTAAGCTTGCAGTTCTGGGACCTGTTGCCCATTCACACGTTGCATTAATGAGCTCAAAGGCTGAGCAGACTGGGGGTGAGTGCAATCCAAATGTGCCAATCCAAGCGAGACCAATTTGGAAAATTGCATTTTTTAAAAAAAATAATCAAAATAATGGAATGATAGAATAACCCAGGTTGGAAGGGACCTTGAAAATGTAGGTATGTTTTTTGTATCTGTTCTCAAAGAACAAAAAAAGGCCCAACAAAACTATTCTACATCACTAAAATGTCTTGACGTGATTAGATTGGATTTAAGGTGGTGTAGCGGCCTTGGGGTGGTCTCATTGACTTCCCCTTTGTTGACACTGGGGATGGAGCTATGGATTTGCAAAGTGCAACATCATAAAACCCTGCGAACCATGAAGACCTGGGAACGTTAACAGACGTCTTCCATGAAATGGCTGCAGATGGAGGCAAGAAAAGCACCCTGATGCCAATCAAAGCTTTATTGGTATACAGTTTGTATAGTGCTTCTGCAGCAGCTGGATGAAACCAGTCCCACCACATTGACATGGATTCTAAGCAATAATCAGATGGAGAAGAGGAACGCACGCCATTACAGACTGAGCCCTTCACTGCTTAATTTTTGTTGCCATTTAGAGCCCCTGATAAAGAATTTCAGTTTGCAGATGCAAAACCCTTTCAAGAGAGCGATGCTAGAAATTAGAGACCTCAGCAGCACTGACCTACATAAAAGCTACTCCTTCCCTAAATGTAACTTTTGAGGTTTCTTTCTGATTTAAGGGATATTTCCCCTTCTCCCCGTTCTAATTAGTGCCAGGGAAAAGTGCTGAGCTGCCCGAGAGGAAGGCTGTAGCTTTTTGCTGAGTCCACTTGTTCCTCTCCAGCAGCAGTCTTTGGACATCTCCTGGTCCTGTTAAGGAGCTGTATGTTGTCTCCGTAGAGCTATTGGGTCACTGTTGCTGTTTTACTGTTTTCTTTTATTTTTGATTGCTAAATCACTTAAAAGAAGAAATGATATAACACTGTCCTAAGATGACTATTCCAAGTGAGCAATTGCTGCAGTTGCCATAGGGATACTGAATGAATGCAGATGAGGTAGGAGATATCCAGAAGGCTCTATGAGCACAAGTTTCTCTTCAGCAGCCCAGCGTGACCGAAAGAAGGGCGATTTCTGCCCCGTGGGGATGCGGGGCTGCTGCAGCTTGGTAGCCCGGGCTGAAATGGCCGCACGGCTGCCGGCATGCTGCTTGGGCCAGGGCCACCACTCGCCAGGGGAGGTGGAACTGGGGCTCTTAGGTGATTTTGAGTCACCGTACCACAGGTTCCCTAGGAGCAATACTTAGAAACAGTCGCTTGCCCACAAAACCTAAAATACCACTAATACTGCACTTGTAATAAATCCACCGAGGAAGGCTGTGGAAGCTGCGTACGGATGAGACCAAGCGGTGTATTGGGGGACTGGTAGAGCCTAATTAAAATCAACTAATATTTGGAGAGGAATCGCTCCTCCACAGAGGAAGGAGCTATTGTATAGAAGGCGTTCAACCCTATGACAGAGGCAAACGATCTTTCCATGGAAGAGGACTGGTAAGCGAGCTATCTCTCAGGAATACTTTGGTTCCACTATTATTTAACTTAATGATGACATGGGATGAAAGTGGTCAACTGCATAGAGAACGATGGTCATTCCTACTTTATATGTGTGTTTGCAAGTGTTCCAAACAGGACTAATTCAAGGCTCTGTTCATTATAGATATAACCTGTAAACGCAATGACATAATTGCCTTAATGTCCTTGGAAAACACTTAACGAACTTAAATGATAATTTGGCAACACACACCAGTACTCACAAACTCTACCTTTGGAGCACAGTTTGCTCCCAACCTACTCATGGAAAGAGATGGATCTCATAGCCTAAAGGTCCTCACATTTGTGCTTGCCCCTGGAAGCCACAGAGGAAGACCGATGATATTTATGACAGCAAGAATCAGCTCTGCCCTCAGGTACTTATTCACAGTTGTACTCGAGGACTGAGTTTAGCACTAAATTCTTTGGTCAGAAATACACAAATAAGTACAGATTCAGGCTTTTTTTTTTTCAACACTGACACAGCTTTTAATTATGTCAGGGTTAGAGCCTCAGCTACTGTGGATCAATGTGTTTCAATTGTCTTCAGAAAAATCGTAGTGATTTAGTTCAGGTCACTTGGAATATCAGCTTGGGGGGTTAGCCCCCAAAATGCAAATTTGTGCTGGAAGAAAAACCGTGCTGGCTGGGAGCAGCCTGTGAATCTAATGCTCTTTTTGGGCGAGGTGCTGCAATCACAGGCACGGCGCGTTGGATGTACTAACAGTGTACGATACCCTTGAAAGGATTAACTCTGGCAGGTATACCCAAGTTTGAGCCAGCCTAATTAATTTGTAAAAGTGAGAGGTATGAATGTGATTTTATGAGAACAGATGTAAACATTCCCTAACTAAGTGGAATTAATTAGCAGCCAAAGAGGAATTAGAAGACACATGGTTCACTGAAAAATAAATACACAAAATCTAACTTGTCTTGCTCAAGAATGGACTAGGAGGCTCGGAAGCTTCTCTACTCCCACTCATGAAAATACTGCCTGTTCTTCCTATTTACACTGCCTTTAGGCTTAAAGCTCTGCAACTTCTTCTAAAATGTACTCCCCCCTCCTCATTTTTAGGGTTATTACAGCAGTATTAACACTATGCATTAGTACCTTTCACAGTTGTCTGACAGAGGTTAATTAATCCCTTTTAAACTACTCCAGACTTAATTGAAATAAACAAACATTATCATATCCATCTTCCAGCCAAAGGAGATGAATCACAGAAAAGTTAAGTTGTTTCTAAAGTCATAAAACAAGTCAGTAGGCAAATCAGAGGTAGAAGTAAGCAGTCCTGGACTTCTAGACTCCTGCTGCAATGATGGCATTAGCCTGACTTCCTCGAAACAGTACGTTTGATGGAGATAATTTTATTCAAAAGACTTCTGAATTATGTGCACATTTAGGTTTGATTCCAGTATTACTGTAGCCAGTGGGAAAGCAGCAGCAGCAGATTTTGGAGCTACTGTACCTTTCCAGTGAAAGGAAGGACAGCTGTGAGACAGTCTGAGCGAAATAATTTTCCTTATGGGGTATTTTTGTAATGTTTGCAGGTGTCAGTATTATAAACTTGCAAGAAAGGCCAGGTGCCTGTGGTCCAGTACAATCACACCTTCCTTTGTAAATGAGCATTTAATAGGTCTTTAATTCCCTGGGTGAGGCACACCTCCCTCCGACTGCTCTCCCAGACTATTCAGCCTCACCATACCCACACGTGGCGATGGCAATGGGATCGCGAGTGATGCCCAGGGCGCAAGAAGAGTCGATCGCCGTTGCTTTCCAGTACTTGATAACAGAGTGTATGGAAGACAGGAGGGAGGACAAGCATGGAGGAGAGCTGCTGTTCCATCTGCGTGGTGATGCAGCTCATGCCTGGGGGCTTCCATAGCAGGGAAGCCCCCCAAGATCTGGTGGTCAGTGCAAGTAGGTCCAACCACTGGGAAGCAGGGTGTGCTGCAGGTTCTTTGGGGACGGTGGCCTCTGCAGGATTTATGCAGCTTACCTAGCCTTCAACTGACCCTTGGGGCTCCACAATTTACCAAAATAAGGTGGGCAGCAGCTTTCTGAGAGGTTCTGGGCATACCCTCCACCACCCTGAGGAGCAAAACCATACCAGGGCAGGTCTACCAGGCTTTCCTCCTGCTCCCTCCCTGAGGCAACAGGATAACCATCTGTGTACCGCTCTGATATGTCAGCACTAAACACCCAGCTTGTACATGACACGCTTTATCTACTGTTCTGTACACAGCCTATTGACACATGACAGCGGTAGCAGGACCTCAGCGATTTTCCTGATTTCTCCTGTTTATTCCTGATTTCCACTGGCACAAGAGAAATGGATCATTGCTAGGCAGCTGTTTACAGAGTAACTGGACCAGCAGTGGAAGGAGAAAGAGCTCACATTTCATTCCTGCTGGAAAATCATCAGAGGTGAAAAGGCCTTGTGCAAAACTTCTATGGTAGGCTCTCACCCTGCTGGGAGTAGTTTAGACCAGACAATTGAAAAACCCTTACTGTTAAGAGCAGATTTAAAGTATCTTAATGAATGCAATCATACACACAAAAATTTAAGTGTAGCTGTAAACCTCATTAGCACATGACACCACGCTCAATTTCACATGCAATTACCTGGATAGACCATGTAATTATGCCACATAATTATTCATGCATTTTACGAATGAAGTTGCATGTCTGCAGCTCAAGATGATGTAGGTCTTTCATGTCAACCGAAGTCCTCTGGTGGATTTTCCACCACACACCCCGTCTCTGTTTTAAAAGCCAGGGCCAGAACTTGAAACAAGTCCACTAAGAGCATAGGAAAAGAAGTAAACATTGTGTTTTAGGCAGTGAATTTTGCTTTAGGATGTTAGGACCAATTGATGGAATTTATTGGCAGAAACTCGTTTAGAACCTGTAAACTGTTATAAATGTAACCTGTTATTGCCGGTATCTATTAAAGCTCTGAATACGCTCTAGGCTCCCTGTGAGGGCATGAAGAGACAAACAAATAGGAAATTCCCAGGTAGGAAATAATAACTGAGCTGTGTTCTCGGCTGTACCTAAATCTACTCAGCGCAGCAAAATGGCACCGATGTTGGTTATAATTCCCAGATAGTCTGTGCTAATCTGTTACAGCTCTCCACGTAGGTTTAGCTATAGAGGCTTTATCATATATGCTACGGACAAGCGAGACAACCTCCCAGAGCTGTGTCAGCCCGGCCTGCTGGCCTCCTGCCCAAATCATACAGGCAGCCCATGGATACCACCCCTAAAGACAGAAGGCCCGACACACCATTGCCTTGAGTCTGCCTTTGCCTTAGAATTGAATTTTTTTGAAGAGAAGCGGGTACGAAGCGCACAGGTGGGGTAGCGCTGGTCCGCAGTGCCCTGCAGAGCGTGGGCGGGGAGCCTGGCCGCTGAGCGCTGCTGGGTGCATCGGTCAGCCCAAAAAATGAAAAAAACACTCAAAGAGGACTATATGAAAAATATATTTTATAATATATTAATATATAATATAAAAATATATATCAAAACATTTTATTCCAGGTTGGAGAGTTTCTTTTAATTGTTTTATTGTTCCTTCAATAAAAAGAAAGCACCTTGAAATCACCACCAGTTTGGATAAAAGAATTTGGTTGAAATAAAGCCTACCAAAAGAAATGCAGCCATTCAGTGAAGGAAAGTCAAGCTCACAGCATCTTTTCCTTGTCCCAAAAGCGAGGTAGCTGCCAAAACAAATTTTGGCGGTTAATACGCTCCCCGGGGGTGCCAGGCCAGCTTGATTTTGAGGGGTGAGGCAGCCCTCGCCTCCTGCACAGGGCCTGTCGCGGCTCAGCCCTGCGCTGGGGTGGTAGGTGAAGGTGGGGCTGGTGGGAGGGTGAGCCACGTGCCGAGCGGCCACCCCAGCCACCGAAGATTGGAAGATGAGGTGGGTTTTGTGGATCTGCTTCCCCCGGAAAGCGCGAGCCGCCCCACCGCTCCCTGTGTGAGCACCTCTAATGCTGTCAGGCAGCTCCATCTTGCTCCCTGACCGGGGTGAGGGGATTTGGACAAGATTAAGAGAGAAAATACACAAAGCAAGTGCCCAGAGATAGAAATTGCAGCACCTAGTCTACGCAGCGTGACAGCTAATGTCAATCTAGAAATCTTAACCTCTGCCTTGGTGCGAGCCGCGTGCTCTTGCCGGCCTATCAAAGGAGAACGTGAGCTGCCACCGTGAGTCTTCTCTTGGGTGCGAAATCCACCCCAACTAAAGCTTCCTTTATTCAGAGGGTGCTGGCGGGTCTTACCACCAGTGCTGGCCCAGCACATCCTCACAACTTCTTGTAGCAGATCTGTAGCAACCTAAAAATCGAAGACAAACTGTTTTGTTATTTTTCTGTGATTATCCATTTGCACTTACATTTCAGAATTCCTGAGCAATTTTGCTCTAATTTATATTACATTTTTTTTTGTTTTAATTGCTATGGCAGGTATTTAAAAAGGCATTTTAAGTGTTTACTTCTTAAACACTTTTAAAAAAACATAACCGAAGGTCCTGTTGTCCATACAGGAATAAGCGTATACAGTTTTGTACTGGATAAAGTTCACAATGAACTCTCCTGTCAATAAATCTGTGGCAAAGAAAATATATCTATTTCATACAGCAATTTAAATGCGTAGATCTCAAAGCCCCCGAGGAAAGGGGTTGTAATCATCAACACTGGCAATCGCTGCTGGTGGGGACCCTCAGGAGACAGAAGGATGTGGTGGAGGTTGCTGGGCACGCCAGGAGCAGAGCTGCACCCTGTGCTCCTTGCAGCCAGGCCAGCACTGTCCCGTCCATCAGGTGCCACCTTAACAGCTGGATATTTTATTTTTCCTTTTACTGCAGGTGGTTTGGAACTGAGTGCCGCATTCTGTCAGAGTGCATGCACATTTTCTTCCGTGCTGTCTTTTCCTCTCCTCCCACATTTAATACGTCTGAGCTATTTTTTTTTATTTTTTTTTTTTGCAAGGATTTGCTGCAAGCAGTGATAGATAATGGGATGGTACTCCAAAGGCTGTAATAAACAAAAGCCATCCTTCGGGTTTAACTGATGTATTCATCACCTTGCTTTGCATAAAAATCCTTGCATCCAGCTCTCTTCTAACACAGGCAATCAGGTCACACCATCACTTTACCAGGTAGGTTTCCTTCCCTTATCTTCCTCCAGGAAGGTGGCTCATGAGCCTCTGATGCAGGAGGTAGAAACTGTCTGTTGTCAACTTGTTCACAGTTCTGGACCATCGGTACCTGCACCAGCATTGCCCTGGAGGTTAAACATGCTCCTGAGTGTTACATGTCTCAGAGTGCATACCTCTGCAAGCCTGTGTTTGCTGTCCTGGGCGAGAGGCTATGTAATACATTAATCCAATGGGCAGGGGGAAACCCCCCAACCTCCTTCTACTTCCCTCACCTCTAGCTAAATACTATTTAGATGGCTTAAGTGAGGTATAAACTGCGTAGTGACTCTTGGCAAAATTTTAATTCATTCAAGTCTGTTTCACAGTTACAAAAAATTCTCTTCAATGGACCTGTTTGAGTATTTTTTCAGTAAAAGGTTTTTATCAGACACATGACTATTTAAAAAAAAAAAACAAAACCATACCAACAACCCAGGTGTTCATTGAGACAATATCTTGCCTTTTAATGTTTCATTGTCAAAATACATTTTGAAACCACCTTTTGTTTTAAAAAATACCAATTTTGGAGCAATTGTTAGGGAATTTTGAATGAAACCCTCCCTTTCACCCAGTAACATTCCCTTCCTGGGAAATTCTGTTTTTGCACAAGATGTCAAGTTCCTTTGAGTTCATTCTGTTTTTTCATGAATAGTCCTTAAATGCTGAATGCTTTCACAGACTAGAATTTCTGTTCCCCCCTAGTTCTGCTCCTGATTCTGTCCCTCACCTTCGGTCAGGTGTAGGTCTATGGTAGTGAATGAGACTACACCTGTGCTTGGACAGAGGTTTTAGCCTGCGCTAATTATTTAAAATTTGCTAAGAAGTTTGAATCTATGATTAATATTGGCAGTGTTAACAATGTGTATTATTAGCAATACTCCTGCAAGTAGGAGTGGTGAGGGGGGGAAAAGCACATCGAGAAGTGAATTCCCAACAGAACTTCAAACAAGACTGAGGATGATGCACAGAAAATTTGATAAGAAGAAAAGATAAGAAGACAAAAACCCACCAAATTGCAGTTGTAGTCTTCCATAACAGGTTTTTACAAGCTGCCCGGGCAGCTCTGTCGTGCTATGCACAGGCTGCTTGGACGTCCATGGGAGATGGGAAAAGAGAGATGTTGCAGGAGTTTGGAATTTCCTTGATTGGCATCCTGCTCTCTGATAGTGATTTTCTCAGGCTGAATCAGTGTTCTTCCTCCACCACCATGCCACAAGCATGGATCCATCATCCCTGTCTGCCCTGGGTTGCCCTCTGTGTGTCCTTGGAGTGGTTAATTGCTACAGTTCCCTTTACGGGCTGTTTGATCAAGGGCTTCTGCAGCCAGCTTGAGATCCTGCTGCCTGGAGAGATGCTCCAGATTTATTCGGAGTGCACTGTTCTGTTATTTCCCTCTTCTTTTTCTCTGGATGACCTAAGAGCCTGCGTAGCTCTCTGCCAAGGCATTCGTTACAAAATTTAGTGTATCCAACACACAGTATTTTCTCTGAGAAATTTGCTTTTGAAGGTATTTGATGTCTGTCTATGCCTTTGGTGGATTTCTGGCTCTCACTGTTACGCACTGAGGTAGAGGTACCTTTGGCGCTGGGCATCTGTAGTTTTGCATTTGAAATCTGTAGACTTTATCTGACCAAATCCTATTTAAGCAGATGAATATAACTCCCTTATTTTGTATTCCTCTGGACATTTCCTTGGCATTACAATGCTGATGATTTGATTTAGTTCTTGTGTTCCTTCTGCCTTCTAATGGCATGCCTGAGCAGAAGGGAAGGTGTCTCAGCCGGCTCTTTGGAAGCGCTGGCTACTCACCTCGCTGTGCCGCTGCGCTCTCCTCCCGTCCCCATGGCAGACCCATTGGGCTCCATCGTCAGTGCGGTTTAGATGTTGTGAAACACAAGTATGGAACTGCAGAGTGTTTATGTCCATGACTACGTGAACTTGGCTCGACAAACTGTTCTGAGCCTATAGGTAAGAGAGGAAATTTCCCTACGTGGAGCTATGCCTCATCCTAATGAGAAGTCCAGGATTCAGAAAATGGTGAACGGTAAGAAAACGTGGATAGCCCTGCCCTCTTGTTCTCAACACACTAGGGATTGTTAAGGAGCAATTGTGTTTTAGGAGAGAAACCCAACACTCCATCTTATATACAAATATACCTAATGTAATAAGAAATACCTAATATACAAATCCAAGCCAGCAGCTCCCCGACTTACCCATCATCAGTACCATGGTAGAAGACGAAGGTTTGCTTTCGTTCTTTCTTTTCAACTCAGTGCTTATTATCAGCAGCATTGCTAAGAGGAAGAATGGAAAAGGAAAAAAAGGAAAAGCACATGTAAGAAGCAGTTTCACCAAAAAAACCCCCATCAAAAGATACAGTTGCTTTCCTTTTAACAGCAAAGAATATTTGGGGATGAATACCAAAGACAGCCAAATTCAACAGAACTAATGCCTTCACCAGACAGTAAGTGTGATGTTTCTGGAAAGCGAAGCTGCTGTTGCCACAAGGCTGTCATTCAGGGGCAGGATCCATCTAACGATACATGGATACCTGTGGTGTCGGCATCTTGACTGCAGATATCCACAGCTGGACAAGTCACTCCGGGCTGCCTTTGAGTCCAAGGAAGGAAAAATAGGCACGTCTAGGCTGTGATTCATTCCACTTAAAGTAGGTCTAAACCAGGCTGTACGCATCTCATCCTCTAAGGGCCTGATTCCTTCCAGTGTCTGTAAAGAGAAACTAGCCTAGGTGTGGGTATCTACACCTTTTAGGCTTCTGAAGATGCGTGAAATGGATGTCAGCTCAGACTGACGCTCTGATCTGATGTAAGAAGTTTCAGAGAGAAACTCTGGGGCCAAGAAAAGCAATCAAATAGAGGCAAGAGACCATACAAAATGAATGTGATGGAAGCACTGAAGAGACAGAAGAGCAGTGCTAGTAGAAGATGACAAATCTCTCTGATATAATGCATGCCCACACATCCCTGAAGCCATACGTTTACCTTGTTCTTAGTGGTTTTGGCAAGAATTAACTCAAGTCTGAATGTGATCTTTTGGATCCAATTTTTGCAGCTCCACTGAATCCACACAGTGTTTTCAGCTGATCCACTGCCAGTTAAACCACCCCACGTGCAGAGGAACGCGAAATGCTCTGGTGTCAGTGGAAGTGCATCTTCTCCCCGTGTGAATCTCCCATGGGCAGTTTTTGCCTGGTCGTTGGTTCACTTTTCTTGTCTTTTATTCTCCAGAAGTGGTTCTGCTTCTCTGAGGGTGGTGACACAGGAGAGCGACCTCCGTAAGGGACACCCGAGTGAAGCTGTTGACAACTGCAGAGTTCACCACTAAATTTGGCCCAGAGTCTGCAAAAAGAAATAGGCTATTTATTAGGAAACTATCCCACGACTTACTGTCTCATAGAAAACAACCTTAGCAGAACTTTGAAAATATTAATGCAAACTACTGTTTTTTAAATGCCTTCAGACAATCTGCACAGGTGTCATATAACATAACGTACAGGGGAGCTTGGATTTATCTTAGGAGACTTGTTTTTCACCAAGAAGTAAATGTACTGACAATAGATTTTCTTTCAGAAAATAATTAACCCAGTCTTAACTCATGTTTCTGCTTGGACTGATGGCTGTGTTTGCTGTCTGTTCTTGTCTACAAAACCACTTGAGGAATTTCATATTTCCAGAACAGCTCTTTTTATTGAGACCCATTTGGTCAGAGTACTCTTTTCTTCATGATTTAGCTACTGGTTTAGACCATTTATTTTTATTGACAGTGAGACTAGTCCATTTGGTTGACTTTCTCAGACATTAACTCCTATAACTTTCATTTAGACTGCCACTGTTTCCTCATTTACACTTTAATTCATCCCACTCACCTCTCTAAGAAAAGGCGAGTCAGACCTGGCGTTTCTTGCTCCCAAGGAGGGAAAGAGGAGAAAGGGTAGCACACTGGCACTGCTCTTTCTGATCTACAGTTGTCACTCTTGAGGACTCAGGGAAGACGGGCAATGGCAACCACCCTCCAGGTTATCTTCCCAAAGCTTCTTCAAAACATGATGCCATATCCTTTAATTAAAAATTATTTCTTACCGGCCTTTTCTCTGATTCACCACTGAACTACAGCAGAACACTGTCAAACCTTGGGCATCTTCTAGAGCATCTGTAAATCAAATAATTCCAATGGGTAAGGTGGGGATGCCAGACGTACGGAGGACATAGGACAAGCAGGCAGTGGCAGCAGCTGGGTGGCTGCCTGTGGTTGCAGTGGATGGGCTTTGGTGCCCACAATGGTCCTCCCTTTTGTTGCTCGGCCTCAGATCTCTAGCTGCAAGAAAGAAAATTGGGTCTGACTCTTCAGAGAAGGAGGAAGAATAGCTTTAAAGAACAGGCTAGGTTTATCAGCTGTAGATAACAGGGTTTGTTTTTTTTTTAAATATTTTTCAACACTCTAGTTGATGAAGCCACCACAAGCTCTTATTGGGCAGAGACCAACAGACACAGGACAATTAATTAAGAGTATCAGCAAGTTCACCTCATCTCATTGATGGCCACTCCGATCACCTCACATAGCCTTCTCCAGGGGAAAGGCTGTAAATCATTAAAAGTGAATGAAACAGTTGAATTATGAGGTTTTACCACTAGGAATTAGATTGCTCTTTTTCAAGGATGCATTTTTCTGTAGTTAAAAGTTTCTGGAAATAATAATTGGGTTTGTGTTGCTCAGAGACTTCTGTCAAGAGAATTATTTCTTGCAGATAAGGCATCAATTACTCGACGACTGCTGCCCCTTTTAAATCAGCGACTGATAAGCACTATTAGGTGTTGAATCAGAGGGAGCCTTAAGGATGTGATCTAGATCCTGTGCACCTGTGCCTGACCCAAACTTGGAAAATCAGAAATAATCCCAAGGAAAGAATATACACCATTAGAAATAAGATCAAGATTTTACTTTCTGTAATCTTGACTTATACTCAGGTTGAAGGAGTAGATCTACAGTATTAACCTCCTCTTGTGTTTTCTATACTTTTTTTCTACTCTTCAGCTGAGAAGGGTGCACTGGAAATGCAGGGATGGCCCTAAATTTCATGTAAATTAATATAGCTCCACCAAAATCAACAGAGCCACAACGCTCCAAAACGGATAAGGATCTTTCCCTACATTTTATTTATATATTTTTAGAATGGATATAATATCTTCATTCATATTAAAGTGTAGAGTTCATCACAGCAGTAATCTCTAAGACACAGGTCTGCCTATCTTTTATGATTTCTTCTAGTTGTGATGATAAAAATCTATTATTCCTGGGAAGATGCCTTGCTGGAACCGGGATAAATTGTGCATACTGTACTCTGTGCTAGGCGTTGGAGAGATGCGATAGATGACCTAACGAAAGAGGTCTGTGATGTTAATGCAGTAAGCTAGCAAGGCTCGGGGGTGGATAGTGTTGGTTTTTTTATGTGCTGATAAAAAAATAAAAATAAAAATAGGAGTTTGTTACTATTATTGTGGTCATGCAAAACACAAGGATCCAATACAGGGTACCAATAAATTGCCACAGTGTATATTGTAAAAGATGTAATAAATTCCAGTAGGCAGATTTTAGCCCCTTCACAAGATGTAATCCAGTCCACTGCTTGCTCCTTGTTTTTCCTGAAGCCTTTCAAATGTGGAGAGGGAGCAAATAACATTCCCAGCTCAGAGCTTTTCGCTCAGCTTGCTTCTTGCTACTCTCTTTCTTGGGACCTTACGCTGTCTGACTGCACTAACAAGATGCTAAGTGACCAAAACAGAGGTGGGTGTCCCCTTACCCTGCGGTTGACTGTGGAGGTGTGTCGAGCTCTCTGATGGGGCTGCCTGACACATTCCTCCAGCGCTGGGAAACCGTGGGATCAGGAGCAAAAGGCAGGAATTTCTGCTTCTTTGCTGGAGGAGGTGGGTACAGTCCGTCTGTCCAAAAGTTTGGATGATGTTGGCACGAAGTAAGTTCTCAGGCAATGGCTTGCAGGCAGCAGCGTGCCCTAAAACTGGGGCTAAGAGCAAAACGTAACCTGCCGGCAGCGCATCCCCAGCTCAGCAGCTTTGCTTACGGCTCAGCCAAGTCACGGGTCTCTGGCTCAGCCAGTAAATATTCAGCCTCGTTTGAAGAGACTGTGAACATAATTTATTCAGTTACCAATTGTCAAATAAATATTTATTTATTTTTAGAATCCTGAGTGCACTTTCTCTTTTTATTGATGTTACTTCACGCTACTAAATGCGTGAAATATTTCCAGCTGTAATTACGCGGCAGAACATTTCTTTGTTGTTTCTGTTTGAGTTTTATGGTCTGGGTAACGCTTACTCATAGCGAATGCCTGCCACTACTATTTGTTATTTACTGTTTGTATTATTACAACGGGAGGTGTGAGAAGTGGACAGCTAATACATCAGATGACTTTGCCAAAAGTGCAAGCACCAAGCCTTGCTCCAGATGATTGCTGAGGTCTTCTTCAAGTCAAGGCCACCAGGAGCGAAGCCCAGGACCCTGTGTGCACGTTGTGCTGCCAGGGATGGAGCCGCGCCGCTGAGCAAAGAGCTGAAAGCCCCAGCATCGGGGTAGCCACAGACCTGCTGCTGCATGGTGGGGTCCAGCAGGCACAAGCTCACCCGTATGGTCGCCAAGAAGAGGAAAAGTGGGTCTAAAACAATTTAGGGCTTTCTAGCTAAACCATCCTTGGAGAAACATGGAGTCAGAAGCGTTGCTTCGTGCTGCAGGGCAGCCCTGGGGGACAGCTGTGGGGAAGGGGCCTGGAGGAGGCAGCACAGGGAAAATGGTTTGCTTGGCATGAATTTTTGATTGCTGTTAAAATCAGGGATAAAATGTAGCTCCCCATGTTCCCAGCTCAGCACCGTGACTACCCAACGGCACTCTATTTGCTCAGCTTTCCAAAATGGCTGTGCTCACCCCACCACCCCCCACCCCTCAATGAAATAGCAAGCCACCTACGATCTTTTTTCTGCCCTAGTTTCTTTTTTATAAAAAAAAAATAAAATCACAACACCGCCAACCACTTTTGCACAGCAGTCTCGGTCGTCTTTCACTACGCTGGTCCATCCAGCCTGTTATTTAAGTTCCCCCTGAAAAAAAAAAAACAAACCACCACTTTCTTCCACGGTGCCCACACAAAGTGAGTCAATGTTCTTTTCCATTCATCTCAGAGGCATCAGGATTGCATCCAATGTGTGTTTTTAAAAAAGGAAAAAAGGAAGAAGCATGGGTAAAACCGCCAGGACATTCATACAAATCAGCTGAATAGCTGCACAACCGCGTTTCTACAACCCTTAATCTTCCTCATTCACACCCTCCCTACTATCAAACCTACCATGTGGACCTGGCTGGTTAACTATTAACTTCCTCTGTGCAGAACAGAATATTAAAAACCCCCGCATAGTAGCAACCTTTTCCCTGTGTGATCCCGCTTTTCTTCGTGAGATGGATTACCCAGTTATATATCTCGAGTAAGGAGGTTCCTCTCTCCACTCCTATAGAAAACTACGTCCTGGGTGGCGGTTCCATCTCTGCGAAGTTGGCAGAGCACAGCCCTCATGGACTCGGAGAGCAACGTCAAGGCTTCGTTTTTTGGATGCCAATCTTGCTGGTTTCTGTGTAGTGCTTAGATCCACTCCTGTTACCTCTAAGGTTCCACCTGGCTGTGGTACCCGTCAGCGTCCCGCACGGGGAGCAGTGCGCTCCCCTGCCATAGCCACTGGTGTTCGGTGCCGTTAACTGGTTTGGGGCAAGGTGTAATGGGTGAGGAATGACAAACTGCCTGCAGGTTCAGAAGGTAGTATTTGCCATGCTTTAGAGTTTTTCTGGATTTTTCCTCTGGATTTCACCTGGAGTTAGCATGGAGAGCTTTTTTTGCTGTTGCCGCACTCAGCGGTGGCAAGTTAGCTTGCTGAGGGGGTGGGACTGATTTTGATGAATTTTGTCTGATGCTGGGATGTTCGGTCAATGGCCTGTCAACCAGCTACAGGCTGCCCAAATGTGTCAGGCCTTCAGCCTCCTTCCAGCAGCCACTTGGGAGCGCGCTGCGTTGACTTTGGGTACGGTGAGCAGCTTTGCTGCTGACAGCATCTTGCAGCAGTAGCGTGACAAGGGTAGAGCAGAAGGACTTAGCTGCTGCTGGAAAAGCCCAATGGCTTTTCCAGGTTGGGCAAAAAAAGGTTGGGCATTACTGGTCTGGTGTTTTAATGTATAGGTTTGATTAGTGCTGGTTAGTACTGACAAAATAGCGAAGTATCTTTGTATGTGCAGAAGGACTCTGCACACTCAGGTTCACCATCCTTTTCTACTGATACATGTCTGTGGTCCAAGCACTGCCTTAGAATGTAGATTTCAGTGTGGTTGTACTGGTAACTGAGAAGGTGGGACAGTAAAGACAAGGTTTCATCATACAGTTCTTCCCTTTCCCTCTAAGGAACCGTCTTTAAATACCATTAGGCCAAGTTAAAGGTCCACACTTGATGGAGCTGCTTTACTTTAATCACGATAGTTATTGAGATAGTATAACCAAGGAAATTATGCAGAAAAGGTTTTCAGACATATCACCTGTGTTCTCTTTTCCCAAACTATAAAATAATAGTAATAAAAAGGAACAGATTTTTTTTTTCTTTCCCCTAGGTGAAGCCTATCAAAAACCGTGAGGGACCCCACAGTCCTGCGTGCCATCTGTTTCTCTTGTCAGGAGATGCATGGGGGTCAGGAGGGGAGCAAACAAGGCATTTCGGGATGCTGCATGCCAGGGAGTTTCAGACCTCAGCCAGACCTTACCAGCCCTGGTGTATCCTCATGGGGTTTCTGTAAGGTAGAAGCAGCGCGTTATTCCCATTTTACAGCTAAGACATCAGGATGCTAAGCAGTTGCGTTCTTTGTGCCTGCTCCTTCAGGAAAACAGAAGAAAAAGCAAGATTTGTACTCCCGTCTTGAAGCACGGGAAGACTGAGGGGGAGCTTCTGTGAGCCCCAGGTGCGATGCTCTGTGGTTGGCGGCGGGATGCTGGCCAGGGATGATGCAGTCACCTGCAAGGAGCAGCACACGGAGAGAGATCTTAAACCATGCTGCTCCACGTCCTGACATGGAAAAAGCGTCTGTGCTGTGCCGGGCATGACTGAGCAGCTTGCAGGGCAGAGCTTTGCATGCTGCTGCTCTCCTACCCCTTCAGCACAAAGCTGCCGGCAGAGCAGCATTTGTGAAAAAAGCAAAACAAATAAAAAACCCCACACTCAAAGACCCAACAAGCTCTTTATATCAAATGCACAAACAGAATTTTAGGAACTCAACTTGTTTTATGAAATACTTTCAGCTAAAGAAGAACTTTGATTTAAACATGGAGACATCAAAGTGGGACGTTTCCCATCAATATTTTTCAGAAATCTTATATTCAGCTAAATTCTGCAAAACCCAGACACAAAGCTCTGTAAAAAGCCCCTGTGAAGGTGGTGCATCCAGTTTCTGAGTGATTATGGTTGGCAATAAATTTTTGGCTTCCCTGAAACTGAATTAAATTGTACAACTGATTTCAATGCGATCAGGATTTAATTCATAGCCTGCAAGGCGGCATCCTTGGTTTTGACAGTCTTAACTTTTCTGGTGTTCCAAGAACAGTGTAATTGTTGAGGGTTTTCACAATGCAGAATAATGTAATGCTGATTGCATTCCAAAATCAAAAGGAAAATTTAAAGCTGAAAATAATATGATACTTTAAAATGAATACACTCACCGTTTGCCTCTGTATGAGGTCACAATTATGAAATACATGTGACCCGTTTTAGTCTGCTGCTGTCAGAAATAAGAGCAACTGTATCTGAGTATGCTTGAAGTTATACATACACACACACACACACACACACACACACACACACACACACATATATTAAGGCTGTAGGGTACAAGATATGCCCATGAAAGCAAATCGGTGAGGCACACCTCTGCCGAGGGCCTGAGTGCTGCTGCTGCGTGTGCTAAGGATGAAGTTCTGCAGATGCCTTCTGCCCAGCTGGAGGGAGGATTTCATCCCCTCCAAGCAGAGACTTCAGGCGCCATCATCAATGACAGGGTGAGAAAGCTCCCTTTACATTTTCTCTAGCCCTCCAGCCAGCCAGGAAAGATGAGGTTTGATTTTAAAAGTAGCCAGGTCAGAGTTCCAGCTCCTCTGAGCTGCTCACTGGCTCCGCAGCTAACCTGCTGCAGCTCCTGCCTGCGCCCATGCTTTGCACCAGGTCTGTGCATCATCACAGGAAAATGATCGGCTACAACTTAAAAACTGAAGGAAGGAGTCCTGCCAAACAGGAATAATTGACTGCAGACATGAGCTTTCCCCAGTCTCCAGCCCATTCATTTCTGCAGAATGGCTCTACAAAAGCGTCAACATAAATTTGACATTCTTATGGAGAACCACCTCTAGGTGGAAGTATTGACCCTGCAGACAGAGATGAGATCATAAATATCTATGCGGCAGAAGTGATGGCAACATTTTTTTAAAAACTACTTCCTCCAATATTTTGCTCTTGAAACTGTAATTAGATGAGGTGCCTTGAGATTTATAAACCTGAGGGCAGGTTGCAAAGATCACCGGAGCCAGGAATTTTTTTCTCTCTTGGCCCAGATCCAGAGACCGTGGTTCAAAGCAGCGTTTCAAAGATGCTGGACGTTCGCCTTCGGTGGCCGTAGCAGCGGAGGGTGCATTCTTGGTTTTAAACATGTGCTCACGTACAGTGCCCAGAGTCTGGGCTTGGCATCTTGGCTATGTTTTGATCGACGTTGCAGCCTGGCCCTACGCTTCTTGGTTCGTTCAGTGTCACAGAAAGGTTTGATGTTAACAGGACAAAACGAGAGCATGGCTGTGACTGCCCTTGCCCTCTTCTGAGAATGAATTGCCAACTCCTGACTCCGTATTTGATCAAGTCATTCAAAGGATTAGTCCTGTACTTCGAGTGCTACAGATGGTAAGCCCTACGTAAGACCAGGTGCTGTCTCTGTTACTGCCACGTAGAGTGAAGGTGTGATCCACCAGGGCTCAGAAACCAGCCTTCTCCCACTAATTTCTGTGCAGGTGCCGCAGTAAGACGGACCATTTAGTTCACTCATCCAGATGATCGTGACACCTCCTCCTTTCTCACTGCCTCTTTGTTAGAAATGATGAGGGAAATTTTTAAAAGGCACAGAAATGCTGACTTCCCCTGAATCCCCACCAGGGTCAGACGCCCCACCTGCCCTTTGCACTCGAAAAGCAAACAATAAATCATTATGCTATCGGAAAGGTTTCATTTTCTTTATTTACTTTCTTTTTTCTGTTTGATGCTGGAACCTGCTGACGGTGTCACTTGGGTTAGGCCAATGCTCTCACAAATGGCTCGGTGATGTGGGAGCAGAGCTGAGCGCTGTTTTCCCGCAGGTGGGCTTTATTTACTTCGTCTCTCACTGACCATTTGCCCTGCAGGTGAGAGGTGGGAGGTGAGGTGGGACACTCGCTGTACCCCTTGGAGCTCTGCGGGCACAGCTTGTACCCACCTACAGGGACATCGGTTCAGCTCCGCTTTGTGCCCAAGTGGCTCTGCTGGTGTCTCCCACCCATGATGGATGCCGTAGATGCTGTACTAGCGGGTGCTACGATGCAGCTTTGTTGAGAACTATGGGTAGCTCTGTCCCTTGCTGCCCGCAATACTCCTCCAAATCAGAGAGCAAGGTAAAGCCGAAAGCAAGCTCCCGACAGAACAGCTTCACATCTGAATTCATGGCCAGGTAGAAAAGCTTGTGCCTAATGCTTTGTGTATCTCCTGCGTCTCTAGCAAGGGCTCTGCTATTTGTGCAGCACCTAGACGGTGTTGCCACCACCACAGTTACTCCTCACTAGCTTCCAGTGAGGAATTTAGTTTTCTCACCATCAGCTCATGCCTTAATCCAAGTTTCCTGGGTGCCATTGAATTGCTTCCTGGAAAGGTGTGCGTGCATGTGAGCAGCCAAGTCAATGAGGGAATCCACGCTGCAATGTGACATTAATTAATTCAGGCATAAAGCAGTATAAATCAGTCATTCTTTGGAGAGAGATGACCAACAGAGGAAGAGGCAGAGGGCTAACCCAGCAAGCAGAGCCTGGCAGAGACTGACCAGCTCTCCAAAGGGAGACGGGAATCACTGGCCACAAAAAATATTTTGTTGCCTATCTGTAAAGAGGGATATATCATATTGCTATGTACTTCCTATCTATCTATGTCCTTGTGTATATTTACACATAGATAAACATATATCTTTCACTACGTGTCTCTCTCTCTAGATTTACACATACATGAAGCTAATTTCCCTAGTCAAGATAAGCTCAGATCCATTAGGAGGACCCAGCTCTACCACGAACACCTTTAGACCTTCTCCCATGACGCACCCAGCGGTGGGGTGTGCGCTGGGCCAGCAGCGTGAGGGGGGCAGGGAGGTCGTGGTGCTCGGCTGAGTTTCGCTCCCTCTGGCAGAAGCTGCCAGGGAGGTTGGGTGTTCGTGGGCTCCAAATCCAGCTTGTCCCCAGGCACATCTCCCTGGGACTGGCTGCTGGGCTGCTCACGAGCCAAACGTGGGCACTGTGTGCAAGGCTGGAGCTGGGAAATAATTCTTACCACCCCCACTAGATGGGAAAGCAACACGGTGTTTTCTAGATGCTCTTCTTCTTAAGTTAAGAACTAGATGACCAGGAGAAAAATAAGGTTCTTGTTAATAATGGGTTGTGGATGTAACCTTTCCTTCAGGCTGCAGTGGCACAAGCCTGTGCACTATGTTTTACACAAAACATACAATTTTCTCATAATCTCGTCAAGTATCAAATACAAGGCAATGGCTTTTTGTTCACAGGGTAGCTCACTGACTGATTATATGTTCCTACAGGGTCAAAGTCTGAGCTTATTTATACCACTGTAAACTGCGTGAATTGCTACATTCTTTGTAGAGGAATATCACTTTAATGTTAATCTTTGTTACCATTACAGTATTTGGACTAGTCACCGCTGATTGCTTGGAGTTAGTCTGGAAATTAGAACCTAGTGTTCTGCCTTTGTTACCTGGTTATCTAAATGATCAAGAAAGAAGCTCAAAGAGGCAGTTGCACACTTGGGTTTGTGCTTTGGATTCTGGCAACTTTTTTGCACCCTTTCTTTATTAGGGTAAAAAAAAACCAAAAAAACCCCCTAAATGGCAGAGCATATATCCTCCAAGCATTTCATTCCGCCCACACGGTTCTTTTTCTTTAAAACAGTGGCTTATTCCCAACTGGAAAGGCAGCAGTTGAGCTAGAAGACAGGTTATGTTCAAGAGAGAAAGGAAGGAGGTAGCTGAATCAGAGCAATTTAACTCCGGCTGGGTGGATGTAAATCCAGCCACTGGTTGCTGCTTTCACAAGCATGGAATGATTTCGGATACAGGGGATGGCATATTGTTCTGCGTAATGAAGGCCAGAGGTCAGAGCAGGCTATGCATTTGCCTTTATTGCTTGCACTCCAGCAGGTGCAATATTCATTGCCTCTGCTCTGTGCACAGCCATCTCTAGCATTACTAATGAAATGTCAAATCATATTTTTATTTACTTCCTTTCTTCATCACCTGCAAATAACCACATTGACAACCCCCAGACTGATCATTTGGGGGTTTCTAAGACAGCCGTCGGTAAAAGTCAGTCATCAGTAAAGAGCATCGCTTTCTGGAAATAAACTAAACAGGTTCATTGGAGGCTTTTCATAAAACAAATGTTGCAACAAAATTAATTTGTCCAGCATTACTCATCACCTTTTCCACATGCTAATACTGCTTCTTCTGGAAGAAACTGGATTTTTTTGGTTGAAAATATCCTCTGTTACACTCGGCGCTGACAAAGGGCAGAAAAAGCACACATCTGAGTGTGTCATATTAAGATGCTTCAGTGTCCTGCACAGCCAAGTCATGCAGGCTGGTTTTGGTCACAGATCAGTTGTTCTTGTTTTCCCATGAGTAGCTACTTATACCTGCTGCCTTGTCAGAGTCTTTGCTGCCATGGGCAGGAGGATGGCTCTTTTTTGTGTTGGTTTGTCGTGCCTCAGAACCAGACAGCTTCTAGGGAACACAAATATCTAAGAGGAACAGCCTCTTCAGGAACATAGTAGAGTCCCCACCACTGGATGTTCTCGAGATGCAGGGTGCTAGATAACCTTGCTTAGGCTCAACAGGTTGGACCAGATGATTTTTTGAGGTCCCTTCCAACCTGGGCCGTTCTGTAGTTCAGTGATTCTGTGATTTGGTTAGGTTGTGCCTTTGCACCAAAAACCTCCCAAGAGAGTGTTCGGTGACTTTCATTCCCCCCTGGGGCATGTGTTGCGCTAACATAGGTGTGGAAATGGGTATGTGGAGGAGACTCGTACCCTCAACCTCCTTCCTTTTGTTCCTTTCTCGCTGAGTTTGCCATTTGCTTTTCATGCTGAGAGGTGTTTAGGGAAGGGAGTGTTTTGCTTGCAGAGGTTGCTCAGGAGGCAGAAATTGCTGTTGTAGGGCTCTTGGTTCCTCCTGGGGAGTGCTGGGTTTGTGGTGCCCACAGACGGCAGGGAACTCTCCAGGGTTCATCTCCAGTAGCTCAGAGATGGATGTCTTCTCCACATCCCAATGGCCTCATGCCTACTCCTGGTTGGAAACAGAAGGAGATGGGGGTTTGCTCAGAGCTCTTGGGTGGGATGTGCTGCTGCCTTTCCCATTGTTCAGCCCCTGAACATAAATTTTCCAACAGACCGATGAGGAAGGGTGGTGTTGGGGTTCTTGTTTAACATTTGCAGATACGGGACACAAGAAAGCGATGTCTCCTCCAAGGAGGTGAGCAATCTGTCTGTACCTAGAGGTCTCTCTTTGACTACAATTAATTCATCACAAGTCCATGCTAGAAATGTGCCAAGCACTGTCTGATCAGACGAGCTCCCAGTCAAAGGACAGACATGTAGAGAGAATTTCGAGGAAAGCCAGGCATTATGTTATCCTTTGTGGAGTAGCTGCTGCAAGAGCAAATGCATAATATCTTTTGAGGGGGAATATTTTAGGAAGCCTACAGAGATGTCCACTAGGATCAAAAATGAACTTCATAGTTTCTGACAAAAAGGATGTTTGACTTCCCAACTTTTTCTTCAACACCTGTTGCTCTTCCAACCCATGCCAATCCAGTCCTGCTCAGAATTAATGTTGTAGGTAAGAGAGAAGTGACAACTTTCTGTCGCCTTGTGCTAGGGGTAGTTCACCTGGGTTACATTTCGAGGTGTCTCAGGCTTTTGAATCAAGTACTAGTTTCTTCGAAGGGTTTAGGCACGTCTGTGACTTATTGATTCTGCCCGCGAAGCTGCAGAGAACATGGGAGATGTTGAACACTCACATTCCTCTGGTGTTTCAGTTTCTCGGTCCTGGAAATAGCCTTTTGTTAGGTGGACACTTGGGGAAGGGGGAGACAAGCTGTGATTAGTGACCCACCCCATGGTGGCTGGCTGGAAAGGAATGGTTTGAGGCTTGCCTACAGCTCCTGCTCAGCAGCAGTGTGTTCTGCGCGAGGAAAGCATTAGCCTGATATTAGATCATTTTAAATTTAATCCTGTGAGGGCTTTAAAGATTTATATAGATTATCTGTATGTCATTTTGGGTGCAGAATTTCATAATCATTGACCTAAACTGCCTCCACCATCACTGTGCTGTTCCTCAGCATTGCAGAGATGTTTCGCCAGCTCTGACCTGTCCTCTGGTTGGCAAATCTCAGGGTTATTTAGGACAAGACTGCACCACAGCAAGGACGTCAGTACTCATGCCCAAGTGCAGACTCCTGACTGCCCAACACAGGCTCTGAGCACTTGTCCTGGAAAGTTCTTAGCAACAGCAAAATTCCTCACGAACTCCACAGGGTTCCTGCTTCTGAATGTGGAAACTCATCTTAGAAGGATTGGAAAAGATCATGGCATGCTCTTCAGAGAGCAAGAGGTGTCAATAATGTGATGCTCAGCCAGCTGACATTTCTATGGAAACGAGACACCTAAAGCACCTTCCACGGTGCTTTAAGACACTTCTCTTCCAATGATTTTACTCTTCGTTAGACAGCTAAGTAATTTTCAGGTTCTGGATCTTAGCACATCGCTGAGTTAGTGTTATTAAGGAGGAGCATCGTGAAACAATAACGTAACTGTCAAACTGTTATTTACTGCGGAAGCTCCTGCGTATGTGTGCTCGGATTCATCCAGAAAGAAGATCTTCTTTGTACAGACCTCAAAGCTTTATTAATGGACTGCAGCTGAGCTGGTAGCTCACAGTGACAGTCAGCACCAACATCTACAATGTGCTTGCTCCCCTTTCCAAGGTGTCCTGCCTAAAGCTTAAAAAAACCCAAACAAGTGACCTCAAATGACCTTAATTTCTCCAAATTGGAAGTTCTATGTCCTACATGTCCCACAGATGGAAAATGAAATAGAAAGATAGAATATTAGAGTGATGACCTTTTTGTGAAGAAATACTGGATTTTGAAGTTGTGTGGGGTTTTTTTCATAATTGGAGGACCAGAATGAATTTCAAAATCTCAACTTAAAGGGAACATTAGTTTTTGAGACCAGCCTTAACAAAAAAGGTGACCTCCTGGTAATCTCAGAAAGAAAGATCAAAAATGAATTTTGCTTCTCCTCCAAGTACTTGCATGCAGCTCCATCCCTGATGTATGTGTATACCAAATTTCAAGAGCCAAGTATCATGGGAATGTGGGAATCGATTGTGTCAGTCATCCACCCTGATGCATACATCTGTATCATCTTAGACTGCATTTCTCCAGTGGCCAAACTATGGTGGCTCAAAGGATTTCTCGCTGTCTGGGACACATCACGAAAATCAATATTACAGCTATAGTTCGATGCTTTATTTGATACTGAGGACTCCATTAAGAGGGTTTCTTTCTCAGGGAAAAAAAAAAAACAAACAAACCCCCAAAAAATGGCTTTTCTTTTATGCTTCCCCTCAGGAGAGTCAGTTTGGTGGGAACAGCTGCTAAAATTGTTAATCCACCAGCTGACTGGTCACATGACTTCGCAGAGACCTGCTATTATTCATACGCAATGTGCTCTCGCTTTCTTTCTCCATGCTCTGGGTTATGCACAGCTGACATCAGTACTGCAGCTGTATCATACCAATTGTTTTTTATTCTGCGGCCTCACTCCCAGTCACTGCAGAAGAAACCTGCGGTGGAGAGGGAGGAAGGCTGCAGTCCCACACCAGCTCCACTGAGCTTACACCTTTCATTGGGGTGCCCCATGCTCTGGTCAGCAGCAGACTGCTCACACATTACACATTGTGTATTGTTGCCTATCAAATTGGCACAACTCTTTATTCCTAAGATCCAAGGATCTCAAGCCTAGACTAGCCATGGCTGGACACATCAGCCTTATGGTTGCCTGTCTTGGACAGACCTGAGATGTTCATGTCTTCAGCGGCTTGAGAGACTCTATAGCAGTGGCCAGGGTAAATTGCTATGGATGTGTGGTGGTTGGGGATGGTTTTACTTCTTCCCTGAGGGTCAGTGAAGTACGGTAATGTGGGTCTGTCAGGACGCACGAGGCAGGTGAGGCGCAGGCATATTGACCATCCCAAGAAGAGGGGCAAACAGAGCTTTCCAGAGGGGAGACAGGAGCATGTTATGTCGCCAGCACAGCCTGGCGTGAGGCTCTGGGTGCTTTTGGCTAGGACCTCTGGGAAGTTTCAGAAGCCGGCTTGGTCTGTGCTAAGGTGCAAATCTGAATAGTACAGAAAGGAGGGAGATTGATACTTGTTAGTACCAGCTCTATCTGGTCCTTACACAGGTCATTAATCCTCTTCCACGGCATGAGTGACAGCGGAGGTTTGGAATGCATGACTTGTCCTGTAGCATAATATTGACACCTGGCAGGCTGACTGTGGGGGGTGCCTGCTGTTCCACCTGGAGCACACCGCGGGGGCCACCGTGGGCGACGTGCGCTGGGCTCGCTGCATCACCCGGCTGCTCCCTGCATGAAGCTGCAGCATCCTTCTGAAAGGCAGCGTGCCCTGCGCCCGTGCCCTGCCTTTCCATCCCCCTTCCTTCTCTCCTCCAGGAACAGCTTCAAAGCCCATCGCGAGGGGGACCGGGGAAGACCAGATGACTCCCTGAAAAGACCTCTGGCTTCTTGAGAAAGAAGCAGGTTTTAAAAACACAGAGCGGGGTTCAACCCTCAACAGCTCAGGACAGCCCTGCAAGGACACACGGTGCCGTTTCCTCAGCTCCGTACCGCACGGGTATGGAAACTGCAGCGTAAGTGCCAGAGCTGAAGTTTCCAGGGAGGTGAATATCAGAGCAGGAATTAGCATTTACGCTCCTTAACTAACAAAACTGGTCTTTGCTCTTCAAGGCAACAACGCCTCCAAGGTCTTGTGTTGCAGACTGAACAAAACAAATGGAATTTTAATAATGCGTATGTATATTTTATGCCTCCACCATAAGGACATGGGTTCCTCAGGCTATATGATTTTGACATATCGTCGAGAGTGGTGCAGATGTAACGGAAGGAGATGGCCCTCTCATAAAAACTGTGACAGAAGAGTTTTTCCCTGGCTGTGCATTTGATTCCTTTCTTAGCGTGAAGTCTGGTTCTGGAGTGGGAATGTGAGGTTTTCTAATTTACCCGGATCCCAGTTCCTCAAGCTAAAACAAATGTTGATTTTGCTGCCGTGCTGGTTTGTTCCCATTTTTATATGAGGTCCTCGCTGCTGAACAGATCTCAGTTTTTGTCTGAAACATGCCAGCCCTTCCTGCTCCGTAACTGTAAGTAAATATGTTTACAATGGTCTGGTTTTTTTTCCTGTCCTGAATGGGGTACAAAGAGGAATTTGTTTTTATCTTTACAGATTAATGTGGCTGGACATTTTTTTGGGGAGTGGGGAGGTGTGGTGGTGGTGGTGGTGTAGTTTTTTCCTCTTCAGTGTGGAGCACTGTTAGGCACCTAAGAGTGTGTACGTAGATACAGAAAGGGCTGCACCCTGCTTTCTGTTGCCGCTGTCAGACCTGCTTCACGCTGCGTAAATGCCTCTGTGCAGCGGGTAGAGGAATACCAACGTGCGGGCAAAATACCTGCATGCTGTAAAAAGAGGGGAGTCGCCTTTAAATTCAGGATACGAGTTTCCAAATACAGTTTTCTGGAAAAACACCATCAGAATTGGCAATGGTTCTCCAGTGGATAGTTGTACATGAAATGGCAAGTATAGCCGGGCTCTGGAGCCGTTGCTCTCTACCTAGACACAGAGGATGAGATTTTGAAAACAGAGCCCCCAGCCATGCCAGGGATGGGGCAGCGGGGGGCTGGGGTCCCCGTGCCAGGCTGTCAGCCTGCCTGCTGCTATGGGATCGCTCTGTAGAGCAGAGTTACATATGGGGAAGAAATCTCTCTCTCCGCGGCTCACGGGCAGAGATACCGGCCATGGGGACAGAAGAACAGCTGAGCAAAGCTCTCATTTCTGGTCCCGTCCCGCTGCCTGCCTGGTACAGCCGCTGCGTCTGCCCACGGCACAAGAGCTACAGGTGAATAATTCTTCTCAAATGCAGGAAGGAACAGCAAAAGTCCAGTCGGTATAAAACGTCCAGCAGTACCAACGTTAATGGTGCTCAGGCTGCACTAGTACCAGGAGTCCTTCGCAGGAATAATGAACCGGTTTTGTGCCTTCGCTTCAGACGAAGGGCTCTGCTGATGTGACAATGAAGGCAGGCTATTATGTGCGTCCTCTTGATATCTGTGTCGCATTACTTTGTGAAACTATTCAATTGCATTTAGCCCATGCCCTACAGTGTCAGCTTAGCTTATAAGAGCTGTTTCATAAGTTCGTACAGTTGGGTTTACACTGAGTTATCTTTATGGGCCACAGGGAACTGACACACATCCCATAAAGATTTGCCATTTGTTTTTATTGAAGCCTGATTCTTTAATTTTATAACTTTTTTTTTTTTAATTCTGAAGGTGCCTATAATACTGCTCCATGCTAATATGATGAGTTAATTTTCAATTCCCGAAATAGCCTGTTGTCTCCCCCACGATTTGTTGAGTGCTCTTATAATAAACTCATTGAAATGTTGTTCCAAAAAGCAGTGCTTTCACACGAAGAGTACTTAATCTCGCATAACAAAGATCTATATTAAGACCCATAGACTGAACCTGGATAAAATGCAGCCACCGTGACTGCTGACAGCAGGAAGGTTCCCCCCTGCCTCGCTGTGCTGAGACACCCATTGCAGATGAATCCACGACGCAACCGCATCGCCTTGAAAGCAGCCGTAACGGGAGAAACACCGCTGCTGGGAGGGAGGGAGGGAAGATGCTTCTGTGTCAGGTGCCACATGGAAAAACACCTTACCAACATGTATTTGCATGAATAATTGCTCTTTCCCCTCCAGCTGCTGTGATCAGATGCTTTGTCAGCTTTCATGGCTGGGTCCTGCTGTTGGAGTATAGGGCTGGCTTTGGCCACAAGCTGAGACTGTTGCCTTAAAAAGGGGCAGCTGTGGCTTTGCTGCCAGTGTCAATCCAGCCCCACAGTGTGCATCCTCCCACCTCCGTCACCCTTCTTCCTCCTCGCCCCTGGGCAGGAGGCTGGGCAGCATCCCTGGGCTGGCTTCTTCAAGCACAGGAGCCAGGGGGGCAAGAGATGGTGTTGCCTGGAGCTGGAGAGGACCCATCACCCAGGGAAGGTAAAGCCCTGGCAGTCTGGATTTTGACCTGTCTGGGCCCAGGAGGAGCTTTCCTTGGACTGCGAGGAGGATTAATGCCACTCACACAGGGCAGTGGGAGGCATCAGAGTTGGTGGTGTCATCCCTGGAAGGGTGAAATAATTTTTGTTGATGCTGCTGGGTCTCTGCTAGGGTGTGTGGGCTTCCGCACGGTGGGGCAGCCCCTCATGAGCAGGTCTGGCCCTCCCGCTGGCAATGGATGTGCCCTGTATCCATACAGGGACCGATCCCCATGGAGAAACAGATACAGCAGGACAGAGGAAGGTGCTTAATGACAGCCGAATGATGAATGCATTGGGTGGCGATCCCATTTCCAACAAAAAGTCTTCCCCAGCTCTTGTCAATAAACAATGAAGCCACACAGGATTTGAATCCAGCCTTCGAGCATTACATTACCCCGCCGGCGCTGTCCCACCACTGCTCTGGGGTGGGAGAAAATCTGCCACGAGCCATCAGGAGGTCAGTTACGACAAGACTCGATTAAGCCTACCTACCCCTCACCCCTAACAAGCCTAACGGCAAACATTAGTTATTGATCGCAAACTTTTCCTACCACAGTATTTGATTCTTAGGGCAATTAATGCTGGCAACCGTATGGTGTAAATAAATGCTTGGAAGTACCAGCCTTTAAGGTAACATTTCCTTCTTCATTTTACTGCCTACGAGGGGGGTGGGATATACTGAGCGCCAGGGAAGCTCTTTGCTGCTCTGCTGTTACCATGGTCCTCCACAGTTTTGAAGCCGGTGTCTTGGAGCATCGGTGGTCTCTGCTGTGAGCAGGCTCCCTCCTGGCCTCTTCCACATTTGTGGATTACCATGGTCCTGGAGAACACAAGCCTAATGAGGTCACATACTCAGAAACTTTCTGACTGAGTTCCTGGAAAGCATGTGGTAAATGCACGATTCTTGTCTGTATGACAGACAGGACCTGATTCCTTGTTTCCGACTTCACAATATATACAGAAAATCAAACTATGCAAAAGGGCTGGAAATGTAAGTAAATTACAGCCCCCGGTTTCACAAATTCCTTAAGCACCTGCATAATTCAAAATGTGCATGTCACCCCATCGGCTGCCATGCATTTCCCTAGATTGCAGCTCATTTTTTGTGTGCTTCCGGAAGCTAAGCATCCCACCAAGTATCTGACACAGCGATTTTCTGCTGTGCTGAGATCCCTGTGGTACTGACCACGCAGGCTTGAAACGCATTGCTTGCTTCTCTGCTGCCACCACAAGACTCACACCTCTGACGGATTAACACCTTTTTAAGAAGCCGAACTGCATGTCAGAGTTACTCACGCTGGGGATGCTGGCGAAACCCACACCTGCTCCCTCCGGACTGTGCTGACAGTGTTTACGATTTGGACAGGCACGTGCGGTCCATTGCAGCTCTGCACATCCCTCCCTGCCATCCCACCTCTTGGGCAGGGATGCCCCAGGGATGCCCGCCTTGCTCTGGTCCTCGGGGATGGCTCACTGGGAGCAGAGCCAGCCACAAGCAGTGTGCAGATGCAGCTCCCCCGTCGGAAACATCAAGTGCCTGGCCCTCGCGAAGCTTTGGATGCCGTGTCCTCCAAAAGAGCAGGAAGGGAGGTGGAAGATGCTCTTTCACCTTCAGCTGTTCCCCAAGCTGTGTCACGCAGCTGCAGGCAGTGCCACGTGGCTTCCCAGGATGGAGACAAAGGGACAGTCACACGGCTGAGCAAAAGAGGATATATCAAAGGTATATAATACATAATATATACATAATTAGGTATGCACACTGGGCCCTGGCGTTGTGACTCCATCCCCTCGTTTGCCTTGCAGGGCTTGAATACTCCGGTTGTTTCCACTGTGCAAAGGCACCCGTTTAACAAGGAAGACCTGGCCTAAGTTTGGTTTTTATAACTCTAGGTTTTTTGGTTTTTTTGGGTTTTTTTGTTTTTTGTTGTTGTTGGTTTTTTTGTTTTTGTTTGTTTTTGTTTTTTTTTTTAATGAGCATTTATTGAAATGCTCCAAGGGGCAAGAAAGCCATCTCTGGGCTTTGCATAAAGCCCGGACCTCCCTCCTCAGGTTTTGCTCAAGAAATATTTTTTTTTTCAATCTCTCAGCCAACACAAAAGTGAGATTGTCACTGTTTTTACCAAGCTGCTGCAATGCCACATTAAAATACCAGCCCAATAAGCTCACGGGGGGACCCTAATTATGCTGACACAAGCATAATTTAATTCAGATTGCTATAACAACAACCAGTGTCCATGCTCACTGTAATCGTGTTAAGGCCTATACATGAAATAATTAGCATCTTTATATTTGGTAAATAGAGGTCTGCTCCAGGTCAGCCTCAATGAGGACACAGCATTGTTAGGAGCCCAGCCTTTTAAAGCTCGTGCAGAACGGGCATTTCCAAATAAAACTGCTGACAAGGACAAAAGGAGGGCTTGATTGTTAAGGAAGCACCTCCACTTGCCTCTTACCCAGGTTTTGTTCTTCCTTCTGAAGAAAAATAATAATACATTTATTCAAGGAAACTGCATATAATAGACGCAGTCTTTGCTGGGTTTCCTCGGCACAGCCGAGCATGGTCCAACAGACTCCTCAGAAGCCGAGGGTGTATTCCTGCAGTCCCAAGTGTGACAACACGCCGGGCACTGGTTTATCAATTAGGCATTTCTATGGCCATTTGGCCTGGACAGGCTTGGCAGAATTTCCAGCGGTTCAGAGAAGTCAGGGAATGCTTCCACAGGTAAGCCAGCAGCTGAGAGCTGCGGCTCTCCACAGCATCCCAGTCATTCCTGCAAAGCTTTCTGTTGTTCACATTTCCATAAATAACATCCCAATAGTTTGAAACTCATAGAGATCTTTAGTTTAGCTGAACAAAAGGAGATATGCCAAAGGTATATAATACGTAATTGATATATAATTAGGTATGCTACCAAATGATATGGAGACAGTGAGTGTGGGGAGCATCTTCTATTTATTAAGAGGCAATTGATGCTTTCCAGTGAAAAATGACGCCGCTTTATAAATTGCAGGACTTGGCACAAAAAGAAGTTGCTGCATTTGGCTTTTTCAATGTTTTGTAACAGTGCCACAAAAATTCTCCTCCCAGATCGATTCTAAAATTGAGATAGTGTCTAAAAACATTTTTACTTTGCAGTTTTGATAAGGAGAAAATTTTGGTTATTAATTTTAATACAGTGTAATCAGTTAAATTGCTTGAAAATCTCTAGAAACTCTCACAGAAACCTACTTTTGGGTCCACTAGACACAATAGCGAAATTTCAGCTGTTTCTCATCAGCCTGCCATGCATAACTGTTTCAGTGCAACAAGGCTGGTCTGCTCCATCAAATTAAGAGACAGCTCATTCAGTCAGAGGGAATCCTCGTACATATTGACATTGGCAACCTGCAGAACAGCCTGGCGTGTGGATATTGTTGAGACCAGAGCTCAGGATAATTTAACAGCATTTATGATGTGTTTCTCTAGATCATGGAAAAGGCTGTTTTCCTTTAGGAAGGACAAGTACACTTCTCCCCACAGAGGTCCTCTCCCTTTCCAGTGCCGTGCCCCTGAAGCAACTCTCTCAGGAAATGTTAAGCATATTCCCCTTATCCTTAGGTCTCCATACCCCTCATTTTTTAATTTTATTTTTTTTTAACTACATTTAGTTAATCTTCGGTCTATTATGCTTGGTAATTTCACCCCAAATATAATATTGAATGCAATCAGAGAGGGAGTGTGCTGGCCAGGCAGAGCTTGCTACTTCTGGGGATGCTTTTCTCTATACAACAATATTAATAAGCTGCCCTGTGAAGCTCTGCCTGCCTAACCAACACTTGATTATTTAAAGCATATTTTCAGGGTTGTTTTCTGAAAGCTGGTGCAGGTTTTTTGGACAAAAGTGAATTTTTGAAAGTGTATGTAATGGAATCATTTAGGGCATTTCCAGTCACGATCAAATAGTTCCTCAGCAAGATCAGGAAAAGCTCAGATTAGCCTTTCAAATAATTACCCATAAAATAACTAAAAAGGAGTTCAAAACCAAGGAAAATTGTGTTGTTTGTTTTTGCTTTGTTGTTTTCTTTTTTAAAAAAAATATTGGTTTTTTAAAATTTATGTTATCTCAATTTGGTTTGGGACCAAAAGGGTACCCAAATACTTCCCTTTTGAGTTCACAGGAAAAATATTTCTAAAAAAAGAAAAAAAAGAGTTATTCAGGCAGCTCATTCACTCAACTGCTCTGATTTTTTTTTCTCCCTACACTCAC
This sequence comes from Falco peregrinus, assembly GCF_023634155.1. Lineage (NCBI taxonomy): Eukaryota > Metazoa > Chordata > Aves > Falconiformes > Falconidae > Falco > Falco peregrinus. The sequence continues at coordinate 3,276,472 of NC_073724.1, read as the reverse complement.
ACTTGATGCTTATACAGGTACCAGTACGTTTTTCTGTTCCTGGTCTTTTAAACCCCTGCCCACCAGAAGACCCTCTGTAGCTGCTGTTTCTGCTGCCAGGAAAAGTCAGGGCACACGTGGGGGTATGGGGGCAGCTTTGGCAGGGCGATACCTTTCAACACACCCACCCAGAAAATTCCCTCTGTGAGCTGTATCAAACTCCCGCTCATAAATGTGATGGGGGCTTTCTCAAATCCTGCCCTGAAGCGGGCATGCTGAGACAGCAGCCAGGGTTTTACAGAATTTCAATAAAACCCTCAGACAAAAAGTGGGTTAAATGCTGGGGCACTCCCGGAGCCACAGAAGTCAGGATTTGAAATCTGGGCTGTGTGAATGGGTCTCTGTGTTTTCTGAAGGAGTATGGATGGTGGAATACAGCAGTAGGAAATCTTACATGATTGGTGCTGGTTCCCTCAACGGTGTTTGTGGTTGCATTGATTCTGCATCATTTACACTGACCAACTAAGGATGAAATAGACTTTTCCCTTTATTTCAGTCTTTCTCCGGCTTATATGTCATTTCGGAGTCCACTTCTCTTCCTGACCTCCAGCCCTGCAGAGATGTCCCCGCGTCCTTGGGGCTGCTGATTGCAGTGACAAAAGTGCTGTGCCAAGATGTCGGGCTCCTCCCAGATCTGCTCTCACGCCTGTAGGGTTCTGCGGATCCTATCAGCTCGGAAGCATTAAACTAGGATGAAGTTCACCCCCACCCACCCAAGCCCGTTGCTTACCGCTTGCTTCAAAAATCCCGTTCTGCATATTTGGTGATTTACACACTTTGTCGGGGATGAGCCAGATCTGAAAAGCAGATGTTGTGGATGAGATGCTATCCCAGGGGAATGACTATAAAGCTTCCTATAGGCATCGCTTTGTAATTTTTCAGGAATGCAGTCACATTTCCTCGTTAGGCACTCTGTGGCGTCGTCAGGACTCATGCTATTCACTCATACACCCTTGCCGTCCTTTCCACTCTGCTATGTAATAATCGGCCGTGCTGTGGTTCTCATTGATTGTACTGGACCATGCCCGAAGGTCACACCTCGGTTCAGGGTTACAGCTAGCCAGGACTTGTTTGGTGAAATGGAATGTGTCACAGCTTGCAGGTTTATTGAAGCCATGGTGTGGTGTCACCCAGGGTTCAGCGGGAAGGGGTGTACCGTGACCCGGGGTCCCTGGGCAGGACTGCCTGGGGCGAAAGGAGGCTGCGTGAGGTGGCACCCGGCATTTCAGCTGCAGAGCAGAGCTGTTTGCTCTGAAAACAACCCGACTGAAAAATGTCCATTTCACAAGGAAACGCTTGGGAGGCTTGGTTCGGCTCCAACCAAGTGGGAATGCGAGCAGATCTGGAGAGCTGTCATGTCCTTAGCCTGTCCTCATGGCTCTCTGGAGTCTGTTAGACCAGGAGCAGGGCAGAAGAAGGGCAAGCCTGCCCTCCCCGCCACACTAGCGACCTGAGGCAGCACCACAAAAGGCTGATTGAGCAGCACTGCCAGTCCCACTGAGCACCGCACAGCTCCCCTCAGCCCGGCAAAACGCCGTGATTCTTGCTGCCGAACCGCTCCGTGTGTCGCCGTGAAAAACTGTTTGCAGCATTCTTCACACAAGGACTGGGAAGAAGCCTGTGGGAGGAGCCTCTTCATCTTCCAACAGATAAAAGATCCTTCTCCTTTCCTGTAACCCTCAAAACCACAGGCAGCAATGGCTGAAGTAGCTCGGCACGCTTCTGCAAAAGGCAGGAATGCAAATTACACACGGGCGCCTTGTTGGAGAACAGCCTGGCAGCCTGGCTTAGACCTTGGTGATCGTGTTTGGTACCATTCATCGATGATCTGCTTTCAGAAATATCTGGAATAATGCTATTATCGTGCTGACACTTACTGCCCCTCCGCTTATGATATTTTTCCCTGAATGACTAACATAAGCTTTTCAGTAAAAAATCTATTGTGGAGAATTTTTCCTCTTGCTTAAGTTGCCATTTGAAGAAGTTATTTTTCAATCACTGAAAGTTAGGGGTGTGTATATGACATAAAGAGGGATTTGCCTCTTTTTATGTACTTTTTTTTCTTTTCTTATACAGCAAAGTTTTCTAAAGCACTACTGAAACACTTTATTTCCTCCTGTCTCCAGCTCTCAAGATGTTCCACAGGCAACTCAAAAAAAATGAGAAAAGAAAACTTTGCCAGGCTCATTTCACAGAAGCCCTCTCGTTTTTGCTGTTCCAAGAATCATAGACAAAACTGCTGGCTCTTCTCATAACCATTTACTGTTTTCTACAGCTGTCACGTTGCCCCCAGCTCAACAGCCCTATTGCCACCAAGCTCTCCATGTGGGAAATCCACAGCGATGCTCTGCTCACGTTCACGGCTTGCCTTTGGGAGAGCAGGGGACGCTGCGGTCCTCGCAGGGGGAGCCCTGCATGTGCCCCAGCATTTGTGCCCCAGCATTTGTCCCCAGCATTTGTCCCCAGCATTTGTCCCCAGCGTTTGTGCCCAGCGTTTGTCCCCAGCGCAGGACGCGGCAGTGCCGGAGCCCTGGGCGATGCGGGAGCCCAGCCACCAGGCAGCCTAGCCCAGCTGCACGAGGGGCCGCGGCGTTCCCGGCTTGTCTCTCCCGTGCTGGTGTGGATGGAGCTTATCCTTTTTAAAGGCAAGAGGGAATTTTTCTTGCTCTGTTACAAATCACGCGTGAGGACACATGACAAAGCCGTACGTCATCTGCCCTCCCCCTCTTCCTCGCCTGCCACAGTCTTGAGGTGTCTTCTCCTCTGTAATTAGGTTAAGTAGCTCTTGCAGAATGAGCTAAGAGGAGATACAGGGCTGGAGCATGGAGCCACCTAAGGTCGGTTAAGGTTATTAGGCTCCAGCAGCATTGCTGCAGAGGAACGCTCCCCTCTCGTTTTCACCTTTTTAACAAATCCTTGTGGGGAACAGCTTGCCTTTAAAGACAGAAAAATTTGTGTTAGAAGAGAAAGAGCGAGAAAGCTGCTTTCAGCAATCAGCCGGCTCTTACTCAAATGAGAGACCGATGTTTCCCTGCAGGTCTCTGTTCTGGCTCTCCTGCCTAATATAGCTCCTTGCCTTTATTTTATGTGTTGGAAAATGTGCCTTTCTGCTGTTTCAAAACAAAATCTCTTTATGCTGCATGTGTACATGTATGTGCGCGTACACAAATGCACTTCAGTAACGGCTTGCTCCTAGTGTGTATATATGTAAGAGAATAGTTCCGAAAGACAGGTGTTCCTCTCTCCAGAGAAGACCTTTTGAAAAGCTTATTTTAGTTGGTACTGATCTAAATTTTTGATTGAGGAGACGACGGGGAGCTCTGAGCAGGAATTGTTGCTGAGGTGGCATTCAGTGACGTGCCTGGATGTGTATATCCTCAGCACCAGGATGATGGCTCACAGCTGAACAGGGAAACTCTAAAACACAGCGGTGGGCAGATCAGGCTCCAGAAGCAAGGTCCCTGGTGATTTCTTTTCACTTGTAGTGGGATGTATCCTTTACCTTTCTTGCAGCAACGCTCTCCAGGCTTTGGCTCCCATGTCTGAGCAAGAAGGTGGTTGCCAGCAGCAGCCAGGCCAGCATGAGAGAAGGCGTTACAGAATTGAGCAACCAGAATAAAATGATGCCCAACAATTCCCACCCCTTCTTCATCTGACAGCCTGCTTCCAAGCAGGGCGTTCACAGAAAGCCCTGCAGCTGTCTCAGGGGGGACGTATTTGCTTTGGGTGGATATGTATTCCCAAGAAGTCAGCATGGTGCAAGAGGGTCCACCAGATGTTAATCTGAGATTTTCCTCAGATTTTAGTGGCTATAACCACAGGGTCCTACAATGAAGCCAATAAAAAGACCCAGTCCCAGTATGTGTACTGGGAGCAGAGTCTCTGCTGGACTAGAACATCAGGAGCTTAGCGAGGGCACAGTCCTGGGGCAGGAAAGGCTGGTATGCCTCAGGGGTGCCTCGTAAAACACCCTGACACCCTCTGCAGCTGAGCAGCAGGCTGCAAGAACGTGACATCAGGACTTGAGAATTTCCATGCTGGCACCTCTGCCCTCCCATTTTGACCACTAAATGAGATTTAAAGTTCACTCATGAACTTCAGCGGTGAAGCCAACCACCTTGTCTCGAGGAGGTTGCAGTGAATTAGATTAGCAGAGGGACAAGGCAATATGAAAAGAGAGGCTTACAGTTAAATGAAGTGAACAAGGAACTTAAGAAAGGAAGGTTATGGGAGGTTGATGTTTAAATGGAAATAGGTCATGACTACTGCTGCAGAACCACGCTTAAGGCTTTACATTCAGCTGGCACCTTTAGTGCCACCACACCGAGCATACCTGTTTGCCCAAGACTTGGAACTGGCCGGCCAAGGGTATTTTATAGCAGTATTGAGCTGTGTGATGGGAGAGCTTGGGGGTGGGGGTGGGGACTTTACAAAGTCTGCCAGTGTTCAAGAGGTGGCTGTGGGAAGGTGTTCTCTGGGTTGCAGATACCGAGCAATACTGCCATGCTGGTGCAGCTCGGTGTCTGAGTAAATGTATTTTTTGGGTTTTTTTTGCTGCATGAACACATGTTTATTGGTAAAGCACTGGGAGGAGGGAATGGGTGCAAAAGGCTGTCCCAGGGTAAGTGAAACACTTGCATTTCATTGGAAGTCCCAGCCTGTGAATGCATCAGTCGCTTTCATACCCACGGCTCTTAAACCCCAGTATTCTTAAGCTTTCAGAATGTCTGAGAAATCAGCATGACATGAAAAGTTTCTGCACACTCGGACTAAAACTCATAAGGGTAAAAGCACATGGGCAAGCAAGAGGATAAACAATGAGAAGTGGGCAATGAAAGCAAGAAGGGATGGAGCAATGGGTAAAAGAGAGGTCAAGTGTTGGAGCTGATTCCATACCATAACTCCAGGTTCTGGAATAACGGACCAATACTGAGGTCTGCACTCTGTGGGAGCTTCTGTTTCTCTTTTGTTTGGAAACATTTAGATAGCTGCGGCATAGTCATGAAAATGTTTATAAATTCAAAGCTTCAAAATCTGCAGGAGATGTAAATCATTTGTCATCTGCTATTTGCTAGTCTCTTATAAAAATGTCAATCATCCAAGCAGGGTTTGGCTAGGGTAGCCAAATTCAAATAGAGAATACTGAAGAGGGACTAAATCGGGAACTGACAGCCAAGACAATCTGCTTTCCTTGAACACTTGCTTTTTCTTAAGAGAGACCAGGGTGACCTAACGGTGGGCGCTATAGATCTCAGTGACACGGCGAGAGGCCTCCCTTCACTTGGATCGGGTTTACCGTACCTTGCAGCCTGCCTGGTGCTGACGCCTTGCCTTGCCGCTGCTTCAGCCCCTTTCCTTAAAGCACACCTGGGCAACGGCAAAACGCTCTTTAGGGAGTAAAAGGTGAAACAGCAGTTCCCTAATCTCATGGGTGAAAGCAGAGTGATACAGACACTCCCCTCTCCCCGCCACCTTCACCTCTCATGTCACGCTTTTTGCAGCAATTCTCCTTTCAAAAAGGAAACATGTAGAGCCTCCCTCCCTGCTGGTGCATTCGAGGGGAGGGACAAAGCCAGGGCACCCCTCTGCTGGGAGCTCATCGAGCTTGGCCAGCCCTGTCCCAGCACAGGGCAGGGGCACCTGGTGCCAGCCTGGCACCTCTGCCAGCTGTAGGGCTCGGCCACCCCTCGTGGTTGTGCTTGTCACCGGCCTGCGTGTGTAGTGGTCACACTGCACTGCAGCGAGACATGTTGGGCTGAATGGGCTTGAGTGTTGCGTTCAGCTCTGGGGCCACCAACAGAAGGATGTGGACCTGTTGGAGGGAGTCCAGAGGAGGCCACGAGGATGCTGAGGGGGCTGGAGCCCCCCCTGCTGTGGGGACAGGCTGGGAGAGCTGGGGTTGCTCAGCCTGGAGAAGGCTCCGGGGGGACCTTAGAGCAGCTTCCAGCACCCAACGGGGCTGGCAGGAAAGCTGGGGAGGGGCTTTTTGCAAGGGCATGTCGTGATAAAGAAAGGGGTGATGGCTTTAAGCTGACAGAGGAGAGATTTAGATTAGATATTGGGAGGAAATTCTTTACTGTGAGGGTGGTGAGACACAGGCTGCCCGGAGCAGCTGTGGGTGCCCCATCCCTGGCAGTGCCCAAGGCCAGGCTGGACGGGGCTGGGAGCAGCCGGGGCTGGGGGAAGGGGTCCCTGCAGGGGGGTGGGACTAGATGGTCTTTAATGTCCTTCCAACCCAAACCATTCTGTGACTCTATGACGTTAAGTTCACATCCCATCTCCCCTGGGGCTCTCACAGTCCCAGGACAGGGTGTGGGGAGGCTGTCAGGATGGCAGAAAGAAAATGTTGAGTTGTGAGCTGAAATAGTACCAAAGATACATTTTTTTTTGAAATTTGTGCTGGGCTTTCTTAGTCTGCAAATATCTTAAAGGGACAGAGGGTCAGCATGGTACTTGCTGGACTCCAGTAATTTCTCTCTACTTTATACATGGGATCTTTTTGACAAGAATGAAGGTCTGCCTCCAACAGTCCTGCCACTGCTTGGCAGCAGGAATCCCATTTTTGACCGATTCAGTGACATGCTGCAGTTTACCCAGCGTTTACGAGGCTGGGCAGGGCTGGAGGATAAGGTGAAAGGTCTCAGGAGCCCTTTTGCTTCATTATAGACAAAGTATAGGATCTTACTTTTCACGGCTTAATGTGGATTCCCAGGGCAACACTTTCAACAACACTTGCAAATCCCTGCATCCTCATGCAGTCAAGCTAACTTTACATTACAATATTACACCATGGAAGTGTATTAGCAGTAATTGCTGTTAAATGAGACAGGAACATTTTAAAATAATTTTTGTGGGGGAAAAAGCCCAAGCAAAAAAAACCCAAACCAACTTGAAGTGGCTTAAGAACTTGCACAGTATGGAGAAATGCTGTCAATAAGATGACAGATAGGTTCATCTGTGACAGAGGTAGCCTCAGTTCCCCAGATGCAAACCCCCATGTCTTCAGGGCTCCAAGAAGCAGCATGAGTTATCAATGACTGGCTGATGCTCTCTGCGCAAGGATACACCACTGACAGACGTGCGTGATAGTATGGTGATAAAAAATATGGTAAACCAAAAAAATTACTGAATGCTTCCTATCCTCCTACCTCCTCCAGTAGATATTTTTGGGAACTGTTGCTTACAGGAAAACATAGTAATTTTCATTTTGCACTGATTTTTTTTTCTTTTTTTTTTTTTTTCTTATTTGGAAAAAGGCAACAAGTTAGTCCTCTTTCAAGATTATTCGTACTTGTTTTTAGCATCATACAGTTACACTCATACATCAGGACCACGGCACATTAGGTCTGGAGCGACCTCACTGCAACAGCGTGGTCCAAGCTACAAAGAGCAACAGACTATGCCAGGAGGCCACATCTGGTTAAGAGTTTTTTAGAAGCTACGTTGCCTCTTCTGTATCTTCTTGGAGGAAAAGTCCGGAATATTCGTGCTGGCCAACACGGGAATAACAATTAACAATCTTCTTCTCTTGGATGGCCAATTTACCTTTTGCAGGAATGATCAAAACAAACAAACCAAATTTTTAAAAAAAAAAAAACCACAAGAAAACAACCCAACCAATAAAGTTGTAGTTTTCCTTTCCTCAGTATCATCCTTGGACTTCTGCCTGAATCCTCCTACTCCGGTTAACTCCTGCTGGCACTCCAGGAAGCACTCACCCACGTGTCTGCATCGCTGCTGATGGAGCGGTGAGATAAGATGTGCACCAATATTCCCGAGAGATTGTTTTGTTCCACTGCTATTTAATACTGTGAAAAAGCACCCTTGAATTCTCCTTATATGAAGCAGAATGAAATAAATGTGACATTATTTGAAAACCAATTTTTGAAGGAGTTTCTTCATGATAAAACAAAACCTACCCATTTGTTGGTATTCGTAAATATGAAGATAAACCGCTTTCATTTGCCATTTTTGAGTGATCGTATCTGTGGCAGCTGGAGCATTAGAAATACAGGAGCTTAAGCCATATGGTCATAGGAAATAGGATCCCCATGTCTGTTCCCCTCACCCAGGTTACGATGCCATTCCTAGCTGATAGCTCACTCACGGATCCTTAAAAACCTGATGGTGAGACTTCGTGGCTGTTTCAGGCAGTCTGCTCAAATCCTTCATGGTCCCCACGGTTACTCCAACAGTCAGAGAGGACAGCAAATGGTTTTCTCATGCCACAAACGTTTTGGGGATGTGGTGGGTTGACCCTGACCAAACACACAGCCAGCCGCTTACTCACCCTCCTCAGCAGGAAGGGGAGAGAATAGCAAGAATAAGAGTGTTCACATCTCAGCGTGTGGGTTGAGGTGAAGACAAGAAGATCGCTTATCCTTGCCTGCAGTTACAGTTATGGGCAAAACAGGCAGGGCTTGGGGATTTATCTTTATTTATTGCCAATTAATGGAAGTAAGTAACTGATAATTCAGGTATTGGGAAACAAAGATGAGAGACATTTCTATCCCTATGGAAAAGACTTTTCCTCTGCCTTTGCCAGGCTCAGCTTCACTCCAGACACTTCTCCTTTCCCCTTCCTGGTCTCTGCTCCCCATGTTACAGCTGCAGGTTGCACTTGCTCCCTTGGGTAGGGTGATGAGGGTCAGGGCAAAATGGTTTCTTTCTGCCACTAATTTTTTTCTCAATCTTTTCTTCTGCGTCTCCTTCCTTCTCACTCTTTTTCTATCCTCCAACATGGGTCCTCCATGGGCTGCAGTCCCTTTTAGGGGGGGTACCCTCTCTGGCATGGGTTATCCATGTGCCACAGTCCCTCTGGGGGGTGTTACCAGCTCTGCCATGCCTCCTACTGCTCTGGCCTTGTTGTTGCCTCTTTCTCAGCTTTTACAGCCCTTTATTAAATACTTTTTCACAGAAGCACCACAGACTCATCTGGTCAGTTCAAAGGTGCCACCATCTTGGCTGAGGGGCTCAGCTGTGTGCTGTGGTGGTGTATTGGGCATGTGTGGCAAGGTTTTGGTAGCTGGGAGGCTACAGGGGTGGATTCTGTGAGGAGATGCTAGAGGCTTCCCCCATGCCTGACGGAGCCGAAGCCAGCTGGCACCAAGACGGACCCGACACTGGCCGAGGTTGAGATGCTCAGGTGAGTGTCTCAATTCTCAAAAAGTGTCTTAACTTGAGAACTACCTAAACTTGGGTTGCTGGGGCAGAAAAAGGTGGTGGAGACAGGAATGGTTTTCTTCTTTAGACTATGGGTCATCAATGCTAAAATATCTGCACTTCCCAAAGAAAAACAGTTCTGTGGCAAAATCCAGATCCATTTTCCATCCAAGTGTGGTTTTGGAGGAACCTCCATAGCAATGACCATAGGGGAAAGTTGCTGATCTACTTCCACCACTGAAGGACAGGGCAAGTGAACACCATTGTGAAACAAGAGTTTCTCAGAGTCTGCCTACAAGCAACAGGGATGATGGCAAGCATTTTGTTAAGGCTTTTCAGGGTGAGTGAATAATTTTGACTTGCATTGTTTTTCTGGAAGGGTGAAGAACAGCCCTTACCGCATGAAAGCATGTTGCTGCTGACATATTCCATTCAAGGACTTTTTTGCAGTTTTAAACCCACGTATTCTGTTCCGTAACTAGTGTAAATTAGTGCAGGTCCACCGCAGCCGAAACGTCTCTGTGAAAAGATGGTGTGGAGCTATGTGTGAGGTAGAGAGCAGGAATAATACTAAAATAAAACTTTTCTGATGAGTCTGATTCTGATCTAAACCCATCCGGATTTTGTTTGACACAAATGCTCTGATTTCACCGGAGTTGCTACAGTAAGAGGATCTCAGACTCCAGCATCTTGCACTTGTAGGTAGAAGTGGCATTAGATTTCATGTATTATAATGATGGATGTAGCAAATACACACCCATTTCTGTCCCCAGGGTAATATATTTCTCTTGGGAAAGCAATGCAATATTAGGAAAGTATGATTTTTATAAGCCTATAATTACATTTTTGCACAGTTCTATTTCCCCAGGGTTGAATTCATATTTATTGGATTCCCAAAGTAACCCAGAGCAATGTCATACTGTTAAGGGATATATTCCATATGGCTAAGGCTACTCCAGTAGACTGAAGTGCTTGGTCATCTGCTTTCTTTGAATCCTCAGGAACTTTAGGAAGACTCCAAAGTCAAAGTTCCAGCTTTTCTATCTCCCTCTACTTGAATGTGCCCTCACTGTGATACTGTAAGCAGGCTGTACAAAAAGTTTGCCACTTCCTGAAAAGAAATCTCTAAAGTGTCAGAAGATTGACAGTGAGTCCTTTATGGCTTACAAATCTTCACAGATTTATCACAAAATTCTAGGAAATATGGGATCGGTATTTTTACCTTCTCCCTCTAAGTTTTATAAGGCTTGTGTGAATTGGTCTCAGCTTCTGATACACTCTATCTTTTTTTTCTTCCCTCAAGTCTCTTTCTTATCTAGGTCCATGGTTTGGTATCAATATAGAGAATGCTGTATTGTATAAATCCAAGGACATATTTTTAAAACTCACAAAATGTTAAATCACCACAATTCCAACACCATGTCTCAGAAAGAGCATCTTTATCTTAGGAGATGGAAAGCTGCATCACTCAGCAGCATGCCCTGTGGCACACAGGATGCTGTAAAGAAAGAAACCTGCATCTCTAGAGTGCTTAAACCACAGCTCTATCCTTACTGTCATACGTGTATTTGGAATTTAAGTTGTAGTCATCTGCAGAATACCGCACTGATTCAAATTAATTTCTGTATAGATCGGTGGTAGAATTGCAGCAGGGATGGTCTAAAATTGTCAGCAAGAACAAGTTTGTGGGTTTATGGAGAAGGAAGGTGTGCTCGCATGCCTGACTGCTCACTCATTTTTACCCCATTTGCATTACTTAGTCTAAAAAAAGATAGATTTACATACAATCTACATACAGTCCTTATCTCGTTGCATGCATCAAGTGTATATTTTGCCAGTATCTGAGAGTCTGACACTCCTTCATAAAACCAATTCTTGCCTTGCCTCCCGGAGGACAGAGATTATTATCACTGCATGTATGTTGGTATCTTACTGCCACAGGAACCGAGGGGAATTCCAGGCTCTCAGCCCTGGCGGTGGGGCTGCCTTGGCCAGGTCCCGAGCACTGCGCTTGTCCCTGTGCCGGGGCGAGAGGCTGTGGCAGGGCCAGCAGCAGCCACTGGTGGATCTCGCCGGGCTGCGCTCTGGTGCTCGCTGACCCCCCGAGCATCAGGGTCTGCATGGCTGCACTCAGAGTTGTGCAGCAAATCCACGGCACCATGCCTGGCTGCTCTTACTGCATCCGCGTGCTCATGCACTGCTGTGTACGTGCCCCTGCCTCGACGCATTTCTTCACTGCAGCTGAGCTCGGTCCCAAGAGCTCTCGGTGGGAGTTGTGCTGATTTAATGCTAAGGGCTACATTCAGGTGAGGAACTGCTCTCTTCAGAGTCATCACTTTTGCATTTCTGCGTGAAAACTCAACACCTTAGTTTGATCTCACAGCTGTCTGTTCAGAAGTAATTTTAATATAAATGCATAAACATGGTGTAAAGAAATCAATTGTTTGTGTTAAAGACTAATACCATGCAGAAATAAAGATGGTCTTCCTATAGTTCTTAGAATTATGATACTCTATCATTCATAAGCATTGCATACCACCCATTTTCTTTTTGGGCTACACAGGGATAAGTACCTATATCACATATAGGCCAGGGGAGAATCAAATCCTCTGCAGCAAGAGGAGAATCCGTTCTCAAGTGTTATTTCTTTTCCAAGGCGAAGCAGTGATTTTAGCAGTGATAATGAAATATTGGACTTAAAATTGGATCTTTGAGTTTAAAACAAAAGTTTCTTTTAAGTATTTAGACTATAATAATCTCATACATTATTGAGCTGTCTGCCGTTCCAAGTTACAAAGGGTGGCAATGAAGGCACAGCAGCTCTAGAAAGGTAAAGGTGAAAAAAAGTGCCCACCACAGATTTAAAGACATTCTGCAATAGAAATTTATTTCAGAACAGAAGACAACAGTGGGCAAGTGAGGGGAGGGGAGGCAAGGGAAGGAGAGGGCAGGGAAGTGGTAGCACGTGAAAAATTTGGGCAGTCATCTGGCACCATGCAAATACCGCAGATGTGGCTTTGCAGCCTGGGTTTGAGACTATCACAAGAGAGGCAATGGAAGCACTGAACCTGGGTGGTAAGACTGGGCCAGCTGCTCTTCAGACCAGGAGAGCGGCTGAGGGTGGAGGTCCCATGGAGATGCACCAGCTGCTGAGGGCTTCAAAGTACTGAGAACTCATGCAAAATCCAGAGTGAAACTGGGAGCAATGTAACCGGCCAACCGTACGTATAATGGTATATGTTAGCCTGTCACTTGATGTGTTAGATTTGTTTAAATGTTAGTGTCCCGTCATGTCAAGATGCTGTGAGAGCATGGGCTTGCTTCTTTTCCTGCCCGTGCTGCCTTTAGATATTTGGGAATGATGAGAAGCCAATCCAGTAAAGCATCATTGCCCTGCGCTAGCCCACAGGGTACAACTGAAATCACGAGCCTTCTCCTCCAGGAGGCCTTTCCAGTGCTGTACAACCCCTGTTTGCTGAACAGAGAAGCCTAAAGGACGGCTGTTGGTTTCATCCGACAGCCAAAATGAGGGTGGGGTGGTGGCACACCAGGAACAGTAATAGAGCGAGGGATGTTTTCAGATGTTCTTCCTTCTTCCCTTTGTCACTGTTTCTCAAACCCAAAAGAAATTGAATTGTGTATCACAGAAGTTAAAGTTTACACAAGTATAGTAAAAAATGAAATTAATGTGGTAACAGGAAGATACATTCCTCTGCTGTAATCAGAAGGACGTGGAATAAAACAGGCATGGTCGTGGCCTAAATATACCAACAGTGGCCAAAAAATACCAACATTAACCTGCTTTATTTTCAAGAAGAAAAGTATTGGATTCAGTTGTTGGGCTGAAGAAGTAAATGGCCTTTCTTAGACATGTGATAGGCCACTACTCAAGAACACACAACAAGCATAGCTGGGGCACCTTGGGCAGATCATAAGCACATGGAGCAAAGCCCCAGGCCTTGGGCTCTGTCACTGCCCTGCCTGGACCTTGGCGAGTGCTGGGTTTGGAGGATCTCTGCCAGCTTGTACCTCTGAGGTCTGAGTGTGCACTGAATTGGGAGAGGGGGCCCTTTCAAATTGCAGACTGTCCTCTATAGTGGTATTTTTGGGAAGGCTATGCTAGAGGAACAGGGCACAGTAGAGCACATTATCATTCTGGAAAAGAAAGAGCACTTCTGCTCTAGGCTCCCTCCATTCTTTTGCCATTTGTTTGTGTTTTGTTGTTGTTTTCTTTGTTGTTGTTGGTGTTTTGTTGTTTTTTGGTGTTTTTTTTTCCCAGAGAAAAGGGGAAGAGACATAAATGATGAAATAGCTCAAACAGCTGAAAACCACTTTATCAAAAACACTGATGGGTTGCACTGGTCCCCCGAGGTGGGGCAGTTCCTCTGCCCTCCTTGTTCCCTGCCTCTGCTGTTGAGTCGGGGAATGCTGAGGGGGTGAGAGGTGGGCTTTTGCCTGGGCCGTGGCACAGGGATGACTGATAACATTGTGGCACTGCCACCCTAGCATACCTGGCTGAGTCTTCTTCCCTGGAGCCTCTAGGGACACAGGTAAAGTATCCTGCAGAGTATTTTATGTCCCCATGCAGACAGGCAGTGCTGGCCGGTAGAACAGAGCAATTATGTCATTGGGAAAGCCGTATCAGTGCTTGGTGTGGTTCAGTACACAAAATGAGATGCCTCAGAGAGCCTGCAGATCGAAATAAAAAGAAGCAGCTGAGAAGCTGAAAGGACTGAATGTTTTGTTTCCTTTTTTTTTTTTTTCTTTTTTTCCTCTTTTAATTGATGGTATTAACTTGCTTCTTGAAGGAATCACAGCAAGGATGAGTCATTGGCAAAGGGAGGGGAACGGCACGGTGGAGAAATGGGTCTCCCCTTTGCCTGTGACAGCATGGGGCAAGCCACAGGCACTGTCAGATGGGGCGTGAGTGGGGCTGGAGGAGTAAAGGATGCAGTGGGCAGAGGAAACAATATCAGCTGAGGAGCCTCGAGGACTCTGCCTTTCCAGCAGATTATTGCAGGAGAGAGTAAATGATGGGGAATAATATTCACTGTTTATCGGGCTTTCCACAGAAAGGACGTGCAACAGAGTATGATCATTAGGAGGAAAACAGGCTGCATTTCAGCTCCCAGGAGACCTCCCTGCCGCCCTGGAGGTGCAGGGTCCTACATGCTGAGCATGCTTGCAGGCGCAGATGAAGAGCAGGGGGTGCAGCCTGCAGCTGGGATGTTTGCAGGTGCCAGGAGGGACACGCCACATTGGGGCCACTGGTGACTGTGTGCCATGTCCCCGGCAGCCCGAGGTGAAAGCACAGTGTGCCCTGAGGGGTAGGGGCTTGTGGGGGTGTAAAGCAGCCATCAGCCCACAGTGAAAGGCAGGGAGTATGAGTGCGGTGATTGCACCAGGAGAAGAAAGCACAGGGGGGTACCAGCCCGTGCTAACTGCGCGTGGCGGTGAGCAGTGCTGCAAGGTTCAGGTTAGCTGAACACATTCACAATAAGAAACATCTTGTAAGTTCCTGCAAGTTTCTGCTCCATAAGAAAAAGAACAAAACCCAACCTATTACATCAATTTTCTTCAGAATATATCAAACACAGTGACTGTGAGCAATATGCACAATTTGACCTTGAAACTGCCACCGCATCCTCTGACTATAGCATACTCCTGGCAATTAGCTGCAGTGGGACTTGAAGGTTAGCTGAAGTGGGACCGATATCTTAAAGATGTTGCAGATGCTCACATAACACACTGATAAGGTGCACCTCATTATCACTGAAGTGCCAACAGTAAAGGCATATGTTCTCGATACCAAAAGGATGCTCTGCTGCATTTCTTATCACTCATTTGAATGACTGCAGTTGTATTCTAAGATGCAAACCTGGTGTCAGGTTGTAAAAAGTCAGCTGCCTTTGGTATAAAGAGAAAGTGACAGTTTGCATTACTGTCATTATTAGAGTGGGGGTACAAGCAGAACGGCAGGCTGGAAGGGAAGCTAAGCCCTCTCCTGCTGCAGCAGTAAAATGGCCTTGGAGAGAAATAAACCAAATCTTATAAAAGGTTCCTGTGAGCCTGGGCTTGTACACAACAGAAGAGGAAAACTGATACAGATCCAGCCTCATGATGTAACACCACGACATCCCCATGAAGGAGGCGCCTCCAAATCTCCAGTTCAACTGGGGCCAAGTATGTATGTGAAGTGCTCTATAATGCAAACTATTACTATGTTTTGTGAGATTTCCCTTTTCACTTGGGGAAGTCAAAGCTGAATGAATCATGAACAAAACCTGGAAATTCCCCAAGTATATGCATCATCATCAGGCCCAGTCAGAAACCATCTGGATACTGTTGATGATTAACTGTCTCTGGTCAGGAAGTGCTGTCCCCAAGTCAGCTGCAGGTGTACCTTTGATAAGACCTTCTGGCTCTGAAACTCAGAATCTTGGGAAAGGGATCCAAAATATCATTTGCAGCCACTGTCCCAGAGAACAATGATGTTTGTGTTAAGATATGAAGGGGCATGGAAGGATCTGGCCACTTCAGCAAAGTGAAGGTGGAGAGCATGACTGCTGTCTGTAACACAGAGGAAGGAAAAAGGAAAAGAGCCATTTAAGCTGAGGAGCAATGCTGGGATGAGCACAACTAGGGATCTGCGATCCATAGCTATGCCTAGACAAGGAACGGGAAGACACCTAACTTTGCTCTCTGCTGCCAGCTACTGTGAAGACACACTGTGATACTCTGGGAAAGGCATTACAGGGTTTGTTGCCCATAACTGCAAGGGGCTGCGCTCCCCTTTGCTACTAACTCTCTGTGGCATGCTGAAATGTTACAGCTTCGTTTGAAAAAGATGGTGATGACTGAAAAAATGACACAGACTTCCGAGCTCCTACAAGAAAACCGAGACTTTCTGCGGTATGGCTGGGTCTTGTAACACAGAGAAGCAAACTGGTGAGTGAAGGAGGGAAGTGTTAGTTTGAAGCACTGCGTGTATTTGCCCTGTGAGATCATTCTCATTTTGATCGTGTGCTGCTGAGGTCTTACGAGCAGGTGCCAGAAGGACAGAAGCAAAATTATGGTCTGCTGTTCCTGGGAATCTTACATTTAGAGAAGCAGGAAAGTGCTTAAAGTGAAAGAAGGTGTCAAGCGACGACACCCCAAAGCATGGTCAGCACATCGGTTTGCATAACCTCTCAGGATAGCTGGACAAATGTCCATCCTCTTAGACTGCAGTTGCTGGGTCTTGCTCCTATGTGTGTTCTGAGCCAGGACAATTAGTAGCTCAAAATCTCACCTTGACAGGTAAAGGGCAGCCTGCGAATTTAAGCCTGGGAAACTTAAATACAATTGTCTCTGCTCTACAACTCTGACTGAAAATGAGGGGTTCTTTTAGCTGTTTCTTGGTCTGAAAGGGTTTGTAGGCTCTGGGGGACTCCGGGATTACACTGAGGCTACAAGAACACCCTGGCAACAAACTGTGGCCATTTTAGGGGGAAGCATTTTACTGAGACATATCTGAACGATTTTGTTTAGGGAACATCTGCTGACTGATAAGCAGCAAGCATGCAGCAACAGGCATAGGCACCACGACCACAACCTTCTCCCCATTGCCTTCCTGCTGACACACCAAGCTATAAATGTCACCCCTGTGCCTACGAGCTGTCCTTACCATGACAAACAGGTCCCTCAGGAGTAACAGCACTATTCACCTATGCAAAGTCTCACAAGAAAAACATCGGCTTGCCCACGAGAGCCTTTGCACACCCTTGCTGCCCTTGCCTGATAACCATGCACGTGCCACTGGTGAGGCAGACAGGCTGTGTGACACTGCACCATCGTCACCAGCAGGCTCAGGTAGCTTTGGAAGCAGCATGTTGTCCCAGAAAACTATTTTGCCTTCCACAAGCTGCTTGGGCAAAACCAGAATCAACTTATGGTCTCTGATTTTTTTTCCACAGCTAGGAGAAGCAACAGCAGGCTTCCTAGAGGAGCTAGCTGTTTGCATGTGCAGCCTCCAAGTGTCACAACTCCTAGCATGGAACAAGGGGGCTGCTTTCCTCTTCCCATATGCCTTTATTAATGTAAAGAGGAGATGATACATTCAGCACATTGACCTGGGAAAGGAGAGTCCCCAACCTGGATTACACTGTTGTGTGGGGTTTCTTCCTAAAAGCCTATACAGCCATAGGAGTTTGCTTCAAAAAACACTGTTGACATCAAAGACCACTGAACAGGGACCATAAAAGAAGAATTACACAAATTCTTCAAATAAAAATATGCAGTTGTCCTCTCTGAGTATTGGATGATGCCTAAGTGTCTTCCCTCCCTTTTCTCTCCTCAATCAGTTTAATGAATCTGCCAAAAATAGGTTTGTGCATTGGTGCACAAAAAGCAAACCCAACTTCCCGGTAACATAAATCCAAATTCAAATGGATGGTAACGCTGTAGCTGTAAAAAATTTAACAGACAATATTTATAAAAGCCCCAAACCAGGAAGGCATAACTGCAGCTCTCAATCCTTCAGCAGGGGAACCCAAGCTGGAAGCAGGCGTTGGAGAGTGAATTGCCTTCAGGCCTTGCTACGAGCAGTACTGATAGAAGGGAAAGACCCTGGAGTCTTGTTGAGAGTGTTGGGAGGTGCATGTGTCCAGGCTGAGGTGGGGAAAGCGTGCAGCTGGCTAAACCCAGCTGCAGAAAGATCTCCAGTAAGCTGCAGTGTCATGGTTTAACTCCAGCCAGCAACTAAGCACCATGCAGCCACTCCCCTGGTGGGATGGGGAGGAGAATCGGGGAAAAAGGTAAAACTGGTGGGTTAAGAACAATTTAATAATTGAAATAAAATGAAATATAATAACAACAACAATTGTAATGAAAAAGAGAGAGAAGGAAGAGGAATAAAATCCCAAAGGAAAAAAAACACAAACAAGTGATGCACAATACTATCACTCACTGCCCACTGACCGATGCCCAGACAGTCCCCGAGCAGCGATCCCAAGGCCCGGCCAACTTCCCCCCCAGTTTATATCCTCAGCATGACATTCTATGCTATGGAATATCCCTTTGGCTAGTTCCAGACAGCTGTTCTGAAAGTGTCCCCTTCCAGCCCCTACAGCCTTCTTGGTGGCAGGGCCTGAGAAACTGAAAAGTCTTTGACTTAGTATAAACATTACTTAGCAACAGCTAAAAACATTGGTGTGTTATTCACATTATTTTCATACTAAATCCAAAACACAGCATTGTACCAGCTACTGAAAAGAAAATTAACTCTATCCCAGCCTAAACCAGGACATGCAGTAACCTGGGAGCTCCCACTTTCCGCTGCAGTGGGACTCCATGTGAGTTACACCAACAGTAGCTGTGACGTTGAAGCATTAATAGCACAGAAAGCAAACTCCTTTCCAAAGGATGTGGTCCATACATGACACCTCCCATAGTAAAAATAAAGGAAATACATGCTTATTGACTCTCTGAATGGAGTTGAAGTACCTGTGAGACCCAGTTGTTGTCCAGTTGTAAGAAAACATATCGCCTCTCCTTACCAGCCATGCCTTTTTTTGTATCCCGAGACTTTTGGCATCACTAAAGCAACATCTCTACCAGCAATAACTGGTTAACTTCAAGCAACACAGGCCTGTAATGGTTTAGGCTCTTTCTGGGAAGTTTTTTCTTCTTCTGAGCTATTGGTAACATATGTCATTCAGCACAGCCTAATTTCCTTCTTCAGTCATCCAGTCAGTAAGAACACTAACAAGTCATGTATATGATAAATATGAATTTCCATGTCCTTGAAGTAAACAATGTGTAAACATTTAATAAATGGGGAATTATTCTCTCTTCATCAATACTTAAGTCTGGAAGAACCAGGGTAGTGCCCTCCCCTCTTCCTGTTTTATCCCCAAACATTTTCCTGAATTCCCTGAATATTTATTTCCTAAATGAAGATGCATTAGAAAATGGGACATAGCTGTGAAGATTCCAGTTTACAAACCCAAACAAAGCAAGGTTCTTCCTCGCTTCAAGTGAAAAAAAAAAATAATTGTTCTGTTCCCCTTCCCAAATTTCCTCCATTACAGACGTTTTGTAGGCAAAAAATATTGAAAGATAATTTCTTGCTGAAAAGTCTTGCTAGGAAAAAACGTTGAGGGGATTTTCAAACTAAATGACAATCAGGTAACTAACGAAAAGTGAAGGCAACATCCCAGTAATTTACAGAATGGAAATAAAGTCTCCCTCATTGAGAGACAGGCTGTGCTTTCACAGCAGGTGCATTGCAGTAACTGAGAAAAAGATCTGCTTTATAATGAACATCTGCCCAGCTGACTCCAGCAGCACACACCCCGAGGGTGGATACTTCAGGCAGGGGTTGATTTTTCTGCTTTTGGAGGGGAATGAGCCCATCTAACAGTCTTAAGATTACACGTACTGGCCCAGGGGCCCTCGGGCTGCCAGCACCTCAGAGAGGCCAGGTCAGACCGCCCGGCATCACACACCCGCAGCCACTATTGTCACGCACCGCTCCAGGAGGCCTGCATGACAAGAACTAAGCGACAACATGGCATGCAGGCACACTGCACGAAAGCGGGCGCAAAACCGAAGCGGCGCTCTCCCCGCCCAGCCCTGCCGGCCCTGCCCTGCATTTGCGCGCTGGGCCCGCCAGCCGCGCCGCTCCCCTCGCCTCACGCCGCATCGAGGCGTTCAGGCCCCGCCGGGCCCCGGCCGCTGCAAGGCGGCGGGGCGGAGGGCACGGCCGGGCGGAGCGAGGGCCGGGCGGCGGGGAGGTGCCGCCGGCCCCGCAGGGCGGAGGGCACGGCCGCGGTGCCGCGCAGGACGAGGGCCGGGCGGCGGGGAGGTGCCGCCGGTCCCCGGCCGCTGCCCGGCCCCGCTGAGCGTTCGTGGTGCGCTCTTGCCCCCTGCTGTCAGACTCGCGCAGCGGGGCCTGCGCCGCGCCGGGCCGTGCGGGGTGGGGGCAGCCCCTCAGTGCCTCACCAAGAAAGCAATTAGCTACAAAATTAAAAACAGCAAAACCGCCCCGTGCTAAAAGGTGGCTTAGCGCCCTCAGCCAGACCAGCGGGCCCAGAGCTGGGCTCAGGTTACCTGGCAGGAGCGGGGTGGAGGCACAGCGAGCGGCAGGCCAAAATGGAGGCAGGGCCGTGCTCCCCTCAGCGGGGCGCGGGTGAGGGACCCGGCCTGTACCAAACTGCTGTGCTGCCCGCAGCGATTTGCTGGCTTTGTGGCAGAAATTTACTGCATTGAAAAGAAAAAAAGTTTCAGATGTAAGGTCTTCTCGGGCATGGGTGTGTGGCGTCCCGAGATCAGGTGTGGATCCTGACTTAAGGGGATGTGTAACTTTGTAAACAACTTGTAAGGTGAATCATTAGGCTCATCTCATCTGTCAAAAAAAAAAAAAAAAAAGCCAGGGAAAGTAAAAAAAAAATCTAATCCCATCTTAATTCTGTTCTTATTATACACAGAAATATATTTATACATTGGATAACACGTTCAGAGCTCAATTCACTGCTTCACCCACCTTCACCAATGCATTTAACTTTTATTGTTTGCATTTCCCCGCTTTCAGGAAACACCCTTTCTGCTGGTGTAGACAAGGCATTTTCGTGGAATCTAACAGGGGACAAACTATTAGACAGCTTTGCTTTTCTAGCTGAATTTGGGTTTTATTTCCAAGTGAGGTGTCTAGCTGATGTATTTTTCCTTATGAGGTTCTCCAGAAGCAAAACTTGGGTGTCCCCAGGCTGCTCACCATGTTGCTCAGTGCCCTTTCCGGCCTTGTATTTCTGCCTGACCTTGGCAAGAAAAGTTTTGCCTCACACTTCCAGAAAAAAGTCACCTGATCCTTAAGGGATTTAAGCTCTTTGTCTCTTTTCCACTCAGCTTTCTAGCCACCATCAAGCTGTTTATAAAGTACTCACCCTGAATTTCAAAGGCACCTCATGCTCCTTCTCAGGTGGTTTGGACTGCTCTATTAATTGCAAACTTCGCCTCTTTTACATCAAACCTTGGTGCTTTGGACAGCCTGGCCTTGCTAATGGGACATACCTCAGAATGTATTTGCCCCCTCAGTACAAACATCCCTCAGCAGCCCAGGGACACGTGCCATTGATTCACAGGGGATTTATCGCTTCCTTTCCAAAGCAAAGCAGAATTTAACCACTACTCACCTGACACCAAACCAGCTTTTTACAGGTGAGGGGCTTCCTGAGACCCCCCTGGAAATGAGAAGGAAGAATAGCCATGGGGTGCAGTGCCCCAGGCAGGTGGCTGACCCCACCACCTCACCTGCTGGGACCCCTAACCCCAAATGAACCAAATTCAACCTGCCGGCACTCCCCCAGCTTGCAGAAAGGGATTTTGCTGGCAGGGGGACACAGCGGGTGCCTGGGACGATGTGGGTTGGTGGTGGTTGGAGCTGCGGCAAGCTGGGTTGGTGACCTGGTTGGAAAATTAATACATGTCAAAGCCAGAAAGAGTGGAGTGAACTAGAAAGGAAATGGGAAGCCGATACCTGACCAGCTGAAGGTGTCAAACAGCAATGAGGTGGTTCGTGCATAGTCTGGATGGTACGTGGGATCTGCAGGATGCTGGTGTGGCAGCAGCCCCGAGCTTGGGGTGGCAGTGCTTTGCCAGCTCAACTACACCTTCCTGTGCAATTCATCTAATTACCCTGTGTTAATTTTTCCCTGCCTATAAAATGAGGTTGCTACTCTATGGAAAGATGAGATTGGAAAAAAGAATGAAAGAGAAGATAGGCAGACTTATCTGCTGCCTGAACTATGTCCAGTTGTGGGCTCCTCAGTTCAAGGGAGACAGGGAACTACTGGAGAGAGGCCAGCAGAGACTATGAAGATGATGAGGGGCTGGAGCGTCTCCCTGATGGGGACAGGCTGAGGGAGCTGGGGCTGCTCAGCCTGGAGAGGAGAAGGCTGAGAGGGGACCTTACCGATGTCTACAGACACCTTAAGGGCGGGTGCCAAGAGGACGGGGCCGGGCTCCTTTCAGCGGTGCCCAGGGACAGGACACGGGGCGATGGGCACACACTGCAGCACAGGGGGTTCCTTCTGAATATGAGGAAGAACTTCTTTACCTTGAGGGTGACGGAGCCCTGGGACAGGCTGTCCAGGGAGGCTGTGGGGTCTCCTTCTCTGGAGACATTCAAACCCACCTGGATGTGATCCTGTGCAACCTGCTCTGGGAGAACCTGCTCTAGTGGAGTGTTGGGCTAGGTGATCTCCAGAGGTCCCTTCCAGTCCCAAACATTCTGTGATTCTGTGAATAGAGCCAGTGTGGGAGAAAATAACCTTAGAGAAGTATGAGGGAGTGTTACCTGCAGCAGCACAGTGGGCAAGTATTTTTCCTGGTGTCCATGCATTTGCCATTGGATTTTTAAAGGTGGAGATTTATTTTAAAGGACATGGGGAGGAGAGCAGAGGGGAGAGCTTTAGACTCCAGTGAAATACTGTTCAAAATTTAGCTGTTTAGGAAAGAATGAATTTAGGGTAAAAAAAAAATAAAATGAACATATTTTGTTGACAGACTTGTAATGCAGATTTACTGTAAGGCTGCAGGAAAATTGTTTGAAAGCACTCTGGCTTTATGCTTATTTTTTTATAACTACAGATGTTTTTTACAGACTCTTTGGCCATTTCACAGTTGATCTGTGTGGATGCTGAGAGCTGAACATGTTAAGCATTAAAAAGAGTTTAGGGTTTAAATCTGGTTTGGAGTCCACAGTCTGAGCTTTCAGAAAAGGAATGTGTAAGAGCCAAGATGGTGAACACAACATTATGCTGAATCACCTCTGAGCAAGCTGATCTTGTGTTTCCCTGAAGCTGAGTCCCTAATGATGGATGCATTGCATACCATGCGGCCTGGATACACACCTATCACTCCTGGGATCCTCATGCTGTATGGATAACTTCGGGTGTCTGACGGCTTCGACTGTACTGCAAAATGCATGAAAAAGCTAGTGCAGAGAGGATCAAAGGAAGGGAGGGACAAACATGTGCATGGAGCAGGGGAGCAGTTACCCAGTGTGATTTGCTTCACGGGGAGATGCATAGGACTGGATAGCCAGAAAATCAACATTTCTGAAAAAATCCTGTGAGGTTTTTACATGCACAAGAAAAGGAAATGGCAGCAACAGAAACATTGGTGTCAGAAAACGAAAAGATATGTAAAATGCCACTTCCACTAGTGGTATCTTTGTATTAGTATGATCCCCAAATGTCAGTAAAAGAGGTTGTTCCACTGGAGAGTGCAATAAGATTGGAGGGACCCTATTAAAGGGGAGTTCAAATAGAAAAAATGCAGCACTGGTCCTTCAACACACCATCAAATGTGGCATACATTGGAGGAAGAAATGCCACAAATGTAATATCGACTTAAAAAAAAAAAAACAAAAAAAGGAAAAAAGAAAAGGATTCAAGCACAGAATATGCAGAAAGCAGAGATATAACCAAATCAGCTGAGAAGAAGCACTAGGAACAGGACTTGGTTGCTCTGGAAACTAAGATAAATTGGAAACATGGACCCAGGGACCCAAATGATGCTGAAGCTATCAGAGATGAATGGATGAGCAAGGGCAGCATCGCAGATGCATCAGATGCTTTCCTACCAAAAGCGTAACCACCAAACCTGGGATGAAAGCAGAGAGAGCAGGGCACGCCAGCTCAGCCTCCTCACAGGCTCAGTGTTAAGCGTGCATTGGAAACCACAGGTGTGGAGGGTGATGGGTGCATGGGACTAGTAGCTAATGGGCAGGGTTGAAAAGTGAAATGCAAATCTCTCTTTGCTATTTGCAAATATCCCTGGATGAATAAAAGCTCTGTGTGGAAAAACAACGCTGTTGAGGTATAGTCATTAGTTGTTCTTGATTTATTTTTCCTGCCTCAGTGTAACAAATATTCCCCTGGATTTAGATGACAATCCTTTTCATCTTGCGTCCTGTTTCTGATGGTGGTCAACACCAGCTAAAAGTGAGAGTAAAGCTCGAGAGGATAATGGTGAGAGGATAATTACTTCTAATGCTAAGAAATGAGATCTGACTACAGAATTTATTACCAGCCCATCTGAAAAATGCGCCGCAACATCAGAAACTGGTATCAGCGAAGAACTGCAGAGTCTGTTCTGAATCTTCAGATGGACAGGCGGAGACAGAGTAGATGGTCCTCCTTCCCTCTTTTCTTAAATTGCTTATTTCCACTGAGGAAGCTGAGTCAGCCTGTCCAGAAACATGACAGAGACTGATAGTATCAAACCACTGCTGGCAAAGACAGACTGAAATGAGTGACTAGGAAAACCTCAGCCCAAAACTGAAAAGCTTTTTTTTGGAAGATTGATGGGCTGTATGCATAGTCCTTCATATACAGAACTAGTTTAGCTCCTAGCAACTCCCCTAAACAAACAAACAAAAATATTCCTCCCCCCAAATATTGAGAGATTCTTCTCATGATTACTGAATGAAGACTTGGCAGACAGGAGCAAAACAGAAACCAGTCGTTCAGGTCTGGCAGTGAATATCCCATTTGAAAGAAGTGCTTGTGTATGAGCTGCCCAATACTTTATGAAGAACAACCATTTGGAAGATCGAATAACTGGTGAGAGATGCTACCTTGCCTTCTGGGAGCTGCTACATGTGTCCTGAAGGAATCCTTGTTCATTTCCTAATGATGTTATTTCCTTGAGGAGAAAAGAAAATGTTTCTTGTGCCAGAGCTAGCATTTGTATTTTTCAGCTTAAGTAAGTGTTCTGTTTCTGTTTGTAAGCTGTGGGCTGTGCTGCTTCATCCCCAGCAGGCAGCTGTGGTGGGGTTGGCCTGAAGGCTGCATCCATAAGGTGCATTAACTCTGGGGCTGTCACAGGAGTCAGTCGAACCTTTGTGGCTGATCCCAAGTGTTTGGTTAAACTGGCCATGGTATGAATGTCTGAAGGACCTGGTATGGTAGCCATGGGCTCTGCATGAGCACTCCCCAGACAGGCCAAAATGTCCAGCGGAGATTTGTGCTTGTTCATCCCTGGGAGGTCTGGTGTCAAGGTGGTGAGACGCCACATTGTCGTAACACACTGTTTTTTCATCAGGTGCATATAAAAGCCCTTTCTATGGGTACCTCTGTAAGTTTAGAAGTTCTCTCTCCCCACAAATCAATATTCAATACATCTTTATAAGCAGGCAAGGTAGGTAGGTAATTTTTAATTAAAATTAAAACTCCCAAATAAAATGAAAAAATGAGAGAAATGTCTTGTAAACTTACAGTTCCTTTATTCCTGGCTGCTTCTCTCCAATCCCACCTTTCCAGAAAATACTCTCTCCTCAGGTAACACACCTGCTAGTTGATGGTGCTGTGTCTTTTGGGAGGAGAAAGGGAGGGAAGAAATGTAGCAGAGGGACTTGAAGAGTGCTCTTGTGTTTGGAAACTAGTTCCCACCACAGCTGTGACACAGGTACATAGTTGTAACACACGCTACCTCTGTGGCCTTGGTTTGACAGTGGTACTGCTAATTGATACAGCATGCTTCAGCTGTATGATTCATACAAGATTCCTTATATTCTTCCTTGCTTTTTAGTAGGAAACTTTTTCACAGCTTGGCACAAAAGCTCTTCAGCTCTTCACCCGGCGGTGCAAAGCAGAAAGAGCCCATTTCAAAAGCCTTGCAGCCAAAGAAACTAAAGTCCAGCCTCAGCTTTTCAGTGTACTTTGTCTCTTCACTCAGAGTATTCGTTTCTAGGTTGCAAATCACTCCTTTTAAAATATGCCATAGACAGCAGGGGAACAGGCTGCAGCCATGGCCTCTCCAGGGCAGGGAACTGTGAGTGAGCAGCTGTTTGTTCTTTTATGTTATTTATGCTTGTTTTTCATTAAGCTGAACAATACTTTTCCTTTTATTGGGGTAGCTCATACATTGCGTGTACATGTACTTTCATGCAAATATTTACATTCTGGGTGAAAAATGTCAAGTAGAAACTTCTGTGTCCTCATCATTTGTGGAAGAAATCCTTTACTGAGTGTTTTTGATAAAGGGCATATTTCTCTCACAGGAGCCAAGAGCAACCCCTGCTACATTCTTCTTCTTCAATAACTTCAAAGTATTTTTTCCCTACCTTTATTAGCTAAAGCCCTTCCTTTTCTGAGGGATCATTAAACCAGCTAAGGTCATTAAGTCAGTTCTGCA
Source organism: Falco peregrinus (assembly GCF_023634155.1). Lineage (NCBI taxonomy): Eukaryota > Metazoa > Chordata > Aves > Falconiformes > Falconidae > Falco > Falco peregrinus. The sequence continues at coordinate 3,250,090 of NC_073724.1, read as the reverse complement.
CACAGACGAGACTTTTGTGATGCCATCAAGGCTTGCAGAGGCCCAGTGGGTTATCTTGATACAGCAAAAGGCCTTGGTATAGGCAAGCAATTTTCTTTATATCCTGCAACAGCTTTCCTGTACTAGTGTGAGAAGTCAGTGTCAGGTGGCAGATAAATTACTGAAGGTTACTGTGGCCCTGCTAAGGCAATGTTATCCTCCCACGTTGTTTGAGATGACACTTTTGCTCTCCTTCCCTGCAAAAGAGGGAGCTCTCGTTCAATAAATGGGAGGCTGGATCCCTCGAGGGAAGGTGCCTCTCCCATCTCTTGTTTAGCATTAGGCCTGGCAAGCTGATCTGGGTGCTAGAGGAAGGGAGGCACGCGCAGATTCTGCTTCATTGCTGGATTTGAGGAGGGGCATACAGGAGTACAGAAGGTAAACCTGTGAATAGGACTTGAGATCACAGGGGAGCAAAATAATCAAGATCTTCTTTAAAGTGCCATTGTGCCCATTCAGAGGGGACCACGTATATGTTTTTAATAATGTAGAAGATCATCAGATGGTAACATTATAGTAGAATTAGGCTAGCTCAGTCATTAGCTATGTGTAAGGTAAAAAAGAAGAGAGTCTTAACTGCTTTTTAAACCAAAAGCACCATCTGTAAGCAGGTTTGTATTTCACAGAAGGGAGATGATGGTGTGCAATGAGTCAGATGAGGTGGAGATTTCAGTTTGACAGGTAGAGTGACCACTTAAACTAAAGGAAGAGAGGAAATCCTTAGACTTGCAAACCCAGAGGTAGTGCTCCCACACGACCCATTTCTGAAGCAGCAGGGATGATCTTAAGTGCAGAACAGTGCCTGCAACCAGGCAGCTTCTTCCCACCCTGCAGCTGGTGCTGTGTGCCACTACACTGTTTGCTTGCAACCTCAAACTTCTTCTCTGTTTAAGGATCCCCATCCCCACTTTATTACTTCTGCTCTTAAGTTATATTACCTAAACACTACTTTAAATACCTGAAAGCATTTGAGGAGAAGAGAAAAGAGAAACCTAAATTCTTGTTAGCTATAGTTTACTCTATCTTTAGCTACACTTCATCCCACCCAAGGAAACACCCCTAACCATCACCACTCCTTTTTATAATAACTTCCCTTTTATCACCATTAACTGGGGCAACCCAGTTTGGCTTCTGCCTTGATTGGGTGGTGTGACTGCAGGGTTAACTCATTTCCCAATCAAGCTTGATAGACCAGACCCTCCCCTTGAAAGAAAATTTTAAGGGGAGGGTCTGTTAAAGAAAAATAAGGAAACCTGTTTAAAAGGTCAGCACATGAGTTTGGGGGTATCAAGTCACAGGCAGCTGGGATCACATGGGACTCACTCCCTTTCAAGCAGCAGCTATGAAGATAGTGGTGGAAGAAGATGCATGGGTCCAACTGTGTAGGAAAAGTCCAGGCTTTACAGGAGGACGCCCAAGAAGGACTGTGATGTTTTACTCTCTTGACAGTTGTATGACCCAGGCTCCAGAAATGTCTTTTGCATTTATTCAATACTTGTGTAAACTACAGAGACTATTTTGGGAGCAAAACCAAGCAAGCAGTCCTCTACCTGCTCATCTGAATACCCATAAATATCTGAATAGGAGTTATGCTAGGTTGAAAAGTCACATTTGCCTTTGTGCTGCTTTTTTCTGTCTCCACTGAGGATGCTCTGGGGTACAGGCAGGATCCTCTCTAATCACAGTGAAGCAACAAGCTATTTCACGTCATTTTTGTATCAGCATAATAACCAGAAAAAAGTCTACTGTAAGTTCTAAAGAACCTTAAAAGCATGATTATTTTTTTTAAGGTATCTCAGCATCTGATGATGCAGATCATCAGATCTGCACTCCACTTAGCTACAGTTTTTCACACCTTGATTGATTCTTCTGCAGTATGTACCATGCAATACGGGAAAAAAGGGTGCAGTGGAAAAGCCAAGGGCTAGATGCATGTCACACCTGAGAGGCTTTACAACTTTCTGCCCCACAATCATATTGTCTGTATGTGCACAGCAATGTCTAGTTCTGCAGGGACTAGTGCTATGGCTATGTTGTGACAGTTCTTGCAGATAATTGGTCTGGCCTTGAAGACACATCCTTCAGGGCTCCATGGAGGCTGTTTCACAGCTGGGTCAGAGACCAGGCCACCTGAGTGCCTAATGGGCTGGCTGCATAGCTCCTATGGCTCTCTTTGGATTTATGTACATGAAAGAGTTTGAAGGCATGCAGCAAAGAGGGAGCACAGAAAGAAATGAGGTAAAGTGGGAGATAGGTGTGTCTGAGATGGTGTCATGGCTTGCCATTCATTAAAGCAGAATGGCTCAGAGAAATAAAACGTTCCCCAAAAGCCTAGTACTTGATGAGTTTGCCCCATTAGTGAGCCTAACTGGTGTGCTGTTTTCATCCACAGAGGTTTGTTGTCATTTATAAGAGTAAGAAGCAGCTGATTTCCTAAATTTCTCATCCTCAAAGACTGGCAACTACATCGACAAATTGTCCTGGCATCTGGAAAAAGGTTTCCAGAAAGCAGAAGAATATTTTCTTCTCAATATCCTCATTTTAAGGGGTCTGTCACAACGACTGACTTCAGTCACCCCCCAGTGCTGTTTCCCAGCTGCTAACTGCCATCAAGGCATGGGCTGGGAGGGGAGAGACAAGCAGGTGAGGGCTGAAGGCAAGGACATCCATGTGTCCCCAAGGCCTCTCAGAGCACAGAGACACATGTAGCTGCCTTCTCGCCCACACTGCTCACTGCTGCCCTGCTGAAACTGCTTTGGGGTCTTCATGTGCTGCTTCAACCCTACTGTGTGGTGGAAGGGATGGCCATGAGTCTGGGATGGCTATACATTGTGATGGTAGATTGGGACAGAGGGGATGAATTAATCTTTGCATGCAGGAAATTTGCTTTATTTTCCCCCTTCTCATCCCTGTTTTCCCTTCCTTCCCATGTCCTGCAACAAGCCTGCAATGCTGAACTGGCAACATCTCCTGCCTTCCCCCTGCGGTGAATCACCATCTCAAGCACAACAACGGATTCTGACTCCTCTGCCTGAATGTTTAGGGAAGATGCTGTTCTTGGAGACAGAAAGCTCATCTCCACCTAGAGAGATGTGAAAGCCCTTCTGGAGGGATGATGAAGAACAATGACTGGGATCTGTGTGGCTCAGTGCCATAGTGCTCTGTCACAACCAAGTCAAAGTTACCTTCAAGAGCATGTTGTAAAAAACCCCACAATTTGAGCATCTGTTCAAGCTGATGAATCAGCTTGGCACTGGGATCATAAATGTGGTTATTTCCATGGGGCTTCAGCTCTCTTTCCTTTTTGGCCTGAATTTGCAACCAGTCCACTGATGTGGTAGGGTGAAGTGGTGAGTGATGGAAATAAAACTGGTCCTTCCTGCAAATGGCTTGTGCCAGCTTGGGATGGGGGTTTGGGGCCCTGCTGATTACAGGGAGGCAGAGTCTCACAATTTTAACATCCCTTATGGATGCCTGTATTTGCATGTACTGATCTAATGCAGCACATCAGAAGCTATGCTGAACTGTGTGGCCATGACTCACACCTGAGGATGGGCAAGTAAAATATCTGGGTACAACTACCTTTGAAAATTCATGGAACTGTCTTTTAAAACATTTACAGGATCTGTCTCAAAATGTATTAGTAATTGTTTTTTTCTGGTATAGATTCTTCTTAACCTCAGTACCCTGAAAACACAGCAGCACAGGTGGTTTCTGGGACTGTTGTTTTTCCTTGATGGTCCCCAGGGTACATGAAAGAACCTGTGTGTTATTTTCCCCCCAGCTAGTGGCAGACATTAGTAAATTGAATTTAACGTGCCAATGTGCCAGGCATAAATATTCTTTGCATGTCTCACAGCAAACCTAAATGAAAGGAAGTTCTGAGAAGGCAGATAGCCGTTTTTCAATTATATGTGACAAATGTGCCATTTCTGATAACCTTGTCAGTAAAAAGCAAGAGCTGGAAATGCCAAGCTGTTTAGCGAAGCAGGATCAACATTCCTAATACTTCATGGGATCACTAATAGCTTCTGCATCTTTGGAGACGATCAGCCTTGATTGTTCCTCTGGATGCATTCCTCCAAACTTCATCCCACTAATTGCAATATTTCAGAGGTGATACCTGTAAATAATAACAAGGACTGTAAGCATGGGGACTTTAAAAAGAATGTCCCATTACCTTAATGTTGTCAGATTGTGGAAAAAAACTGTTTACAAAGTATACAAGCTGAAAATCAAAGGAATGTGATGTACTCGTATTTTATTCAGGCAACTTAGCACGGAAAAGATGAAATTTTGTTTGTGAACTTTATTATTCAAGGTGATGAGTTGATGTGTGGGGGCTGGTGAATCTTCTAGAGACAATTTTTTGCATCTGTGGAAGTAAAATATTGAAACATACAGGTTTTCAGAGGCCTATGCCTTCTCCAAAAATTTACAGGCAGCTGGACCTGAAATAAACCCAGAGGTTGTTGCAGACATGCTTTAGAATGCTGCATACACAGATTCCCCCCACCATCTAACTTCCCCTTCAGTGATTTAACATTGCAAATAAAACCAGTTAAAGATCTTCCACAAGCACAGTCAGCGTTCTCATATAAAAGAACTGGCACTATAATGAAGAGATCTCTGCAAAGAATTAAAGAGCAAGAATACTCTTAAGTTTTTAAGAAGTTCTTTTATTTGCATGTACTTCATTTAAGACAGCTGGGAAGTGTTGCAAACTCAGTACCCAGGACTTGAGACATAAAAAGGGATTAGGTGCAATTTCAACTTGTTCCCAGATTATGCTGGATAGTTTATATTTTATTCTCGTTGAGAAGGGGTTGAGTCTCTTAAATCGCCGTTGTTCTTTACTTAGCAGCACAATGAAGAAAATAGAGAAGAACAATAAAGCATGAAACTATTTCTGCCCCAGTTTTCTCACCACCTTGGAGCACTCTTTGTGCTGAAGATTAGTTATTATGGGAGTGCCCAGGATCCTTCTGGGGTGACCGGGGTCTGTTCCTGATCTCTGTGGCTGGGCTTGAGGCTGGCCAGTAGCATCTGTGGCTTGCAAAAGTCCGAGCAGCCTTGCCAGTCTCCTCTTCCTCTCTCCTGCCATATGTTTCCTGGGTCTTTGTGTGAAGCTGCATATTGTCATCTCAGCACTTTGGTTTCTTGCCAGCTCTCTAATCTGTAGACAGAAAAGAGAATAAGATTTGTGCTACAACTGTGCTATTGGAATACATTACCAATACGAATGGTGTTGCATCTGGGAAAGCGAGGGCACACTTTTGTTAGGATCTGCATTTAAAAAAAACCATGTCTGTTTCCTAATTTACCAGCCACAGTCTGTGCATTGTACTTACACAGATTTGCAAAGACTCCCAGCAGATTCCTTCTGATGAAAGCTCCTACTCCAAAGGCATTTAACATAAACCATCTAAGGTGTTTGGAGGAATAGTTTAGTGTATACAGTGTATGTTTTGATGGCTTCATGAAAAAAAAAGAAAAAAAAAAAAAAGGTCCTGCACATTATCTTAAGGTTTTGAACAACAAAAACCTTGCCTCTGCAGAGGGCCTTTGCATAGATCTTGAGTATCTTACAAATACCAAGTTTTGCAACTTTTTGTAGAACTTGTAGAAAAGAAGCAGAGAAGTGAGCAAGCTGTGTGGCAAGCTAGTGAGCAGAGGATGAGCCCAGAGTCTAGGAGTCTTGCAATCAGTTGTATGCAGTAACCACTAGTCAATACGCCCATTGTCCAGAAAGCCAATACTGTAAGAGCAACTTCCCCAGTATCATTTTGCCCACTGGAGCAAATGCACTAATCGAAAGTTGTAGCAAAGCTCTGGTTGCAGAAAGGTCTTTGCAAAGTTTACAGGGGGAATCTATGGAATCATGAAGATGTGGTCTGCTGGCAGACATCCCCAGCACTCCTCTGGAAACGCACCATTCTTCCAGACAGCCTAACGTACCCCTCATAACCACTGCGATGGCTCACCAGGGCTCCCCGTTTCCCTCTAGCTTACTGAATTTTGTTAGGAACTGGCCCTGGTGTTTCATGTGGCTTGATTTGCTAGCACAATGGTATGGCCCCAGAAAGTCATAAGGTTAACTTAAAGAGTGATTTTTCCTGGTGATAAAGTTAATCTTTGCAGTCTTTGTGAAAATAAAGTCATGACTGCAATAATCATTGCTCCATGTCAGCTTTATTTATGGTAAGCTGCAATTACTTCATATTCCTCCTTGGTATCTGAACAACAGCTAGAATCACTGGCTTTCCTCAACTTACTCCCACAGAAAATGTCAGCAGGATCTAATTATCTGAATGAAATGCACTTTCACTGATGCCTGCTTTCTTATCTGCACAATAGTTGAGCTAGGCATTCTTATTGTTGTAGTTATGAGTTTGCACATTTCATTCTCTTCCTGGAAAGGCGTTCAGATGTATGTACCCCACATATGACTAAGCTAAAGCAAATCAAGCCATGGGTGAAAAGGCTGAGAAACGGTGTGGCGCTGGGGTGCAGGATTTCTTGCAATTCTTGGAAAATTGGTTTTACAGATTTCTCCTTTGAAGCGCGACAGGTTCTGGTTCTGCAGCTCTTTGACCAGGCACCCAGCATCTCTATGAGCCGCGGTTTGTCTTCTGCAGGGAAGGGCTTAGTGTTTTTCACCTAAAAGAGATGTGGTTGTGTGACTGCTGCAAAGACAGGTGGGACACGGAGTACTACAAACCCACTGTTCATTTTCCTACCCTTGGGCAGGTTCAACTCTATCGGAATGGACCAGAAGACACACAACAACTTTTACATGTCCTCTGCTAATCCCAATGCTGAGCAACAAGACTGATCAGTGACTGTGGGAAAGATATCTATAAAGAGTTTAAAGAAGTCACTGAGGCACAAGTAGAGAGCCAAAAATTATACGGGAAAGAAAATGTCAGAAGAGTGGGAAGGGGGTGGGGGGGTGCCTTCATGCCTAAACCAAGTGCAACAGAATTAATCAGGCACTTATTTCTAGGCAGTAGGATGGCCCAAGTTGAGCTCTGCTTGTCCTTCTGCCTGTCACACTGATGCTTATGGCATTTTTAGCCCTCTGGCCTGCACCGTGTTCATAGGTTTTAAACTGGGGACAGACAGACACTATGATCATTTGTTCTTTATAACTGCAGCCAGAGAGCCTGTCCTGTCCCAGGTGCTGCTGCTGGCCCTCAGGAGTGGCAATGCTGATGAGCTTGGATGTGACTAGGAACTGGGTGTAAAAGACTTATTTTCACCATTTATCTAATCCTCTTAGACTTTTGGTTGAATGAGAAGTAGCTCTCCTTTTCTAGCCCTTAGGTCAGAGAGTACCCGTCAACTCCTCCTCAGGGGTCCGTGTCTCAGGAAGGGCAGGAACGGCAGCCCTGCACGCCGCGCCTTGGCTGGGTTGTGTCACAGGATGAGAGGACCAGGCTTGTGCCACCTACCACAATTTTTCATTAGTGTCACTCGTCCCTCTCTTCAGCTATGTCCCAGCACAGGCTGGAGAACGAGGCATGAGTCTTCCAAACACTCTCGTGTATTTTTGACTGCCTTGGGGTTCATAGATGCATGTAACTGCTGAGGCTGAGGATTTGTGATTGATCTGTATCTCAACCCTAGGTGGAAGTGAGGAATACAGAGGCTTGTTTAGTGCAAGAAATGCTCTGGGGGAAAAAAAAAATAAATAAGCTGAATAGCACTTAGAAAAGAGCAAGGTTTATAAATATCCTGACAATTCAGGTGTCCATTTCCTCTAAAGAAATCTGTATCTGCCATGAAAACATATCGCATGCTAACTCAACAAACTGATGAGAACACAGATCTTGCAGGGCTTAGTTAGATACCAGCACTGCAGATGGCTATGAGACTTAGCATCCATAGCAAAGGCACAGAGGATGCTGGTCTGGAATGTCATGGCTTTATTGTCAGATTCACCTTGAATGGACTATCAGTAGTGGTATAAGTGCACGTAAGTGCATGGGGTCTGCAAATTAGACAGCAGCTCTACCTTGTAGTGTAGTTACATTACTTTATTTGATTTTTTTTCTCTAGCATTTCACTCAGCCGGAGAATTACTGACTGATCCTTTCTACCTAGTGTTCCTTTGGATGGGAAAGTATGCTTCAGAAAATCTAACAATTCCTGTGGCACTCCAAATATCAAAGATCAAGGACTTCTGTATTATATCAAGTGATTAAATACTGCAGATGGGCGAGAAAGTTAAATATTAAATTCCATCCCACTCCTTGATTGCCTGTGACCTCCCCTAGCTGGTATTACTCTTCAAATAGGCTGCAGTTTTTCTCCCAGCACCAGCGCCACTGTTTTACATCCAATATTAAACTGCTTAACATAATATACAGTCCTTGAGCTTTGATACTTGTTCAGCGAAGTACCGATGGATGTGCTAGTGATTTTGATGAGGTGAGATATATCACAGTCAGTTCCCAAGAAACATTGTTTCTCAAAGCAATTTTGGTGCACAGGGGTACAAGCCACCTAACTGAAATGTAACGACTCGCCGTGCACAGTACTTCTCCTATCAGCTTAAAGTAACTTCTTAATGTTTCTTCCAGCTCTAAAATCGTTGAGCAGTGTTGTATTGCTCTTCTTCCTCCGACAACTGGGAGAGATTACAAAGTTGTCATTCATTCCAACTAGCAATTACTCTGTCATTTTTTAATTCTAATTGGAAACAGAAAATGTGTTAAATGCTCATCTCAATTTTTCCTAAATGTAGAAGATCCCAAGCAAAAACCCAGTTCCTGCTGTGAACAGTACAGGGAGCAGTAAGAGTTTTTAGGCACCAGGAACTGATGCTGGTGGTACTGTTGATCCAGAGAGGGCACTCGAGCATTTGCTACGCTTTAAGCACATGCTGAAGTCTTTCTCCCTTTTACTACACACTTCCCTAAGCCAGCACCCTGTCCCTGGGCAGGCTTCATGTGCTGAAGGTGGTTTGGAAACCCCACATGCCACCGGCCACCTCTCAGGCACATCCCTGCAGAGTGCGCTGGCAGCTTGTGAGGTCTCCTCATGGCTGGGGTGGGTGGGCTGTGGGCACTCACTGTCCCCAGCCACCCATGACCCCTTCTACAGGTGGTCAGAGATGGAGCCGAGGACTTAGGGATGGACAAAGCAGTGACCAGGCTGGTTTTGCTGTTTGATTTTAATGAGAATTTCCTTTGCTCATAAAAAAGAGTGTAGCTGGGCAGGTGAGATGGTGACAGAGACCCCCTTTTGGGGAATGTGGAGGACACGACCTTGGCTCTTTTTCCTATCAGGGTTATCCCCTGCGGGCTCCCCAGTAAGTCTCCAGCAAATGCCTCTGACTTCAAGGCCAGCTCTCAATCCTAGCATCCAAAAGACTATGTGACACTATGGCTGGGATGTGTGTCACCAGTGCATGGCCATTGCAGGGGGACCACTGAGGACTGAGCCACCTGTCCATGCTCCTGGAGAGGCACCGGTGGCAGCAAGGGATGCTGGCGGGTGAGATCAAGGGATGCTGGGGGGGTGACAGCAAGCCATGCTGGTGGGTGACAGCAAGGGACGCTGGCGGGTGACAGCAAGGGATGCTGGTGGGTGACAGCAAGGGATGCTGGCGGGTGACAGCAAGGCTGGTGACAGCGAGGTGGGTGACTCCTTCTCTCTAAAGCCAAAGCTGGCAGGGTTCACCCGGATCTGCTGCATTCCTCCCCGAATCCGGTAGATGGTAACATTAACTTACATATGGGCTCAGCTTTTATTCAGGCAGCCTGAAGGAGGGAGCTTTTCTTATTCAAATGCTCTGCACTGTCCTATACAGAGTTAAAAGAAAATTCCAAGGAAATTATTCTGGCTTTTGGTACTGCATAACTGCCCTGAATCTGATCAGGATTGCTTTGAAGCTGCATAGAGCAGCTTTCTTTTGAATGTGTCATTTATTAGTTTATCAGTTGTTGAGGTATTAATCCCCAGTTTGAATTATAGCTTCAGTTTTCAACCACAAAAGCCTGGCATTACATAAGGATCACGACCATTTTAAGCCATGTGTGATTCTCATTCCAACAAACGGCAATCAGAGGAATAAGCATGACAGGGAAGTGGTTTTAGGGGAAATGCTTCCTTGACCCTTTACCCCCTTACTCCCTTTCATTTTCTCCCTGAAATTTCTGAAACTGCCTTTTCACCTTTACTATTTTTATGTATTTCTTTATTCATTACTTTCTTTAAATTCCAGGGCATTTTCAAGGATTCAACTTTTCTGATGAGAACTAGTCCTTACTAGAATGAGAGGCAGTCAGGAAAATGATTACAAAACAAGGAGGGAAACCTGATGCTTTTGTTTTCTTCTCCCCCTGGTTTCATCATGTTAGAGCAGAGCTGAGAGCTCCGTGGGGGGAGCACACCAGCGTGCTGAGTGGGGCACCCACAGCTGTGGGGAACAGACTGAACCCTTTGCCCTCAAACTGTTTTCTAAATGAAGATTTGTAGCAACCAAGCAATGCCCAGCTGTTGAGTCTTCCATTTCAAAGACACATTCTGGGGCAAGAAGGGCACTGCAAAAGTGAGTTTGAACCAGCCACCAAAGCAGCCCTTGAGGTGGGTGAAGCGAAGCATGGCCAAAGGTGCCCACGTTGTGGGGTGGGGAATCCAGGAGGAGCCTGAGACAGCAAGGTGAAGATGCTCAGGGCAGTGCCAGAGCTGAAGGTGAAGGGTCCCATCAGGCTCACAGGAGGGGTTGAGGCTAATGGGATGACCATGAGGTGCCAAGATGTGGGAGGTACAGAAAAGCCACTGAAGCTGTGGGCCAGATTGACTAGAAAGTTCTTGGGTAACCTACCTGGTCATACCTGAAGCAGTTAACTACTGGGTATGTGACGTGAGAGCATTAGTAGCAGAACTGAAGGACGTGTATGTGCTTTTAATAGGAGGTTTATTTGCTTGGCGTTGAAAGATCTCTCAGTCAAATCTGTCTTCTAGGGCATACAAACCTGCGACCGAGACATGCATGTGTGCGTGCTAGAAATGGTGCGAAGTGATCCACCATTTGCCTTCTGGTAGTGCAGAGTTCTGGTACGTACCAAGGAGATCATTTTGGTAAAACTGCCATTTTGTGACTAGAAGAAATGAATTAACAAGTTTGATTATTTGTACTTGATAAAATTTTTAACTGTACATGTTAAATCCCAGGATTAATTATACTAGTATAATGTATCAGTCTTGCTTTTTTTTTAATTTTACTTCCCGTAGCTTCTTATCTTTTAGTGTAATTTACTTAATACAGCTTATAAGTTCAGCAGTAATATCAACTTTGTCTTTAGCTAAATAAGAAGGAACCAAGTTGAACTATGATAAATTTGGTATGATTCATTTTTAGCCTGCTTTTGCTGTTTCTTTTTGTCTTTTGAAAACAAGGGTCCTGTAGTAGGGTGAGTTTCATTTTGTTTTCCGACACCACACATGCCGCAGCTTGCACTGTGACCTTTAAGGGAGGAGCAGAGACCTCACTGCCATTTGGCTGGGCAAGGTCCCTTTAGCTTTTGAACAGAAGTAGATGGGTTTTGGTCCCTCGGGATTTCCTAGCCTACCACAGCCAGGTCTGCAGTTGGCTGTGGAAGGATCTTTCCCATGAAGCGTTCCCTTCTGGGTTCCTCAAGATGCCCTAGCTGAGATTCCCAGCAGCTACACACTGCAAAGTCCACTGGTTTTGCATAATGTCGCCACTCAGGAAAATTTGAAAAAGGTCAAGTAAATGCCAGTGAACGCAACAGTACTGTACTTATATCTTGATAACGATAATATAAAGTATATTCCAAGTGCTGGTAGGGAAGATGAAAGCAAGCTTCATTCAGGTGTGTGAAAGAGCTGTAAGTGTTGATTGCTGGCATGAAGAATGCATTCCTATATAAACGTTTGATCTTGCAAACTTTTATAATGCTGTGAACAAATCTTTCCTGATGAATGATGACTCAGAACAGAGCTTTTCACTTGGCATTTGATAATTCATTTCAATTGCAGCAGAAAATAATCGTTCTATTCAGGCATATCGGGATGTACTTACTCTGTCCCTAATGAGTACATTAGAACAGGCAACTCATCCCTGTCTGATTTTAGCACAGGCCACAAACTTTATGACTGACTCATTATTCAGTCACCTCTCAGTTCTGAAGAATAAAACTCCAAAGAGTTGCAATGGTTTAAAAACAGTGCTTTCCATTTTTATAAATCACTCGGGTATTCACTGAATTGTGGGAAGAATCTGGGAATCCTGGCGGCAAGCCTCATGTTGTAGTCTCTCTATTTTGCTTGAAAGGCTTAGAAATGGAGCAATATCATTTTGATAGTGGAACAGACTGACTAAAGAAAAATAAATCACTTTACAACTTGTCTACAGTCAGGGTACATCCTAAATAAATAGCCCGAATGTAGGGAGAGCTTTCAAAGAAAAGCGGATGACTCAGAAAAACCTATCCTACAGCACTGGGTATGCTTGGTATGCCCGTGAGGCTGCAGAGACCATTTAGCATTGCTTTTAAGGAGTCACCAACAATGTTAAAAGACATGTATCACTCGGGTAAGAAATTGCTCTGCTGCATCGGTCACCCTTATCTCACTCAGAGAACTGAAGAGGTGTTTGCTTTCCAAGGTGTCCTTTTTGGATTTGCATCCACTAGGGAGGATGTAACTGGACCCTTTGGGTTCCCCAGCTTGGTGGGGGCACAAAGGTGTAGCGAAGGTGCAGATCAGCCCTTCAGCAAAAACTGTTGGGTTTCAGAAAATGATTTGGTCTGTTTCTAAATCCTGCAAAATAGCAGGGGAAAATTTGGTAGGTGTATCATACAGTGTGGAACATACGTGTACTTAATTTGCACCGGGGCAGTCTCACTGTCTTTGGGGAAGGTGAATGAACATACCGAAATGTCTCTATAGTAATGAAAGAAAACTCATCATGCCACTGAGACTGAAGCTGCATGGCCCCGTGGGTAATAAATTGCTACTATTCAGGCTCATGAGAGCATCAAGGAAAGCTGATGCAGAGTACCCTAATGACCATTATAACTGACTGCAGTGAAAGAGACTGTTATTTAAATACGTTTCAAAATGTACTGTAAATTGGGCAAAGGTACAGCTGCACTTACGCGCTGAGACAGCCTCCGGTTTTATTCAGTCTGACAGACTCTGCTCTTTGAATTTAGGTTTTATCTATGTGAGCTGAATGCTCGCAGTATTTATGGCCCTTGTTTGTAAGGGAAGCAGCAAAGCTGGGGAGAAGTGGTTGTGTTAACAGAGGGTCCAGCTGGACAGCCCAGCTTTTGGTGGAACACAAGGCAGTGCAGGGGAGGGTCCAGCCACCATTCAGTATCGCACTGGTACCCTTCCCCCAAAACACCCGCTCGTACCTCGCACCAAACATGACCCCTATGAAGACGATGTTTCTGAGTGAACCTAAGAGTGATCTTGGAGACCAAGTGACAATACTACACAGTTACACTGCCATGGAGAACCAAGATTTTTGCTTTATATGTCTGATCTGGACCAGACAGTCCAGACTCTCCTCCCCATTGTGCATAAGCCGGATTCATTTGATCAGTGTTTACTCCTACCCCACTTTATAGGTTACTTGGTTTACAGAACTGTTTGAGTGCTCCTGTATACTATTTGCTTGAAAATAAGCACAAAGTTTCCTTGCTGTGCCATATGGGCAGTGAAATTTATGGCATACTGTCAGTATGATACATCCTCGCCTGGGTATTTTGAGCTTGAGGTAGGTCAACAGCTCTCATCTTCTGCTTTTTTTGGCTGGGTCCTTCATGGTTGACTTTGCCTTTTGGCTCTTTGGGTCTTCTGGGTCTAGTTGGGTCTTTTTCTTGAGGGTAAGAGGTTGTGTGCTATGTACTCATATTTTTCTGAAGGGACTCTTGTGAATATTGCAGAGTCATGCAGTATACCCATTTAAATCTGCTTATCACCTGGCAGGCACGTAGTGATTGAGTAACTGAGACAAGCAAGCTGCCAGCAGCGTTTGGGCTGCAGCAACTAACCTGTGTGAGCCTCATGTTCAGCACATGGGGTCAGACCTGCGCTTCCCCAGGAACCAACTAATCCCCAGTTTGTTTCGAGTGTAGTAAATAAAGGTGGACATTTTAGCTAATGAGTTAGCTGTGGAGAAAATAAAGCGCACAAATTACAGTCAACTGCATATAATCATGACCTTCCTGCAGAATAAAATGACTGAGTCAGGATTAAAGAATTATTGCATTGATGTTTACTGACATAATTTGGTTGCTGAATAAATTTCCAGTAATTGATGGTAATCAGTCCAGTCTTCGTTAGGCAAAATGGAGGCTTTTCCTTGAGAGAAGCCCATGAAAGCTAATGGAAAGACAAGTGTCTAAAAGATAGAGCAGTTCTCTAAGGAGGGGCCATATGGTCTGCATGCAGCTTGACGTGAGGACATCATCCAAATACTGAATGTGTCTGGAGCATCGCCAAGTAACTGTAAAGAGAAAGGTACAAATGAAAAGTTTTTTCTCCCAATTGCTTCTGAGTTTCCAATCAAGAAGCTTTTTCTTCATCAGATCTGCAAATAACCAGATAACTTAAGTCACCAGTCTACTGATTAAAGTTGATCAGCATTTATTAATAAGTCAATTTCTTTATTAATATTGAAAATGGTATAATCAATTCTACAAAGTTTGGGGCTTTTTTTTCCACATGCCTCCAAACCTCATTAGCCATTTACTTCTCATAGTGTCATCATCTCTGCATCATTCCTAAATCCAGAAGAAATTCAAGGAAGCAGCTGTTGGACATGCAGTGTGTAAAAAAGGGGATCTGACCAAGCATTTCTCTTTCTAGGTTAGTGTTCTGCTGCATTTCTTTGATTCTTTGTCTATTTATGACCATTTTTGAAACTACTCCAAAACATGAGAGCTGAACGTCTTGAACCAGCTGACAGCACTTGTGTTTAGACATGAAGTTAAAGATAGAAAGTTTGATGAGTGACAGCTGTAGACGAAATAGGTGCTAAATGCTGTCAGCCTGCCCAGATCAGGCTCTTTCAGGTAGATAGCTAGCTAGAGACAGAAAAACAGTGCACCTGGATGAAACAGAAAAATATCTTTTGTCTTTACTTAATTCTAGCTTATGAAAGAAAAAAAAAAAAGGGGGGGGGGGGGGCGGCGCTGCCTCCATTACTGTTTAATAAAATCTCCGTCAGTTGGCGCCTTTTCCTTATATATTTGGAGTGGTTGATCCATGACTTACCCAACTTACCTGACTCTTCTTGAGTTTCTTTTATTCACCCATACTGCTCAAAATGCCTAATGTTCCCACTCCCTCTATCAGTTTCAGGTGGGCTGAAATCAATTTGTACCATGTTTTGACTTTTTTTTTTTGACACCTGCCAGCTTGTCAATACATCTAGTGACTGTGCTGGTAGGGTGGGAGCATGGTTAGGCAAAAGAAAAGTCACAAGGGAAAGGAAGGATTAGATATAGCTAAAAGTGTTGCCAATATTCTATGGCACTAAAGATTTCAGAGCTGTGAGGAGTTTATGTCAGTGGCTATTGTTTTAACTCACTCTGTGACCTGATTCTGAAGGAAATCTCTTGATAAAGTCCTATGTATTTGACGGTAAAGTTCAAAGGAATCAAGAAGTACTTAAAACGTAGAATTACAAATAACTCAATTTTTTAAATATCTGATATTGGTTAAATATACACCTTCTAGCTACATTTAATTACATTTCTTTTTAAAACTATCCCCTCGTTTCAAGAATTAGGTCAGTTACTACAAATACCTTGGCTCATTTAAACAGTTCTGAATATTGCCATTATGAAAACTGACTTATATAATATGTATAATTTCACCTATTTTTGGTTTTCAGTTAAATAAAAAATTCTTTATGCCTCTAATATGGTGATAATAAAATAAAACACTTTATTTGTGGTTCCAGGTCAGCCAGAGCCTTGCAGTTGGCTGTAACGTTAAGGCAGACAGGTGGTCATTGACTATGGTGTGATCTCCATCAGGCATGCAGGCTGTTGCACATCCCTCCCTGGGAAAGCAGGCTCCTCTGAAGAGCCTTTTTTCTTTCGACTTGCAGACCCACAAAGGACTCAGAATTTAAGTGGACCAAAGTGTGTTGTGCTTGTTTTAAGCAAGGAGCTCAACGTTTGCGTTACACAGGCTTGAATAATTCTGCTGGAACCACTGGGACTCTCCGAGGGTTTTAGCTTTCTGCAGCTGAAGGAACTGAAAATTGGATCCAGGTCTGAAGGATTAGAGATTCAGGCATCACTAGCATGGAGTGAAAGCTAAAAAGCTGTAACTGTGGAAACCTTGAAGGAGCATTTATACCATATACCAAAGAGTGCTTTGGGCATTTCACTTTGATGGCACACCACTTCTCTTTGATTATGTGGAGAACTGGGCTGCCAGCACATGGGCTAAACTAAAATATCTAAACACCCCCACTATCAACAGCGTTAATAAGCCTCCACTTCTTGCCTAAACCTCCAATCTTTTCCGTGTTTGTCCTAGGAGAAGGAAGGCAGGCAGGCAGGAGCATGACACCTTTCTGAAGAGGCCACACAAACTGAGCAGGTCCCCAATTAGGGGAAATGACACAACAGTGCTCCCATAGACAGCTGCAGCCATCGGGACTGCCTCTGGAACCAGGATGGCCCCCAGGCATGCAGAAGCACGTTGGTAAAAGGCTGACTTCCAGGTCAGGGGCTGAGCACAGGAGATAGGTACAGCTACCGCTGTCTTCCAGTGCTGGTGGGCTGAAAGGTCCAGAAGGCTGAGGTGACAGTCACGCCAGGGTCATTCAGTCCAGGCAGGGCCACATGCTGTTGATTGAAAACAAGTAAGTTACATACCTGGGCTCCTCATGTCGTTTTCCCTAGCATGGACAGCAGGCATCAGTGAAGACTGCAAAAAACTGAAAAACAAAATACCAGTTGGCAGATGCTAGACATGAAAGTGAGACACAGTTTGAGATGAGGTAGTATATTCCTGAAATTGTCACTGCTCATGATTTGACAGCGTTACAAAGGAAATCATTTGCCCAGTTTTGAAATATGTATTCGAACGTCTGTTCCATTAAACACACATCAGTATGTCGCCACCTGTTCCAGTCATGCCTGATAATGAATGGTATGCAGAGATAATACACCTGCCTGGCCTTGTAAATGTTCTGCAGGGAAAAATCAGAATTAGGTAATGTAAGTCAAAATTTGGATGGATAGTCCTGTTACAGTCAATGTTAAATCTAGTGCCCTTAATTACTTTGTTGCCTGAATTGGAAACCCTTCAAATAATGAGGGGGGGAATAAAGCTTCTTGACAGTTAAGAGCCAAGGAATATAATTTTTTGTAAGGTCCATCAGTTACCCACAGATGACAACAAATCCCCATTTAGATCAATCAGAGGTAGCAGAAAATGAAAGTAAGGCTTGGCACACATACTATTTAAAGATATTAAAACTAATGTTGCCATGCCTCGAGATAAAGCAAGTGAGGCTGCCATCAAAACCCTAGTGAGATCAGTAGGAGTCTTCCATTTACCTTGCAGGCCTGTGGTGCAGGCCTTGATGTAGCTCAAAAAAGAAAAAAAAAATTATGAAGGAAAAGGCACAAATTAAGGCCAGGAAAGGGGTTACCTTTAAGCATATACTAATGCCTTTGACGTATGCACTTAAATACTTTGAACACCAGCTTATTTTCTGGCTAAAAGTGGGATTTTTTTACTAGCTTCGCAAAACCTTCATCTGAGGGAACCTCACTCTCGCATCCATGTGGAGCAGGCATGGGTTTATGATGTGCTTTAAACCTTGGGGTGGAAGTTTCTGCCTGGGAAGTTTTCCTGCCTAAATATTTAAGAAATTGAAGCTGTGGGTGTCTCTGCTAGAACGACTGTGAAGTGCTGTAAATCAGCAAGAGATGAGAGGATAATATGCACATCTCACGCACTGATTTCTGCCTGTTGGGCTCTTAACACAGTGTTGACTCTGCGAAGAATCACTGCCAAATGAGTTTTGCTCCAAACAGGCCCTTGGACTGTTGTCCCACCATGGCATTTCATTCCACATCATGTTAAAAGAGATTTGAATCATTGCAAGGGCTCACTCTGCTTCCAGATTTCCCAGTTTATCAAGCTTACCTATGGCTTTTCTAGGTAGGAGTCGTGTGAAAGTCAGAAGCGCCTCTTCCTTCTTCAGTTGCTTTCTTTTGAGAAACAAATACAGCCAAGCAGCCTGCAAGTCAACTGGCCATTCCTCAGTCCCTAATCAGCTTGCAGTTACAAAAACTACCTGTTTGTCACAACCTGGGTGCGTGCTATATAGCAGGTAGCTCAAATGCTTTGTATATCACAGTTATATATCACATAACCCAGGCATATGAGAAATCGCAAATTGCAGGTGAATCAAGACAATCAAGACTGGGCAGAAAGAGTCAGGTTTTCTAAGTAGTTATTATTTTTTTCAAGCTTCTCCCATGAGCAAACCATCACTGGACTGAAGATGCTAAGACCGTGCCTCTAGGTATTTCAGCTGGGAGCTGCACTTATCTGGCCAGCAACTGGCTGTGAGCCACGTCACTGAAATCCAGCTGCTGATGCAACTTTGTCTGGAGTTCAAGGATCATCAGTTCTGGATTCAGTAAATTATTGCTCATCAGCTGGGATGTTAAACATAGCTTTGCAGACAAATACCAGGATAATTACATGGGGAGGTTCTCTTACCATATAACTTTGGAGCTAATTTAGGTACCCAAGTCACTTAGAGAGTCTGTAAAGAAACTTTCCCTCAAGGGAGAACTCAAAGCTTCAAAATTAAATACCTAGGAGAGTTTTAAAATAGCTGATGTGAACATACCAACTGTCCTCCATGGTTTGTAATTCCCCTTGCACTCTAACTAGTCATGACATTTCTCACAGCCTGCTTGTATAAAGCTGTTGTGTGATCCTGCAGAGGCCTGCTAGACTCCTATTGCACCCCACAGTATGGGAGACTGCTTTGCCTGGTCCCCTTCGGTCATCCTGCGGTAATGGGGGAACCTTGCTAAATGCACGTAATAGGGTATTTACAAAATATGATTGCACATTTGATCCCTGATGTTCCCAGTTGGAGATACGGCACCAGGTTCATACAAAATGCCTCTGTCAGCAAGCACCTGAATTGTTGCATACTCCTGAGTTGCTTGACGCGTTATTATTGTGCTTTCTTATTTCAGGCTCTGGTTTGTGAGGCCACTGTACATGATGTGTCTACTACCCGTCACTCACCCACATTATTATCCCGTGAGTTTAAGCTGAAGCAAGGCCTGACACATACGAAGAAGAAAAAAAACATTCAGCAGTGTTAAATGCTGCATTGTACGCAGTTCTTGAAAGGCCTGATCAGCCCGATCCTTTTCTGAGAGATGCCAATGACAGAATTGTCATTAAGCGCAGTGCTGGGAGACAGGAGGCTTTCTATCACATCACCAGTCTCCATAAATAAATGTGGGATCATAGAAAAGAGAGCTGGAGAGGACCTTAAAATGTCACCCACAGCAGGCCGGCCAGCCTGCTGGATTCTTCTCTAACCTCTCCGTTTAAGCACCCTACAGATGGACCTTCCCCAAGCGGGCTGTCCACCGGCTTTCCTGCCCTTAACTGAGCCAACGTGCTTCCCGAGGCCTTGCCAGAGCCTTTTTTTTTTTGCCGCAGATAAAGCCTGCTGGTTTTTGTCTTACCCATCATGGATGCGGGAAAAGGGAGGCTCCCTTCTTTGCAATGGCCTTTTATGTATCTGAAAACTATTACTCTGTCTCTGCTTCATTTTCCCTCCCATAGATTGCACAGAACCAATTAGTTCAATCTTTTGTCGCAGGTCATGTTTTCTAGTTCTCTGATCATTCTCACGTGGAATAATAAGAGCTTGGTGAGTACAGGTTATTATTATTATTAAAATTAATGATTCAATCACAATGCATTTTATTTGGGTTATTGGTAATCTACCTTCACCTTTAATGCTTAATAATGTGTACACAGCTATATCCCTATGGATTGTGCTTCTGTTGGCTCACCATCTTTGTGAGTTGTATTTCAGGAAATAAAAAAAAGCCCATGAGCCGAACAGACATGTTCTCAGGGCTAAGAAATACAGCCACCCTCTTCTTCTCACTACATGGTAGCTGATGCTCCACCGATAGGAGCAGATATGTATCTGAAATTGCATAGCAATTACACAATTACACCACGGCAGCAGTGTAAACAGCTTCAGCTAGACTGTCCTTCCTTGACCTTTTGGTCACAGCCCCGATCTCTGGGGCTTCTGCAGCTTCTGCTGCAACCCCCTGACCGCGCAGTTACCCATTTGGTGCCTGCTTATTCCCACAGCCCCGCAGGTGACCGCGGCCTCAGTGACCGCAGCAGGACGGATGGGAGGGTTGAGTTTAGGTGACGCAGCCAACCTTCCCTGCCTGATGAAGCTGCCAGTGGAATAGCCCTCCTTTGGGCAGGGGCTGGAGGAGGGAGTTTTCATGTGCTGCCCATGAAATGAAGGTCCACGTTGAGCAAGACTGCCGAAGGTTTCCGTGCGCAGTGTTTCTGGTTTGGCAGAAGTTTGCTTCGGATGAAGGCTTAAGTGTCAGTTCTACAGTTTACCGAAGGCAAACACAAGGACAGTCCCAAAGGGCTGTTATCAGGAAGGAGCTTCAGGCACTGACTCTTCTACTTGACCAGCATCAAACAATAAAACTCCTGAAGTCCTGAGTAATTCCAGAAGAACCTTATTATATATGATCAATACGTAAAGACTTCCGTGGATGTGTCGTCAGGAAAATTGTCTGTAATGACGGCAAGAAGGAACTTTGAAGTGTGTCTACCAAAGTAGATGGTCCTTAGTAAAGGTGAACGGAGTGTGGAATTCCTATTACCCCAGGTGGATAGATACAGGGATATCTGACAATCAAAGAGTTAATGCAATTGCAAAATGAAAACTTTTGACACAACCTGCTCCCTTAAGAGGTGCATTCTTAATTTTCACTCAAAATATGTAAAAAAAAAAAGAAAAAAAAGAAAAAAAAAGGAAAGGGAGGATAAAAGCTGATAGAAAGCTGTGCAATTTAGGGGAGAAAAGAGAAGAGCAAAACCAGAGGGGAAAAAAGGAAGAACAAAAGAAACTCACTCAAAAACCAGGAGAGCAAAGAATATCTGTTAAAGACGAGAGGAAGGTTGGCATCAAAAGAGGTTTTCAGCCTCAGAAAGCATCCAGCAGCCAGGCACTGCAGGTGATATCACCACCAAATCCCCTCTGTAGACAGAGAGATACTCTTGCAGGACATGCTACTGGTGTAGGGGTTAGGAGAGAAAGTGTGATTTTACAAGACTGAACTTCACAGGGATTCTTTGAGCACCGGGATTCAAGCAGTTTTCCAGTTGCTGCACAAAGCTCAGTGGCCTGTTTTGCCTTTTGGGTTTCTCTTTTTTGATTTACCTGTTATTTTTGGACTCCTGCTTCAGCGAGCTATAATAATTAAAAAAGACTTAGCTTTTAATTTAAGGTACAATGACTTTGGATTTTGCTCACAGAGAAAAATGTTCCCTGTGGAAAGTTGATATTTTTTATATAAGAATATAATGTCTCCACTGGAACACCCTTTTGAGGGAGACACAACAAAAGAAATGGGATGCGATCAGAATTTTACCAAATGCTCTTGTTTCTTGTTTCCCCTGTAAAATAAATTATGCATTAATATCTTCGAGTTCCTTGGGTCATCTAACTCCTAATAGCCCCCAAAGGATGCTCAACTTCCTAATACAGCCAACAATGATGTCACATCTGTGAATCGCTGTCACCAGAATCAATTACTCATAATCCATCATGCATGTGCTTGCTCTTGCGAAGAGGTGGCCTTGCCCCTGCAAAGGCACTGTTCGGAGGCGCGGTTGTTCCCCCCGGGAAAGCGTGTGCCTTTGGCTTTGCACTCGCAGTAGCCTGGGGACCTGACAGCGACCCCCGCAGCTCCCGGCGTGCTGCCAGGAGCGGAGCAGGGCAGCATGCAGCCAGCCCAGCGTGCCCCCCGGCTGCTGGGAGGTTTCCAGCCCCATGCATCTCCCCTCCAGTGCCAATCCACCTGCAAGCAAAGCCACGGAGCAAACACACGGACAAGGCTTCATTTTCCTGGAGCCCTTTGCAGGGCAGGAACTCCCCATTTTCCAAGGCTGTTGTTAGCTTGGTGTGTTAGAAAAGCCAAAGAGCTCTACGAGCTGCAGAAGTAATGAATATGACTTTCTGTCGGGTTTGTTTCTGTTGCTTGAGCGATGTTTTAAACTGAACTGCAAGGCAGTAGCTCCCCTTTGGCTATTGATTGCTCCTTTAGTTACAGCTACCCCCAGTAGTTACCACTAATGCCCGGTCGTCCCTTGCAGCACTCTTCCCACAAAGGGTTTGGTGGTAACATGCGGGGTGCTGTGCACCGTTTCAGGGTCAGAGCTAAGATCATCAGAAATTGGTTGGGAAATGATAGGATTGTTTGAGCCTGGTCCCGTATCTCTGCCAGTGGCTGTTTTATGAAAAGGGGAGAAACGAATTTATTTAGGATGCCTCCATTCTTCTGTCAGATTTGACTGAAAATCATGGAGAGAGGAATGGCAAAGCAAACAGATGTGCACAGACGAGCTTGTTTCATAAGAAACCAAGCTAGAAAATGTGCTTAAAGTATCTTCAGGTACTGCACTAACCTTGAGCTCTCTCACTTCATTAATTTTGTGATTGTATCACCACATTTTCCAATTAAAAAAAACCCAAACTCTTCCCCCTTCCCTGCATAAAAATTCTTACCTCTCCCTCTCCTACCCCTCACCAATCTCCCCCTTTCTTTCAACTCTCATAATCCTTGGTGTGATAATGGGTAAGGAAACGTTTTCAGACAAAAGTCTGATATTTTAATTTTGATAACCTCCCCAAGCAGCGAGGTTTGTGTGGGATGGGGATTAATGAAGGCAATGCACAATGTGCCCCTGTCACCAGGTAGAGTTAAGAAGCAGATAACCCTTAGGGAGGGAAATGGTTCAAAAGGGTTGTAAGTAATAACACATTTTAATTTTTCATGCATCTCTGCCCCCTCTCTAATGGAAGAGGAACCCAAACTGCAAACGAAGAGAAGGTGAAAAAGAAACAGCAGCCTTTGGATGGGCACATACAGGAGAGGGGACCTGGGGAGACCCTGTCAGCTGCAATCACTGGCACCAACCCAGAGCGCACTATAGCAAGGGGATGTTTTTCTGCACATTTTTATCACCTGTCCTAAGGAGCCCAGTAAGCTGCACAGCCCCATAATTCCCAAATCCGCGTGGTGCCCACTGTGGTGGCTAGCTGAGGCAGAGGGGGAAGGAGAGGCGATGGCAGGGCAGAGCCCTCAGGGCTGGCGGGGCAGTGTGAGGCACCAGGGCTTAAAATCAGGGACCAGAAACCACCCTGCCAGGGCTGCGGGTGCTCGGCCACAGCTTGGCAACTTGCCTGGCTGGCAGGAGATCCTCTGCTCCCTAGGGATGCCTTTGCTCACCATTCAGCTGGAGGGGATCACCTCCAGCCCCAAAAGATGCTGAGGAACCTACTCATGCTCCTCTCAGCCCCAGGGCTTGTCAGGAGGCACCAAGCCCATGGCACAGCCGGCTACTTCAGCGGAAAGCCCCCCCCCCTGAAGACTTGCACAGCCAGAGCCTTTCCAAGGCATGGAGGTATCTACCTGCTGCTATTTAACACCACATTTCCCACTAAAACCTGCCCTGGGAGCCCATCCCTGGCAAAGCACAGCCCAGGTACTTCCCCCAAACAGGGCAGAGCGGGAGGGCGTAGGAAGGACTGCTCCTGCTTGCTGGGGATGGAGGCTGAGACACATGTGTCTTCAGGGCAGCTGCAAACACAGCTACCCCGGCACCCCTGTTCCCGCCAAGGGATGGTGTAGATGTGGCCAGAGATATGAAAATTTAGCTGCTGCTTAGTGTTTCAACCGCGAAGGATGCTGTCTCTTTTAACAGCTGCCCTTGCCCCTATATTGTGATCAGACTTGGATATACCTATAATACAGTTTATTACTTGGAGTATTTTTTTTAACTCTTTGAGTATAGCTGTTGGCCTTTGCTAATCTCCTACCACCTCACTCAAATCGTATTACAATGAGAAATTACTAAAATGACTGAAGGAGTCACGGATAAGTAGCTCACTCCTTGGCTTTTCATCTTGTGAAATAAGCTTCTAAAAATTGTTTCTGAAGTGTTTCCTGAGTGATAACAATGCTCTGTCAAATGGTTTGAGAACCTATTCCCAATACTTGCTGAACAAGTATGTAGCCCAAGAGAGCTGCTAGACTGGGGGGGGAGCGGGGGAAATAGGCTGCCTGGAAGCATGGAGGAGAGAGGGTGAATGATTAAAAATGTGCAACTACAGTAGATACACTACAGAACAAAAATGCTAAAGCACAGTGAAAAAGGAAAATGATGGCTTCGCATGGGACAGCTTGAAGCTGTTCCCCATCGTGATGCCTTCCTGTCACACTTTGCACGAGGAAGCTGCAAGAATTTACCTGCAGGATTGAAAGCGTCACGGCCAGACCGCAGCCCCCAGTTCCCTCCGCGGCAGCCGGTGGATCTGGGCTCCTGAGAGAGGGCAGCATTCAGACCGTGACGGGGACCACCCCTCCACATAGCGCTACATGTGAATAAGAATTATTGAGTAGGTTGGATAATTTGGGCACCAGTCCCTGTTACCCTTAATTATAAGTTCAAGCACAAGCCTTTCAGATTCCAGAAAGTCCAGACAGCAGCCCACTTATCAGCCCTGTCAGCTTTTAAGTTTGTTACCTTCTTAACAGACCTGACCTGTGCAACCACATCCAGGTGCACTTGGTGGCAGTTGCCCCTGGGGCTGGTCACCCTCCCGGCCAGGTGGCAGGTCTGTTCTGGCGTCCCAGCTCCCTGCCCGCAGTCTCGCTCCAGCTGCAGCTTGGGCAAGGCTCACCACCTCGTGTGGTGCCTTCTTACTTGTAACGTAACTGGAGACACACTTTGACCTCTCCTTTACCTGCCCACTTGCTGTTGACCTTGTGTGCTCAGTTTGCCGGCGGCGTGGCTAGGCTGCAGCTGTAACAGCCTAATCAGAAAGCTCAAACAACTACTTGTTTACACCCACGCACATAAATAATCACAACAGACACAAAATTATTCAACTCATTTCACATTCCAATAAACAAAAGCAACACCTATACCGCTGACCCATATTACATTTGTGCTGTTTTGCCACAAGCTTTTTTCAGCATCAGAGATTCAGCGGTGGAACAGACACTTATGCCAGTAAGACTGCATCTCATTTTGGAGATGCTGCCAGGTTCTGGGTTCCCCTCAGACATCTTGAAACTCCTTATATCTGATATGACATGCCATCAAAGAACTTGTCTCGCAGCAGCAGATGTTTTCTTGACTACATGTTTTTGATGGGAGCTTCTGCTCTGCTCGACTGTAATCCTTCGGCTGTAGCCAGGTTTGTGCATTCATCTGTTTTATAACAGCACAGGAGTTTGTAAAAGGTCTTGTGTACAGGTACCAAAAAAGCGTCTCCTGTGACTGCTGGCTACCACGGTATGCACTGCATAAACCCATCGGTCTCCGCCTTGACTGTAGTAAGCATTGTCCCTGCTCTTCCTTCCAAAGGCTGTTCCCCAGCTTCACTCTTCTCATGAGTGGAAATCTTTTCCTGATTTGCAGCCCACATTTATTCTTCGGCAGGGTGCGCCTGCTTTCACCGGCTTTGTCCGCTGCCTGTCACAGCTTTCCTGCCTTCCCGGTGCAGTTACGCAGTGGATGTACTGACAGAGGGCGATAGCATCTCGCTCGGGCTTTGCTTTCCTCCCCCTTCCTGCTCCTCTTTCCCCTCTCCTTTAAGTGTCCGCATCCAACATCTGCATCCAACTTCTGCTTCTCCTGCTTCCAATCTTGCGCCTTCGATCAGTGAGGGAGGATTCTCCTCCCGCAGTCACCGAGGGCACAACAATAGCTGTCTCTCTCAAAATCCTTGCCTGAAAGCGATTGAATAGCAAAAAGCAGCCCAGGAAAGCCTGTAATATTTGCCTGGCAGGTAGTGGGATCATCAGGTGCAACTAGTTGGTGGCAGGTGGAAAACACCCCAAGGAGAGTCCTGCTTTACCCACTGCCTGGCAGACTGCTCCGTCAAAGAGCTCCTCTGTGCCCCAGGGCAGCGAAGGTGCTAAATGTTGACATGGACTCAGCGATTCCACAAATGACAATGGAGGGCTGCTAAAATCAAACCCACCCATTTTCCCTGTGAGAGCCCTCGAGCTGCGACTTGCTGGAGGCTGAGAAAAATCTCCTGGGGAAGTACCGCTGTAGGCTGGCTCTGGTGCTCGGCATTCCTGCTGCAAGGCACACATGCCTGGACAGGGGCTGGGCCACCCAGCCACCCTCCCTCCTGTGGGTCCTCGCTGCAGTTTAGCCAGCAGAGAGATGGGGGGAGGAAGAACTAAGCACAAAAAACATAAAGGAAGCAAGAGCCTTGGGCATCCTTCTGGATGAGATTCCTGGTTTGAGACCCTCAAAGGTGGGGCAGATGCTAAGGGTGACCCCACCACACTGTCCTCAGGTCTCTCTTGCAGCCCCATGGATCTGTCCATGGTGGGTCTGTCCATGGGGGATCTTTCTGTGGCGGGTCTGTCCCTGGTGGGTTTGTCCCTGTCCCTGGTGGGTCAGTCTGTGGTAGGCCTGTCCATGGGAAGTCTTTATTGGCAGGTCTGTCCCTGGTGGGACTGTCTATGGCCTGGTGGTGGGTGATGGGTAGGTTTCAGAGCAAAAGTTGCATCATGTCCTGCTCTGCACCCTGGGAGCAATGCTGTGGGCAGGCAGGCAGCAGCCCCTCTGAATGGACCTGGGCTGGGGGCTGTTTGCCTCGCGGGGGTGACGGACCTGATTTTGCAATAAGCTCTTCTCATACGGGTGGTGCGGGGTTTTGTCAGCGTGTCCTCCTTTCCCTGGGCTTCTTAGCAAACCCTTTTTTCAGTCAGGATCTCTGTTTGTTTTGTATGTCGCTGGGGAGCAAGGTGACCGTCTGGTCCAGGTTTGCACACTGTCTTGAAATGAGGCCACTCTCTGCATCCCACCTTCCCCCCTTGCCCAGCAAAGGAGGACTCCACTTCGTCAGTCCCTCCTCACGCTGTGGGCAGGGAAAGGCTTGCACAAGGCACCAGGTCTGAGGGGTGAATTGAGGAGGAGGCTCGTAGTGCAGCATCATACCGACACACACTCTGCACAGCAATGTGCTCCCAGATTTTTGAACAGTTACAGCAGTGACTCCGAAACCTGTGGTCATGGGTCAGTGGTGCAAAGAATACATCTGGGCGTCCGTGGAAGGTAATTAAACCCAGCAAGCTGATTGCCAGTAGGCTTAGATTCAATCCATCCACTGAAAAATACATAGGACTCCCAGAACAAGAAAAAGATTGAGAGGAGTTCTCTGAGGTTTAACCCCTGCTGAAGATTGCTGCTTCTATTTAATATTCAGTCAAATACCTACCTTGGTCTAGAAGTGGTTTGTCATATAAATGTAAATTTTCTTCCTTCTGGGTCGTGTTCAAAAAGTGTTTGCAACACCAAGCACAGAGTCCTACACGTGGGCCAGTGCCATCCCAAGCACAAATACGGGCTGGGTGGAGAATGGGTTGAGAGCAGCCCTGAGGAGAAGGACTTGGGGGTGTTGGTGGATGAGAAGCTCAACATGACCCGGCCGTGTGCGCCTGCAGCCCAGAAAGCCAACCATGCCCAGGGCTGCATCACCAGCAGTGTGGCCCGCAGGGCGAGGGGGGGGGCTCTGCCCCTCTGCTACACCCTGGTGAGACCCCCCCTGCAGTGCCGCGTCCAGCTCTGGGGACCCAGCACAAGAGGGACATGGGCCGAGACACAAGCCGGGAGGGTTGGGTTGCTCAGCCTGGAGAAGAGAAGGCTCCAGGGAGATCTTATGAGTATGGTCTGAGTTTTTACAAGGGCCGGTAGTGATAGGACAAGGGGTGATGCCTTTAAGATGACAGAGGGGAGACTTAGATTAGATATTGGGAAGAAATTCTTTACTGTGAGGGTGGTGAGGCATGGGACAGGCTGCCCGGAGCAGCTGTGGGTGCCCCATCCCTGGCAGTGCCCAAGGCCAGGCTGGACGGGGCTGGGAGCAGCCGGGGCTGGGGGAAGGGGTCCCTGCCCGTGGCAGGGGGGTGGGACTAGATGGTCCTTAACATCACTTCCAGCCCAAACCATTCTGTGATTCTACGATTATATGCACAACTGCCTCTCTGGAATGGGAAAATCAATTGTGAGTATACCTGCCCTCTCATTGCACACACTACTCAAAAGTCAGTACTGCTTCTATAGGAAAATCTGATGTTAGAAATGGTACAGTACAAATAAGCACTTTTTGGAGCTCGGCTGCAGCTTCAAGCCCTGGACGTAGAAAATCTTGTTCTGTTAATGTTACGCACTGTGAATTGCCTGATTGAAGTTCAGTCGGGCTGTTTGCGCTGCATGAAGCTAAGCAGGCAGGGAAGGCTTTGAGGGGCTGGGGGCTCGCACAGTATGCGATGGGCTATAACTGTGCTCCCTCAAGGGCAGACGAGGGAACAAGTGATAACTGCCTCTGCGATAAGGATCTGTTTGTCTAAAGTTGTGCCTGTGTGGTCTTCAGGGCTGACAGCTTTTCTCTGTTCAGAGACCAGGAGAGCTGAAGGGCAGCTCTCAGCATCTGGGCAGGCGCGTTAGCATGGCGTTTGCTGCCGTGAGCATATGCTGCCACGCAGCCATCTCCTGCCCTGAGTATGCCAGGTGGGTTTGCCCTCATAAGAACAGGAGAAAGGCCAGAGGAGGTCGGACCAGAGCTTCACCTACCCAGAGCCCCGGCTCTGCTGCTGTCCGATAGACAACTCGCGGGGAAGGTGTGCAAGGGAAGGGGCCAGCGCGAAATGAGTCACATCTGACAACGGACGCCTGAAAATGGTCAGGCACTTTCTGACGAGGCAGTTACATCCAGGTTGTTGTGTCTAATAATAACTGAATGTGAATGAATGAGTCTAACTATTTTTGAACAAATATATGCCATTGAGTTCAACACCCTGTGGCAGTGAGCTGCTGTACCATTTTTCTTAGAGTCACAAGCCATCTTTTAACTGCTATTCTCTTCTTCCAGAAAGCTAATAATTTATTGCTGTTTTTCCCTTGAAGCCTCTGAGACCAGAGGCAAGATTTTGCCCATCTTCTATTCTACCAACCAGTTGCCTCTGTGGCTGCTGCCCGTCTTGCCTCGCGTCTGCCCTGTGACCGCCTGCATCAGTGGCCCCCTCAACCCCTACACCTCCACGCAGTGGCCTGGGGTAGGTAAACATCTTTGCCAAGGTAGGTCCTGGCATGTGGCAATATCAGACAAAGCTGGAGCCAGGCCAAATAACAGCATTACTGTGCAGTGTTTCTCTGGAGATAGCAGGAATCCCTCTTTTAAAAGCTGCCGGATTTTATGCAGGTGACTGAATATTCCCTTCTTCCCTGAAGTGGCAAGGTCTGCTGGCCCTTAGGAGGAACCCACCCTCCAGCAAACCCACCACACCATGCTAGGCAGAGGGGGCTCGCAGTTTTCCTTTACATCTCTCCATGTTCAGATGGGAGTTTCTTTGCAACTCTTGTTGAGCTGATTGGATTGGAGTGGAAGAAATCAACTTCCACAGCAGTCTGAAAACAGCAAGGCACAGAAAAGGACCCTCTGCTGTGCCTAGATATTTAACGAGACTTAAAAGACAGGTCAGATGACATTCCAAGGCGTTTTCTTACTTTTTTTTCAGTAGATTTCATTGTTCCTCGCCTTGATGCAGGTGAACTCTGAGGATGTTAAGTGGCTCAGGCTGCAATTTTTTGGTCAATATAAAGGCTGTTTATTTGTCTTCTTGACAAATGTGCATCAGCAGCTTCATTATTAGAAAAGAAAAAAGGCGGACCTGGCACTCATGGGGTACTCCTGTTAGATATAATTCTCTTATTACTGTTGGCCTTAAAACTCTTCAGTATGACAAGATCAGAGCCAGTGTCATCCTTTTTTATTTAAATTTAATTTACACAAAATAATGTTCTTCTTGCTCCATTTCTTCCAATTCCCTCTCTTTTCCTTCTCTGTTCATTTTTCTTTATAATTTCAAAGTTAGTCCCTTCACCAATGTCACCCCCTTCCACAGTCCCCTGTTTCACCTTTGCAAAATACAGCAAGAAGCCATCCATTTATTCTGCGTGTCATTTGTAGCTATTTTTTTCAATTAAAAATAAGATTTTGCAGATTAAGTTGCACTGCCATTCAGCAGACGTCATTCAAAGCTTTCACAGAGACAAACAAAAATAGTTGGTCTTCTCTGTCGTCTGATTTACTTTCCTCTAGCATCATCGTTGCCTCCCCTGGTGGTGTACCCTTCCAGCAAAAGCACGCATTGCAGCATGCCTTTCTTCGGGCCATTTTTTAGCCTTCACAGACCCCACTGGCCTTTCTTTAGCTGGCTCACGGTGGCTCCAAAGGCGAGTTCGTGACTCTGATAGGTGGGACGTGGCGTGTGGTTTAGCTCCCGTAGGTCTATGCTCAGCTGCCTGTCTGGATCTGGGTAGGGGACAGTAAGATGAACAGTGGCATGTGGAGCACTGCTTTAAACCACACACCTTCCAGTCAGCAGCTGGGACCAGCTGAAGCTGTCCTCTCCACCGGGACCAGCTGAGAAGCTCCCTCCCTCCGGTTTTAATTGTTGTTTAAGCATTACTGCAGACAAATGGCTTTATATTAAAAAAAAGAAAAAAACCAACCCACAACGATTTCTGACTCTTCTTTGTGTCCGTCCTTCGCACTCAGTAGCTGCTCCCCTCTGCTTAGGGAGCAACAAGTGCCCTTGGGAAAAGATGCCACAGCAAAACCTTCAGCAGACTGGCCACACCGAAAGCAAGGGCTTATTCTCTGACACCTTGAGCAGATGCAGCTAGAGGCAGAGACGGGGGTAGATGTCCCTAAGCTCCTCTGAGCTGGTGAGCATGCCAAGAGTTCACCCTTTGCCAGCCCATCAACGTGCTGCCATGCTGTGCTGTTCGGTCCCCTGAAAATCTCATTGTGCAAAAATTATAGACTCCATAATCAACCACCCCCCCTGGCTTTCTGACAGAAACATCGTTGGCTCCTATTATAAAAATAACATATACCCTGGGCATGTAACGGAAATAAATTCCTATCTTGGAACTCAGGTAATGAGGCAGCCAAGCATGGCGCTTGCTGGGTGTAACAGGAGTTAGTGCTGAAGCTACGTAGCTAATATATTAATGCATATGTATATGGCT
Organism: Falco peregrinus; assembly: GCF_023634155.1. Lineage (NCBI taxonomy): Eukaryota > Metazoa > Chordata > Aves > Falconiformes > Falconidae > Falco > Falco peregrinus. The sequence continues at coordinate 3,218,662 of NC_073724.1, read as the reverse complement.
GATTATGTATTATTACTACAATTAAGGAATATTGCCAGTGGAATACAATGTTATGACAGTGTAATGTTCTCTAAACTACCCTCTTGGCAGATATAAAAAATAAATGGAAAATCTGGAGACAAAAGGGCCATGAATTGCACAGCGGAAGAATTTGGCCCACCTACCCCGCTAACGTAATGCAGTTGGCTCCGGCACGTGGTGCTGGATCACGGGCTTGTACCACAGCATCACCTCCCTATGACAATCATTTGGTACCTGTCTGTAGTCCCAGTCACCGTAACTTGCAGTGTCACAGCCCAGAAGAGCAAAACCTGGAATCTGGACCCTGCTGAGTTTAACACGGATGTTTCCTTTGGTTTCCTTTTTTTTTTTTACCCTGTGCAAGAACTTTTGGCTCACTAAAGCAGGAATTAAAAGCAAAAGAAACACCCTAATGTGGGTTTTGCTGCAGCTCTGCTGAATCATTGTGTTTAAAAATGAATCATATGCATTTGTCATCTGCTGAACTGGGGCTCAAGCTGGGGTTTGAATAGCTAATGCTCCGAAAGACATTTAATATCAGGGTCACATCATGGCCCAACACAGCCCCTCAGGGTCAAGGCTACTTTGCAAGTTCAAGAAGAGGCACTCCTGGCAGCCAGAGCCCAGCCTGTAGCACTGAAGAAAACTGGGCACAGCTGGACAAGGTTGTCATTTTGTGGTAGGTCTGTGCCCAGATGTTTGCATGGATGCCAGCTCTGGAGATGCTGCAAGGAAAGGCAAAAAGAAATAAAGAATAATTGCCTATAGGTTTTCTAATCTACCCAGCACCTCCTCACCATTCACTGCTGGAGAAACTCTGTAGCACAGAGTGATGCTGATTTACATCAGGCACAAATATGGCCGTTAAAATCTTTGTGTCCTAGAAATTGCCTTCTCTTTACTAGCTCAATTTACGCAGATAGGTGAGTGCATCAGGGTAGAGAGCGGCTGTAGGAGAGCAGCAATGAGCCCCTACTGGCTTCTAACAGCAGCATTATGTTAATAGTTATTGAATGAGGTGAAAATAAGCTGAGGGGAAGCATGAGAGGAAAATTCAGGGGCAAGTGGCAGAGCTCAGTGAGCCGCATCATTAAGATGCTGGAAGAGATAGAGAATGAACATCTGCAGATCACAAACACATTTTGCCAGGCTCAGAACTGCAGAGAAGTTTGACAGTCTCTCTCCTCTCCTGTGCTCAGACATACAGAGTTCCTTTAAAATAAACCCATTATAAAACATTCCAACAAGACCAGCTCAGAAGAAAATCTATCCCAAGGCCTTGCTTAGCTAAAGCTATACCTTTTAGCAATTTAATAATGTTATAGTCCGGTGGACAGTTCTATTCTATGCTTAAGATAAACTTTTATGGTCTAAAGAAGCCTTGAAAAAAAGAAAAGCAATAAGCTCAAATTTTCTCCAAGTGGCAAAGGAAATGCATAGGTAACATGGGCTTTTTTCCAAATCTGTTTTCCTCTCTCCTCTCATTAGTTTCATCCTTGGTGTGTGTAATTTAGAAGTCTCTAACAGACAGCACAGCAAGGCTGCAAGACAGCACTGCTACAGAAGCCAGTGCTGCTCCCAGGTAAGCCCTGGCCAGACCCTGGGCTCCGATGGGTGTCCCAAGCCTAGGGAAGGAATCCCTCCTTTCACTGCTGGCCAAAGCCTGGTCCACAGCTTCCCACCCTACAGACCTTGAAACTACAAAGGAAATGTGTTGTACTTATAAACTAAGAAATATGCAAAATTTTTTATGAGATGGGAGTTTTGTTCTGGTTTGGGTTTTAACCAGGTAGCAGGGAGCTCCTGAGGGGGTTGAGCTGCCTCTCAGCCCTGCAGTTGGGCTGACAAGGTTGGTACCATGAACTCAAATAGTTTGTCCCATGGCATTTTAGGGAAAGCTCCCTTTAGAAGCTCTTTGGCTCTTTTTTTCAGTTCTAGGCTGCAGTCCCTGAGAAAACCTTGTGTCTTCCTTGCTGCTGTGTAGATTCCCCTAAGCTAACAGTTCACACGTTGCCTCACAACCATGTGCTTGCAGCAGCTCATCAGGACTTATGGTGTGGTTCTCATCCATCTTCCCCACGGCGCTCCCCTAAGTCAGATCTGTACATGCATAGAGGGAAAGAATAACCTCTTGTCGGCTATTACACACTGATTATTTTATATTTACAATATTTAAATATTTACACATTAATATTTGTATGTTAAATGCACATCAGCTGTATAGGAATGAAGGCAGTGGGTTGATTGACATTGATAATAAGCAGCTGTGGCCTTGCTTTGGCGGCAGTGGGTTGATTGACATGGATGATGTGCAGCTGTAGCTCGTCCCTGCAAAGTGGTTAAATAGCCCTGAGGAGTGTGGGAGAAGGAGGTTGGATGGGGGAGGGGCTATGAGGAGGAAGAGCCTGGATATAGCGGAGGCACGGAGCAGTGTGGTCTGACTTCTGGGTGGAGAAACAGCGTGGACGGTAGAGTCTGACCCACAGTAAAACCTTGCTGCAGCTTGCTAGTTTTGCATGTGCTGTGACCGTTGGTGCCCTGTGTGAGGCATGAACTGATCTGAACTTGAACTGCAACAATCAGCACCTTTTCTCTTTCAGCTCAAGAATCAGTTCAAGGAGGTGAGGACTTCTGTGACCATGCTGGGGTGTGGGAGGGGAGGTGTGTGTGCACACAACACATGACTCAAGGTGTTTCCTTGCTTGGAATTTCTTGCCTTTAAATGCAGCCTTACCCGGTCAGAGAAGCTGCTCCGCATACCTGGTGAAGCAGAGGTGGAAGGAAAGAGGTAGCCACTGCATCTTACACCTCTTAGGTAGCCCTCTTCCCTTCCCTGCTCTGGATGGCAAACCTGAAAGTATGGCAAAGAAATCCTCTGCTCTGACACGTAGGACCATCCTGTTGGCTCTGAACAGAAAGTTGTGTCTGTCCCATCCCCAATGGGAGCATGGCATCCCCTCCCAGGGCTATGTGCTTTGTGCTGACGGAGCAAGTGGAGGAGACATGCGAGGTTGCCACCCTGTGTGGGGAAAGCCTGGCCACTGGTACAACTGGTGGCCATTCTGTGGCTTCTGGCAGAGCTATGTTCTGAGCATACCCACAGGAGGGTCCCTGTGGTCTCCAGCAGTGGTGACTCCCACTCTGGGGAAAGCTAGGAGCGTACTTGGAGAACTGGATCTGCCTTTTTTGAGCAGCCTCCAAAGATGCCTGAACCAAGGCTTTGCTGATGTGGTCATGCCCAAGTTGGGCTCAGTTTGTAGAGTGTCTTGGTACTGGGCCAAATTTGCCAAATCGGACCCCAAAAAACCTTGTGCATTAGCATGACTGAAGTCTGTCTAGACATCAGGGCATTTTCTGTTGTTAACAGCCAACTTCCCTTCCTCCTTTCTCTCTCTGCAATTAGCTGGGAACAATCAGTCTTCCTGACGGCCTTTTAAAAACTGAAGAGATCAAATATATTCAAACTGTTTGAAAAATTGCATGTCCTTTGGAACAAAAATGAGAGGTTGTGACACTGCTGTAGAGCTTGTGGTCCACTGCTATGAAAGCAGGTTGTTTAAAAGGGCTTTAATTGCAGCTGCCTATTAGCAATGAGTGAGAAATCATGGGGAGATGGGCCAGAAAAAGAGGAGAAAGATGCTAAGCAAAAGCATTTTCACTCCTCACCTGTATGAAACTGACAGCAATAATTTCAAAATTTCTGGCAGGTAGAGTGTTTTTTGAAGTATTTTTAAACAGCATCTTCTCCCATTTCCAGGATTCTTGTGGTCTGCTTTGACCATGTAAGGTGCAATGAGAGTGTTTTAAATTGGTCAGGAAAGCATTTAAGTACACAGCAAACCTGAAGCCAGGGTGCAGCGGCACTGGACTCTACAGGGCACATCTGTACTACTTACTCAGTGGTGCAGATGCAGGCTTGCTGCAGAAAAGTTGTCAATACACTATGGAAAAGCTAACTAATTCTGCTTTCTAAACTAAACATTACCTTTGCCTGGGATGGCTGTATGCTGTGTAGACATAAGTACGCAGCATTTTCTATGCAGGCTTATTCTATTTTATATCCTGGTATTTCATGAGAAGGGCCCCCATGTTTTTGTTCTAGTAGTCTAGCTGGTTGTAGAGCAATTAAATACTACGTGTCACTCTTGAAGACTAAGTTCTTGTGGCCACATTTGAAAATCACCTTGTATGAACATCTCAGCTTCAGACCTGAAGGAGGGCCTGTGTACAGGAAGGCTTTTCTGAGAAACTGTCTTGGTTTCATAAAACCCCACTATTCTTCCCACAAACCTTGTCTCCCCCTGCATAATATGGAAATAACCCAAACTGTAAAAAAAGGAAAGGAAATTAGAATAATTACCCATGCATATATAAAAATGTGTAATACCAATATATTTTTAATATACAAATAAAATATAGGAGGTATTTTTATTTATATATATGTCATGGAATTTTCATGAACGGATGCGCCTGCTATGGTTCCACCGATTGAAATGCTGCCTCATCTGATGTATTTTGCCACTACCGCTATGACAGCTCAAGCAGAAGCTGTGTTATGGCAGTGCTTCGGGCACGGCGGTTGCCCCTGCTACTTGACAGGCTTTATGAAAAGTTTTGGGGAACCCTCGTCAGGATACCATCCACCATGGGGTGGGCTGTCCACAGACCGAGGGGAGGCTGAGAACGCCGAAGAGCTGCCTTATCAAATGGTGGGAGGCAACGAGCAGCACTAACAAGTAAATACTTGCAAACATTCAGAACCTGGCTAGGTGAAACCAGTTATTCAACGAAGCCAGCAGTGTGCTGATAGCCATGGGAACCAGACATGTTCCTGGATCACACATTGTCTGTCGATGGTGGCAGCAACAACAAAAGGGGGCTGTTGTAGCCAAGCACCTGCCACAAATTAAAAATATAGATGGGGTTTCAATTATTTTCAGGAAATTAACATTCAAAATGAGGTAGTTTGACTATATGCCATTGAAAGCTCAGATGCAATTATAACCCAAATCAAAAAATCTGTGGCAATGAAAACAACATGGGGGAAAGAATCTGTCATGGTGGCATCTGTCAGAACCTCATGGTGTTTTAATGATTGATCTGAATGGCTCTGGATAAAGGGATTAGTTGATTACTTTGATGTCCAGTGCTTTTTTTATATTATGGATATTCTAATACCAAAACATAATCTAAACCTTAATTTTGCATTATAAATATAAACCAAAGCCTGCTAAAGCCTGTGAGAACATTTGCAGGGCTGCCATCCCGTACGGATTAACTTTGGGAGGTAGGGGAGAGAAGGAAGGAAGAGCTATTTCTAGATGACAGAGAAGATTTTTTTTCCAGTACTCCCTTTCCTTCCATTGCACTGGGGAGCAGAAAATGCAGCCAGGACACTCGCTGCACCAAACTCTTCATGTGAATTTCCATGCTCTGTTTAGTAGAAAGACTTTTCACAAAAATCCTCACTAACATTGCCTTCCTGGGGTGGCTCAGGGTATGAAATCCGTAACTGGCTAGGGAGAATCTGTGCAGCAGAGCTGAGACTGCTACCTAAGAAATACATTAACTTTTTCTTTTATGACCAAATTATTTACAGCTGAAGAGCTCATTTTACTTGTATTTTTCTGTGAAGCAGATAATATTCAATCACCTGCTGAGTTATAGTCTAAAATACAGTAGGTCTTCATTATCCAGGGTGGTGAACTCAATTCTCTTGTGTAAAGGAGTTGAACACCCATCGACTACAGTGAACACAGTTCAGACAATGCTGGAAAAATGTTCTTTGTTTCACAAGAATTGAAAAGTGATTAAATACTTGACTATTATAATGCATTCACATGAGCTAATAGCGTGCTGCAGTCTCCCATTGCAAATACTTGTTTCGTAAATGATCTCAACTGGAATAACACAGGAACAGCTCAGACGTGGCATGTGAGGTTAACTTCCCATACTTATTTTCAAAATGCTTTAAACCAGCCTACTCATTTTGCTTTAGAAATTTCAAGTAGGATATGTTCTTTCTCAATAAACATTTCATAAAGACCTTTACACTTGGGTTTTCAGTGAATGTTATTTTAGTGGGGAGCAGTGAGATATGAACGCAGCTTGCTGCTACAGAAAGACTATGACAATTTTTCCTTCACACAGAATCCATCTCTTCTGATGAACCTTCATACTGTCAGTATTGATGAATAATATATGGATTTAGGAGAAAAAATATATCTAAAAGACTTAGATCCCTTATTATGCATTATGAGTCCGATATCATGCAAGGTGATGAATTAAATTTTGTATTTTGAGGTATGAGGCTAGCACCTGGCAGGGGAGGATGTCTAGGTTAAGAGTTTGCTCTACTCTTTATTAGGGTGAGATATTTACTTTCTTCCCTAAGTATCAATTCTTGTTCAATGCTGACAGGTCAGATATCAGATCTACCTGTAGTTTGAATTATTCTTCAGGAGAACAGTTTCATTATGAATAAAGAGAAGTTTCTGATACTGAAGTCTACTGGAGTTAAAAGCCATTCTCCTTGTATTCCCTGTATCCTCATGCCCATGGCTCTTTACTTTCTTTTCCAATGGCAACAGAGGTGCTTCATGTACCCAGAGGTGCACCCATCCTGCATCCGAGTTGGAAGGTGGAGAGAATGTCTGTGGCACACAGAGGTACCACTCAAGCTTCTACTGTTTGCAAATGTTTCTGCATCTTCTGAGGGTGGGTGCATGAAAACCAAAGCCCAGGAAACACAAATGTAGTGGTGGTTGAGCAGCAAAAAGGAAGAATAGATTATATACAGGTATATAATAAATATACTATAAATGATGTACTTCTATACAATATGTGATGTAGCTGTATATAATAAGTATGTCAAAAATATTTATTGTGTATTAGAAAGTCTATATAATAATTACACTGGATGATATACATGTATATCACAGATCTCGGTGTGTGCATATTTATACATAGAGAGAGGTATATGCTATATATAACAGGCGTGGAATAAATTGTTAATATTGTATCAATAACTCTGCTCTGCAGACATTCTGTCTGAACTGGGAAAACTTTTAAGCAAGGACACTTTAATAGCTGGTCTGATTGGAAGGGCACAGATAAAACGAGCAGCTGGTCCGGGTGATTTTATTTGTAATTTCATGGATAGCATTTGCCAGAAAATGTCAGCAGAAGATGCGTAGTATTTTGCCTGTGTGTTTTGCCTTAGGCCTCATCTATGGAAGTGATCACTAGTGGATATGCAATTAATTTTTAAATGTTCAGCAATCTGCATTACCAGGGGAAGAACTGTGCTGCCACTAGGGTGGTAGAAAAATGATTGACAGAAAGACAGCTCTTCTGGCAGCGTCATGCCCACAGCCAGGGGTTGCGAACAGTTGTAAAGCTGCATTGGGAAGCTTTGGTCAACACAGTGTCAAAGTGGTGTCTTCTGGGACAAAACTGCATCATTCATGGGGACAAGAATCTCTTTTCTGTTAACAAGGAAGAAGCCTGGACAGCTGACTCAGAGCTTGGTAGGTCAGTCTTTTGAAAGAGCAAACTTCAGCCTGGAAGCACCCAATCGTGTAGGAAACCGTTAAGTAAAAGAGGACAAAGCTATTTGAACTTTGTTAGCTTTGATCAGGCAGAACAAGTGGAGGGAAACACATATGTGTGCACATACTCTGCTTTCCTTGAAAGCATGAGTCATTGATCTGGCTTGCAGGTGGGCAGAGTATTTCTTGGTGGTTCAGGTATGCTCGAGTCCTGTGTTCAAGAGTTTTGTGGATGCTCAGGTACAATCAGTCCCCCTGAAGGTCAGAGGCAGCGTGGGGTAGCTGGTTAAGCTGGGACTTTTGGTTGCCATCACTGATGTCCAGGCTTTGGCTGAGTTACGCTTGCATGTAAACTGCTGCTACTTCAAATTACTTTTTCCTTTGGTGTTGTGTTCCTGATGCTGTATGAATAATAAATACTGCTGTATCGATAATTTTGGCTGCCCGCTATGTACTAATGGCTGCTGATTCTCCAAGGGAAACAGCCAAACTTGCCAAGGCGTGAGAGCAGTTGGCATACGTGGAAAGCTGTAATTGGATCCCCGTTTAAGAGAAGGGAATTATGCAATTAGGCATGGCTAGCACAAATGTAAGGCTGTTCCTGAGAGTGCACATGCGGAGACCAGAAAACAAGGGTAACTAATCCTACAGCTGTGATATGGAGGGACATTAATTCCTGTAAGGGAGTTCTTCTGATGGCTGAGTTATTCTCCTGACCCTCTCCATAGGATTCTGGAACAAAACAACAGTGTTGTCTTTGGAGTTTTGTAAGCAGTTAGCCCTTTTAAAGCAAGAACATTTGGCCCACAGCTGTTGCTGAGCTAACATCAGCCCTCACCTCCTGTTTGTGTGGCTCGAGGTCACAGGCCATCAATGGCCACAGGTACCTTCTCCCCCTTGCTTCTTGAGGGTATGAGAGTGGCAGTAGCCCATCGGCACGGCTGCTGGAGGCAACCAGGGGATCACAAAGCCATTCTGCCAGTGCTCAGGCTTTTAAGGTGTCTTCCTTCTATCAAATAAATAATATAATATTCAGAAAGCTCTGCCTGAAAACTAGGAGTGAGGGAAAAGTGAAAGAGAATATCACCATGGTAGGAACCTGAAGGACTTTTTTAGAGTTAAGAAATAGTTTCCTTCTGGGACCCCAGAAGGAGCAGGCACAGGAGAAGCAGAGATATTTTTGCTTGATATTATGCAGGCACTGGGGATAATGTAATTAGTTCATCTACTGCAGAAATGTAAAGTCTTCTGGCTGGAACTCGGGTGTACCGCCTCACACCTTGGAGGAGATTAAGGATTGTTTTAATTCCAAGCCTGACAGGGAAGACAGGTGGACAGAATTTAAATAATTACTTATTTAGGCAGGACATTGAGGATAACTGTCTGCCTCTGAAAAAGTGTATCATGCTTTCATTACTAGCTGTGAGGGGCAGGATCTTGTTTTTTCATCTGCAACTTGGATTTCAAATAAATTGATAACTTTCTGGTGTGCTGCATGCATATGGAAGGGGCCATTTTTGGAATGAAGATTGAAATTTCAGGGACAGCTCTTGCTGTCACGTAAAGGAGTAATTTCTAAGCTGGGGAGGGGATCATCCTTTAATATCTCAAGACAGGAACCCTCAAAACTTGATGCATAAATCTTGGTCTCAGCTTGTTTGGAAGGATCTATACTGGATTGTCTTACCCATGACTCCTGCGTCAGTACGAGACTGAATTTTGTTATACCTAAATCATCCCTAGTAAATTTTAGCACAAGGGCCCAGTCTGGTTTTCATGGCTGAAGAGTTTTGTTTGTTCTGATTTATTATTGAAACAGCTTTTTTCCTGTAGCAGAAAGTGTGATAGAAGCAGGGTGATAAAAATGGGCAGGCAGGATCGGCTTATCAGTCACGTTGCTGGTTTGTCCGATAGATCATATGTACCTGTCTCATCTTTTGATGAGTATGAGTGTGGTTCTTCAGGACGGTATTATGAGGTGAAAATGTGCATGGTCCCCACCTTGGTGTGAGGAATAGCCTAGAAGCAAACATTTTCCCCAAACCTCACAAGGGACACATCCTTAGTGAACTTTTCCCCACTCCTCAGATCTCAATTTCGTATTACTGGGAACGGTGCACACCATTGAAAAGCATTGCCTAGCCAGGATAACTGGATTTAATTTAAACATTACTTGGACAACCGTGTACCTGGAAGCACCCACACAAGTTTTTTGGACAGTGAAAAAAGTGGGGACTGATATCCATGAAAGAAACAGAGCAGTGGAGGTGGGCAAAGAGGGCCTGGCAACTCAAACTGCTCTCAAATTACTGAAACAAGGTCCCACAAATCTGCAAACTGCTTAGTGAGGGGTCTGGTTAACAAGGACCCAGTCACATCTGTGGATGGGAGCTCTCTGAAATCCAGTGAGTCTCTTCCTACTTTGAGCTCAACATTTAAAATTATTTGTGGAAATAAGAAATGCTTAAGACTGACAGATGCTTTATGTTGGAGTAGATGGAAAATTTGAACTGTATTTTAAAGGCATCTGTTCATTGTTATGTTGTTCATATACTCTTGACACTTCTAAGGAAGATAATTTTTCAGTGGATGACAGTCCAAGGGTAAAGGGGTGTATGTGCAGGATACCTGGAAGGACTCTGAGTAGTTGAAGAAACTCGGAGAATATGATCTCTTAGGGGAGAGGAGAAGCTGTTAGCACAGCAGGCTGTGAAACATTTCCAATTTTCACTACCTTATTTTTCTAAGTAAAGGCTATCTTTTCTATTGCAGTGATTAAAAAGAAAAAAAAAATGATACCGATGCAAAGGGCCTGGAGGACAAATGCCCTGTCCTGCCATGAAGGCTACTGTAGTGGGACTGTCTCCCACAGGCCATGCAGCAAACCTGTGCATCATCTGCATGTGGCACTGAATGATGAAAAAGTCAATTTTTTTTAAAGCTTGAAAATTTTCTCCTGAGAAAGCTCTACCTAAAATTTTAAAAGTGGGCAAAAAACTTCCACGTTTATGTTGATCCTTACAGAGGTCCCCATTCCATGTGGCATTTAAGCACATCTTTAACTGTTTAGCTAGATAAGGACTGCAGCTTTCGTGTTCTTTGCAAATATCATATTCTATGCATGAGCTTACTTTTTGTGATTCATTTCCTCTGTAAAATAAATTACAAACCTTCAGATGGGATTTAGTCTGGATTTCAGAGATAAATGTGTGTACATTTTTATAGATTTGGTTTGTATATGCCTCTGCATATATATATTTATTTTATTACAAAACCCTATTATTTACTGTCCATCGAAAATTCCAGACAAACCCAAGAGTTTGGTTTGTCCAGAAGTCTTTTGATCACAAGTGATACTACATATGGTCTGACTGACAAAATGCATGACAGAAGAAATCCTCTCTAGCAACTTTGTGGTCTCCCTATTGCTTATTGAAGGGCTGGATGTGAAGTTATTTTCTTCTAAAGCCTCAGAACTGTTTTTCATGAGTGATCTTTTCTGGTGGGTTGGGTTTGGTTTTTTTTTGCAAGAATTTTCTCTCTCTGACTAGAGAGTTATCCTTTGGTTTGTGGGGGGGGGGAAAAAGCCATAATGTGTATAAAATACTGTAGTGGAATTGATGAAAAGCCCCTCTCAAGTTATTTTTATCCCTTCATCTGGAACTATGGCATGAACTAATTTTGCTTCCCTTCAATGAGGTCAGCACCTTTCAATCTGGAGGGAAAAACCAGAAAATTGTGCTTGCTTTAAATTCACCATTGACAAGATGCAGCGGTGTGGAGTCAAATGTATGTACCCTGTAGGTTATGCTGCCGTTGCACAACCAGCTCCACTTAGCTAGTGTGGGTCGGGGGAGTGAGCCGGAGGAGCAGCTGTGTGTCAGAAAGGCACGGTTCCTCCTGTGATATTCCTCCTGCTACCCCTGGGAATGTGGGGGGGGGGGGGGGGGCACTCTTTTCCCTGCTTTCCTGCAGAAGGTAATTTCACCTCGCTGGGGTGGGATTTAGGGCACGGGGTTTGGAGCAAAGGGTAAAAGGACCCTGCTTGTTTACCTGGTGCTCACTGCCGTGTGCCAAGGGTCCTGCTCTTACCACGTTTGCAGGCAGGAGCTGGTCCAGGACCTCAGTCCCCATCCACAGGCAGAGGGGAGCAGCCAGTGGCTCTCCTCCTGCTGACACCCCTGACCCCAGCAGTCAAGTGAAGAGAGGTGGGTGGCGGTGCTCGCTCCAGGGGGAGCCTCTAAAAACCAGTATGGCTGTGTAGGGCACGTGGGCAAGGCGGTAGGCTGAAGATGAGCTGCAGTTTCAGACCTATAAAAGCTATGTGTTTAGCTGTGGCTGGCTGTAACCATCACAGTCTGTGGAGGGTGATTCATCCCACCATTCTCAGACAAGTGCCTAAAAGAAATATTTCCAACAAGAAGTCAGCACGTCTGCCTCCCCACTAGCTGGGGCCGAGCCTGGAGTGCGACTGGCTGGCGAGGGTACATAGTCATGCTCTGTCTACAGCTTGACACCCTTCCAAGCACCTTCCTGGTAGACAAGCAATGTTTTTCACTGTCTATTTAAGGTACGTGTATGTTTTTAAGGAGCTGAAGGGCATGAGGTGGCAACGGTAGGTACTGCCAGAACTGTAGGGGAGGCAGGAGATAAGATGTTAAGGATCTGATGCTGGGCACAGGCGAGGGAGGCGCTGAAGGCGGCAGAGCAATGTGGCTGAGGGCAGGTGTGGACTTGTCCACGGCAGAAAGAATTTGGGCAGTCTTTTAAGGCTCCTCTTTGATGACTGTGTTGGAAGAGTGGGAACCAAAGCAGGGACATCGTCACAGGAGCAAGTCCTAGGAGAATCTTAACAGCATGGCAAGTGAACCTCAGGGAGCCTGGATTATTGCTGTGGAAGTCAGAGGAGATGTTGGCTGTGGTAAGGTGAAGGGCTGAAAAAGTCTGGACAAAAGCATTGGCAGAGTGGGAAAGGGGGACAGATTAGGTACAGAGTCAAACAGATAAAGCCATAAAGATCGAGGCTCCAGGTGGATATGCAGATCAAAGGAGAGAGCTGGGTTAAAGATGAAACAGAGAGCAAAAGCTTGAACCAATCTCCTTAACATCTGCTAACGCATGAAACCTAAGGTGTGACATATATAACAAACACTTTAATTGAGAGAGGGGGAAGAATTGACAACAAAGAAGTGAAGGGCATCCCCAAACCTGGGAGAGATACGTTGCTGCAGCTTGATGGAGCTTTCATAAGTTAGAGGCCGGCTCCAGTGCTATCACTCTTAAGCAAAGCCTTTTGATCCAGCAGAAGGCAAATCACCCTCCAGGTTCAATGGGAGCAGGTTGAGGCCATGTGTTGAGGGATAAAAACTTAATGTGTGACTTGATGGTCACAAAGGCAAAATAAAGGACTAATATCATATGGTAGTGCTTCACACCTTGCTGCTGCAAGTACAAATGCATACATAAAACATGGAGCTGTAGAGTCCCAGTGAGAGACCTTAATATCAAGTGAAGTAGCTGTGCCATATCAATGCCATGGCAAAGAAAAAATCAGAGATGTGTTTAAAACAAAAATGTAAATAATTAAGTCCAAACAAGACGTTCTTAGGATTAAACAGGCTTTTCCCATTCATTAACAGCCAGAGTTTTGTACATCTACCACAGCTTTCTCGATGCAATAGGCCTACAGCCATCAATCCGAAGCAGTGTGTATGCTTCCCCTGGTAAGATCCATCTTGCTTAGGAAGGACACAGTGCTGCAAAGTCATAGGAGAAATCCTTATTTTTTAAAAAAAGAAATGTCCTGTGCTCTGAATTTAGTCAGGACACCAGCAAAGAGGAGTGACTAAAACACACCAGTTCAATTGCCAAGTGTAGAAGGAAGAGTAATGTGCTACCTGTTACGAGTTGATTCACTCAGGGAACTTTCACTGTATTTTAAAACCATAATGGCTATCCCAGCTGGTACCAGAGCAATGGCGTTTCTCCTGATGACCTCAGATTTTGTTTGATAACATCTTCCATCACATGCAGCGATTGCGGAATGGCAGCCAGACCTGAATACAGCGTCAATATTCCCATCTTGTTTCTGTTGCTCACAATAGGATCCATAAATCGATGGTAATCATCTTTAGCTGTGAAATACATTTTAACAACAGCTTGCGTCCAGCTTTGGAAGGTGTTCAACTTCTACTATTTTGGAATCTGTGAGTTAAACACCTTATCCTGCATTTTGGTAGGAGAGTGAGGTCCTCTGCTAAAGGTTCCAAGTAAGTCTTAACAGCAGCAAACACAGCTTCATGGTATGTGACTTGCACGTGCCTTTGTGGCATAGGTAGTGGGGCTGGGCTGGGGCGCCGTGTGGTTGTCTGTGTGTGTTTGTCTCTGCTAAGAAGCCAACTCCACCTCACCAAGCATGGCTCTGCTTGGGGTGGCTCAGATCTGTCTGTGTTTTTGCGCACAGGAGACACCCAGGCTGAAGAGAGCCCGCTGGAGGGTCAGAGGGCTCTGCTTCACAGCGAGGGTCAGGGCAGCCCCCCCAGACCTCGGGGAGATGCTGCATGGTGAGGAAATCTGGGAAACGCACATCTGCTGGGAAACACCAAGCGAGCCTGGAGGGGGTGGCCTGGGTCGTGCAGGCGGGGAGCAGGGGCAGGAAAAATGCCCCACGGCTGCAGGGCTGCTTCGACAGTTTGAAAAAGACCCTGAGTTTCCCGCTGCCCCCCCAGCCTCTAGTTGCCACAGCTCAGTTTGCCTGGGCTGCGCACAGAGCCGGGGCTCGGCACTGGGCACGAGTTCCCATGTGGAGAAGGGACAGATGTGCCGTGTATTATGAGCAAGAACATTAAAGGAGAAGAGCAAGATAATTTGATGTGCATGCCTCCAGGCAGGGGCAATAGATAATTTTGATGGGTAGTTGTAACCCACACAGAAAAACTAAACTGTGATCAGTAATTTGATGGTATGGTAAAATCTTTCGTTGGTAAAGGAGAGCTGGTGCCTGCAATCAATCACTCAATAAACATAGACAAGCCTGGAAAGTGATCAGGACTTTTTACAGATAGGCAGAGATTTAACCAAAGACAAGGAAGAGCCCTTGACTCATTCGGTGTGATTAAATGCAGGTTCATGTATTATCTGCTGCAAAGAATATCTGTGACTGTGAAAGATTATTGGTAGTGAGGCACATGAAATGTCAGCTGCTGCTTTCAGGGAGCTGAGCAAGATCTATTGCCTGGTGATAATTAACTATCCATCAATAAATGATAAGTGCTCCAGGAAATCAACATGAGGAAGAAGTTGTTCAAAGGAGAAAAGCAAGTCATTAGAAGGAGCAAACGTACTGGAACACTTACAGGAAATAGATAGCTCATCAAAAAGCACAGATCTAATGCACATGGAAGTGGTGGAGGTGGCAGGAAGATGTCAGAGCTGCAAGCATCTGGCTGGAGGCCACAAAATGAAAAAAAAAATTATGAAAAGAAAACTTCCAAAATAGGCCAGGTTCATTGCACTGCACTGATGGAACTTGACACAGAACCTGTCCCTATTGCACCAGGCTGACTGTTAGAAGAAATTTAAAGACTTTTAAAGATAGCATTTGCCAGCAGAGAGAAGGAAACACCCACTCTTCAGTTTTTCACACATCACAGAATCCCAGACTGGTCAGGGTCAGAATGGACCTCTGGAGACCACCCAAGTCCAACCCCTGCTAGAGCAGGGTCTCCCAGAGCAGGTTGCACGGGATCGCACCCAGGTGGGTTTGAATATCTCCGGAGAAGGAGACCCCACAGCCTCCCTGGGCAGCCTGTCCCAGGGCTCCGTCACCCTCAAGGTAAAGAAGTTCTTCCTCATATTCAGAAGGAACCCCCTGTGCTGCAGTGTGTGCCCATCGCCCCGTGTCCTGTCCCTGGGCACCGCAGAAAGGAGCCCGGCCCCGTCCTCTTGGCACCCGCCCTTAAGGTGTCTGTAGACACTGGAAAGGTCCCCTCCCAGCCTTCTCCTCTCCAGGCTGAGCAGCCCCAGCTCCCTCAGCCTGTCCCCATCAGGGAGACGCTCCAGCCCCTCATCATCTTCACAGCCTCTGCTGGACCCTCCCCAGTAGTTCCCCATCTCTCTCAAACTGGGGAGCCCAGCACTGGTCTCAGCACTGCAGGGAGGATCCCCTCCCTCGCCCTGCCGGCCACGCTCCTCCTCGTGCCCCCCAGGGTCCCACGGGCCCCTTGGCCCCCGGGACACACTGCTGGCCCGCGGGCAGCTGGCACCCCCCGGCACCCCTTGGGCCACCGGCCGCTCCCCCCAGCCTGTGCCACCAGCCCACGTGCTGGGGGCCCCGTCCCCTCCCCCAGGCCAGCGGTGGATCAGCCGAGCAGGACGGGACCCAGCCGTGCCCCTGGGAACCCCGCGAGCTCCAGCCCCCAGCCAGGCCCTGCGCCGCTGGTGGCAGCCCCTGAGCTCTGCCTGCAGCCAGGCCCCAGCCCCCCGCGCTGTCCCCTCGCCTCGCCCAGCCCCTGCGCTCACTGCCAGCGTGGGACGGGGCAGCGACAGGAGCCTCGCTGGGGTCAGGGCAGGCAGCGTCCGCCGCTCTCCCCTCTACCCAGCCATCGTTCCCTCACAGAAGGCTGTTAGCTGGGTCAGGCGTGGTTTCCCCTTGGTGGATCCATGTTGGCTGCTCCTGATGACCTCCTTCTCCCCCAGTGCTTAGGCGCGACAGGCCCATCAGCCCCAGCAGTTCTAACCTCAGCTCCTGCCAGACTCTTGTGGGGCTTCTCCAGGCAGTCAGGAGCATTTACTGTCAGGTGCACCTCGCAGTTAAGCCGCTGGTCTTCCAAGAGCACTAAGCTTCCGTTAGTTGCGGGAAAACTCAGTGTTTTAGTGGTCTCTGTTCTGCTAAGTGCCTGATGCATAAGGCTTACTCCAAGAATTTTTTTTTTCTCTCATTGTGAGCCTCTACAAAAGCTAACTGCTTACATCGGCTGGAAATAGCCTTCAGCTTCCTCTTTTCTTCTACACGATTCCTTCTGTGTCTTTGGTAAGCAACTTTCAGGACCAAACAATTACATTAGAGCACTAGGTAGCGAGACAGGTGAATGAACCTTAACGTTTCACCTCACGCAGGGATGTGGGGAGGACACCACCCTGGCCTGCAGCTGCTGAGCCGAGGTCACAGGAACTGACTTCTAGGCCCACAGTTCAGCAGTGGCAAAGCTGCTTGCAGGTGGAGAAGGGCTTCCAAAATATGGCAGTGAAGGTGAGAGAGGGAGAAGGAGAGAGTGCCTGGAGTAGTGTCAGGTCTGACTAACCCTTCTTCTGCTTGAAAAAGGAGAGCTCAGATGCAGGATTTCTAAGTTTTGCAGTTATTTCCTGACCCTTTTGATATTGCAGTCATTAGAGGTAGGTGGGAGCAAGCAGGAAGTCGTTAGAAGTGCAGGAATCATGGTTCTGGTGTTTATTAAAGATGTATTTCTAGCCCTGGTGCTTGTGAAGGAATGGCTGAAAACAGAGACATGGCTTGTCTGGCATAGAAATTGAATCGGAGCTCCTGGTGCAGGTAGCAAAGCACCTGCTCTCAGCGCCCAGCTGGTGAGTGTGGTCAGGCTTCCCCTGTGCTGTAGCAGTCACGTAACGGAGATCTGGGAACCCAAATTGTTGATGGAAGCAAAGAGCTCAAAAGGAAAGAAGACAAACCTTTAGAAAGCCAAGCTTTATTAATCCCATTGCCTGCAGAGAGACTAATTTCTTGTTTCATTTTTCAGATATTTAGATTTTTTAAAGACAATCCCTAGTTTTTGGAGATTTTCAGGTGAGTCTGGGGTATCTAGGGGGGTAGCAAAAGTGGAAAACAGCTCTCTATGGTATTGTCACAAAGACAAAGCAGGGAAAAGCACAGCTGAGACTGTGAACATGTAGGAAGAGGGAAGAAGTCCTTAACGTGACCTACATGATGGTAGTTTATTAATGCTGCAACCCATCTGTAGAAGCTGATCTCTGATAACAGCATTTGTGGTGTTTCCACACTGGCCACGCAGATTTTGTCGTTGGAAATCACTGCACTTCCTGGCAATGTTATGATTCAACCCAAGTATCAAAGGCATAAGGAAGGCTAGTAATTAATAAAAAAACCCTTAGTGCATGGGTTTCCTGTGGGTCATAACTAGCCTAGGGCTTTCCCCAGGGTTAGGCTGGATTAAATCTCCCAGCCCCCTGCCTCGGAAGCTGGCTTGGTGGTTGAATGCTGGGAGCTGCATTGGCAAAGCCTCTCTCATGCCGGTTTTGCCCGTGCACTAGCAAGCTGGCTCCGTGGATCTCCCGAGGACCCCCAGCCCAGCATCTACCACCAGTCCTGGCATGGGGTTTTACACCCTTGAAGCCTTGCTCCTTGGCATGTCATTCTCTTGGAGTGGAGCTAAGAATGCCGCAAGGCCTCATTTCTGCCTTTCCTCGCATCCTCTGCCTGGGCGAGGCAGCCTCACCGCCCTGTCCTGGCACTGCTACCCGGCTGCTAAAGCTCCCTGGGGGATTGCCAAGGCAAAACCCCACCATAGCTGCTGTCAGCTGAGGTTTTAAGGCAGCAGACCTCAATATAGAAATGGCCATCAGCTGCTCTTTACATTCTGGTAATACAAAGTCTTCGGAGGGGTTTATTTAATGTAAGGTTTTAACCATGCTAGGTGAGGGCACTCTGCAGTTAATTTCTATTCCCTGTACAAAGAACCAGCTTAGTTCATCTCACACATGTCGATGAGAGATCAGCCTGAATCAAGTTTGTTTTAGCTGTTAAATCACATTTTTCAATTGTTTAAATAGCTGAGACAGAATTTGCACAGTAACATTTTAGCTTTTTATAGCTGTCAAGAAGTAATACAAATAATTACTACCTTCCCTGGTGGGTTTTATCTGATTAAAGTGACATGTCTGCTTATGCAAGATATTTCAATAGAGACATTCAATAAAGTCAGTAACATTTAATTTCCCCTCTCCTCCTCTTTTTACTTTTTTTTCTTTTTTTTAAGCTACATTTCATATTTATTTTAAAGTCTTGTTTGGATGTTTAGGATATTTCTCTTAAAAGACTTTACGTAACGAAACAATTTAGCAGAATATTTTACGTGCTTGTAATGAAATATTTCCTTACAGTATAGTAAGGTACTAACATACCTTGTTCATGCGAAGGAGTACAGCACCTGCCTGCGCTAACTGCTGTGGAAATACTGCTGGAGCTAGGGGTGAGCCAAAGTGGAAGCCAGAATTTTCTCCAGATTTCAAACGGGAAATGTTGAAGGAAACAGGAATTAATCTGGAAGCTGCCTGCGGTGTCAAGCGTTTGGTGAACTTGAATAGAAGAAGCTTTTTGTAGCATGTTTTGCTGCTACAAAATTCCCTAGTTTTATGTATTCTCAAACACAATTTTCCACTGTTTCATCCGTTACCTGGCTTCACACACAGAGGCGCTTCTTGCAAAAGGCTCGGTGCCTATGTCAGCTTCCAGGGTTGGGCTCACTGGCACATGGATGGTAAACCCAAGGTGTTTAAATTCCAGTCATAGTTTTGACTCTGAACTCATTTAGACAATAAATTTTTAGGTTCTGTGGCATAGGATTTGCACCACACAATAAATCAGACATCCCTCTTATATTGTCTCTTGGGCTGCTGTCTTTAGAAGGTCAGATCAGCTTGTTGTCACGGTGGTGGTTTTGTCTACAAAATATCTTTCAGGTTATGGACACCAGGAAGCAAAAATGAGCCTTTTCCCATCCCAAGGAACACACAACATCTATGAGACCCACACTTTCTGTTAGTTTATATGCGTGGTTTAGCAAGCACTGGCTAATAGATCTTGTCTTAGATGAAAAGGCAGATGGCAGACTCAATGCCGGCCCCAGGGAGCCTTGTGTCTCAAGTTGCCTTACAGAGGGGAGCTTTGGGAAGATGAGAAACACATGAGAAAGGAGAAACACATGAGAAAGCCTGCCCATGGGGCTGCAGGAGCTGAGGCCAGCCCTCTCGGTGCAAAGAGAAGAGATTCCCACGGGACCAGTGCTGGTGGTGCAGGGGGTCCCTGGGGGTCCCTCTCCCACGGCGGGAGGCTGTGCCGGTGCCATCTCATGTGTCCCTGCCTCTTCAAGCTGATGTAAAATACTGCCCAACTCTTGTCTTTTCTATCTCTGTTAAAATACCCACCAGATCCCCAGCTTCTTTTGTGCTTTTTCTTTCTTTCTTTTTTTTTTTTTTTTTTTTTATGGTTTCACTTTAGATGTGACATTTCCCTTGGTTTTGTGAAACTGCTGAAGGTGTTTTGCTCCGTTTTAAAGCTGTCAGCGGTCTGTATTTAGATTTCTGTGTAGATTACATGAGACAAGTGAGGTTGAATGGTTTATAGCTCCTTTCCTCCCTAGTGCTGCCTTGTGCGGTGAATCCTATAAGCCAACACATTGATATTTTGCCCATAAAAATGATTCTATGAAATGCAGCTTCTTGTATTACTTTATTGTTACTAATGTTCATTGATTTCTACTAAAACTCCCTCCAAATACTAAAACACTGTATGGAAAGACACAAACATCCACAGCAAAAATGGAAAATGGTATTTCTTTCTATCAACACCATATTTCTTTGAATCTGATGCTCGGTTACACTGAGGCCACCTTAAGCTGTTTCAGAGTATATGTATTAAAAAAGCACCACTCAAAGGGAGTTTAGATATAATTTAATCCTACTTTAAGAACACTTTTCCCTGTCAGCATAATATGAAGTGGTCCTGGTTTCAGTGAGGACCTTCTCCTACTCTTGCAGAAGCTCAAGACACTGAGGGCAAGGCAATACAGATTTATTTACCACGGATTTTAATTCTGTACATCAAAATCCAAAACACCCCTCATCGGTCTACCCCAGTAATTCTGCACAACCAAAGAGAATCCAGGAGGGCTTCAGTGCAGCACTATAGTATGCAACTGCAGAAAACGTTTATCATTCCTGATGGCAAAGATTAAAAAACTCACCATTTATTTCAAAGAGATAAGTATGACACCTTAACAATTCTGTCTTTTCCTTACTGCAGACATTTCCATTTCAAGCCCTGACAATATTAAGGCAGAGATTTATTAGAGTTCATCACACAGCCTGAATCCTTTGGAGCCAAAGTATTTATAATGATCTAAAAGTGACAGTGTCAACAGTGATTTGAATCATTTAGTCACTATGATAAACACTGGATTGCCCGAAAATTTAAGAGATGCACTGAGAACATAAGTCACCCAGAATAAAAAACAGTCAGTGGCAAATGGTTTGGGTTTGCGACACCCATCATGACCCAAAGCAGAAGACTGACCAAGAGGAGCTAATGATGGAGTCATCATACCCATGTGATATGATGACTCACGAGCCCATGAAATAAAAACAGATGTCCTGTGTGAACACAGTACCTACCTTTCTACCTGAAGAAGTCAGTGCTGCATTTATCAGCAAAGAACTAGAGTAGAACCGTATAAAGCACAGACTAGATGTTTGATACTCGCAGGGCAGCAACTGCTCTGATCATCATTTTGCCTAATGAAGGTTTGATGTAGATCAAGTCTTGATCGATGTGTTAGATGTAGCCTGGGATAAATTAGAAAGCAAGATATGAAGAAGGAGGAAAAAATAAATCAGACTTCCAACCTAAACTTCTGTACTTTATATCAAGGTAGGAAGAGATGCAAGAGAATGAGGGAAGGCAGGAGATGTCACTCAAGGTGGCTCAAAGCGAGCAAGAGAACTGATCTGAGAGCGATCAGGGAAATTACCGGTGAGGCAACAAAAATGTTAAAAAAGAAATACTGTGTTCTTGGGATCCTTGGAGACAGATCTAAATCCATAAGTCCTCTCGAGAGGCTTCAAAGGAAGAGACACTGGGAAAAAAAAGCAGCTGGGTCTCCGACTTGGCATACAAGATATGAGCGGGTCCTTCTGTAGGACATCATGGCAGAAGCTGAGAGAGTAGTGGAGGAGTGGAGGAGCAAGGAGTGGAAGAAGTGTCCTCAGCAGCCTGAGACCTCACAGCCAAACTATGCTACGCTCAGTCTGTCCAGTATTCCTGTTCCCTTGGGCTTGATTGCCCAAATTTCCTTCCCTCCTCACTAGCTGAGCTTGTTGCTGTCAACACCATCTAAACATTCTCAGGGCACATCTCACCTAATGAAAACACACTGCGCCAAGATTGTCCTGTGTAAAAAGTCCTCACCGATGTAATTTTAGTTCCTAATTTGTGATTTTTAAAAAGTGTGGCTGTTCATATATTTCTATTCTCTTTTGAAAGGGGATCAAAACCCCTATTCATACTCTGGACAAGCTGTAGGAAAGTATGTCACTAGGAGGTTTTTCAGAAAATTTCTTGTCCTCTTACAAGATCCTTCGAAGTTCTTCAAGGCCAAAGTGTCTCAAATATTTCCTCCTTTTCAGCAAATTAGGAATTAAACTCAGCTCACCTTGGAAAGTTAATTTTCCATCAATTTTGTGTGCAGCTGCCTAAAGCGTGATAGAAAATGCCCTTCAGCAATTTTTATACTTCAGCCAGTCAGTTGTGGTTCTGAAAAAAAAAAAAAAAAAAAAAAAAGCAGAAGAAATGACAGGCCACAGGGGTGATATAAAAAGCATTTAGAAATGTACTTATAGCATGGAGCTGGATGTTATAAGACCCAAAATTAGTAGCTATTCCCACTCAACTTTTTAGCTTCAATAGGAGCACTTAAAAACAATTGAAAACTGTTGGTTGAATTTAGCATGAAGTCAGCGTGGACACAAGCAACATAAGAACAACAAATGGCTGTAGCAGAGTTACTGGGAGAGCATTTTCATTACGCCTAAGTAGATCTGGGATGCTCGCGTCAGCCTGCAGTGCAGGTTCATTGTCAAGAGCTGTTTCCACAGGGTCTGGCAGCGGTGGTCTCGGCTGCCCCTGCAGGGATCACTGAGGCAACGGCAGAGGACACGGGCTGAGAAGCTGTTTAGGTAAGCGTGAGTCAGGTCCAGTGGCTAAACGTAATAATTTTCTTCTTCTTCTCCAAAATAAATAAAACCAAAATCGATTTCTAGGTTATAGCAAATTGGTCTGGTTGAATTGTTTGGAAAACGCACTAGCAACGGCTCAATACGGGAGGACTGCCCTGGGAACACTGCAGGGAAGCCTGTTTGGGTTTGTGTGTCCATAAACAGGAGACATGCCCTCGGCTTCCAGGGTGTAGGTCTGAAAAGATTTCCCCTATGGGAACAGCCTGAACAGAGAACAATACCTTAAACAGAACAGCCTGCTGCAGTGAATAAAATAAATATAATGAAGGGGTTGGTTTTTTTTAAACCAAAACCATAGCTTTTGCCAATCTGTTTTAATTATTAAAGAACTATTTTAGTTATTAGAGAATTACTTTCTGCCTTGAGCAGCATTTGGCGGAAGATGAGGCAAGAGGATTGGGCATTTTTTTTGAACAGTGGACTGTTCTATTTCAGTATCTCTCAGATGAAATGTTATGATTTTCATCTTTCATAATATTGATTCAAAGTTCTAATGGGAAGTTTGCAAGGAACAAAATGGAAATTCAGTGGTCAGGAAAAGCTCTGGTGGAGGTGAAACTGGGACTAACTCTTGTGCATTGTCTGCTGCCCTGTTAGTGCCCATCACTGGTACCCAAGAAAAGCCACCAAGCAGCAAGGAAGAGGAAAAACTGTGAAGCAAAGCAGCCTGGGTTCCCAGTGCTCATCTCCTGCTGTGAGCAGGGTGTAAGACATGTCAGTGGGTGGCCAGAATCCTGCTGGAGCCTGGAGATCCTTAGTTACTTATGGACCCCACAGAAGGGGTGCGCTCTGCTGGCACAGGCTGCAGCATCTCTGGCCTCCTCCTGTTCGCACTGTGGCTGAGAAACAACTGTTTTGGTGCTCCCTTTGCTGTGCTTCTCTTTCCACTCATGAGTGAAGCCCCGCTGGCCCTGAGATCCTGTGGGTAAAGGGACTCCCCCAGATCCTTTCTGTCTCCTGCTTTCAACAGGAGAGGCAAAGAAATCCCTTTCCTTTCTGCAATGTCGTATGCCATGAAAACACAACAGTAAACAAGAGGAAAAATGTTAAGTAAGACAACTAAATGTTTCCTATT
Source organism: Falco peregrinus (assembly GCF_023634155.1). Classification (NCBI taxonomy): domain Eukaryota; kingdom Metazoa; phylum Chordata; class Aves; order Falconiformes; family Falconidae; genus Falco; species Falco peregrinus. Next base: position 3,194,971 of record NC_073724.1, on the reverse strand, counting down.
ACCCAGTGAGAAGTGACAGACTCCCTCTTACATCCTGTATAATGTTGCTATCTGAGTTGCTGGGTGCTTGAAGCAGAGACGGCTGCATCCACAAATCCCTAGCAGGCTGCTTCATCTTCTTTCTGCTTTTGCATTATTTCCTTAAGACGCCTCCTGTTTTTTACTACCAGCACATTTGTTGATTCTTCAGAGCCTAAAGGTTTGACTTCTCCCTTTGGCTGACGGCACCGGTTTGAGCCCGCTGTGGCAGCAAAGCCCAAGCACGAGTCCCACTGCATTACCAGCCAGGGCATGCACGCGCTAGTGAGACAAAAACCTGCTTTTCCACCGCTTCTGGCCAGCGCAACTGTATTTATCAGGGCTGACTTTTGTCTGCCCACTGGTGAAAGCAGATTCAAGTGTTTTGCACTATGGGAGCATCCTTTCTCTTTCTCCCTTGTGATTTCTGAAGGTATTTGGGGAACCACAGCTGAAGTTAGGCTCTGAAAGAAATGTTGAGGCTACCAAGGGCTGTGGTGTGAATCAGCTGCTCACGGGCTCTCAAATGGACTTCTCTGGGCTCTGCACCGCTCTTTAGGCACCACCTGTGTTTAAAAATCTGACTCATGCAGCTTTATTTGTCAGGGCAGATAGAGAAAGGCAGAAAAGAGATTAGTTTTAAAGCTGGCTTATCCTGAGGTGATAGCTCTTTGAAATGTCAGCACTATTGATGATGGGCCTACTTCACCCACATAATTAAACACTTCTACCGAAATGTCACTGCTGCCGCCCAGCGATCTGATGGACGTCTCTGGCTGGGGGACATTCTTAAACAGCCAAATTGTTGGGATGCTGTGGTGTCCGTCAGATGTCCCCTCGGTTCTGAGTGCTACTGAAGGCAAAGAGGTTAGTCAGTTCTATGTAAAATGGTTACTCTCCATGTCTAAACATCCTAACTGTCTCTAATACGGCGTAGATTCACATGACCTTTTCCCACAGCACCCAATTTTTGACCTGTCCTACTGCCTAAACCTTGTTTTTGTAGCCCTGATTGGGCAATGAACACGGACACCCTTCAGCAAATAACTGACAAAGGAGAATGTCTGGTTTAAACTGGATTTTATTTATTTAATGAAGGTACAGAAGCCTGCTCACCGACACTCAGCAATCTCTTACTCCTCAAGGACAACAGGGTTTCCTGCTCAGCCCGAGTCAGACCTTGCCTTGCTGTTCTGCCATGGGAGGGCTATCCTGAACTGGCCCAAGGAGATTCCTACCAGGAAAAACTCCCTAGTGAGTACCAGAAAGTACGCAAAGCTCAATATTCAATTTGGGAAAATTAGGTCATGAATCTCTCCTCCAGTCATGCTGTACATCTATCTTAAAAGAAAAAAAAAAAAAAAGGTGAAAAAAGTAGAAAAAAAAAAGAACCCTTAGCTCCTAGCCTGGCAAAAAGTGTTCCAGGAAATGAAAATCTAATAACTGCTGCTGCATGTCAAAGACCTTATGAAAAACAAATGGAAGACAGTCACCAACGGAAACTTGAGATGAGTTGTGGGACCCACTGCGCATTTTCTTTTTCCTTTGCTCTTCGAGGGAATTGCTTTCACCAAGCACTGCAAAGTATCAGGGCGCGTGCAGGCAGCATTCTCCTGGAATTTGTGACAAACTGCTGCGGAGCAGCATTAGATTCCACTGTTATGTGCAAGATCTGGTTTTGGAGATAGTTTGTAATGTTGCAGGCCTATATTGCAAAAAAAGAATGAGCCATTTCAGATGTCAGTCTCATTAATTATTACACTTTCTAGTATTACTGTTATTGGTTGAGGTCAGTCCATTTTTTACTAAGCTTTTATTTTTCAAGAATGCACACTTTGCCCAGATCCACAAACCTCAGGATGAAATATGTGCAGATTTTTCTTCCCTCAAAAGAAATACAGTATTTGAGTTTTGATCTGCTGTAGTTCTGGGTGAAATATTCCAACTTTCATATAAGAAACCCCAGCGGTGTGAATGGCTTTCCTCCCTACTTCCACCACTGGGCAGCAATAGCTCTCAGAGGCTTCCCAGCCAAGATGAATGACCTATTGTGCTAGACACTGTCAAACATATAGCAGGAGACGGTGTCGACCACAAAGAGATTATTTTCTAGATGGAGAAGGTGCACAAAGGCAGCCAAAGGAAAGTATTGTTAGCTATATTTCACAAATAAGGAAACAAGACACAAGTGTTAAAGCCCAAGACTCCTCAGATGCATTGAAACCACTGGGAGCTTGGTGGGTTATTGGTTAATAAAGCAACGTAACCTGTGTCACACAGGATGCCTTTGGCAAGGGACTGAACGGAGATATTGCAGAACCCACACCAGAGATGAAGAGTCTAGCTTTCTTTTTGAGGAAGAAAAGATAAGAGGGAGTGAAAATTTCTGTCCATGGGATATTGTGCTGACACACACAAGCAAGCAATTAGAAGGATAAAAGAATACGGCTATTCTGGAAAGTTACTCTGCAAAAGAGTTTTTCTGCCTGTATTTGGTGAGGCATCTCATCAAGTAGGCAGAAAATTAATTCTTTATTTCTCTGGAAGTTTTTTAACCTGTCCTGGACCTTATAAGAGGTGGTGATGCCATGAAAGAGTGGGCCGAAAGAGCATCAGTAGGTTTGATTCCCAGCTGTTCACTTTGGTTTGCTCGCTAACCTTGAGTGTGGCTTGAAATTGATACAGGAACCACCAGAACTAGAAGCATCATATTTCTAAAGTTTGAACTTCATAAGAATCACAGAAGGCTTGAGGTTGGAAGGGACCTCTTGAGATCCAACCCCTTGCTCAAGCAGGGCCACCTGCAGCTGGTGGCCCAGGTCCATGGCCAGATGGCTTTTCAGTACCTCCAGGGATGGAGACTCCACCACCTCTCTGGGAAACCTGTGCCAGGGCTCGGTCACCCTCACAGGAAAAAGTGTTTCCTGATGTTCGGAGGGAACCTCCTGTGCTTTGCTTTGTGCCCATCCCCTCTGGTCCTGTCACTGGGCACCACTGAGAAGAGCCTGGCTCTGTCCTCTTTGCTCCCTTCCCTTGGGTATTTATCTACTTGAGAACAGATGCTTGAAGATACTCAATATATGCATCTGTATGCATATATACAGCTCGTTGGAATAGCCTGGGCTTGCCTTTTTTTGTGTTTTTAACATTATTTTGGAAATGTATAATTTATGTCAGTGGGGATTATAGGCAGAGGTGTTCTGGGTCAATCTCACAGATCACTTTACTGCATTTTTAGGTAACCAGATAGAATCATCTTTAAATGCTGCACACTGTTAAAAATCTGGCTACAGTCCTGTTGTGTGAAGCACTCACGTACAAATATGTTGCAGACTGAAAGCAGATTAGAATATGTAGCATACAATGAAGTGCAAGTTATAGCAGGGCATTTAAGACAGGCATGAACCTTCACAACACCAGTTTCTCAAACCTGGAGGAAAGCAGGCTATTTTAAAAACTTTTCCTTGGGGTTATCCTGTGATCCACCTCTCCTCCTTCAGTTTAATGTGCTCCTTTTAATTACCTTCACTAAATTCACATTTAATGAGTATCAGGTGCTCTGTTATTACCTTTACCAGCATTCAGTTATCTCCTACAACACTTTTCCAGTTCAGATGATTTTTCCATTCCAAAGTTATATCAAAATGTCTTGGACGTGGGGAACAAAAAATGGAGCAAGAAACCAAAAACATACAAACAAAATACATACCTCTGCAACTTTGAACTAGAGCTTATCTCAGAAAGTTGTTGTTGGTTTTGTTTTTTTTTTTTCCTAGGTGGTAAAGGGGAAATGAGATCTGAAATACCGCAGATCTGGAATACTGCATGGAAGAAAAGAAAAAAGACATTTTCTTGAGCAAGGTATAATTACAGCTAGGTACAATTAAACCAAATTCTTTTGCTATAGTGTGTGGGAGTGCAGCGACAAACCCAAAGCAAGCACATACTTGGCTACTTGCTGTATCAGTAGGATTCTGGCTAATGCCCGCTGCTACCTTTTCAGACAATTATAACCACTGACCATGAAGCAGGGTCTAAATGAAGCCTGAATCCTCCTCTGAATACACCATTTGTCTCCTGTAAGAGGCAATGAGTGAAACAGAAGTTTACTGCATGAGAGGCTCTGCTCAGGTCTTTAAAGCAAGTGCACAGAATGAGTAAATTAAGCTGTGGAATTGTTTATTACAAACAGGCTGTATATCTTAACTTTTCCCAATGAATTGCATAACTACAGGACCTAAAAACCACAGACACACAGAGACAAACACACACACTTTTAATTAGACTATAGCCAAAAAATATTAAAGCATTTTGTAAAGAAATGAGTCACTATAAAGCAAAGTATGAATAAACGCTGTTTCACAATAACTAGGGTATTGACACATGGCTTATAGGTAAGCGTAAATGGCCTTTTCCTCTTTTCTTTTGGTGTGGCTTTCGTTACTATTTCTGCTGATATTCTAGGAATATCAAACAAAGTAACAAAGCTTACTCTTCCCTTAGTCCAGACAGGAGGAACAGACACAAGGTAGAAAGACTGAAAGCCATCTGCTTGGGCAAGAGTGCAGAAGATGGAACGGAGAATATGAGGAAAAGTACAGAAATAGGAGCTACAGATACGGTGAATGAGTAGGAAAGGTACTGATATGCCCAAGAATAGAGACACATGCTGTTTCATAACATACTGAGATCTACATCACGGCCAGGCCCCTCTGCTTGGTTCGGTACCTGCAGGACCTCTAACACCTGCTTGGGATCACCCCACAGCAATCCACCTGTAGAATTCATTCTGCTGAGATGAGGTGATTTTGTTCTAAACCCAAAAATAATCAAGGTGAGGTGAGAAAAGGTGCTGTGCATTACTGCAGGTTGGGTGGCACCTCTGCCTGTCCCCTCACGGTGGTCTGGAGCAGTGTCCTTTGGGAGAGAGCCCTGAGGCACCTGGGGCAGTGCTCCTACTGCTCAGCAGCACCTCCGCAGGCTCGATATGAAAAGCAAGAGTCCCTACAGGGGTCAAAATGAGAGGGGAGAGAGGCAGGGAGGTTTTTAGCACCCAGGAGACGGTAGAGGGAGAACATCCTCACCTGTCAGGCTTGGGAGAGCAGAGCATCCTCACAGCTCCTCCAGTTGGTACCACTGGAGGAAAGCGAGCTCTTCCTCCTCTTCCAGCAGTCTTCAGCCACATACCCCACTCCCCATTCTCCGTGCCAGCCTGGGGACTTGCTGTGGTTTATGGGCAGATCTTTGACAGGGCTCGAGCCTTCACAGTGAAGTTGGTACGTCTACATTTTGCCATGCCAAGAACAAAACGAAAAAATTGCCCCATGTCTCTCCATGACACCATCCTCACAAGCATGTTGGGATGCTGAGAGCAAGGTAGCATCCCTGGGCTGTGACAGGTGTCCATCCCACAGTGTGTGCCTGGCTTTGGTTTTCACCCGCTTCTGCCAGGCTTCTTTTGCCAGGAGTGAGCACGAGCACAAGCACAGCTCTGCAGGGACGTGTTAGTGCCACAGGCTGGGGAAGGAGAAGGAAAGTGGAACCATCAGCCTCCAGCTCTCACCTTCAGTCTTGATTTGTTCTGTGTTCATAGGCCTAAAATGCAAAATTATTTCCAAAGATTGAAAATCTTCTTGTTGCTCAAGAGATTACCGTGCTATCAATTCCTGAAAGGTTGTCCTATAGCTTACAGATGAAAGTTTCAGGAACAAGACAATATCCACATCATCTCTACCCATCTACTGTGGGATACGTTTATTTGCAATATAGGCTATTGGAGTTATTGGGGTTGTAGGTTCTCAGTATATGCAACACGGAGCTTTTTTGGACACGTTCTTTCTGCTCATCTTTAATTCCCAGTAGCAAGTGACTAGCATCTCTGTGGCAATTGCAGTGATGTTTATATAGAAAAATAATATTAGAAACATCCTTAATACTCAGCTTCCTGCAAACCACTCCAGCAGTTGAATAAAAGGAGTCAATATTCCGGGACCAGACAGTTTTCCGTAGACCACCTGTGAGTGTTGGGCTTCAGATAGGCAGTGAGCAAAGGATTTGCAAGGTTGCAAAATGCTAAGCTGAAGGAAGAATACAGTGTGTGCTTTTGTGAGCTCCTGCAGCATGTAGCAACTTAGATAAAAGAAAATGTATTTAGGAGAATTAATGATTTCTCACGAGGTGAAAGAAAGAGAGAGTTTCAGACACCTAACAGGGAAGAGTGACTGGTAGGTGGAAGAAGGCAAGGAAGTTTGTGACAAGACAGCTCAAGGCAAGAGGACAAGGAACCTGGGGACTCTAGCCCATGCTTTCTGGGCTTCAAAAGTTGCATTGCTCCTTGCAAATCCTGAATTATGGTGGAGGGGCAGCCCACTGGTGTGACTTAAATTTGAAAGCCCAAGCGCATTTGGACATTGAAGAACGTAGCGATGCATTGGTTGTCCTTTGACTTCCTCTGAAAAAGAAGAGGATCCATCTGTTCACTTCAGCCAGAAGACAACTCCTTGAGTGATTTCCTGTGATAGCAGAGATCAGAAATCACTGTTGGATTCCTGTGCTTTCAGCATTTCATTTCTGTGTTTCAGGGAAGCTCAGCTAGGTGTTTCTTTATCTATGTCTTTATTTTACTTGTAGCTGGTGTTTCTTGTTGCCTGAAGTAGAGATCTAACCCATCAATTCATCTCTTTGTTATCATTTGTGAACATAAAAGAGAATAATTGATGGAATTGGTGTATAATCCTACGTTTAACAATTTCCTGAGGGTTAAAGGCTTTTCTCTCTATTGCTTTAGAGATAAAAAAAAAATCCCATAGGCTCAGGTCATAATTGAAAACACACTACTTTCAATATAGATTATAGCACACACAGGAATGAATGTCTTTAATTCACGTAAACCCAGCCCTGCAGTCCTCCTTTTTCACTGTTACCGTCCGTTAGCCACCAATTTGAAAACAGCAGAGCAATGATTTGATTTCATAATCAAATAGCTGAGCAGAAACCATTTCCTCCAGCACAGCTTCTACATTTATATTTAAATGAACTGCCTGTGGCTGGGAAGTTCTGCCTCATTTAGAGACAGGAGTTAAAAGGACCTACTGTGAGACACAGGGCAACACGGAATTAAAAGATCTGGGTGAATTTCAAGTGTCTGAGAGCTAAAAGAAAGCATACCACTCGTTCATGTGTGCTGAGGCTGAGTCTGGAGAAAGGTTGGACCAGGGTAAGTCTGGTCTCATGCAGGGAGCCCGGCCACCCCAAAGCTGCCTGCAGCTGGCCCAGGACTGAGGGACCCCCGGCAGGGACCTGCAGTGGTGTCACCTGGTGTGGCTCTGAGCAAGGGCAGCTTACCCCCCTGCAGCTCACACAGCGTGCACAGCCCGTGGGAAACCTTGGAGAATGAGGGGGAAGAACCGAGAGCTCATCCAGCAGGTAAAGGAGTCATGAAGGAGCTTGGGACTCCAAGCCATGCGCTGTGGACCTGTCGCTGTTGTTTCCTCCGTAAAGCCACAGTTAGCAAAGAACTATTAGCTTACACACTGATTTAGTACCGTTAGGGTACCCCACCTGGTCCTCCCCCAGACATTTTCTTCTTTAGAAACCACTTTACAAGCAGGACCTAGTTAATCCTTATAATGCACTGCTCAGGGGAGAGCATACCAGCCTCACCTCGCTTTACTGTCAAGGAAACTCAGGCATTGGAATAATTTGCCCAGTGCCTGCCAAGACACCCACCTGAGGGAAGTAAGATGAACTAGCAGGATCGGTGATCCTATCCAGCTATGGATGGAAACAACCTCCTGCCAAGCAGGATCTGCTGCCGAGCTTCATTCAAGCTTTCTTTTTCCACAGGGATGCTGGTGCTCTCACTACATGACAAGTCACTGTAATTTCACAGGAGAGAGAATAACAATATGTAACTAAAGCGTAACACAGGAGGAAAAGGTCAGGACAGGGCAGAACCCCTCTGAGAGAAGTCTTTAAATAACCCCCTCTCTTCTTTTGCATGTGCTTTGTCTCCAGGAGTTAAAACAAGGAGGCTGGTGCTCATACCTTGTGCTCGCTCCTTGACTCAGGTCTCTGGTTCCCCAGCCAATTTTCCCAGTCAGGTGTTAGGAAAAGTACCAAGTGCTGCGAGCTCCTGCTGCAGACTAAGTGTAGTTATTCTGCTTCTGCAGGCTGCTGCTCACGCTGAGCCCTGCGGGGAATGGGCTGCACGGGCACCCGCAGGAGCACCGAAAGAGTATGCCAAGCCAAATTTACTTGAGCGGGGAAAATATTGCCTTTCTGGCTGCTTCTGAAGTCTTGCTGCTGTATTTTATTGCTGAAGAGACAAAGTTAACCGTTTGAGTGAGGAAGTTTGCAGGGAACCGCCACGAGATGTAGGCAAGAAGCGAGTGGTGGCCAAGCTTTCTGCGACAAGCTGACGGAGGGGTGAGACTAAGGGATAGATCCTCTCAGGTAACATCTCTCTGGTATGTGTGCTTCAAAATGGGTGGGAAGGTCACGGCACCGTGCAGCTCGCTACCTTAGAGAAGTAAAGGCTAGTGGCACCCAAGTGGGCGAGAGGGCAGGAGCGACGGGGTTTGTTAAGGGGGTTATGTGCTGGCAGTGTTTGTCAGCCCCCAGGAAATCTTCACCCTGGTGTTTCACACTTCTACAAAATATGAGACAGTGGTTTTGGAAAAAGGAAGCCGGAGTAGTTAGTATTATTATTATTGTTATAATAATAATAACAATAATGATGATAATAATAATTATTATTATTACTACTAGTGCTACTATTACTACTACCGCTTCATTTTCTTTCTGTCCAAAGCCTTCTTTTAAAATTAAAACCATATATATGTATGCTGTGATTATATACACATATATGGTTTTAATTATATTTTGTTTTAATTATATACAAAGAAAAAAGAAAGATAAGGAAAAGGAGAAAAAAAAGGACGTGAACATAAATTTAACAGAAAATACTCCCATATTTCATTGTGTTCTGTAAGATGCAATCCAGCATTTATAAATTGCTTACAGTTACTTCCTGCTCAGCTATTTTCCTCACTTCTTTCTTTCTGAATGTCTATTAATTTCTGCCCATGGTCAGTGACTACTACCGGCACCATTACTTCCATTACCTACTTCCAGGCAGCTCAGGGCAACTTATATCTCTTTTTTACTCATCCTGATGTGATACAACTTTAAAAGAATACAGTTTCAACAGTTACCAATGGCTGAACAGCAAAAAATCAGAGATAAATGTTCATTTTCTTACATGAAAAGGTCATTAGTTATTTTCTGTATAACACTCACCCTGGGCAGGGTCTAAGCAAGTGAGCCTGGACTCTTAAAGTTTCTCCCTTAGCCAGTTGGAGTAGGTATTACAGGGGATATTTTTCCTAATGCTGGCTGGGAAAGTTAACAGCAGCGATTGCTGTTAAAGAAAATGGATAAACAGCAAGGCCTTGACTTTTGGAAACATATTTCAAACTTTAAACAAAACACTAGTCAATGTATTTGGAGAAAACTCCTTTCATGTCCTAGTGCATCCATCCCCTTAACAAGCCCTTGGGAGGAAGCTTGACCAGGATTTCACTAGAAAGCACACATGTCACAACAACTATTCTTCCGAATAACTTGAAGCCATTAAAACGTTAATCACTCTAATGGCTCTCCAGGAGAAGTGATTTGCAATGAAAGGCTTACGATAGTGTCTAGCAACTGAGGAAGCAAAAGGGAGTGTGTTCTGTAGGCAGCTGTGCTGGTTTTGCCTGGGGTGGAGTTGATTTCCTTCACAGCAGCTGCGTGGGGCTGTGTTCTAGGTCGGTGACCCGGTGTGGGTAAGTCAGGGATGTTCCCATCGCTGCTGGCAGCGCCTGCACGGAGCCAAGGGCTGTTCTGCCTCCCCCCAGCAGCGAGCCGGCCGGGGGGCACAAGGGGCTGGGGGGCACGGCCGGGACAGCTGCCCCCCGCTGCCCAAGGGGATATCCCAGACCATGTAACACCACGCTCCGCACATAAAGCTGGGCAAGCAGGAGGGGGGACACGCTGGGAGCGATGGCGTTTGCCTTCCCCAGCCCCGTCCCGCGTGCTGAGCCCTGCTGCCCTGGGGGGGCTGAGCCCCTGCCTGCCGTGGCAGGGGGAAGGGATTCCTCGGGTGGCTCTGCTTGGGCACGCCGCTTTGGCTTTGCCCGTTGAGCTGTCCTTATCCCAGCCCACGAGTTTTCTCATTTACCCTTCCCTTTCTCTCCCCATCCCACTGGGGGGGGAGCGAGCGGCTGGGGGGGCTGAGCTGCCGGCTAGGGCTAAACCCACAGCACATTTTGAGGAAAACAGTGTGTGTCCTCAGCTTCATTCCTTCCCTTGCCCTTCCTTTGGACCCAAAAGGGAGATGGGTCCAGACTGTGCTGAGGGTGTCCAAGGCACAGACGCGGAGGTGGGGAGGCTGCTGACATCAGATGGGGAGCGCTGAAGGGCACCAGACACCTTGAGCAACTCTAACACTTCCGATATGCTGCAGTCCCACTGACTGTTTGCATCCTCCTTTTTCATAATCTGCTGGTTTTAGCCTCTTAAACAACAAGACTTGGATATCCCATGCTCTCCACAGGTCTGTCTTTCAGCGTGCCCTCCCACGGTAATGCTTCAGGATTTTGTTTAAACTCAACTCTCTTTTACCATGCAGTCTCAAAGGGGGCAATTTCCTTGAATCTGTGCAGACCAAGGAAAGTGTCCCATATGAAACCAAGTGTGCGATCCATGCAGGTGTCAGTACATACTGAAGGGAAGACCAATGCCCTCGCCATTTATTAGCCATCAGAGATTCAGTTAGTGGGAGAGGTACTGGAAATTAGACTGGAAATTAGACATCATTACTGCCACAGCTAAGGAGTTGCTAGTCAATGCTGGCGACGCACTGTCTTTTACAGTGGGCATCAGTGTCATTTCTGCGGAAAGTTGATTAAGTCTGGGATGTTAAAGCCAGCAACGTGTTTTTTGGATGGCATCTGGTGGCACAGTGTAATAGACTATGTTATTTGCTACATCATTGCTCATGAAATATTGTTAGCAGGGTGCAGATCATTCGTCCATTAACACCCTGTGAAGTCACCTTGAATCCCATGTTTCCAGAACAGTGGAAAAGACTTCTATTTCACAGCTGAAAAACAAGCCATTTGGATGCTTTTAAAGTGCTTAGTACAGAATTTAGCTATTTCAACAACACTTTCTTAACTATCACAATTTTTCAGCTTTAAGACCTCATCTGGAAGAGATGCAAATATCGCTCTGGTTGGTCTGAACAAGTGGTATGCCAGAAGTTAATATGACCCTTTGTCTTTTCAGTGATGAGTTCTCTAAAAAGGTATTTTTGAAGGTATGTACCATACATACGGTATTATATATATTATATCATTCTATTCTCTATTTAATCATGCTGGGATCTGGAATAAAATTTTTAATTGTCGTGATTTTTTGCAGCTCCAACACACCAATCGCATGCATATTGCAATATGAGAGAAACACATCCTTGAAATTAAAGTCACGAAAGTCATCCATTCGGGGAATTTTCCTAGCCATCCAGTTTGGAAGCTGATGACCAGGGAGACTGACAGCATTGAACTCTGATACCTGCTATGAGAGAACATGGACAAAATAATGATGGTCCATGAATCCAGATTTGTCTGGAATTGCAATAGTCCTTCCTCCTGCTCCCCCCGTCCCCCAAAAACATTTACACAGTCTTAGCCTGAATTTTTACTTGCTATTGCCAGCAGTGGGCAGAGTGAAATGAGGGTGGTACTCACTCCTCTTTGAGCTTGTATGCCTGCTTTTCTGTGGATGCAGCAAGATGGTGCTGCAAGAGAGAGATCTCCTTTGCAATTAAATGCTTCATTTTTAGAGTATGAAAAATCAAAGTTGTCGGAAACTGATGGCCCTCTGAGGGTGAGTGCACTAGAACTGAGTTGACAGTGATGTCTAATTTCAAGGAGAGAGAAGTAATCATGCAACAATTTTACAGCTCTAATGTTTCACTAAGAACTAGATACAAGGTCAAAAAAGAAAAAGTAAAAAAAAAGAGTCAAATATTGAACAGATGAATGAAAAAGGAATGGGTTTCTTTCAGCAGAACTACATGAAACCTTGGAAACCTTCCTTTCTCACTGGAAAAAATTCACACCTTTTGAAGTTCAAATAATGTCAAGAACCAAATCTGAACTTTGATATCAGCTGTGAGGCTCAATGCATAAAAAAAAGAATGTCCAGCACTCCATATTCTTCTGTAATTTCTATCTGGCTTACATCACTTGATCTTTTTTTGTGTATACCCTTTTTTCTCAGTGCAATGACCAGGTGAAACCCTTGGGGCAGCTAGCATAACCCACGCAACTAGTATCTGGCTGTTCTGATGCCGCTCGTACCCCCGATGGAGGCACTGAGGGCTAGGACCAGCCTCATAGACGTTGCAAGGGACCCCACAAAGAGTAAGAGATGAGACTAAGCAGGGTCAGGGCCTCTGCAGCTGGAGACTGGCCAGGCGAAAGCCCTGAGGGTGATCAGAAGTCTAGAAAACATTAGCTAGCAGGAAAACAAAAGATCAAAAGAAAGGAAGTGGCGCAATTTAAGTGTTTACAACAGTGGGAAGATGTCACAATAAGTCTTCAAATACATAAAAAAGCTACTGCTAGTGGGACTAAGACAAGAAATAAGGGGTTTAAATTACAGCAGAGGTTAAAAAAAAAAAGGAAAGAGAGAGCTTTTGTATGTGAAGGATAGAGAGGCACTTGGATGACTTTCTTGGGAAGACTGAGGACTGTGTAAAAGCTGTTTATAAAGGACAGGTGATGTCGACATCTGTTAGAAATCTGATCCTGGTGAGGCTGTGAGAAGGACCAGATGACTGCTTTTAGCTCTCTTGTTCTGTGTTCCTACATCTTTATTGCCCTTGGGCGTTGTATCCCTCACGAGATTACCCACTACACATTTCTTGAAAGCTTGGCTTAGTTTACTCTTCCTTCTCTCTAGATGCTCTAGCTAAAGCAACGTATGGTGGAGCCTGCCATTACCTTTTGTCCCTACATGTTTCTGCTGGGGAGAGCTGGTTGCATCCACAGATTTTTTAGAGCTACCAGAAAATGGGGATCACATACAGATATTTGAGGAGAAGCTCAGGTGGCTAAGCCAGGGTGTTTAGTCCCATTTTTACAGTAGGGATCTGTTTCTAGAACACCCTGCCTGGCCTCTGGCGACCTCCAGGTCATACCTGGCTGCCCAGCATCACTATCTCAGAGACTCGAGGGCACCCTGCGCCTCAGCACCCAAATCCCACCCTTGCCTTTTTGGTAGCAACAAGCAACAGTTAAAAGAACTGTTCCTCTCCTGTGACAGCTCCTGTCCTCTGCATGTTCTGCCATCGGGGACTGTGTGGTCCAGCACACCACAGGGTCACACTGAGAGCAGGCAGGGCAGGTGGAAGGGACCACCTGGCCAGGTCAGCAAGTGAGCAGGCTGCCGGCACCGCTCCATCGTGAGAAATAAAACCCTGTAGCAAACCAGATCTAAACAGTTTTGTTATTCATACCCACTCCTATAAGGCAGCACATTCCTTTGTTTGCACATATTAGCTGATGATCTGATAAGTAATCCTGCTGAAATCAATAAGGTTATTATTATTATTATTAATTCAGGTCCTAATTACCATGACCGAGTTAGAGGTGCTTGCTTTAGTGAGTGCAGGACAGAGCCTCTCCCTGCTTTTGCCGTAGGTGCTGCCAGGAGGATTCTGCAGCGGTAGGGCTGGTGTCTGTGGGCTGCCGCATTTGGTACGAGTATGAAATGTGGGGCTTCCACCTTCCATGTCTTCATGATGCTATTCCTGGCAACAGCCTAAACCAGCTATTTTTTTTTTTTTAAATCTATTTTTGATTTGAGTCTCTATTTGTCTAAATATTCCAAATAAAATGAATCACCATTACCTGAGTTTAAAGCTTCCTATTGTATCAGCTGCAAATTTATGTCATTATTTAGTTATACAATAAAAAAATAAATAATCTGCGCTGTGGGTACTCTGATCCAATGCCATTGAAGCTTTTTTGTCATTGCTTTCAACGGGACCATGATTAAAATTCTTACAAAGTGTTTCATTAAAGCCTCAAAATACCTGTGGAAGTCTGTGATAATTAGTTCAATTAAAACTCTATTCTGAAAAACCAACTGCAGTAATGACAGCCTGGCATTCAGTGATTTTGTGTAGTAGCTCCAAACTTTGTTTAATTTGCATGCTAAAAGCAGAGGCTATAGCCCCCCCTCCCCTTCCTTAGGGATAATTGTCATGAATATAAGCTAATGAGCAATCCCCGACACTAGCAGGCTCTATGGCCCCAGTAAATAGACTGAGATAGATTTATGAGATGGATCTGTGAGCACAGGCGGGTAGAGCTGGCGGAGCCATGCCAGCCACCGTCTTGTCTTGCCCATGGCTCTCCCAGACTCCGAAGGGAATCGCTGAGCTGCCCATGGAGCAGCTCCCGCATCGCCACAGTGCGGAGGCGGCAGCATTGCCAGACCAGCGCTGGCTGCGGGGTGGTGGTGCCCAGCTCAGGGTGGTGGTGCCCGGCTCAGGGTGGTGGTGCTCGGCTCAGGGTGGTGGTGTCCGGCTCAGGGTGGTGGTGCCCGGCTCAGGGTGGTGGTGCTCGGCTCAGGGTGGTGGTGTCCGGCTCAGGGTGGTGGTGCCCGGCTCAGGGTGGTGGTGCTCGGCTCAGGGTGGTGGTGTCCGGCTCAGGGTGGTGGTGCCCGGCTCAGGGTGGTGGTGCTCGGCTCAGGGTGGTGGTGTCCGGCTCAGGGTGGTGGTGCCCGGCTCAGGGTGGTGGTGCTCGGCTCAGGGTGGTGGTGCCCGGCTCAGGGTGGTGGTGCTCGGCTCAGGGTGGTGGTGCTCGGCTCAGGGTGGTGGTGTCCGGCTCAGGGTGGTGGTGCCCGGCTCAGGGTGGTGGTGCTCGGCTCAGGGTGGTGGTGCTCGGCTCAGGGTGGTGGTGCCCGGCTCAGCCCCCGTCTCTTAGAGGCGCTGAACCAGCTTGTTCAGCTCAAGAAGCGCAACCCGCTTAAGGCAGAAAGCTTTATTCCACCGGGTTTGCCTGGCGTGTCTGGCTCAGTAGACACCGAAGCGATGGTGTTTTTGAAGGAGGAATCCTTGAAGGGTATCTGATTATAGGAGACTTTTCATGTGAGCTGTGGATGCAGCCGAGTAGAAATTTATCATCTTTGCCACTGCTTTCGAAAAGGAGTGGACTGGACAGAGCTGGAGCACAGATTTTCATCTGGCAAAGGCCAGGATTAGCAGCAGCTAGACTTTGCCTTTACAGGATGGCTCCATGCAATCCAAATACCCCCAAAAAAGGATTTTTCCCATAATAAAGCAACTGTCAATAGAAGCCTTTGTTCTCTCATTTGTTCCAACAGGGGCGGTACAGTTTTCTCCTTTTACTGTGCCTTAACTTCAACAGTACTTTTGCTTTATTATCAATTTTAAGGGATGGATGACTAGCTTCAGAAAATCCCAGTCTGGTTTTGGTGTAATTTTTGTGCTCTAAAAAGAATTTTCAAGTTTGATGTGGAATCTGTGCAAAACTAAAACATCTTGTGTTTGAATCAGGGAAATTCGGTTGAGTCTGCCAAGTTCTGCTGTGCAAAATTGGATTATTCCATACCTAACATGCAGACAAAATTCACAGTTGGGAACTCACAGAAGTGTAGCCAAAGCGTGCAATAAAAAGAGCCATGGGTCTCCTATATGTTAAAATGAAACAATATTTTGGATCCTCTAGTCTAACATCTGAGCATTTAGTAATTATTGCACATAGTGGTCTGTTGTGCTCTCAAGTGATTCATTTGCAAGGCACATAATTTAGGTTGGTGTTTGTTTGGTTTTTTTTTTTTCTTTTTTAGCTCAGAAGTTAGCTACATGGCTTACAAACATTCTGGGTTTCTAGTTCATATTTCAGTCACTTACCTTGTGGGTCCTCTAAACTATATACCGCCCTTCTCAAAGATCTCTAAAATACAGTTTTCATTAGCCGATGCTCTTAGCATTTGAGAGGGTTAATAATTTGCTTCCTTCTCAACCAAGCTATCTCATTTTCAACTTGTTGCCAAAGCATAAAGGAAGTCCAAGTTTAGAGATATGCAATCTCAGAAGGAATGAGTCTTAAAAATTAATTGAAAACATACACCTTTGGTCACTTTCAACTTATGAAAATCAGAATAATTTAGCATGCTGAGACCGGAAAGATAAATCTTTTCCAAATGTGACAAAAATATCCGAGAACAAACCAAACCAGAAGAACAAGAGTAAAGGTTGTTGGGATGGCAGAGAAGTTGGGTGCAGCATTACAAGGGCTGCTCTGGCAACGTGCTCTCGCACAGCTGGGTGCCATGCTGTGAGGAAAGGGGAAAAGAAAAAGCCCAGGAAACACAAACATAGAATAAAGGCAAGAAGGCTGAATGAGAAGAACAAGCTTCAGGCTGGAAGCACAAATAAACTGTAATAAATCCAAAGGTGGGCAACTTTAGGGGAAAACGTCCTATCATATTTGATTTTCTTTCTGTAACCTCTCACTTGTGGAAAGTTCCTCAGCTTTAGATAGTGGTATCAGTCTATTGGTAATTCCCGCAGTGCTGAAATGCTCCCTCCCTGTGGTGTTTGTAACTCACAGAGAAACAGCTCGGTTCTCCCTGTGTATAAGAGGTTTTCTGATATCAAGCCCTTGGGTTGAGGGAATGAAAAGAACTTCCTTACTGTAGAGGAATGAAGCTGGGTTAATTAACAATATACAGCTGTGGGCTGGCTTCAGGGGTGGTGGGTTGGCTGATGTGGGTAAGGTGCAGCTGTGGTTCATTCCTGCTAAGTAGTTAAATAGCTCTAAGGGGTAGGAAAGAGGAGCCCTGGATGAAGAGAGACCTGGAAGAAGCAGAGGGAGGAGAGAGAGAGTACCCTGGCTAGAGGAGAGACCAGGAAAAGGATGCAGCAGGGGCAGGAAGCAGGGTGGACTGGCCTGAAGAGGAAGAAGAAACAGCCTGGGCAGTAGATGAACCTTAGAAACCTCGTGGGGGATTGGTGGCTGTGCTGGGGCAAGGTGTGGGAACTGCTTACTGAAGTTAACCTGGGATGGGATGGTAAAAGCCTTGTTGCAGCTTGATAGTTTGGATAGTGCTGTGACACCTTACCATGCCTGACACTCATTGTTTTTCCTTTAGCTTCTGTATTCTCTTCCCTTCTGATCTTTTCAAAGTGGGCGATAGATTCTGAGTTCTGTGAGACCAAAGCATAGATCTCTGTCTTTAAAATGTTCTGCATTTTTCAACACTGTCACCTCTGTGCTTTCAAACCTCAAAGTAAAAATCCAAGCTGATGCTTCCCGCAGAGCCTTATTGGGAGGCTTATTGCCCTTGTTTCTGCCTTAAGTAGCTGGTGACCTGCAGCTGGTTATTAATCACAACTAGCTTCTTGTGGCTGTTCGGAGAGACCTACAGGTGTTATCTCCCCTCTGCTTCACTACCTGCTTCTCCTTTGCTGGCTGCTTTCTGAGCATCTACATAAAAATTCCAAGCATGCCCAGGGCAAAGTCATGGAGCTTTAATCTTGGTCCAAAGTTAGTCCTGGATCCATCACAACTGACATTTGAGGTAATTTGACATTGAGAAAGAGTTATCCCTAGCCCCAATTCTCATAGCACCGCTGAAGATGAGCAGTAAATAATGAAGTATACCATCTAATTGAATTGGGCATTAGTGCTCAAGGAGCACTTCTTGAGAATAAGCATATGAAGCTATCAGCAAGCAGTGACAAACAACCTGGAATTGAGTTTCAAGCTGGGCAACCTTGACGTTTTAGCAGCACTCCTTGGGAAACACTTGGCCTTCTTGTAGATCTTACTTGCCCTAGAAAGTGCTCAAACTTTTCTTAATTACTTCAGCTTACAGCTACTTAACATGTTTAATTACATGATCAACTAGACATATCCTCTTTGCTGCTCACTGTGACTTAAAAAAATTAAAGCATAATTCAATAACTGCTAAATAATCTTTTATAATGTTACTACAACAGTTCTTTTGTAAGTTACTAATCACAATTATGCAAATGTTAATTAAGGTTATTACCGCTCAGTTGCTATTGACTGGGGAAAAACTAATTCATAGCGCAACCAGCTGTATCATGTTGCCTTCAAAAAATTAAGGCTTTACATTTATTGAAACAAGAAATTGAGGCTCTTACAGTACATTATAGCCATTGCACAGAAGACATACATTTCAGGGAGAACTGGCCTTCTATATCATTACCCTTTCTTATTTATCTCCTCTCATTTTACTTCCTGGTGAAGAGTAGGGTCTTTCCAAACAACATTAGTGTGGGAATGGGGTAGGGAGGATGAACGGAGTGGAGGAAAGTAGAGTCTCCATCTGAGCTAGGCAGTGGATTTTGGCCAGGTACACTCAACCCTGCTTTAACAGCTTCTCTACTTCAGGAGCCAGGCAGGTGGTAAGAAGCTGAATACCACCTGCCCCTTCCATATTTCCGAGGGTGCCTCTCACGTCGCTCCCTTACACCAAACTCTTTCTCATTATTCCTAGGTTTGCTGCCCCTTTTATACTTCCAGAAAAGCGTAAAGGAGCTGTGCACAGTAAGGAGTGATATATCCCAACAAGATCACAAAGAACAGGGAGCGATCAGGTCATCACACACTGTGCAATATCCACAGGTCAGAAAAAAAGAAAAAAACAGCAAAAAATGCTGATGCTTTGCAAATGCTGGCATAGGAATATTTGTAACCGCAGTAAAGAAAGAAGCTAGAGTAATGCAAGTGGAAGGAAAAAGGTACAAAAATGTCATCTAATTCCTTGCCTCAGTGACACGCATTGGCATCTCGTTGGAGACCTGCGACTGCTCAAGATGCCTGGTAAGTGGATAAATAAAGGCTAAAAAATTTCAGCAGCAGGTTGAGGAGGATAAAATGAACTGCTAAGTCCTGGAAAGTGCATGGCCATGCTCACACACGAGCCATTTGTCAGCATTACTGACAGGTAAGCAGAAGCATCAAGTGACGTCTACAGTTAAGGCTGGAGTGCCACAGCACACAGCCCTCTTGAGAGGCTGGTTTCGGTGCCAGTGAATGCAGGCACATGCAGTGTCCTTCGCTGTGTGCTTCTTGGCATGGCCCAGCTCCTCTCCCTGAGGCTGCAGAAGCTTTCTGCTCAGAGTCCCCCCGCCTGCGCTGGGCACCTGGCAGGCTCGGCGCAGGCACTGGCATTGCATCTTTCATGCAGAGCAGGTGCCGCACGGACCCAGCTAAGCATGGGCAGTTTGAAGTTAGGCTTTCTAACTGAAGACTTTGGATGTGCTGCTGGGACAGTCATGCCAAGAAATCGGCAGCCACAGAGGGAAGTTCAGCAGAGCAACAGCTTGCTGTCAGGGGCTATGTCAACTGCCTCACGGATTACGGGGAGTCAAGCTGAGCCATGGGGCCGGGTTTAGACAGGCAAAAAGAAGTTGTGTGACATGGTGAGGTTTCCTCCTCTTTAAATATACGTCCTTCAGCTGAGTAAATACCAAACTTGGTGGTGTCTTTCATCACTCAAATGAGCTCTTGATGTCTCCTCTCAGGCAGAGCTCATCGCAGTCCCCATCAGAGCAACGGTCCCACCTCTCTGACCCTGGGAGACCTGTGGCAGAGTTAGGGTGAGTAACCTGTACCCCTCCCAGACATGTCCGATAATAAATGCTCTTGTGCTGGGTTTGTGGGGCAAAGTTTTTGGCAGGGGGGCTGCAGGGATGGCTTCTGCAAGAAGATGCCAGAAGCTTCCCCCATGTCCAGTGGAGCAAGTGCCAGCCGGCGCTGATGGACCCAGCACTAGCCAAGGCTGAGGCATCAGTGACAGTGGCAGTGCCTTGGGGATAAAATTTTTAAGAAGGAAAAAAATAAAATCCATCTGCACTGGCCAGAGCATGGGGTGAGGCCATGCGAGAGCCCCAGCCCCCGGGCACCAGGCGGGGCAGGGGGAGGCCTGGGGGCTCCAGGTGCAGAGCAGAGCCCCCCCGGCAGCCCTGGGGAGCCCCCAGCCAGGCGGGCTGTGCCCCCAGCCCATGGAGCCCCCGGGGGAGCAGCTCCCCCCGGCAGCCCGGGCAGGACCCCCGGGGCAGGGGGTGCCCGCAGGGCGCTGTGACCCATGGGAGGGACCCACGCTGGGGCAGTGTGTGAAGAACCACAGCCTGTGGGAAGGACTCACATTGGAGAAGTTTGTGGAGGACTGTCTCCTGTGGGAGAGACCTCACGCTGGAGCAGGGGAGGGCTGTGAGGAGGAAGAGGACACAGCAACGGCGTGTGAGGGACTGACCCCATCCCCCGTGCCACTGACTGGGAGGAGGGAGAGAAATCAGGAGTGAAGCTGAGCCTGGGAAGAAGGGAGGGTGGTGGGAAGGTGTTTTTCTGATTTGAATGGTGTTAAATTAAATTAGCTTTCCCCAGGTTGAGTCTGTTTGCCTGTGCCGGAACTGCTGAGTGATCTCCCTGCCCCCATCCCGACCCTCTTCTTCTCTCTCCCCTACCCAGCTGAGGAGGACAGTGATGGAGCAGCTTTGGTGGGCGCCTGCCATCCAGCCAGGGTCAGCACAGTGCAGCTCCCTTCCCAGGATTAGACTGAAGCTGCCAAAAGCAAGAACCAAACCCAGTTTGTCGGTCACACCATAGTGACAGAGGCAAGCCTCCCTCCCGCCCGCCCTCCCCACTCGCCTGCCCCTGCTGTAGCTGTAAATGCCTCAGTGAAAGGGCAGCCGCTTAGCCAGGGTGCTCACAGCAATGCCAGAGCATCACTGTGCTAATAAGGAAAACAACCAGCTAAGCCTTGCTCCAACTACTGAAAAATACCAAATTAAGAGGCAGAAACAGATTCATGGTTGCTGTCTCCTGATATTGATTCAGCCCCTTAATCAAGGGCTATGGCCAGAGCTGCAGACTGCTCTAATTTAGATCAGGTCTGCAGCCGCCATTTGTCCTTTAGATTAGCCTGCCCTGCAGAGACTGGGACAGAACTCGGTCCCTGTCTCTGAGCTCTAGGCACTCTTCCCTCTTGGGTTATCTTTGGGTATTATGTACGTGGCCTCACATTTTTAATAAATACCTTTAATTTAGCCTCAACTTAGTCAAGCCCCTAAGTTTTGGGGTGTCTGCAGTCTGTTAGCTACTGAATGTATTTGAAGTATGTGGAAAGCAGCAAAATCTATTGATCCTTTAGGGCATCCAATTTGCCTCATTTGTCAAAGCAAAATGCACGTATCAACACACTGCTTGAGCTAAAGAATATCTAGGAGAGTGTTGCAACCAGACAAGCTCCAGTTTCCACTGAGTAAACGCTGTAATTTGTTTTGAAGAGCCTGGTGATATGAAATAATGAACCAGTAAGCTTTGGACTAAATTGACTATCCATTTTTGTCTCGCTGGTTAATGTTGCATTCTGTGATTATCTAGTCTCATCCTCTTATTTCAGCCAAAGCTGAGTATTTTTAGCACAATTCACAGCATCTCTATTCATCAAAGGCCAGAGAGTTTAATTGTGGCTGGTCAGTAGCAAGTACTTAATTTTGACCAGCTCCATGTGTGCTGCATCCGTGTTGGTCTCCAACAGGTTAGCTGGAGTACTAATTTCACACTCAATCCATTCATGGAGAAAGCACGCTCCTTAATCCTGTCTCCTGGCCCTTTTAGTCACTCTGTTCCCTTTAGCCTCTCAATTTACACCAGTGAGCAAGTGTAAGTGTTAGAGCCAACAAAGTCATTGCAGGAAGGAGAAAGCAATAGCCTTCCTCTCCCTGAAGTGAGCGAAACACGCCTGAGTGATGTTAGAGTGACAGCTTGGAATTGCAATCTGTCTTTCTCCCACGTGTGGCAGGCACGCAGACGAAAGGGAGTGCAATGTTCTTCTGCAAAGTCGTGCTAATCTAACTTAAATTGCAAGGGCCACAGTAGAATAAAAGGACAGCTTCTTTCTTGGGCTTGCTCAACACTGAGAAGATCAAAAGCTCATTTTGTACCACTTGCAGTTGTGGTTACTTCAGCCAAACCGCATAAGACACCCACACTGGAAAAAAAGAGCAAAGTTTTTCTTCAACTTTTTAAGACTGACATGTATGTAGCCCTTTTTTTCTTGTGTAAGCAAGAGAATCTGGTACTGTACCTAGACAATGATGTTCAGGGACTCAAGTGACTTACCAGCCTCGGTAGAAAAAAACCTTTTAATATATTTTACGTTAATGGCATGACATGGGCTATCTAGCAGCTTCCAAATCCTGGCCTGAACAATGTTTGCTAAATTTACAGAGCATGTTTAACAAAAATAATCAATTAAAGAATAAAGCAAGAATTCTGTTTTATGTTTTGAGGATAAACTTTACTAACCTGTCATTTAATTAATAGCAAACAGTTCATTGTGATGGCTTCCAAGGACTTGTAACTTGATCAGTCCTCTTAAATGCTTAGTATTTTAACATATAGACACGCAATAACTTAGTTTTCACTCGAAAAGAACAGTCCAAAAGATGAGACGTACAAGAGGATGGAAAAAACAAGACAGCAAATAAAAATAATAACCCAGATACACAGATCCTTCTACAGCAGCAGGAATGAGGGGGAAAAAAATATCTCCAATATCTCCGAGTAACATTCTCAGATGAAACTGCCTTTACAGAAGCTAAATCCCCACATTCCTTCCAAGAGACACACTACGGCTGCCCAGTGCTGCATGAGGATTCAAACTTGAAGGACAAGCCTAAATGACACTTATTTTCATCCACCAGTAAAAACCAGCTGACTGGGCAGTCATCACCGTGTTTGTAACACGCTGCCTCGGACTTCATGGCTTAACTGGGGGTGTAGGAGCCCGCTGCTGAGCAGGAGCTCAGAGCCCTGTTGTCAGCTGGAGTCTGGCAGCGCCGCTGTGGTGCCACATAGCACGGCTGCACTTTCCAAACTGGCAAGTTA
This sequence comes from Falco peregrinus, assembly GCF_023634155.1. Taxonomy (NCBI): domain Eukaryota; kingdom Metazoa; phylum Chordata; class Aves; order Falconiformes; family Falconidae; genus Falco; species Falco peregrinus. The sequence goes on along the minus strand of NC_073724.1, from coordinate 3,171,944 downwards.
CAAAAACCCCAACGCCGTGAGCGAGCAAATGCAATGCAGCAGGAAAGGAAAAACTCGATCTTAGTGACTGGTCTCCCCCTGCTCATATTACAAAGCCAATGAAAAGCCATTTTCCAAATGGAACTGCAGCCCCAAGTCTTTTGCGTTTGATCACGCCACCGCACGGGCTGGCTCCTGCGGTGGGGAGGTTCGGAGCAGCGTGGGACAGACAGCCGGCTGAGCGGGTGGCACGTCTGGCCCCTGCTTCCACCGCCGCTCGCTCTCCACCTTGCGCAGGCAGCGGGTGCGTGGTCCCCCTGGCTGTGCCCACAAAGCGGGCTAGGTGTAAAAGGTGGGAGGACTGCCCTCTGATACATGATCACTTTTATCTACAGGGAAAAAAATACCTCTTACAGACATTCTCCCCTGCAAAGAGAAAGCCCTTAGAGAGCCAGAGAAGTTTTTCCCTTCCAGTGCGGAGAGAAGAAAACTCCAAGGTGCTCTCCGCCGCATGGGCTGAATGCTAGATGAGGCGAACGTGCAGCTGGGGAGTGAATGTGAGCGAGCCAGAGCTCTTGGAGCTCCTCTGGCAGGGCTGCAGGGGTGAGAGACACCAACCAGAGAGGTGCCATTTGGTTAAGGTTACTGGGAGGTCAGTGGCTGTACCAGAAACAGGACTTTGAGGCTGCCTTCGCCCTGCCCTAGGTTAACGCTCCTTAGTTTTCTGCCCGTTCTGCAGTCAGAGCCTGCCTTTCCCTCTGCCTTGTCTGGACTGCTCCTATTTAAAAAATCAAACCAGATAATCCAGAGGACCATGAAGAAGAGAAGATAAATTAATGGCCCTCAAAGAACACAAAGCGTGTGCACAGAGCATTTGTATGAGGGAGAGGAGCAAAGCAGTGCAGAATTGTAAAACAGAGATTCCTATCTTGAATATTTGCGGGTAACGTTTCTAAGAGCAGGACGGTAGGATCTACTATTGTTTCTTTCTCTTTTTCTTTCGTTCCCCCCTTTTCACCTCTCGTCTTCATCTGCCTTTGACTTTTGCTTAATAAAAATTCTTTTGTGTCTCTCCTTTGACTGAAGTATTAAGGGAAATGAGTAAAACTCTTCAGCACTTTTCTATGAGCAAGTTTAGTGTCCTTCCTATTAACTGATTTATTAGGAAAACTCCGCAGCTTCACACCCATCCTTGTACTCTCTAGCCTACCTGGGAAATCCTTCCCTTGCCCTCCCTTCAGGGCATGCAGGGTTTCCGTCCAGTGTTCGTAGCCCGCGTTGGAAGTGCGTGGTGATGCCCTGCTTCATGGCAGTGTTTTTGCAGCAGAACTGCAATGCCCACAACAACAGCATCACTTTCACAGCACACAGCTCTTCTTTACCTAAAACTCCCAGTGGGGGCTGTCAGCTGCCAATGAGCTTCCCGAAAGAAAGAGGAGCCGACAGAAACCTGATTGACTTTTAATCGGATAGCATATGGTGCCGAGAAGAACAAAGAGGCCATATTGACATTTACCAAATTAAACGGTTAAGCAGGCTGGAACAGGCCTGACGCCGATGGTAGACCTACAGCCACAGCCCGTCGGGCACTGCTGTTTGCAAAACACGCGCTGAAGTTTGGACACTCCTGGCGGCAGCAGTGTGAGGGAAAACGAAAGGCGAGCAGATGGCAGATTGGCAGTTTGAAGGGAGATACAGCCTGGCTTGTCTTACTATTTCGCTGTACCTAGATCAATATTTTATTCCCTTGTTCTCAGGCTGGAAGTGCTCTGGCTTGTTCAGTGTGTCATAAAAAAAAAGTTGCCGTACAGGTCTCAGCTGTCGCCCTGCTAAGTGGCAGCAAGGCGGCCGCGGGCAGCAGCAGGCACCGCCGCACTTAGACTTCATGACTCGGTAAAGGAGTTGTCAACAGCTGCATCCAATTGCAAATCTTCTGTATCAGCACTTTTGAAAACCTTTGCAATTTCAACAGAAACACCAGCAGCAGGAAAGAAAAACAAGTGCCTTTTTTTTTCATCGGTTTGGCATTTTGGTAGACGAGAGAGTGCCAGCCGCTGAGGTGACGGTCCTGCTCGTTAGGACAGCCCAGCAACCGCTCGTCGGCAGAAGTTTCCTTGAGCGTTTCTATCCCACTCTCCATTCTCTCACGCTGAGGCTTTCAACACCAATATTTGACTTGATTCTAAGGAAGCAACATCTTCGATCCTGCAATGCTCCAAGTCAACTCACAAGCTGCAAATTAGCTCAGCCTGCCCCTTTTCGGGGCCCCTAAGCGGTGACCTTGCCTCAGTGTCACACACATGGCTTATATTTTGTCTTTATCTTCCTCTGGCAGCTTCGCTATGCTCATCTTTCAAAGCTTGCAGACCACTGGGAGGGCCAGCGACCTATCTGGATACTGGGAGAGCGTTTCTCAAAACGGCCCATTGGGTTCATTAAGGCTTTGCAGTTTGAAGTGCAGCTGAAGGCCCCATGCTCTAAAACGTAATTTTAGATTACTCTGAAAAGCTAAAGCCAGTCAGCAGCAGAATCACAGAATGGTTTGGGCTGGAAGTGATGTTAAAGACCATCTAGTCCCACCCCCCTGCCACGGGCAGGGACCCCTCCCCCCAGCCCCGGCTGCTCCCAGCCCCGTCCAGCCTGGCCTTGGGCACTGCCAGGGATGGGGCACCCACAGCTGCTCCGGGCAGCCTGTGTCTCACCACCCTCACAGTAAAGAATTTCCTCCCAATATCTAATCTAAGTCTCCCCTCTGTCAGCTTAAAGGGCAGAAAGTAGGTTACATCATAAAGCAAACCTAAGCTAGCAATTTTCTCTGCGTAGGAAAATTTCAGAATTGGGACGTGGAAGATGTTTTCAGGCATAACAACAGTTATTAGAATAACAGCTTGCATACTGTACAGATAAAACTTATTACTGTAATAAAAGTCAAGAAAAACATATCCAAGTGAATAATGGTTTTGTTGGGTTTGCTGCTAACCTGAAAGATGTCACATTAACTTTTATTTGGGCTGACCTAAACCAGAAATGATCACTACTTTCCTCAACAACAACCACCACCACCAACCTGGAAATATACTCTTGGGTTGAATAAAACATTTTGTTTGACTTAGAGAATTGTTTTTTGGGGGGTTGCAATCTGTTTTACTGTTGTTGTTTTTTCTTTTTTTCTTTTGAACAAATAGATTACCAAAAAAAGAGCACCTTTTTCTTCTTCTTCTTTTTTTTTTTTTAAAAAAAAGAAAACTTCCAACTGTTTTATTCTCCCCCTATGTTTCTGGCTGAAACCGTTCTCTAATAGATTTACATGAGTTTTGGCCTCTACAAAATTGAATTTCCTGATATATTTTGGATCAAACCCCAGTCAACTTTCTCCCAGATCTGATCAAAAGCTCCAGCTAAAGTTTGCTCTTGGTCAAACACCACTGAGACAGCAAAGACCTAAGGGTGGTAGCGAAGAAGCATTTTTGACTTTCGTATGACGTGTCTTTAAATCAAAGTAGTTACATGTCTGTGTTTTTTTCCATTCAGTCATTCGCTTTCTGTGTTGGGGATTAATACTACCTTTGTTCATTTTGAGGGGGTGGGGGAGAATTTCTGACTCAGGATTCCAGCCTTTGGAGCATTAGCTGTAAATTAAAACAGATGCTTTGCTGCAGATAACCCAATCAAATCAATATGGAGCCAAAGGCGCCCCTCACATGATGAAAGCTGGCTTTTAAAGTCCTATAAAGCTGTTTTACTGTTCAGTCCATCAATTTCCTTTTCCTGCTCAGCTCTGATACAGGACAAGTTCAGGCCACTGACCCTCTTGCAGAGCCCAACATGAAAAGTCCCCCCCGGGACCAGCACTGCGGCTGATGCTGCTGGAGAGGACAGATCAGTGCAGGGTTTATGTGCAGCATAGGAGGAGGTTACAGTGGGTGTAGCTGTGTTTACTACTGCTCTGTGTTGCAAACCATAGCCAGACTCTTGTGTGCAAAGCTCAGCACCAACACCAACGCCATGAAGGTCACCACAGCTGTGGTCACACACAGGTACCACTGCTTCAGAGGTGTCTGCTCCATCCTTCTTTGAGCACTTGGAAAAGCCACATGCTGCCTCCCTGCAATGCCTTTCTTTTCCCACACCCTGCTCCGAAGAAATCAGGCTGTGTGCTGTGGTGCCTCTGCAGACCAGCAACCTCTTGGCAGTTTTGGGTCTCCCTTGGGCTGCAGAATCTCAGGGATGAAAGAGAAACCAAGGAGAACATTTCAGGCAGCAGTGCAATTAATTTAATTTCCAAGAGCATCAGCACTTGGATTTTTTTCTTAAATACCCAGCTCTTGGAGTCGTGGGATTACAGCATAACTTCTAATGCATCTTGTCTTCTTAAAGTAGATTTCTGACCTCAGGTTTGCAGACAAGCTCTGTGAGATACCACTCCTGAAAGCCTGGCAACAAGGTACCACCACCAAGAGAATTAATTCTATAGTTTTTAAAAACCCCAGCTCACAACTTTAAAAACAATTTCATAACTACAGGGATTGAGACAGCATTGAAATGATCAGAGTGCAAATAGTTTCCTCCATTTCAGCTTGTCTATTTTTATCTTTTCCTGGTTTGCCTTAACTATTTTTGCTGTCCGCCTTCCTCTAACTAGCTAAGAACTGAATTGTTTTCCCCTGAGTTTAGCTTGGGATTTACAGGCTGGCTAACTCGATGCTAGTCTTTGTAGCTTGCTTATTCTTGACTTTTTAAGAACATTTTTCAATACCTTTGTGAGTAAGCAAATAGAAAAAACCCCACCAAAACTCTTCTTCTGCTGAATGAAACACCTTATGTGAGCATATTCTGTAAAAACCTGCCTTTTAGATTAGTTAAATTATTTAGAGCTCAAGAGTTTACATTGACAAGCAGAGATCCTTACTGCTCCTAGAATTCATTGCAATATTAATTCATTGCTATGATTGCAGAGGGATGTTAGAGGATCTCTTTAAAAAATGGTAACTTTTAAAAATGTACATTTTTTTTTTTTTAATATTTATTTCTGCTCTGAAAGCATAGGCCAAATATCACATACATAGCATATTGACAGCTGTCTCCTCATGTTAGCTCTCCAGCTTGGCACCAAGTTGCATATCAATATATTTACAACCTAAGTCACTGGAGAAAAATATTTATGAAAGTCATATTCTACAATGTAAACATAAGAGGGCATGCCCGGAGCTGTCATCTGCACAGAGCACGCAGGGCATTGTGCATTCCCCTTTGCTAACTAAAGTTTTAGAGGGCCTTGTGTATAAGAAAAGGTGGGGATTAAAAAAAACAAATAAAATAAGGATTCATGTTAGGAAGAAGGGCTGCCAAATGCAAATGCAACTTCTGAGAGAGCTTTCTGGACACACGCATGTGGGACAATCCTCCTGTACTTTAGTAAAGCCTGGCTGTAACTCCATCATTGCTCTGCATAGCAGAAAATGAAGGCAACACTACCTACAAAAACTTTACTTGGAATCTTGGCTTTTCTTCACTTGGCAAATCTTAGATTTTCACTTTTCAAGTAAGACTGATGGATGAGTTTTGATATTTCAAACATGAATGTCTCTTTGTTCCTAGGATACCGGAAACTACAACAGAGTTGAAAGACGACTTTATAAAGCTCTGAAAACCAAGGAGTAGATCCTATGTTTTGCCTGAAGCTAAAGAATCTACTTCCACAGCAAAAACAGAAAAGAAGAGAATCTTATCAAATAAAGATGGAGGCAACCTGAAGGATTCATGACAAGTGTGGAGGGAAATGCCACAAGAGACCGTGTTCAAGGTGGGAATGGGTGGATCTTCATAGACGTGTCAGATAACACAATATTTTTTTTTCTTTTTTTAGTATAATTAAAATTCTTTACAAGCTATACTAATTACCATTTCATACAAGTGACAATCATCTAGGGTTTATTCCTCAGTAAGCTATCATGCAGCTCCCAGAAAACTTCCTAGTAGAAGTGTGTCTTTGGGAAGAATCAGAGAGAGGGACCTCATCTTGTAGATTTGTTCTGGAAAGATGTTTCCATTTATGTACTGTGTTATGGAGACAGTGACAAAATGGTGGACAAAGATGAATACCACAGGTCATCCAGAAAGCATCCCAAACAGAACACAGGAGAAAGGAGAGGGTTAGACCTATACTTTGACAGTGAGCATAATACTTCAGTTTGAGGTCGCAGGGAAATAGGATGTTTTGGTGAGATGTCTTCTGATCCATACACATCTTCTTCCTCATTCTAACATGGGATGTGCACAGACTATCCTTCAGATGAGAAAAACAAGATGTGGCTTGACCCCCAGTACAAAGCTTTATGCAGCCCTCACATCAGCATGACTCATGAAAATAAACTCCCCTGGCTCCCCATCTGCCATACATTAGCCAGCAGCAACTTGTCCTTGAAATGAACCAAGTACAGGTTTCCATCTGGCCAGCAACCAATTAGTCAGCTTGCATGGCGACCTTTTGCCTTGTGATTGCTTTTAAATGAAGTCTCCAAAATCTGTATTGTTCTGGGTAGGAAACATCTGAAACCACTTTCCAAAGAGCGCTTGGCACCTCCCCACTATTTTACCATTGTGCAATTTAAAATACATCTCACTTCTTGTTCCATCTAACCATTTGATCTATAGCCCTGCTTACTCACTGCGGTCACTCCTCTGGAAACAAAGAGATCTTCTATTCCTTTTGAGACTGAATTAAAACTGCTGTCCCCAGGAGTACTACTGCTAGATCCAAATATCCAGCAGTCTACAACGTACCGAGGCTGCCTGTCACCACTACTAAGAGACAGGCAGGAGGAATCTTAAAAGTAAACTTTCTTCTTTCAGTGTTGGACATATGATGGTAGACCAGAACGTATCGGGGAGGTAGAACCTGGAGCCCAGACCTGGAGGTCATAGGCTTAGCTTACAGATAGCTTGAAGATTCAAGCCCAAATAAGTTTTATCAGCCGATTTTATTGTAAATATATATTAAAGAACACATTTTTTGCAAATGATAACATTTCTTAAAGTATGTCTAGTTTTTTCCACCTTTACCCCTGATAAAACAAACAATGGGGTGAAAAGTGAATAGTTTCTATCAATGACTGCATTTGCAGACTATATATAAATAAAATCAAAAAGATTACAGACTGACATTAAAAAGAGCAAAGTCTTCTGAATACAGTTTGCAGTGTAGTATTTGCTCAGATGCAGAAAACTTAAATGCAGCTGTAATCTGTTAAGCAGCTAGCTTAGTTTTAGATAAGGGTTTTTTTTTTAATATTATGATGCTGCCTTATACTTTTCGCTTTTGTTTAAAATACATAACTTAGTTCCTTCTAAAATAATTTGATAATACACCATCCTAAACTAGAACTTTCTATCAGGAAAATCAAACATATATCTCTGAAAATACCAACTACCAAACCAATATTATAATTTCTAACCTCTTACAGACTAGAAGCAAAGAAGAACACCACCAACCCATATGACTAGTTACTGACAGTTCATCTTCCTTTGTGGTCACAGGATGGATTAGGTGGCCTTTTGCTCCCTTCTGAACTTTCCTATGATGGTGCAGAAGGAAAACGAAGCAATCCACCTAGCACATTTCTAGGGGGCACCCCCTTGCCAGCTGGCCAATGTGTGTGGCACCAGGTCACTCTCATTTGCCTGTTGAACATGTTTTGCTATGAGGTAGTTAGATTTGAGTAAGGCTGAAGAACTCACACTGCTGAACGTTATCTTTTCTAAGGGTGGTTTACCAGCCGTAACATACTATATAAGAAGTATTAACAGGGAAAAATTCAGGAGTCACAACTTACATACCGTGCAATGGCAGAGAAGATCCTACTCTCTTCAAGCAAAGTCTGTGGGGGAACATCCCAAGAGCCCTTCCCCACCACATATGCTACACTGGCTGGTCAGACAGCATATGTCTTTATCTTTTGGCTTGGGTTCACCTCTTTTGCCATAGAGCAGCTCATACTGGCAGCCTAAGCTGTCAGTGAGTCACCTTCAGTGTTTGCAAACCCCTGTGCCTGAGGCACATGAAGGCTCACCTTCACGAAGCACAAAGTCTACCAATTGCCCTAAAGAGTCCTTTAGATTCCCATGGTCTCCTGGCAGCTCGAGTCATATGAAGATGTTCTCCCCTCTGTGCTTAAGAGGGAGGGGAATGGTATAGCACCTGTTCTGCTATTTTGTGTCACAGAATTGCTTTAGCATGACAGGTTCCATCACGTCCACATCTCTGGTGTGCTACACCTCTGATGGAGCTGTCTGTCCCCTGCTACCAATGAAGAATATTCACTGGAAGTGTGACCCAAGCTACAGCTACCTGAAGCTCTATGTTCAAAGCCTAACGAAGACCTGGCAGTCGTCATGCACTCCGTGTGGCACTCAGGCGGATGCTCACTCCTCCTGCTCTCCCTCTGGCACCTCTTAACGAGTCTATACGTACTCTCTATCTGACTGGGCTTCCAGCAAGTGGGCATATTTGGAAGTTCAAATCAGGCACCAGAGGGCTCTGAGGCACATGAAGGCTCACCTTCATGAAGCGCAAAGTCTACGGATTGCCCTAAACAGTCCTTTGGATTCCCATGGGTCTCCTGGCAGCTCGAGTCATATAAAGACGTTTCTTCCCTCTGTGAGACAGGTTGAGACAGGAACAGCGTTACAGTGTCACCACCACACATTAGCAGGGCAAAACCTGTGGTGAGGAACTGAGAGGAAAGAACAGGAGCCATGCAAAAAAGAAAGTGGGAGAAACAGCAGCAACGGGGAGAAGCAGAGGTGGAAAGGGGAAGTCTGGTGAGATCCTGTGCTGAGGCAAAACTGAAATGAAAATATTAATGGGAAGTAAATGAGAAGAGCTAGAGAAAAACAGACACAGTTGAGGGGCTAGGAAGGCAACAGAATGGGATGACGGGACCCGACAGAAAAGCCAAGAGTTACAGAAGCTAATGACAACCTGCATGAAGCTGGCGGGGGGGTTCCCCTCTGCTAAGCAACTGTATCCATCTCAGGCTCCCCTGGCTGATGCAGGTCTTCCCAAAGGTCCTTGCCCAGTCTCCTTATGAGGCTTGCTGCAATTTCTGCCTCCCCACATCTGCTGTTTCTGCCCCAGGGATTTCTGTCGAGCATTTCGAGTCTCCATCTGATGCCGTTCACTTCTGCCAAAACACTGTTTAGCAAAACCAATGTTTATGGCTGTGCACACAATATAGGTAAACATGCAAATCAGATCATTAAAAAAGCTGCAGAAAATGCCTGATAAGCAGCTGCACAAAGCTCAGCGGCCACATCATGGGGTAGGAGCAGCCTGCATCTTTCCCAAGGGCCGCGGAGAGCGCACTGTTTCCAAGCAGCTTTGGAAGGGATGGTTCTTGCCTTGCGTAAAGGCCCACACCACCCCTTGCACAGTGTTGTAAGGAAATCCAACCCTTTTTTGGTTTGCTGAAAGCTGACATGCAACAAAACCAGATATCCGTAGAAGATGTCTTCAGGGGCTGCAAGTGACCAAGGGTCATTGCATTAGCACATTCTAATTAGACTCTTTCTGGAGGAAGTGCTATGTTGTCAGGCATCCAGGTTTCAGAGTCTCAGCATCAAAGCAAAAGAACTTGCATTACCAGAATGACAAATAAATATCACTGAAGCATTCCCTAACAATAATGGAAGGGCTGATAGCTGAGAAAGATTGAGCCAAATTCACTTAGCTCGGAAGGCCTCAAGAAATTGGTGTAATTTGTTAGCTCATAGCTACACGAGTGGAAAACTAAATGACAGCAAGAGTTCCTGCCACACGGAAAACAATGGAAATCAAAAAAGAATTGCTGGAGCCAGGAGATATGAGCAAAGATTGGAGTTTTAGCTATATCAAAGAGCATAGTCTGAAAGGAAGAAAAAGTAAATAAGGATGTAGAAAATGTTCTGATATACCAAACAGTTTCTATTGAATTCCAAAAGAAATGGAAGTTGGCATAGTCCATTATCTAGAAATAAAACACATTTTTAGTTCCAACGCAGCCATTTTTCACAAGGTCAAAAAGACTCAAATCTACTAAGAACGAAATATGAACAAAAAATAGGCTAGCTAAAATTGCAGTCTGAATTTATTCATCGTTCATTTGATCACAGATGGCATATAGTTCAGCAAGGATCTGATTATATGACAAATGGTTGGTTACTGGTGTAGCAGCAGAAGATACACAGCACAAAGAAAGTGCACTTTTACCATATTGTTACTGAAAGCTGAGATTTTATCGATTTGCAAAAGGCAGCTGGGGGAAGGACTAGCGTTAGAATCAGTAACTTCCGAGATAAACCTACAAAGTTGCAGGTCCTGGCAGAATTACATGATCAGCTGTTATTAGTGATACTGAACTAACAACCTCATTACACCCTGCGTAGATGCGGTGCTTAGGGACGTGGTTTAATGGTGGACTTGGCAGTCCTAGGTTAACAGTTGGACTTGATGATCTCGAAGGTCTTTTCCAACCTAAATGATTCTATGATTCTATATTTCCATACCCTGAGAAAGGATGGGAGTGATGGCACGCTTCAGGGGAGGTGTAAAACTGATCTCATGAATACCTCTTGTCCTTAACTATACAATCAACCTTGTGGCTTGAATGGAGGTTCAGCCCCAAAATCTTGACCCAAATGTCTCCTGGAACATGTCGGACAACGCAGGATTCATCTGATCTTCGTTCATGCTGCAACGCGCTCCTCAGTGGGCAGCACTTTGCAGTCCTGGAGGAGCTGTGTTTCAGCACGGCATGAAGTCATTTGTCGAAAGGCAGGTCAAGTTTTACAAGGCATTCAGCAATGAGATATTTGGGGATGAAAGATGCCATATGATGTCAGTAGAGAGGCAGAGGCTCAGAGAGTTCAGTCCGAATGGTGATCATCCGACCTGACCATTCAGGGCTCTTCTGCTTCTTCTTTCAACATATGTTCTGTTCATTGACCCCTGTAACTGAGGGTTAGGGAGAACAAATATTAGGTAAGACCAAATCAATACGCTGAATTTCTCGCTGTAACAGGATTTATTTATCCGAGAGAAATGAAGAGAGGCAGAAATGGGGAGATCAGTTGCCTTTAACCCATCTGTAGAGTTGACCTCACCCCTATTTCTGACCTAGCTGGCGTTTTTAGGGGTCTGCCGTCAGGTGTGGACACAGCTTCAGAGTGCCCAGAGGGGGAATAAGGCTGGCAGGGCAGCAGGTCGCTGGCGTAACGCCCCGCGAGTCCCTCCGTAAATCTATGTCAGACATTTGCAGCTGTTACTACAGCTACTTCTGATAGTCAATTGTTCCGTGGCCTCTTCTGCATTAAATCTCTTTAATTTATTTTAAAAAATAATTTAAATGATTTAATAATATAAACTTAATTAAATTCTGCATTAAAGCTGTTGTTGCTGATACCCTGGGCAACTATGGCAGCACAGAGCTAAGGATCCACCTGAAGAACAGGACAGGTATGTGGGCGCCTGGGCTTTGCATCAGCCCACACGGCCACTGCTCAGTGGACATGGAAGCTGCACGAGCCATGTTAAACCCAGCACCACACGGCAGATGCAGCCCACGAAAGCAAGAGTTTGCACCCCAGAATTCATGGTGGGAGGAACTCCAGGGCACTCAAAGTTATACATGCTGTAAGGTTGGCTTTGGCTCTTCATATTTGTGCTATTATGAGCTGGAAAATATAACTTCTTGGTGTAAATGACCCCCCCATCCCCAGATTATTTCTAGCTATCTTAACAGGTTATAATAGTTAAAATTCTCACCAGTAATGTCTTGCACCTTCTGAACGATGTTCACACAGACTTATGAGTCTAAAAAAAAGAAAAAAAAAAAAAAGAGCAATGGTGGTTAAACATATAAGCTCTATGGAGGCGTAATTGGGGAATCACATCAGCTTGCTGCTCCCTTCCACTCTTTCTCTACGACACTGCAGCATCATGTAATTCCTGAGGCCCATAAGAGGAAATAGGACACATTATTATTGGGTTGCATTTCTAGCTGAAAGGAAAAGTATAAAAGTCTTCCACAATAGAAAGATGCAGTCAGATCTTTCGGGTTCCTTCCAGCAGATCCGTCTCCTTGAATAAAGATGATAGATGTGATCAGAGAGAATACAGGACAGATGGGTATAGCAGTGCATCATGTTCTGGCTGCTGCCCACTGCTTTGCCTCTGCGAGTGGGCTGGAAAGGGGAAAGAAGAAGAGTGCTATCTTTGATTTTATGCTCTCTCATCAACGGAGAAACCCCAGCTGGGAAGCTGCAGGCAGCACAAAACAAAGCAGACCAGAGAACCTGGTCCTTATGCAAATATTTAAAACTATGCATGCTGTTACCATATGAAAAAATACCCTGAGGTTGAGAAGTGGAGGAAAGTACTTTAAGGCATACTGTGAACACTAAACAAAAGTCGGCTTTCAGCCTGAAAAAAAAAAAAAAAAAAAAAAAGATAGTCTGATGTTCTAGATTCTTAGGTAGCCCTTATAATAAAGAATTGTACTGCTTCTCATCCTGCATCGCAAACAATATTTAGGTCTGTGGTACTTTTTTACAATAGTGATACTTACTGTAAATTTGTACAGCGAAGTAACTTTAAAAGCGTAGTCGGAAGAGCAAAGCAAAAAACTTAAGGAAAGAAGAAGCCTAAGACCTACTTTTGCTGTAAAGGAGCATTTCTAGTAAATCACATCTCACTACTGATTAAAGTTCCGCCATCTGGAGTTCACCAAAGTGGCATCTGGCATTCCAACAATTTTAGGAAATATGCTGTAACTATAATAATAAAACCAAACATCCTGGTTTTAAACAGGCAGTTTCTCCCGCTGATCTTTTTAAGAGATATGCTCCAGTTCAGGCGGAAGGCTTGGTGCACAAGCGATGACGCTTGGTGAAATTCTGTGGCTTACTGTGCACCAGAGGTCCACCCGCTGGACAGAATTCATCCTTCTGGCTTTAAAATTGTGGCTTAAGAGACTCGCTGAACTGAAGTGCTTTAAATATATAATCACCAGAGGAACCCTCTGTTGTCCAGGGCCACAGGCACCTCCAGAGCATGACTGAGCCCCATTAAGACGTGAATTATCTTCGCAACTGACTACTTACCATTCCCTATTGAACAGAGGGACTGCACTCCTGAATTATTTACAGTTCAGCAGAATGCAGTTGGGTCTATGACTATGCATCCTGTACCAAAGGCCTGACCTTATTACACACTGCTCAGCCTATTGCGTTAGGATCCTTTCTATATCTCTGCTATTTATGATCAATAGCATGGACTGCTGACTAATGAGGCTGGGATCAGAAACATTCCAGATGCTAAACCTTCAAAAGGATGTAGGTGCCTGATGTTCCCAGTGCATACAATCCTGACTGACAGCATTTTATGGCATCCAAAGGTCTGAAGGAGTTCCACACAGAGCTCTGACTTCCTCAGTCTTGGCAATGCTGACTTAACCCAGAAGATGCTTCGGGGCAATGTGATGCAACAGGATCCGCAAAGCAGGATGCTCTGAATATGACTAATTCATGGAAAACAAAACCACAACCATCACATTTTATAGCACAGCAATAAATAAGGGTGGGTGGGTGGGGTGGGGTGGGAATACGAGTTGTTCTGCCCCTTCCTTCTTTTAAACGATAGATTTGTGGCTAAAGCCACCATAGAGAAAACATGGCACTAGTCTGGGTGGCTGATTCCATTTTCTGGAACCAGACACAGCCAGGTAGGCTAGACCTAAAAATGATTTAAGTGCAAATAGTCTATTTATATCGGGAGGCTTTTGTTATTTGGATTTATTTCATCACAAGAGGAGTTGCCTGGTTCTGACAATCTGACAAAAACCGACAATCATGTATCAAAAACATACTTTAGCAAGTTATCCCCTTTCCAGTCTGTTCTTCGGCAGCCCGCCCCAAAAAGTGTCCTATACAATACACACTGTTTTTTAAACAAATTTCTTTCAGAATTAATTTTTTCTATGTACCCTAAGCTTCCTTGGCTAACAGAACTGGACATCGGCACGTCAGTGATCCATGAATTCAGTTGATGGCGATCAGAGCAGCACCAGTTCCACTGGCCAACATGGATCTTTCCTATTGATGATGCCAGTTGTAAATATACAATTAGATATTTATAAGCAGACCCCACGATTCATAAATATGTGCATTTCCTCCACAATAATATGAATAAATGTTTGAATACAACAAACACCCAGTATATTTACAAGTATTTTGAGAAAATCTCAGCGTCAGCAGCACTGAACTTCAGTGAGGTCTTGTGCCTTCAAATGTCACCTTGTATAAGGATGCGCGCTGGAACTTCACGACAGGCAGCAAGCATCACATGTATTTGAACAATAGCTAGCAAAGTTCTGCTTCTGTATTTTAAGTGCAATGTACAGTAGTATATTAATAGCCTTAAAATAAAATAGGAAAAATAAATTTTATGCAAGCCTTCCATCAATTTTTTTATATTTTCTTGTAATAATAATATCACAGGCTACTTGTAGAAGCTTGGATGTGACACAATGCATGCAGTGAGTTTTTCTTTGCCATTTTTCTTTCAGCCTCTCTCTTTCTCTTCTATAGCTTTACCCTTTCCTGCTTTGCTTTTTTTTACTTTCCCTCGTATATGCACCCTACTCTTTTCATTGTGAAGCAGCATACATGTATGTGGCCCTGTTTACGCTGAAGGGGGTAAAAGCACTCTGCAGACTTCAATTAATTAGCACACGGTAAGCCGACAGCAACACGGTCACCCTGATTTTGCCACCCTTGGGTTAAAAATCGCGAGACCATTTAACAACACACAAACTTCAAGCTCTCTTTTCAAAGTTGAGGCCAGCAGCTTGTGTGCAGGATCCTTCCTGTGCTCTGGATGGCATCTCTAGCTAAGCTTATGCAGATGTAATTACCCAATGCAGATGCAATTATCCAAACTGGAATTTTGCCAGGACACAAGGATCAACACGTTTGTGAAATGTGCCATGAAGTCGTTCGCGAAAAGTAGTTGGAAGCTCATTTTTAAAAAGTGTCACCCTAAAGGCAAAAGAAACAGAACTGGTGGAAATCATGGCACCTCGCTGGAGATTCTCCAGCCCCAGCCATGCCCTGGTCTCTCTTGTGACAGGGTTTCTCTCTCTCCCATGGCTGGGAGCGTCGAGAAATACTCTGTGCTACAGCTCTGGCTTCCTTCTGCCAGCAGTTTCCTCACAGGAGGAGGAAACAGTCTCGACTCTTCATATTTTTTTAATAAAATATCTTCCTCCCTCCTCTTCCATTGCAAACTTCTGGAAATAAAAAGCACGTTTAAACTTCTCCAGTTTCATTTTTCTATGTTTTGTGTTTCTTTTCTTCTGATCTTTTTGCTTTCGTCTGCTGACTTTATTATACCAATTTAGCTGCCGCAGATGTTCGTTCCCCCCCTCCCCCCCCCCCCTTTTTCTTTTAATGGATACGGCAGTGAAATGATTGCTTCTGGCCTGCTGCCCACAGCCGCTGCTTTTCAGTGGCTCCTTTTCCCCTTACCGTCTCTCGAAGTGACATTATGCAACGAATCCTACAAACACTACGACATGCTGACAGCTCTTTTTTCAGCAGACTGAGCTCCCTCTCGGCATCAAAAGCGGTATCCCAGGCCATCTCATCAGCCAAGGCAAATTGTCACATCTTCATCAATTCTCCTGAAATCAGTGGAGCTTCAGCAGTTTAATTCAGCTGGATAAATGGACGGCTGAATTCCCGAAGTACACCCAGGGACTAAGACTGGGGTTTTTTTTATAACTTCAGCCACAGCAGTGAACCCATCAGCTCATCCTAAGTTTTTTCCTTACCACCCTTTAGAAATTTCCCACAGAGTTTTCTCCATATGGGACTCTGGCACCAGCCAGAATCACTTTCTTTTCTTTCTGGCTTAGGGAATGAATGGCAGAAAACTGTCCTCACTGCAGCACATTGGTGGGACTCAGCAGCACGACTCAGCACAAGAGACCGCTCTGCGATGCTGCTCCTGCTCAGCACGGCAAGGCTGGGACAGAGAAACACCAGTATCGACATTTCAGAGTGCCTTCCCTGGTCCTCTGAAAACTGCAAGTTATTGAAGATGGTCAAAACGAAAGGGGAAAAATAACGACAAGTTTGGCAAATCTTTCCATTATACAGCATTGTAGACTATCTTCTACTCATTCTGACAGCTCTTTCCCAGGACAGCAGACAGGACTCCGCGCACCCCGCATAACTAAGCAGGCCAAAACCACAGCACGTGACATCTCTATTGACTTGGTAATTCAAAGGATTTATTTTTTCTTTAGGTTCCCTCCAGCTCTACATGCAGTTGCACGCTCAAATACAAAGCTTCCTGACCCTTACAATTCCGAGGGACTAAAATCTGAGCTGCTGGGTTTAGTTTAATCTTTAATTTCAGAAGGACCTGGGCCAATGAGTGAAGAATCACATACGGCCCATAGGCAGAGCCCTTCTGAACAGCATATTCTCGATGTTATATATAGCACCTCTCCCTTGTGAATTTCCAGGTGTTTCTCAGATTTTACAGGTAGGAACACCAAAACTCCAGATGGCAAGCGTTTTGCTTGAGATCATGTCAGCGATTACAGAGGTATTTCCTGACTCCCATTCTAATTGCTGCATTAAAGAACATAGCTAAAAATCATAGCCGAAGCCCTACTGCTTTTCTTTCCACTATCACATTTTTCCTGTAATGCAATGTTTTGGTCTCATTCCTTTTCTACATACAACCCTCCAGTCCGTCCAAAGTAGCATGCTTCTTGGCCAATTCCAAGTACTTTTTGTTGATTTTAACAGGCTTATTACTGCATATTTGGCTGGCCACAAGCCACAGTAGATTTAGTTTTATACTGCTTTCATTAACTGCTTTCAGATATGCTAAGTTTTCTTGCTGCATGGAAAGATAAAATAGAGATGAGGGCTATTGCTGTGTTCTATTCTTGGTTTGTAAGACCGGCGTTAGAGTTTGTTTACGGTCCTTTCTAGCGCTGTTCACTCTACTACCCAAGCTTGTTATTGACTTCAGTGTTTTCAACATCTACAGATGTATCCAAGAAATGCTTGGAATCAATAATGTGAAAAGGGAAATTGAAAGCTATGTCTGTGAAAATGTTGTGAAGAATACGCTGGCTTCTAGGAAACTGCAACTGAGACAAGAGCATGTTGAAGATAAAGACCAACCCCACAAATCTCCATCACACCCCTTCTCTTCAAAAAATGATGGTTCCATTTCTGCTTAGTTCACCTGAGGTAGAAAGTCACAAGAAAGAAGGGAGACGAATCATTCCTTGTGCTTGAAAATGACAGGAAGAAGAAAGGGAAAGATGGAGGGAGGGAATAAAAAGTAAAAAGAAATTGCTAAGCTCTTAAGCTTTGGAAAAATAAACTCACTGTCATGGTTGGACAGAATGACACAACAAGTCTGGGTGTGAAGACATCACTGAGGACATTTACCCAGGAACAATCCCATGCCGCAATCTGATGGCAAGCAACTCCTTGGAAATCATGGCTTAGTTGGGTTATCCTAATTTTCTTACCAGTAACATGTTGCTTGGATTGTCAGCAGCTACTGGGATGGACCGGCTCTAACTCAGCATACTCCACACGAGGCAGCCGTAGTTCCTTCCTTGCTGCGGCACTTCGGAGGCAGTGTCCTTATTGACATTCTGTGTCTTGCCAGGAGTGGTAACACAGGAGCAGCAGGGTGCTTATTGCTCGTCTGCTGAAAAGCCTAATCTGGAATCAGAAAAGCGTATTATGAACAAAACAGACTGTATTGAAATTGGGATATATTGCTTGAGCTGTTCTTTCATAAAGAAATACACTGAAGATGATTTTCTCTTTCACCTAAGTAACTTAAGAAAGTTATTAGTGGACTGTTATTTCTATTTCATCATCTGACTCTGTTTTTCACTAATGAGATTTCCAACAGCACCTTAATTCACCTTTTTGCTAAGTAACCTTCTCTTGCTTCAGCTTCTTCATTAAAGCCAACTGTTTTTTGTTTGTTCTGAAGCTCTCTTGGTACAGAATATGGCATTAATTATTTTTCTCCCAGTCAGATAATGACTGTAACCTAACATTTATACTTGCCCCTTCTTCATCAAAGACGACGCATGTTCCTTGGTACTTGGTGAAAGCTGAAAAGACTTCCATTAGATCTTCAATCTATGGCAATAATTTATGTGATAAAACAGAAATCTCACTGTAAACCAAGGGTTTGCTAGGCAGTGGCCTTAAATATTCTAGGATGAACACAATGGTAACTGTACAGTTCCCAGGAGCTCAGGAGGAAAACCAGTGTGATACAAGGATAATTAAATTATTTTCAAGCTTCTCAAGTGCTTTTGGAATCCCTATATGTCACCAGATGTCTCCCACACACTAGTTTCTACTTTCTTTAAATGAGTTAAAGTAGCAAAACTCAAGGAGCTATCTCATCATCCAATTTAGAAGAGTCTACACTGACATCCTTATTAAAAAGCAACACAGGTGAGTTTGAAAGGGCCCTGTTCATCCCTTTATAGCTTGGCCCAATTTTGTAAAACGTTATAAAGACCTGGCTGGAGAATTTGTGTGTGATTAATGTCTCAGCTGTGTGCCACTGGCCTTCTGTTGACAGTAGTTAGTCAACATTTTAGATTTATTTCAGGTGGCAACAAATTCTGCTTTTAGGGAACAGTGCATTTGCTATTCAGTTTGAAGCAGCTGTATCATGGAACACAGTGAATCCAGGGATACAATGCGAACTCATTAATTCCTTTGATGCAAATGGTTCCTTATTCTATCCTTACAGATAACATAAACATATTTTCCCTTTTGTCTGAGAACGTTTCTGTTTCTAATCTATACACTATATTCAAAGACATATTGCTACATTTCCACACTTAATACAAACTCCGTTTCCATTAGTGTTTTGGTGCTTCACTCCATTTCATTCTTAAGCAAATTAATAGTTTCTAAACCAGTTTCTCTCCAACCATTTGTAATAGATTGCATGGGCTTCATGAGGTCCTGCTTATTGGAGTTTTCTAGTGGAATTTACAGCAAGGCAAAACAAAACGGTGAAGGACATACTGTAAGGAACAGTTTTATGTAAGCACAAACAGGAACAGGTAAACTCATCAGTCTTTTTCCTTTGCTATTTGCATATGCCATCGCCTTCTTGTTGTGATCACAGGTTTTGTTTTCCTTGTGCACTGCAGCAGACCACCTCTTGCTTTATTTCACATGTATCTGTGCACCTTAAGCATCACCTGGTATTTCTGGGTTTGAATAAATCTCTGGTTTCAAAGGAATTCTTAAACAAAGCCAATGTATTCTGTGTAGTAATAGGCAGTGTCCTGGAAGCTCTTGTAGCTTAATTACAACTATCCCCCACCCCCACCCCCCACCCCCCCGAAACACTATGTTTTTTGAAAATTCAGCTCGTTTTCTCTCAAAGCTCATCCTGCTTGTTAAAGTCTTGAACCGGATTTTCCAAACAATTTGTAAGCCTGGTTTTCAGTGAAACCTCCTGCCCAGTAAGTTTTCAGTTTTATTTGGTTCTGCACAGCTCTAATGACTGTACGCGCTTCCAGAAAGCATTTGTTAAATGCTTAGTATCACCAAACCATCATTTTTAAATGTTTCTTTCAAAATTACAACAGCTTAATTCCACCGAGTGTGACTCCCGATCTGCCCTTGCACCAGCTGCTGCAGTGCTGGGGTCGCCCTGGGGAGGGGCACAGAGGAAGGCAGAACTTCAGCCTGCGTCCTTTGACTGTTCAGGATGATTATAGGTTGATGATGATGCAGCCCACCTTGTTTAATGCCCTTGGTTCTCGAACTTTTTAAAAAAATCTAGTGTCCAAGAAAGGCAGAACAGGAAAAAGAAGAAATCTGGTGGAACCAGTCACTGAAACGAAGCCTCTTTTGCTTTCCTTGCCGAGGAGCTCTGCTGGTGCCAGGTCATCAGCACCTAGGCTCTGGAGGGGCTCCTGCTTTCCTTACGCCCTCACCAATGAGAAACGTGAGTGATGATGCTGAAACCACCGCTCATGGTGCTTTTAGGAAAAGATTGGAAAGCCAATGCTTTTTCAGAGGCTTTTTGCCTTCTTGCTTTTTACTATCTGCAGAAATGGGCAACACCTCCCAAATGGGGGTTTTACCATCCCTGAGTTCTGCTATCAGGGCAGTCAAATAACTAGAAAGACAAAACTGAAGGGTTTTTTCCTTTTCCGAAGGAATCTCTACCACTTCTGTGAGGGATTCAACTCTGCCTTTGCTTCACATTATCTGTATTTTCCAGTGTATAACCCAAGGATTTATTCCTAGTGTCTCTGTGTTTGTTTATTTTTTAACCAATAAGCTGTGCTTTCCTTACAGCAACAGGAAAAAATAAATCCATTGAAGTGCAAGAATAATGCAGTCTGAGAACCACTGAAAGAAGTGCATCTAGATGAGCAGCGATAAAAATCAGACATGTACATATTAATATTTTGACAACAGAAAAAGAACAGAGGATGAGATAAGACTTCTCAAAAAAGAAGTCCTTAAAAACAGAAGTTATCTAATTGGTTATTTTACCTAGAGGTAGAACAATCTATTTCTAGCTATCACATAGTAATGAGAAGTCATTATCTTGAACTCTTCTTTAATTAACATCAATCCTGATTAGTCAGAATATATTAGGCTTTTTGTCTGTTACCATAGTAGTAGAATCTCCAGTAAAGGAGGTATTCAATCACACATTATCATTTGCACACCAATTCCATGTAATTATTATTGTACCACGTTTCATGAATATTTTTTTTTCTTCTCATTTTCAAAAAGTGAAATCTATTATTGGCCAACCCTTTCTTTCCCAGAGCAGATCCTGGCATACCATGATTTTGCATGTTGTAGGTGAGTATAACCTAGAAAACGTTAATGGAATTTATTCAAAATGGATGTCAAAAGCCCAGTCTCCAGCACACCTGTAGTTATATTCCACTATGTTGAACCTTGAGGTTTTCTAAATTTTTAATACTGGAATTTCAGATTACAGAAAGTAAGTAAAAATAAATAAATAAAAAAAAAGCCATTTTAACAGTATAAGCTATTGGCTGTTTAAAGAAATGAATGGTTTGCTTCCAGGCCAGCTGCTAACACCACAGTAAGTTGGGATGCCCCCGGACCAGAGGCAGAGTGCAGGGGGCGGGTCTAGGTGAGGCAGCTGCAGGAGTAATGTGGGAGAGAAAAAGAGTTATGAACCTTTGCTCATTCTGCTTGGGGTTTTTTTCCTGCTGGTGTATCTACCCATATTCTATTCTATTTGTTGATTGTTACCTTTGTGGTTATTAATAAGCGCTCCAAGTTTTTGTAGAAAATAGCAACTTCAAAATAACTTCCTGAAACTGGTGAAATGGGGAATAACTTTTTTTGCCAGAGAATTCTACAGGTGGGTCGAAGCCTGTTATGCATAAAAAATATTTTTTTTTATTCTATTAAGTTCCACAGGCTTTTGGAGTAAACAACTTTTGAACCGTATTACATTTCTCAGTAATGCCATTGATTTCATCCAGACTGAACAAAAGAGAAACCCAGACCTTGCGTTACCAGGATGCTCGGTCACCGACCCCCGTGGTGCTGTGTGGGAGCGTTGCCCCAGAGCAGGGCAAGCTGAACGGCTCTGAGGGGGGCTGAGGGGGGCTCAGGTGCCCCATTTGAGAGCCACGCTGTCACCAAGCCAGCCCACACCCAGTAGCCACCTGGGCCATCAGTGCTGCGGGTCCTGGGTGCCTGCCAGCCCTGCAGGATGAGCTTGCACAAAGCGCAGCCCCTCCAGTGACACTTTGGTTCAGGCTGAAAGTGTTGTTGGTTTTCTACCTGCTCATGCTTGGGACAGAATAAAGGGACAAAGTTGATCCTAACATCACACGGGACCTTGCACCCCCCCAGTAACAGCCAGGTGGAAGGGGACCTTGGGTCTCCTATAAAAAAAGTTTTGAGTTGCTTTACTTAGTATGGGCTGGCAATAATTCAGCAAATGCTGTTATGCTTATTCCAGCTACATTTGTTTCTTCTTCAGGGTATTATCGCCCAGGAGATCGTGTAAGTAAAATACTGATGCTGGCTTTCTGCCACTCAGGGATTCCTCTTCATCTGCTCGTCATACAAGCGCCCAATTCCTGCAGCCCTTTGCCAGCCGGAGCCTACGGGTCAGTTTTATCCCTGACCAAGCAGATGTGGGAGAGACTTACACTGCGGAAAAAAATAACTCCCCCCTGCAAAAAAATCAGTGCTTCATTTCAATTTACAGATGTAGATTAAGGGCACCACAAAACCCCGCCCATTAGCTACATGCACGCTAGTTTTGCAGGAAAAAACCCCACAAGAATATTCCCAGCTATCACAGGACTGACTTTTCAGCTTTACTACATTTCAAAGCAGGGAATAAGGGATTCAGCCAAAGAGGAATTACAAAGCTAAAACCTCTCGCAGTACTTTGAAAATTGAGACAGACACAAGTCTCTAGTGAGCCTAATGCAGTATCAGAGTAAAAAGTGATTTAGCGTCTTAAAAATGGTGCTTTTGTTTTCTATTTAAAGTAGGAAATCAAAGTCATGTCTTTAAATGTTTTATTCTGTGAGGCAGCCAAAAAAGGGTTTGCTTTCAAGCCTGAACAGTGAATACAGAGATAAAGTAGCACTTTTGAGAGCCTTTCATATGACTTTCTCCTTGGTTGAAACACTTGAAACATGGAAGTATGGTGTTGCCACACTCCTTCAGGGGGAAAAGGAAAGGCTGTAAAATGACTTCAGTGTTTTGCGATGTGATTTGGGAACAAAGCACCAGACAAACTTTCAGTGTAACTGGAGGATTAAAGAATGGGACATGGTCAGCATGAATATTTTGCTTCCTTCGTTTTCTATATGTAAATATGTGGGCGGCCCTGCTTCAGCAATTAAATACTCCCCATCTGTTTTTTTTGAACTTGGAGTGATAGCTCTTAGTAAATCAATTACAAATGTTCCAACCAATGTAACTGTAACAGCCTGAAGTAGGAAAAACTAGAACTGAACTTGTCCTTATTCTGTATTAGACATCCCAGCATTTAGATGGTTCTGGCTTCCATAAATCCAACAAACTACCTCTCTGAGCTTCCCCTTTACCTTCACCCTACTCTCAATTAACACCTCATTAAAATGCACACGTGCTGAGCCCTTACTTGTTGACCATCGCTTTTAGCACATTAGTATACTTGCATTATTGCCTGCAGTTTTATTTGATCTGCAAACACAGCCATGGAAAGTCCTGTTCAAGAAATCATCGGAACATGGAAATATTGACACAAATGCGTTTGCCATTCGCCTCCTCATTATTTGTGTCTGGGTTTCCGTGAGGTGTGGATATTAAACCAGAAGCGGAGCAGAACAACAAAAGGGCTCCTAGTCTGTCAGCCTACATGGCTGCTTTGAGGCTAACTCTGTCCACATAATAACACCTGTGTGAGCTGAGACAGATTTCTTTCCTCTGAGAAACAACAACCACAGACACACACACATACACAATACCCCCATACAACCAAAAAACTAAAAAAAACCCCCAAACTCCAACAGACAATGAAAAAAGCACCTTTGGACTCGGTGCATGCTGAAACTAAATGCTTTGAATTCTCCACTGACTGCGGGCTCTCTCCAGCTTAGCTGGATATACATGCCACTGTGTCAATGGATGTTTGGGACAACTTGCAGAGAACAGTGTCGGAGGTGGCTGGCTGAGCAAACCCAGGGGCTTCATTTGCAGCACAGCCCTCCTCCTCTGGTGGCTGCTCCCTGCGGAGCATCACGCAGCAAATTGGAGCATCACACAGCAAATCGGAGCATTATGCAGCAAATTGGAGCATCACACAGAAAATCGGAGCATCACGCAACAAATCGGAGCATCACACAGCAAATAGGAGCATCACGCAACAAATCAGAGCATTACGCAGCAAATCGGAGCATTACACAACAAATTGGAGCATTACGCAGCCAATCGGAGCTTCACGCAACAAAATGGAGTATCACGCAGCAAATGGCCCTTCCCCGCAGCCCTGCAGCCAGGGCGGGCTGGCTTCCCTGACAGCACCAACACCGACACTTCTCATCTGCTCCATGCTACAGCCCACCCCATCCTCTCCAGGCAGACTTGCCCAGACTTTGTGCTTAACCTTTTAAAAAGGAAACAAAAGAAGAAGGAGTCAAACGCGGTAAATACCTATTCCCACAAAACTCTTGCTGCCCATTCACTGTGACTTGTGTGGTTTCTTTCTCAAAGACTGCTCTGCACTGCCCTTAAACTTTCCCAGTTTAAACCAGCCCATGGTCTGCAGCCTGCTCTCTGCCCCACCACACAGCAGCTCCTCTTTTGATGAGTTATAGTCACTTGAAAAACCAGGAGACATTTCTCTAAGTCAGACGAATTACTCTGGTATAAAACCACTGTGGTGTGACTACCTTTATGTCATATATGGCAATTTAATCGTTCGGTTCTTAGCTAACCCCCCCTTATTTAAAGCTGAGTCTTCAGGTAGCTGGCACAGGGCTAGTGTCCTGTGAGCCAGCAAGGTTCTGGTGACTCAGCCCTCAGCACCTGTAAAAGCGTGTATCGATGCTGTAGATACCCTGCGACAGATGATGGGCTTCAAACGTCAGGAAATGGTACGCTGCATTTGGGTGGTTTGCACCCTGGATTTGGGCGCAATGAAACACTGTTGACCTTGTCACCCACTAGCTCTGGCAGGTCTACTGATGGAGATAGTACCGTGATGGATCCACACCCCAGGAGTATGTGTCATTAGGATTCTACTGTTCTCGGGTTTAATTCCTTTTTAATAGCTACTTTCTTTACTTAACTCCTGTACTATTTTACTAAATCATGTTTTGTGGCATCCTGACCTTCTGTTCTATCCTTCAAAATCAGCTGTCTTGGAACTCAGTGGGAAAGGGGGTTTTTTGTGTTTTTCCGATTTGTTCACTGCTTCTCTCCTCATAAGCCTCCTGGGGTTTGGGATACCTGCCGTCATCATTTCATATATTCCTCACTTAGCTGGTTTTACTTTTTTTTCCCCCGCTGTGTGTTACTTAGCCATTTAAATGCTACAGAAAATCACAATGCTTCTGTTTGATTTTGCGGAGGTGAAACCAATTTGTTCAACCAAAAGTCATTCTCATGCCTAGATATTTCCTTTGTTCTTCTTGTATTTATTCTATTTAAGCTGCAGAAAAAAATGGTAAGAGTTTCTTGCAGTGCATTTCTGAAGGAAGCAAACAAGCCTGTCACAAAGAAAACAGGATCCTTGCCTGTCAGGGACTGATCTTTAGAAAGCTCAGGCTATCCCCTGCAAGCACAATCTGAGCTGAACCCGGGTGACGGGGGAAGCTCCGTACATCACTTGTCACAATTGCTTGTCACAGCCTTGCTCAGGTATTAAAACAGTATCTTACTTCACGAGCAGACGCATTAAAAATCAATCAATGTCACTCCTGAGTGAGCAAGTCCCTTCTTAGCATGAACTGTGCCTCCAGTTTTCCTAAGAATTTTGACTTTGATGACTGATTTGTTTTTCTCAATTAGGAGAGAATATCTGACAGCCTCTGTGCTTACTGACAGAGAATGCAGTTCAAAGCATTTTAAAAAGAATCATCCTTGGCAATTACACCTACTAAAAATAAGTAGTGCTTTACAATGCCATTAATTACTATAATTACTGTGCCTTGAATGAGGCTTGCAACAGGCGGGGATCGTTTCAGCACTACGCATTGTGGTGAAGCACAGCTACGAGACATCCCGTTTTCACGGTGCATATTTTCTCCCAGATCCCTGAGCATAAATTTCATCAACATTAACATGAATTCCAAAACCCATATCCAAGTGCAAAGGATCTCATGATGCTTTTATACTTTCAGGATCTAAACTATAATTTCAACCATTAACAAGCACCATTTAGCATTAGATTTGCTTATGTTATATTATAGTTCTGGCGATTCTATACAAGATGCATTGCAAGCTCAGTGAAGACTAAATTGTGGTACTGAATAAACACTTTAAATAATGAAGCAGAAATAAACAGTGAACATTAATTTAAGCGTTTTACTTTGAATTTTCTTTTGAATAACAGAAACAAGCATGGTTTGCAAAACTCATATCATACAGCACCAGTAAAAATTAAACCTATCACCCAGAGATTCCTGTAGGAACAAACCCTCGCTGCACAAGGTACTTCCCATCATCTCATTTTGCCTAGGGTCAAGTATCGACCAATATGGGTCAAACTGTCAGCCTCCAGCTGGGGCATCACATGGACCATTTTGCTAAGAAAAGCACAAGTCAGAAACCAGCTGAGCCAACACTGATGACATATTTCAAAAACCGTTGTTCTCATGGTGAAACAGCAAGGAAATACACCTGGCAAGTCTCTGCACACATGAACTAGGGGGCTTGCATCAACAGTTCTCTTTCGGTGAGCCCGCCACTCTGAGAGAAAACAGCCCTGTTGTGTTACTGTGGGATGTTTCTGCTGTCACATGCATCACACAGGCTGCTTTACTCTTGGGGTCCCCACAAACAACCAGCCCCAGCCACTCTGTGTCTTGTGCAGCTTGGTATCAGCAAAAAAATTACGTGACAGCATTTTCTCCTCCAGCAATATCTGTTCTACCAAAACCATTGAATCAACAGTTACTAAATTATATATATTAGCTTTGCAAGCCCAATCTACACTTTGCCATGAAAACAGGTGCATCTGCAAATATTTTTCATTAGAAATGTAATTAAAATGCATAAACTTGTTTGCCAAGCAATTTGCACATAAATCAAGAATTAAATTAAATATAGAAGCCTCTTCCCCCCAACCCAGATTAAAAAGAATTTAGAGAAGTTTTCTGGGTCCATTTCTGAAATAATCTCTTTGACTCAAGCTTGTCAGTCTCAAACTTTTCTTCATTACTGCAGTAATCCTGAGACAGAAAGTTTTATTTCTAAAACTGGTTTTTGGTTGCAGCTAGAGTCTCCTGATAAAGTGGTGGATATATTGCCATGAAGAATGAAATCTACTGCCTCAGATATCATATAGAGACAAACAAAACCTGATCTTCACATAGCAAAACGCCATTCCAAAGAGGCCACCCCTATGGGGAGAGCTCAAAGCGACTCGGTCACTTACTGCAGAGACGAGTCACGAATCAGGTTCCCATTACTGCTAATGAATTGCTGATGAGAACCTCACCTAGGAAGATATTCTTTATTCACAAATATTTGCTAAATAACTTTCATTCATCTATGAATAAGCAGCGTGCCTTAGACTGCTCGCTGTTGTGCATTTGGTCACTCCAGTCATGCAGTGCAGCTCCTGGTCCTTGGCTGGAGGGCTGAATCCTTCTAAAAGCATAGTAACAGAATGGAAGGAATATATAAAATATATTTATCATATAAAAAAATATTTGTATTTATATATAAGGCTCAAGCTTTTGTGATCCCATTAGCAAGACGGGGTTTGGCAACCCTGCGGGTGAAGGCCAGAATTTGCTGCTCTGTTCAAAGAGCACAAAAAGGAGAAGGGATGGAGCTGGGAGAGGAAGAGGGAAGGAAGGTCCCAGAAAAGACATGCTCGCTGGCACGGCTAGGGGAGGAGAATGGCTGGACTAGGACCAGCAACTGCTACTCCTTGGAGAAACCCCTTCCCTAGCAGTAGTTGCTACCCCACAAACCCCGATCTTGGCTGTCCAGTGCTCTGCATTAGGCAAAGCAGGTGGCATGGCTCTGACCCACTTGCTGCCCCAAGCAGCAGCTCACGTTGCCCATGCCTACTGCCACTCTCCAAAAGGCATTCTTCCAGTAATAGCATTTGAATAAACAGTAATAATTAGTACTAACGTCCCCCATGTTTTTGCAATTCACTCTGCCAGCAGTTGCCAGCAGCCGTGAGTAATGGGAACCCACACATTAATTCAAACCAAATGGGGGATTTGGTTTGGTTTTTTTTTTTTAAAGACTCAGTAAGTCTTGCACTATTTTTATAATATCAGAATGATTCATCTCTTTTCCATGGTCTGTTCAAACTCTGTCTGCTCTGGACAACACACATTTGAAAAGGTTGCAAAACTATTCCCAACAGAATCACCTCTGGATGGAGAACAAGACTTCGCCGCTCAGCAGCCTCACGTGGTTTCAGCCGGGTTAACCAGCACAGACATGCCGTAACTCTGGAGACAAAAAAGTTGCACATTCCAGTGCTGGCATCTCAAGCCCTTCAGTTTTTTCTGAATACCTATAAATAAATCCACCACAAGAAACGCCGCTTGATAATCTTCTTTTGTTCTTCCTCTTACTGCATCATGAATCAGAGAATAAATATTTGCAAAAAGAAGTTGAGAGACCACTTTTTTGCTGCCATATCACAGCGCCAACAGATTCCACACACCACACACCACCCCCCCCCAGTTATTTTACTTTGATCGTGTGACTCTAACTCTGGTTAAAAATTGGCAGTTTCTCTTGCTCCTCAGCAGAAGATGATGGCAGGTGGTCATTGAAAGCAAAGATGGAAAACCCCAAGCTGAACCATTATTATCAACCAAAAAGTGAGATGCGTGCACAAAGTGTTACAGTTCTGTATCCAAATGGATTTTTTGTAGAGCATGAAATTGCACAAAAGTAGCTTTCAAAACAGTATGACATTATTTCTTCATCTGAAATGTCAAATCCATAGATTTTGATGATTTGGAAATAATTGTGTGGATCTTAATTTCTTCGTTTCTGTGAAAATCAGTATATTGTGCTCCTGGATTCTCACTCAATGGAACTAATTATAAATGAAGCCTTGAAGTATGAATTCAATTGAAAAAAGGTACCTCATGTAGGAGAAACATAAACTGATTTTTTTTTCTCTCTGCCATCATCAGTGACAGTCAAATTGGCCAGCACTATTAATTAAAGTCCACCTCTGAACTGCTCAGGTAGTGAACAAATCATATTATCTGTCTATATCAGTTCAGCAATAGATTAAAAAATTTTTTATTTGATGCTCTGCCTTCTTCATTAATTAGTTAATGTTTGTAAAATGCTTTGAAAATGAAAGGAGCTGTATAAGCAGCACTATTATCATTACACACTTCAGGGCAGATAAAGAGTAAGCTAATGAAAGTCTGCAGTAGGAACAAAACGGATGGCATATTGAAATGAGGTGTATTCTGCAGGGACTGGGGGGGTTGGGGTTGACCAAGTGGCACAGGGAAGTTCAGATAGGACTAAATCGTTACACTGTGATTCTGAGATTCGTTGAATGCCCAGCATAGAAATAAATTGGTGATCTTAATCCATATCCTAAAGGACAAGGCTCTCCTCCATATCAAATCATCATCTTTTAATAGGGTTTCTCTACAAGGGAGAAAATAGGACCTCTGCAGAGTGTGCAAGGGACAGCACGGAAACACTCGAGTGCCTTCTCCCTCTTCCCAACTCAGTGCCACAGCAGAGGGCTTCTCTTCCCAGGCACACGTCAGCAGCTCTTTCTAACACCACCAATTAAAAAAAAAATAAATATCAAAATGCTTCTTTCTCTCGCTTCCCAAAGGGAAAGTGAGTATGTTTCTATAATTTATGTAAAGGATGAACATTATGAGACCCTGGGGTACTCTACAGTGACAGAAGAATCAGTGGGGCTACAGGATCAGCATTAAAGGGGCAGAGGCGTGGGGCGTTCTCCATAGGTTGTGCATCTTCCATAACTGTCCTCATCGGCCTCTGCTTATTGAATCTTTTAAAACAGCTACATGTTATATCCAGCACATTTCCTGATAAGGTCAGGTATGAAAGATTAAAACAAAGTGGTTGGGAGGCATGGAGGGCCTGACCAAGGGGGGCTGGGGTCAGAAGTTAAGCAGGAATTGAAACGGGGCATCAAACGGGAGTGAAGGAGAGAGCTTGTGTGGGGCTTGGGTTTTGGCACAACAGAGCTGAGGAGGTGTGAGCACTGTTCACATTTCTTGTCTATCCCTACCATACTTACTATCCTGGTACATGATTTTTTTTTTTTTTTTCTCCCCTGCTCAACACCTGCTAGTGTCTGTAAGTAAAAAAGACATTCAATTTTAAGCATCAGTGCGTAGCATTTTTTTTTTTTTTAATGTAATGCTCTGTAATTTTGGGTCTAAGGGAACTGCAGTGGGTAGCACAGCCATTCTTGACTGTAATTAAAGCCTTAGGAAAAAAAATTCAAGGTGGAATATTCATCAAAATGGTTTAAGACATGAGGCTGCACCTTAAATACTTAATTCCGCTCCTTTATGCAGGTGAAGGGAAATGTCTGCAGAGCCCGTTTCGTGGTCAGGGTGCTCCTGACTCACAGACCTGGACCTGCCTCACCTGGGTACTTATCATGAGTATTGCCTTCCCGGTCCCCCTCGGCCCAGGGTCCTCCAGGCCATGGAGAGGGAGGTGTACCTCCTGAGACAGACTTCATTGTCCACCCAAATCTCCCCAGGTAATGAGGATTTCAGTATAGGAGCTTCAGTTATGAGACGGAGGGAAGGTGGGATGAATCCAGGACCTGAGACGAGCATGGAGCATCATTGCCTCATCGTCGAACTGCGGCTTCACCTCTTCCTTCTGGCTCTGGGAGGAAAAGCCTCTGCTGCATCACTGTCAGGAACCCGCACAACCCCCTGTGCCCCCACCGGCTCCCCTGACTTCACAGCCTGAAAAAATGAGTGGGAGAAACGCTAACCCCCCCAAACTTCACGCCAGAAGAGCAAGCCTGCAGTCGCACTGGGACCCCCAGGACCCCCCTCTGAGCCGAGCCGCTCTGGCAGGGCTGTGCCCTCCTCGGCCGTCGCTCGCTGACATCAGCCACACGTTAGGCTGCGTTGTTTTTAGATCATGACCCAAAATTTGTCAAGACTGCTCAGGTGAAGTTTAACCTAAAGGATATAAGGCAGCAATGGAATTTAAGGGAATAATCCATTTTTTAGACTGCTCGCTGTTTTCCCTTTAAAATAAGGCACTCTACAGATCTGCTGTTTCAGAAACTGAGAGGTTTCAGTATTTTGTTGTAGGACTTTGTGAGTTTGTTCCATGACGGAAGAGTTAAAGACAGGGTGTTAATAAGGTATTTTAGGAAGCAGATATGCTGCCAGTCATTTGTTTACAGTTAGTGGTTTGCGGCTGAATCCAGCTTTACTATTTTCCTTCCAGCCCTCATGAAGCTGAGTTCATCGCTTGGAAATTTACTTTTTAAAAGCGTTTAATTGTCATTCAATAGCTAAACCTCTATTTACACACAACTGCTGAGTTCCTGCTAACCACCACCTCTTTTTGATTAACACGGTTCAGCCTGTAAGGTTGGTAATTGAGCATTTAGCAAGAAAGAAAATAACAAAGAAATGCTCAAAAAAACTACCCCCCCCCCCCTTCATTTTATTACCTCTATTTTGGTTCTGCTTTTATGTCATTTTGCCTTTAGACTTTTGTTTTCTTCTCTAGTTACTTTAGCGCCTTATTGCTATAGCTTCTGTAGACAGAATATCCGGAACTCTCCATGTTTTCACATTTTCCTTCCATAAAAACCACTACTGCTCCCTTCCTGAGAACAAAACCTCAAGATGGGAATAAATGTTACTGCTGAAGTCCCAAGGGCGATGCTCTCATTGATTCTAGTAGATCTAGTGTTGTCTTTACAGTCTCATCATACAAACTCTGGGGAGAGGTTTGATGATCTCTTTCTTCTTGAGATTTTTTGAAAAAACTCTTTAGAGAAACTCTGCTGGTTCTTCTGCTCTCAACACACACACAGGCTCTGCTGTAAGACCAGTGCTCGTGACTCATGAGTTTTGGAGACCTGAGTTTAAAATGCACTTGAAAACTTCTTTCTTGAATTTAATCTTCTCAAGGTCCTTCTGACACTTCACTCTGTATTCTGTGTTCCTCAATACATTAGTTAGCAAAAAAGCAAGGGATTATAAGCGTATTAGGCAAAACTGTTTTGTCAAATTTTTTCATGGAAAGTGTGAAATCTGGCTTTTTCAAAAAATATACCTCGCCTTTTATACAGGTAAAGTACATCAGATCAGATGAAGGTATCAAAGTTAATGGTGGACAGCTTGGAAGATCTGAGGGGTGTGCATCCACATTTTTACACTCCTAAGTGTTCAGCCTCAGTTCTGCCTTATTTTAACCTGATGATGGCATAACAAATACTTTCTAAGTTTTCAAAACAAGCTGAGGAAGAGCCTGATCTGCCAAACTTGAACAGATTTAATTAATATGACTCTGAAATGATTATATTTAGATATATAGTTTGTCAATACCATATGCACAGTATTTAAAAAAATTTACTGCAGTACCAATAGTCAGGAAATGCAGCAATTAATCGCTGACCTATCTGCACCGCTATAAGAAAAACACTTTCTGTCCTGTAGTTACAGGGAACATGATTTGGTCTGAAGTCAGAGCAGAGACAGATTCTCAGACTAACCAAAACTTCCATGGCCAGTGAAGGTTTAGTAGTTTAATCCGATCTTTCATCTGATTTCCAGGAGGCGGCTCTGGAAAGGCTTGCCAGTATTGCTGGCACAAAACACAGAAAAGTTCAGGTTTCGATTCCATACCATTTGCATTGTCAAGGGGAGATGACAGAGGAAATACTCCATTCTTATGAAGAAACAAAATGATTAGCAAGCCCATGGAAGAGGCAGGCATGAGTGATAAGAGGAGAGAAACACACTTCTCAGAGATAGTCCAATATTTGAAAAAACAGCTGCAGTCAATTTATTTTGCTCTTTCCCCAAAGACCTAATATACTGATGTAAGCCAAAAGCAGGACAAGAAACAGCAGGAACACTTGCATAAGCACTACATTGTAGTAGAAAGAAACAGATTTTAATGCAAAGATAAATGTATTTAAGAGATAGATTCATGTTCATTAGAAGGAAAGCAGGAGAACTGCAGAAATAAAACCAAGGTTCCGTTTAAAAGCACCGGACGGTTTTATTTCTCTGCTATTTGTGTTCTGTATGTTCGGATCAAATCTATGCTTTTGCAGGAACTCACTGTGAAATTACATAGTATCACCAACATGAAGTACTAGACAACAACGTCAAGGTTGAAAGTCAGATGCTCAGCAGCTGGAAAAAGCCAAAATAAGGGTTACAAGGGCAGCCTCAGTTGGATTCCTTTATATGTATATGCTCATTTTGAAAAGGAGCTGCCATAAAACTTTTAAACGGCACTGAACAGATTTCCTCCCCTAATCTGGTTCTTGGAAGTGGCTAATCTGTTGTTGCTGAAAATTTCAACTCAGTAACTCCAGCTGAGGTATATGCTTTACATGACAAGTGTCAATCCACAGGATTACATTTGAGCAAAGTTATAGGCAATTAGGGAAATAAAAGCTATTATTATAATAAAAGGAAGTACGGAGCAATCTCAGCTACAATCTTAGCTCCTAGTCCTGCATATGATACAGTCCATTTCTTTAATGCATAATTCTCACTGCTGTTGCAAGGATTAAGAGCACTTTATGTGAACCAAACTGTAACCAGCTGTCAACAGATCATGTTTTCTTCATTCCCTGCCTTCAGCAATAACTGAGTTCAATAGACACACATTTTAAAGGAAAAAAAAAATCAAAGAGTGGTTGAAATAAGATTGGGATGGAATTATTTTCATGGGCCCCTCTTGTTTCTGGTTTTAAGAAATAGAAGACTATTTGACTATTGTCAACTGATCGACTGTAGTACAATACACTCAACTGGTCCAGAGCATGCTGATACAGGAACGGGCATAAGAGAAATATAAGAGAAGGGGGCAGAAGAGGCAGCCCTGGTTCACCTCCTGCCTCCCTGCTGCTCCTTCCACCGCACTACTTCGCTCTGAGGGTCATCTGGTGGTAGGAGTGCTGCTCGGGCTCCAGCTCCGCTTAAGTCTTAGCTTCCTTGAGGCAAAATACCTTTGCTTAACAAAAGCACCTAACTATTAACAAAAAATCTGATACTAACTTCAGTTTTCCCTACTGGACCCTTAAATAAATGTTTCTTAGATAAGCAAGAGACCAGGAAAATTCATGAGTTTTATGTTCAGCTGACAGTTCTATTCTTGTTATACAGTTACATCTTACTCATTCCTGTCTTTCCCTTCTCACATGGCTTCCTAGATGAAGGCCAACCTTAGTTGCTGTTGATGTTTTCCCTATATTTATTTTTAATGCTTTCTCCATGTCATACTTCTACACGGTCTTTTCTAAGCCAGTTTAAAAACATTTTCAAAACTGTGAGGGGGAACAAATTAAAAGGAGCCTGATGTTCGTTTTTACATGTTCAGCATTTGTATTCTACCTCATCACCTTTTTTCCTTTTCTTTCTATTCCCTTTTCAATTTCTTCCTCCTTCCTCAGTGGAAATCAGCTGTTCTGCTGGGAACACTAAGAACAGCCTTCATGCATTCCACTGATGCTGTATGGTGGGCTTATGGGTTAGAGAGGGAGATGGAACACCCTCCCCAGGGCACGTCCCTTGCCCACTGCTGTGCAGCCATGTATCGAACCACAACCACAGCCCCCTTTCTGCAGCACGTAACAAAGTCGTGCATGAAAACACAACGTTCTTCATACATCGGCATTCAGTCTGCCTTAAAAAGTTGATCAAAATCAACTGCAAACCCCTACAAAAGGACCGAGGATTCACCCAAAAAGTCTCTTCTGAAAATAAAGGCACCAGAGACCAAATGAGCCCGTCATTCCCACCTGTGAAACTCCAGGCTCTTCAGAATTAGGAATTTTCAACATTTGTAGCACCTTACCAGTCAATGGGGACACCACACAGGTGTCACTACAAAGAATTCAGTAAGTCTGCTTGCTGATGATGCACAAGAAAAATCAAGAGCTCAGCTCACTCTTTCTCACCTCTTCCCTCTTTTTTTGGTAGCACTCCTCCAACAGTAAAAATTTATTTTAATTATACACATGGAAAGAACTGCCAGTTTTACCTAACGCCTCATTTCAGAATTCTCTGACTTTTGTGCAATTTAGCTATAATTTTAATATAAATGCAGTGTGCGCTAGTGAAGGGGAAAATGTTGCATTAAAATTACAGGTCAGATAGCTAAGGAGCAGTGTGCAATTCAGACTGTGGCCTTAGCATCCATTATCTGATTATTTCCTTGCCAGCACACATACATACAAGAACAATCGGCAGTTTAATGAAATAATCATATCCATGCAATCTGTTTAAAATACAATTGCTTAGTAATACCACCCACAGAAAGTTTGAGACTGTAAGTGCATTACTTCTGGAAGATTCTGCATAAGAAATTAAATTGTAATCAAGTAATTATCTAATGAGGTGTTACACAACACATTTTTGCCAGCAATAAAGCGAGAAACAGAACAAAAACTGGTAAAAAGAACTTTCTCCAAAGCGATAAAAAGTTTCAGCTCTACAGTATTAGAATTATGGCAATGCCTAATCACTGTTCCAGACTCAAACATTTTATGTGAGAGCCATAACGTACTTGTCCTTGTCCTTGTCCATGTACATTTGTACGTGAAATTTCACCTGAACTTCTGTGAATATGAAATGAACATTAAGACAGCCTCAAAAAAAAGTCTGAAAATACCATGAATACATGAGGGTACATAAGGGTAAACAGAGGCACAAAGATGTTGCATGAATTCCTTAATTTCTGAAGAGTGTCTATTGCTTTCAGTAATATGTGGAGGAAAGCTACATTTTGACCTTACATCCAGATTTCATAAAAATCTCAGCATTCTCACCCTGAGCCAGATTTTCAGAAGAGCGAAGATCTTAGTACTTGGAAAAGTAAAAAATTGGCTAACGTATCTTGCATAAGGGCATTCGTTTGGTCCAGGCCAGATTTTAAAGGATTTTTGTGTGCTAATGAGACTTCTACTCTCCAGCTTTTCCATGCTTTTGCAAATCCTGCCAGCTATGTATTTTCACCTTCACTTTCCTACACAATTCTGCGTATTTGCCCCTTAGACTCGATTTTTTGTTACATACCAATACGCATACCTAGCTTAAGGCATGAACTTAATTCTACAGAGCGCCGGACTGCGATGGCAGGACTGGAATCTCTTGAGAGCCTCCAAACTGTACCGCACACCGACACCGCTGCCACAGGGTCTGGACAACACACCCGTGTGTATCCAGCCGCCAGGCAATGACCTGCCTTACACACAGATGTATTTTACCGGTACTTTGGGTAAGTCCTGGCTGAGACTTCTGACTGCTTCACTTGGCTTTGTTACTAGCATAATTACCGTTCTTAAATGGTCTATTCAAAAGTCCTTCCTGAAATTCTTTAAATCCGCCATACAGTGCAGACTGGTCAGCTCGGTGGAATCTGGCTCGACAGGCTGGCACATCCTTGCTGGCCCAAACCATGAACGCGAGTCTTCCTCGGGTCGCCTAGAGATCTGCTGCAATTCGTGTTCACCCCTAAACACTACCCTCGGTAATAGCTGCGCTTAGAAACAGTTATGTACAGTATCCTCAGCTAACTCCCATAGCTAATGTCTTGGTACGTCAT
Organism: Falco peregrinus; assembly: GCF_023634155.1. Classification (NCBI taxonomy): domain Eukaryota; kingdom Metazoa; phylum Chordata; class Aves; order Falconiformes; family Falconidae; genus Falco; species Falco peregrinus. Next base: position 3,135,362 of record NC_073724.1, on the reverse strand, counting down.
GTCCAACGTGAGCATGAAGAAAATTGGAATAAAGCTGTAAAGCTGGGATAAAATAATGAGAGAGAAACTGGTCAGATTTTGTCAGTGGTCTGGTTAACTGCTCTAATTTCTGTAAAGAAATCTAATTCTTGAACAAAACTTCTCATCAGACCTTTAAGATGAGCATTTCAAGAGAGAGACCAGTGGAAAATAAATTCCAAGTCCATATAGAATATTTCACCCATGAAGGGTGAGTATTATGTTTCTCTCATGAGTGTAAAAGCTTCATAAGTCATGACTGCACAGGCATGAATGAATTATGAGGGTCTTTTGCTTTAGTAAAAGGAGCAGGATCAGCATTCGTAGGCAAGACATTCTATTTATTCTATCTCTTTCTTGATCTCCTTTAATTTAAAATTGTTTAAAACTGCCAGTCCTACTAGTAAAGAAATGATCACAAAGAAAAATAGATCAAATTCATTAGAAACACATAATATGGGTTTCTACAGGTGATCATAAATAACACTGATTTCTGCAAATGATTCTCAGTTCCATTTTTCAACGGCTGGCAGGCATTCCCAGGGCTATGTTGTTTCATTCGTGGTGGCTCTTCTGTACCAAATGAGACAGGAGACCTCAGAAAAGAAATAAACGTGGGACCATGCTGCTGAAGACCATCAGATGGGGAGACTGCAGACAAATAGAGCTTTTGCCTTCAGAAAGACTGTTTCGTAATTAGTTCTTTTCCTGAATCAGACAGAAAGCACAAATAACACCACCTCTGAGAGAATAAAATGTTATGAAGTGTGTCAATTGGAAGAAAAATACTGTAAAGTTACATTTAGGGCTGGGTCCCCAGTGCTTTTCGTGACAGTGCAGGCTCGCACGGCGCCTTGTGGGAGCTGTAGTTCAAAGTTCCTCACATCCTTCCCCTCCTCACTTGCTTTCCAGAGCCCCCCTGGATGGAGGCAGACCCCAGCACACCCTGGTTTTCCCTGTACCTCCTTGCTCTGTCGTCTGGAGTGATGGGATTCTGTGGAACTGCTTCTTTCCATTCTTCTAATGGAACCCCCTGAAGTTCATCTTTTCCCACAGAAAACTTTCTAGCGGGCATATTTTTCATCTCCAAACTTTCTACCAGAGGGAGAATGACTTAAGAGGGAAGATACATCAATATTATGAGGCAAGAGGAGGAAAGAAAAGAAGGGGAAGTGAAGACCAGGCAGTTATAAGGCTAATAAAGAAGTCCCTGAAAAGTTTTAAAAATAGAGAAATGGTTTTGCTGCATCTGTGCTTCAATGTTTCATGAAACATTACCAAATAAATTGCAGTGAGACACTAGAGGGAACACTTTTGCCTCCAACATTGTTGAAATTTTCATACTAGCTCTGGCTGACATAGCCCTTTCAGAATAATTTTCAAGTTGTTGGTTTTATATCTTATGTTGCAATGCCATCATGGCAAGTCCTCTTCTTCCCTTCCTACGCTCCAGGTGACCTGAGCTGAGGCCAACTCACTGCTTTTGATGGGTCCACCCTTTTCTTATAGATATTTCCAGACATCCACCTAACCTTTCACTGCTAGTGAACAAATGAATGTATGTGTAACAGGAGGGTGCAGTGTCACCACAGTCCTTGTAGACAAAAGCAGTCACCATCCACTTCCAACTAAGCATATGCTGTGTGAGAAGAAAGTATTGCTCTGCCTTTCCAGCTGTTCAGATGGTAGACACAACTCCCTGAAGTAAGATGACAAAAAAACCCAAACAACAAAAAACACACGAATCCATTGACCTTTTGCAGAGAACTTCTACAGCTGATGCTCTAGAGACGTTGTGCTGCCCACGTGACTCCAGAACAGACATTAATTACCTTACTATTATTTGATTTTCTTCATCCTCAGAGTCTTCCCATCCAACTTTAGACTCTACTCAACAGTTCACAGAGTCCCAAACTTGCATTAGGCTGGTTTATTAGCTTCAAATAAGTGTGAATCCCTCTTTATATGAGACAAGCCTTGAACTGGAACTCACTTGAGGAGCTGCCATAGACTTGTAGCCATCTGATGCTGTTTGTTCTTTTGTCAATCATGAAAACATTTTTATTTTTGTTGCCTGGTATCACTTTATTCACATTCAGTCAAAGAGCTCCAAAGTACTGTAAGCTTCAGTGTATAAAGAAAAAAAAAAGGAAAAAAACCAACACAAAAGCAAAAAAATAGCTCAAGGGAGAAGTCCAACATAATGAAAAATAATGGCAACACACACTTGCGTGAACATAAGCTTTTCAGCTGCCTGCCGATTTTAGGATCAATGAAGTGTTTTAAGGAGAAGAATGTACCTGAAAAGCCACAGCTGATGCCTGTATCTTTTGTGCAGAATTGACTCCACTCTTCCACCTCGTCATACAGGGACAGATCACTGGAAATCAATGATCGTATACCAAGCTGGATGGGTTTGTCTCCTCTTTCTCAGAAGCAGTTCCAGATCACCATGCTTTTGATCAAAAGGAGGTAGTTTTGTTTGGGTAATTGGTTTCTTTTCCTAAAACTTCAAGAAAGCATAAAAGAATTGGTGAAAATGTTTTCTAAAAGCTCAGAAGTGTTTTGGTTCTAGAAGTGTTAGTAACTGCAACAAAAAGCTCTTCCTGAACCCAATCGTCCAGGCTGTCAACCACTTTTAAAGCATGCAAACATGCTAATCCATGAAAAAAAAACCAACAAACCCAGGCTATCCAGATTTCATAATGAGAGTGTTGTGCATGCTGTTAGGAGCATAAGAATGGACAGAGTCCTTTAAACTATCTTTTAAACTCCATCAGATGCAACTAACCCCCAGGAAGATGGGTCCAGTCCACCTAGAACTCATTTTGCACAAATCCTGAAGCACAGGAAAATATCACTGTCAGATGACAGGCAAATAATATGATTAAATTGTGTCTCAGAATAAGCAAGGAGTCTCCAGGTAGCCAAAGGAAAGTTCAGAGACACGCAGGAGAGGCATCAATATAGCGACTGAAGACAGAGAATTAAAAGCTGACCCCAAAACAAAAGGGACATAGTTCAGATTAAAATAAAGATCCCCAAAGGCTCCCCTAGAAGAAGGGTTATTGACAGAGATGGGCAGGCACTATTTCAAAAGCTCCAGGTTAGAAGCACATTACTGTGAACCCCCCCTATGACAATCCTGCCGTGTGGCATGTCGTGGCACAAAGAACTGCTCTGAACGAAGGTACCGCCTGGCCCGAGTCTGCTGGTGTACGCGGAGGGCTTGCAGCTCAAAGGAGCTCTGATCCGGCTGGTGCTGTGCTCCTCGCAGCGCCTGCGGGCTCTGGGAAGCCGGGAGCCGCTGCCATAGAGTTGCTGTGGCTGAAGCTGCTCATTTTCAAAGGCAGCCTCTATTCAAAGGAACGACAGGATGGTTAGGCTGGCAGCGTAGTGCCACTTGGCAGCGTCTCCTGGGGCTTCTTGATGGCCACTAGGCTTGAGCTATTAATGATAACATAGTAAATTGACTCCTTGTCACATGGCATTTTCAGGTAGCTCTGAAGTCTTTTTCAAGGATACAAGCCATATGAGGAAAAACGTTAAAGGAGGACTGAAGCCCTGAGATCCTTTTGGCCCACTGCGATGAAAGGACCTGCTGTCCCTGCATCGCCCTTTGCTTGCCCTATACACTCCAGCACATCCAGATGAAAAGACACCGAAGTACACTTCCTCTGCTCAGTTTATCTTTTGATTGTCTCCCCAGCTGCTCCCTAAATTCTCAAACAGGCTGTAGGGACGCAGGCTTGTGGCTGCACCATAACACCAGTGAGAGCTGCAAAGCTACTTCCTGGCAAAACGTTCAGAGGCTCTTGCTTGTGCTGCTCTCCCTGCTCTGATATGGCATGTATGCCTCTTCCTGGGAAGGAAGGGAGCTTAGCACCTCTCCAGCTCCTGGCGCGTACAGCTACAACAGGGATGTTAAATATTTGCAAAGAAAACCTTACTCTTAGGTTTGCTTATTAAACAAGAGGCACCATACCGAGCGTTACAAGTCTGCTGCAGAGACTTGGGAATCCCAGGGGATGTCAAAATAATTTCCAAGATTCTCCCGTGCCCCTCCTCCTCCTCCCTGCCAGCTCAGGCTGAAAAGCGAGCTGCCTGGCAGGAATGGCCACAAGGGCAGGCAGAGCTCCTGCTCTGAGTCAGTTTGCTGCCGTAGACTGAGGAGGGTCTTCGATTTGTCTGCCGCTTCGAGGGTTCCCGCTATGCTCCTTCCAAGATGCTACCAGACTGGAAACTTTTACGCTGAACACAGCTTGGGCATGTTTTATTTTTAGCAGAAAATTAATTAATTAATATGATTTATGCAAATTTAGGAGCTGTTTAGAAGGCTTCATTCTCAATGCAATATTCAATATTTGCTTAATATCTTGTCAGCTAATAGTTATATCCCCAGACAGGAAATTACACTCAACTGTAGCAAAATGGTTCTTACCATTAATTCTGTCAGAAATAGGGAAAGATTAACTGTACTATGGCTGGCATTGGTTATTTAGCAGTGCACAGGTTATTAGTATGAAAATGCATGAATCTTCTGAAAAATGTATGGAGTGAAAAGGATTGTAATTCCATTAAGCATACACGATGAAACTAGTCTAAATAGTGGGGAAAAAAAAAAAAAAGGAAACAAGGTCTTTAACTAGAGACAAATAAAAATTAAAGCCGTGAACAGTTTATGGATTTTTAGAGACAGACTAATCCTTTTTAAAAAGTCATTTTGACCACTACTCAGATGCTGTAGTATATCTTTGATCAGGTCCATAACTACTCCAATGCCATCCTTCAACACCCGTAGCCAGCCTTAATTATAATCATTCGTGCCAAATCAGATGCATATACTATATCAGGAATAACCCACAGTTATATCCAGTTTACTACTACCTGTTCAAAATTCTCTGAACATTTTGCATCCAGGCTTGTGCCATTCAGAGTCTTCTGGAGTCGAAGTTTACTTCGGTTCTGCATTTGATTCATTGTTCCTATGGGATTCTCTATTGTGGAAACAGCAAAACCCTGCCTGCCATACACTTCTTACCCAGTTAATGTGAACTTTTTATATTTAGAAGTAGAAATGAGAAAAGCATGTACCAAAATCCCAAATTGTTTATTTGGTCTTCAGCAGATACAAACTAATCAAAGCAAATAATTTTAAGGCTGCTATTTAAGAGGACCTTTTGCCAATTCAAAACACTGGCTTCCTTTTTCCTTCCTTTTGTTTTACAAAAGCACGTCAAAACTGTTATGATTGACCAGTATGTTCTGTGCAGCTGCACAGCTCACATGCAGTGATATACTTAACCCAGCATCCCTTCCCACCTCACCAGCATGAGAGTTAATTCCATCATAAACTTCTCCCGGACATCATAAAAACAGTACAGCAAGTCCCTAAAACGGCATTTCGATTAACGTTTACAACTGCCAAAAAATGAACTGGAGATTTAGCTCACACAGTAAAATGGAATAAGCACAGACCGAGGAACTCTGATATCCCAGTATACTCCTGACATTCCTATTACAATGTTTTGCACCTGCCTACTTAATGCTTTTTACTCATTCATGCCTATAATAATTAAACAAACCTGTTGAGTTTATCTTATCCCGGTGCTCACAGGTCCCCCAGCTATTCCTCTGCAACACCAGGCAAATGCATCTTGTCCTTGCCTGTGCAATCCATCATTTTGGTTTGACTCATTAGTCTCTGCCTTTTCTTTGAAAGGCAACGTCCTATTAATTGCACTCTCATGCAACACACTTTCCAGTAAGAAATTCCAAAAAACATCAAAAAGGTAGTTAAACACTGCTCCCCCATAAGCATCCCTCGGCTTCAAAGGTCTTATTTTGTCTTCTATAAACTCCGCGGCAAAACTGGAAGTTTTCTGTGGAAGAAAGACCTTTTTGTGCTTTTAGGGAATATTTGCCTATGTGATGAATCAGATACTCATACCCGCAGCTATCTGCAGAAAAGCCAGAACATCTGGGCAGTACAATGTGCCACCGTGCTAAAATAAATGCCAGGAGCATTAGAGCTGTGGTAGCTTAACATCACTGCCTGGCAGAAGAGGCAGTTGGTTCAGGTGCAGCATCAAAGGGAGGCACAGACCCATCAGGTGAGATCTACTCCCAGTTTGGGAGCCAGCTTTTTGGGTACAAGCTCAGGGGTCTCTGCAGTATGTCCCACTCGCTGTGCTTATATATTTACCTTAACGTACCAGATGCCAGAAACCAAACTGGTTTGCAACCTTGGAAACTTTGACAGTTATTCTGATGTTTGTGAGAGATGAAGGAGACTTGGTGAATGACTTGCTTCAGCACCTCGTTTTTCAAAGTACATGTACTTTCTCCTGCGAAAATTAGTGTCAACATTAAAATACAAAATGGTTTAAAAAAATTACATAAAAATTATTGTTACACTGTAAAACTATCCTCCTTGAATATCACCTTGATCAGATAGTTGTGCAGGACTAGAAAGACTAAGAATGAATGAATCATACCTTGTTCTTAGCTCTGCATTAGTAATTTGATGCCTCCGTACAGCATCTCACCTGCATATTAAAGACATAAAGGGGCTTCCAGTTTCTGCAGCCTGCCTCAGGAGAGAGAAGTGGTGCAGAGGGAGCATGTGAAGAAAAGAGGAATTTACCAGATGAAAAGAAGGGGTTGGCTATCTTTAAGCAGGACTTGGAGAATGTAGGACCAAAAGTTTTGATTTGTATGATAATCTAAAATCAAATGGAGAAAGGAGTGTTGGCAATCACTCCTTCAGTTCATAAAAATTCTTAATATATTAATTTTCTTTCAGCGTTTCTTCCAGCCTCACTCTCCTTTGTTTGTTTGGGAGGCTCTCCGTTGCAAAGTCACTCAGAGCCTCTCATTTCCACATGTCCAGCATAGAAAGTCACCTCGCACAAATCTTCTTGCTGATTTTTATTCAAACCTTGTTCCCACGTGCAGCAATGCCAGCTCCTTTGCATCACCAAGGCACATCCCTGACAAAGGTTAGGCTGGTAAGGACACACAGGAAAAGTATCCCTGCAAAATCTATTCTGGCTCCATGCAATTTGTCTCGCAAAACAAATGTATGATGTTGCCCTGATGGCAAATCCAGAACGGTTTTGCTGAATTCAGCAAATGCGAGGCACGCCAGTAAGGGATGAAGGTGGCTCCAGGAGGGACAGCACACAGAGCGGACACGTGGATCTCAGGGTGTTTGAAGCCCATGCCATCTGTTTGCCAAGGTGGTCTTGTGGGTGAGGGGCTCTGGAACAGCTTTCAAGTGGGTGGGATGGGATAAAAGTGAAATTCCTATCTGAAAAGGCAGAACTGAGAGATCAGGGAGAAAAGTGATAAAAAGCATGAAAGGTGACAGTAGTACCTTGTGTAAATGCTCCTGGTTCTTTCCTTTTTCTTTGTCTGAGGTGCTCGTTTTTCTTCTGAACACAGTGAATTCCATCTGAATGAGCTACTGAAAATTTTTCCACCCCACTTAGGTTTTAGCACTTCTTTTCTACAAGCAGTTATTCCAACTGACGGGGAGCAAGGAAGGCTCTTGTTATCCATATACACCTGGTGGAACTGCCTCTCCCATGCTTTAGATCCCTGCAGAAATCTATTCACAAAAGCAAATTATCTAACTCTTTCTCTATCTCCCTCTGCAAACTAGAAATACGCACATAAAAAGTTGTAATACAGGCTGACACTTTGTTTACAGCAGACTCGGGCTCCTTATTTGAGGACAAGAGAGTCGGTAAAATAATTCATATTTCTGAGCAGCAGGCCAGAAACGCCACTGCTGCCTCTCCTGGCACTGCCCATAACGAACAGCACAGGAGGACTGACACAAGTTCCTGAGAAAGATCTTCCCCTTTTCAGGATTTAATTTTGCTGTTAGGTTCCAGATAAAAAATGAGCTCGTGTTATTCTGGTGGGATTAAATTATGGGTTTATTTATTAAATTTATTTATTCATTAAATTTATAAAGACGGGATTGCCTCAGCCATGCATAGGTCTAAGCTGTACAATCCTTTAACAATACACTGCCGAACAGTTCTGTGAGCAGCTCCATTGAATCCCGTGGGATTACCCGTTAGAGTAAGGATTCAGCTAGCACAGCAGGAGGTTACAGATCTAGTTCATAATTTGTAAGGCTGTAGATTGGAGTATGACACTGATAATATACTGTAGCCTGAAGTTCTGGTGATTAAAAAGACATACATTTACGCAGAAATAATCAGAAAATGGCTTCTTAATTAGAAATTTACATGACTATCAGCAAATCGCTTTGAGATCCTTTGTAAATGAGAAGTGCTATATAAATGCAAATTTCTTTCATGGTATTAATATTATTTATCCGTTTAATTGAAAAACACCCAAGACTTTTATTGCATTTTGGTTAGCAAACTACTAAATATGAAGGGCCGAACACATCCGCGTTGTAAGCTTTTGGAACTAATGCAGTTACAGCACCAATGAATCTGACCCCAGTACCCAGAAGGTGCTAGGTTTGCTCGGTGCAGAGAGGAGGTGACTGAGGGGTGCCCTCCTTGCTGCCTCACGGCGGGGAGCGGAGAGCAAAGTGCTCATCGCCTTTCTCGGGTGCCTGGTGATAGGATGCCAGGGAATGGCCAAAAGCTGCATCAGGGGAATTTCAGATATTAGGAAAAAGTTACTCACTGAGAAGGGTGAAAAAGCACTGGAACAAGCTTCCCAGGGAAGTGATCAAGACCCAAACCTGCCGGTGTTGAAGAAGTCTTTGGGCAATGCTCTCAGATATAAGGTTTGACTTTTAGGGTGCCCTGTGCAAAGTCAGGACTTGGACTCGATGATCCCTGTCGTTCCCTTCCAAGTCAGGATATTCTGTGGCCCCAAATATCTATGATGTATTACTGAAAACAGAAAGCAATACAACTTTAATGTAAGAAAGATCATAATCTTACTTAATCCAGGCTCTGCGCCTTCATCACACTTTCCTAGCCCTTGCTCCTTTGTAGTCCTAATTTACTTACAAAGCAGTTCTGGTAATTTAAAAAGTTTTTTTTAAAAACTGTGGCCTCTCCACTCACATTAATTTCCCAGTTCCATAAAATACTGTCACCAACAGGTTTTCTATATGAAAATGCTTTCTTATAAGACCCTTCCAGGTTGGAAGACTCAGGAACCCCCTCCCTGGAAGGGTTCAAGGCCAGGCTGGACCGGGCTTGGAGCAACCTGAACTAGCAGAAGATGTCCCTGCTCCTGGCAGGGGGCCTTGGAACTAGATGGTCTTTAAGATCCCTTCCAACCCAACCCATTCTATGATTCTATGATTTTTTGTTTTGCTGGAATGGAGGGAAATAAGAAAGATAGAAATTTTAAGGGAAAAAAAACCCCAAACAGTTGGAAGGAGAGTTTGGATCTTTTTTTGCCTGTTTCAAAAAACAGGAGGTTGGAATAAAGATGTTAGATGCAGGGGGAGAAGTGAGTGTTCTCTGAAACCATAGCGAGACATGGAAGTGCATCCATACAATGCATTCTGCTTTGTAGTAACACTTCACAGAAGGACCAACAAAGTGATCATTACTAATGCTTTTCGGCATTTATCCTGTGAAGTTAGTAACTTGTGTTGTGAGTCTCCCACCTTAACTGTAAGGAGTTTCAGACATATGAAGCCAGACTGGCCAGGCAGTGCAGAAGGACGAGTGAATGTTCAAGGGAGGCCCGTGCAGGTTATCAGGGACCTAGGACACCCTTCCCCCTCGTCTGCTTTGATTACCAGCTCCTGGAGAACCTACTGCCAGAGGGTCTCTGATGCATTTAACACTATTAAACGTGAAACGCCTAAGCAATATTTGCAGCGAGTGACACAACTGTGCCATACTTTCAGAAGGACCCTCCAGGGTGATAGCATGGAAGGTAGAAATCTGTCACTTAGCACACATGGGGAGGAAAAATATAAAAATGGATCATTGCATGGCCACTAAGGATCACTAAGGGAGGTTACAGAGCTGGCTGTACCCTGCAGCACTGGTTACCATAGCAAACTCCTCTTTCTCGTTGAACATGAGGATATGTAAAAGCCTGTTTTTTTTCTGGAAACAGTTATTGCATTGGTGTTTTCAGAGGAAAAGACATCCCACTTATCTTCAAAGGTAAAAGTAGAAATAACAGTCCAGACACAGGTCAAGGTATAAGCATTACTGCAAGATATCACGTGCCTATGACACCGAATAATTCTTTCAAAACTTGGAAGTCTCCACAAAATGTAGAATTTCCCATTCTCCACATGCTTTCTCTACTTAGGGATTATTGAGAGCTCTTCAAAATCAAAGCACCTTGAGATGGGATTTGAATGAGCAGAGGGCAGCGGTTTGGTGCAGAGGGTGGAGGGATCAATTTTATTCAAGAACACATTACAGAAAGCATGAAAAGGAGTTCATGAAGTACCTGAAGTTACGTGGAATGGAAGAGAGGAGCAATACTGGAACATATCCAGTGCATTTGCTAGCACAGTGTACTGAAAAATGCTTTCACATCAAATACCACCCTGATGTCTGCTTCCACATCCCATGGCATTATGCAGCTGCCCAAATCAGCACACTGGAGTTGATACCCATTTCCTAAACAAACAGACACGCAACCAGTTCCAGCAGTACTGGTTAGACTACCCAAAATCAGAAACAGAAACCTCCATGCAGGAGGCAGCAACACACACGCATATTTAACATCAATACCCACACACTGGTTTTGAAGTCCAAACCAAAAAAGATATAGTCTTTGAATATGTATCACAAATGGAGTAAATCACTATGAAAAAGAAAAAAAAAAAAGAATGGTAGGAAATGCACAAGTAAAGTATAAAGCTTTTATGGTTACATTCATGCATCGAGGAAGAAAGGCAGTAATGAATATTCCTGTGGAGGATGCATATTACTGTTTACATCAAAGCAAACGACAATTTAAATGCTAATAATTGCATTCTCTGCCAGTGAAGATTGTCTTGAAGGAACAGAATAATAATCCCAAGGGACATTTAGAGATGTATATTAGATCTGGACTGACAACAAATTACCACTGACTCTTTGAAAAGAATGACCAAAGCATTTAAGGATGAATCTGCTGAATTCAATAAACAATTTCCAGGTGATTTCATTAGATAATGAGAACTTATTCTTTACTGAGTTATCAGTAGGTCCTAGAAAAAGGACAAATAGTGACAAGTACTAACAATACAATACGCTGGCAGCATTTGTTTCCAATCCCAAAAGCAGATACAGGATCCTTGCTGCTTAGGAAATGCTGCATTGCATTACATTATGAAGACTGATCTTGATTTTATAGGCTAGATACCTTAGAAAAATATTTTTCTAATTTCAAATCCCTTAGATTACTTTACTACACATTTCTAATTCACTAATCATTTGCAACTCCTCTAAAATCCCCAATAATGTTTTGAACTATCATCTTCTGCCTCCTTTGTTACATCACTGGGCTTAAAGCTGAGTCTGAGGTGGCTCCTTCCGAGGGTCCCATGAAAGACAGCACTTCTGCATCAGGGAAGCCACAAATCCAGGCAGCTGCTAACACTTCTAGCATCCACTTTATTTAAAAATATAAACACAAATGAAACAGGTCAGACTAAAGGTCCATCTGGCCCAGCACTATTCCTCCGGCAGTGAATAACAGTAGATACTGAAGC